>NC_084833.1:33987215-34670429 GCF_033115175.1 Lepus europaeus
TAAATTTAGCTTCAGGAAAGCAGCCATTTTGGTAAACTATCCACTCAGATTTTTGTTTTATGAATGGGACTTACTTTGTATGGAAATAGGACAGAAGCTAAGCTTTGCTTTATTAATTCTTGGCAGTAAAACATATATGCACAGTGCTTTCTAGTTTGAGGAGATTTTTCTGGTTTATGTAAAATTTTCTGATTTGATTTTCTTAATAGTCTTAGAGGTAGGTAAGAATTATTATTATTGGTGAAAATCCTCATTAATTGTGAGAATATTGGGAGGGCACATATAAAATGTTCAGGAAAGTTACTGATTATGAATTTTCTCAGGCATTTTGCAAGTGCTGTATTAAGATGTAAACACAGTGCTTGCTACAAATCTAACTTTTTTTAGAAAAGAAAATGTTTCCTAAGAGGTCTTATCAAAATTGGAACAAATTAACATTGTTAAACTTGTTTCATTTGGTGTGCATTTTCAGTATGGAAAAAGTTACATTTCCTAACATTTATAATGAAACTTTTCAACATTTCATGTTCTTTTCTAATTGTCTTAATTTGAGAGGCTGTACAGTGTTCTTTCAGAAAGGACTGTTGAAAAGCTAAAAATGAGTGTTTTCCAGTAGAACTCTTAGAAACAGGAAGTAGAATGGTGGTTTTTGGGCCCTAGCAGGGGTGGAATTAGGTTGTTCAATGGCTATAAAATGTCAGGGTTATTTTAAAGACAAAATGAAATCCTGTTTGAGCTGTTTCATGAAAGAGGTGACTCTGATGCTTCCTTTGCATGGAATGTTTTTCATCATCAACCCTGGATTGGTCCCCTCTTGCCTACCTTCAGCTTGGTAACACTGCTAGCTCACAGAATATATACTGATTCCCACCCTAAGGTAGTTGTCCTTGAAAATGCCACACTTCTTTCTTTTTTTTAAGATTTATTTTTATTTATTTGAAAGACAGAGTTACAGAGAGAGGTAGAGCCAGAGAGAGAGGTCTTCCATCCGCTGGTTCACTCCCCAGACGACTGCAATGGCCAGAGCTGTGCCAATTCAAAGCCAGGAGCCAGGAGCTTCTTCTGGGCCTCCCACGTGGGTACAGGGGCCCAAGGACTTGGGCCATCTTCCACTACTTTCCCAGACCATAGCAGAGAGCTGGATCAGAAGAGGAGTAGCCGGGACCACAACCAGCGCCCATATAGGATGGCGGCGCTGCAGGCCAGGGCTTTAACCTGCTGCACCATAGCGCCAACCCTGCCGCACTTCTTTCTATGCCTATCATACTGACTACGTTTCCTTTGTCTACCTGTCTTTAGATTTTAAGCTTCTTGAGGGAAGTGTTTGGCTGCTTAACCATTATTTTTCTAGACTGACACATACATTATTAATTAAATGTTTCTGAAGGATATGGATATGCAAAATGCTGTACATGTGGTGCAAATATCCAGAAGGAGTCATAGGAAGGAGATATATTTTTTTCTGCAGAGATTTCAAAGTTTGTGTCTGAACAAATAGTCCAAATACGCCTTCCTCTTCTCCCATATAATCCTTTATTAAGTAATAGTGAGCCAAGGCGAGTAAAATACTTAATCCTCAATATTTCATTTTCCTCTAAAGATGGGTGATGAAGATGAATCAGAACCTTGAAAATCAAAATAATCACAGAATCTAGGTTGTATGTAAATTTGAGAATTAAAAAATATTGAAACAGAGCAGAACCCATTTTAGTGTCAATAAGTTCATGCTTCTTAAAAACCCAAACTCCAATCACTCCCAAGAAAAGTTTTAGCTTTTGTCTATTTTTTTTAATGAACAGAATTTGAAAAGTAAGATAGTAAGAACTTAGACTCTGGATAAAACCCTGAATTTAAAAACTAAATTTAAAAACTTCTGAAATTTTATATTAGTTACAAGTAAATGTCTTTCTGTCTACCAGTGTTGCTGATCAGAATGACAAGTGGCAGTTGTGGCACTTGTCCCCTCAGAACATGAAACTGAACACCTGGCAAAAAGTACATAGTAAGGTATCCACATTAGGTATCCACATGAAACTTGCCAACAGGTGTGATCATTTGGAATCCAGAGAGGATGGAGCTATTAATAAAATCAAGTGCCAGAGTTCCCACATACAGCTTTCCCTAGCCTTCTATGTTGTAAAATTTCATATTTGCATGATGATGATACTATCAGAAGATGGGGGTCATTATCCTCCTTTAATTTTATATATGCTGAACCAAACTTCAGGACTTCTAGAATTTCTTGTAAGAATTTTATATATTCCAGCCATAGGTTCCTTGGTATTCAGAACAGTTCTGTTCTCTTTAATCAGCACTTGTTAAGCATTTACCACGTGCCACACATAAGGAAACAGGTAAATCAAGAATAGGAGTGTACTGTAGAGGAGCTCACAGTCTGATGAAGAGATCAAGGGGTAAGAGATTCCAATTCACTTCTTTAAGTATTGTGATAGCAGCCTACACAGTTACTAGAAGCGCAGTGGAGAGCATTAAAAATGGGCTCCTGGAGCATCTAACCCAGCAGATACTTGAGTCCTCCATCAGAGTACTCCAGTTTGATTCTTGGCTCTGGGAATGCAGACCTTCGTGCCGACAGAGACCCTGGGAGGCAGTGATGATGGCTCAAGTAATTGAGTTCTTAATTGAGTAATTAATTCATGGATTGAAATCCTGGCTCTTGGCTCCTACCCCAGCCAACATTGGCTATTATGGGCATTTGGGGAATGAACCAAAGGATGAGAACTCTCTCCCCCTCACTTCTGTCTCTCAAACAAATAAAGAAAATCTTAAAACATGGGTTCCTGTGCCTAGGACTGAGAACAAGACAGAGTAAGCTTCCTGGAGGGAGATAAACCAGAGCAGAGTCTGGAAATGTGCTAGTCCAGGAAAGCATGATAGGCAGAACAACCTTTGAGCTACAGCAAGTGTTTGTGGTAGTATGCATAAGACTGTGAGTGGTATAGTTGAGAGTTATGGTAATCCACTTTTTATTCTTGTATCATCCCCAAACCACAACAGAATTTTGAGTTACAACGCAGTAACTATGGTGAGAATCCCAAGACATAGGGGAGGAGACTTGGGATGGGAATGGGGAATGTGCAGAATGAATCTGGAAATTTCCTCATTGTTCAGGATGAAGACGCATTGTTGGCCATTTGTATAGCAAGAGAATTACTGTGGTTCAGCAAAAAGGAAGTCAGACTTGTAGAAGTAGATAGTATTGGGGGAAGATGAGGAAGGAGAAGCCTCATAGTCAGATTTGCAGAAGGAGATGGGAGAGAGGACACCAGAAGATTGAGAAACTACATAATGAAGCCCTGATTTAAAGCTTGGGTTTTCATCCTGTAGGCAGTGGGGAGTCGCTGAGGGTTTTGAGTAGAAAGAGACATGGTCATATTTTTCTGTTAAATTACAGCTTAAAAGCTGGCCAAAACCAAATGCAGCTGTTTTGGTTTTGCCTGCTGAAGGGTCAAATTTTTTTTCCTGGGTATTGATTTATTTACCATTACCAAGATGTCAAATGCACTAAAATATGCTCTAAAGAAAGAATACACTAGAAAAAAAATGTGGAGGAAATTCCTAGGTGGCTGAATAGGGAAATGATGAGCTGATTTTGACCAGGGGAAAATAGCAGAAGAAAAGTGGAGGAAGTGCATTTCTAGGGGGAGAGTGAAAATCCTATAAAAAAGGGGAACACCATGGAGCAGTGGAGTAAGTGCAGAGGCATAGAAGTGAGAAGGGACACCACCTATGAATCATGGAGCCAGAGGCTGGAGAAGCCAGCATCCGAGATCAAGGTGAGAGCAGACTGTGGGAGAACCTTGCCGACTACATTGACTTTGAGTCTGGTCTGGTGCCCTAACTGGGGGCAGGTTACCCACCTAATCCAGTGAAGGAAAAGCACATTTCTTTCTCCCCATCCCTCTACAAGGGCACTTAGTACTCTGTGGGGAGAAGGTGCCATATTGACACGAGCAGAGGCTACAGTGGCTCTCTTTCATATGGGTACAGGGGATTTTATCAGAAGGAAAGATCCGTGTTCCCCACTGACTTTGAGCAGGGATGGGAGGGTTGGCAGGGACTGGCCACCCACTTAGACTGTCAGGACTCTCAATCTTATCATAGGCTCTGGGGCTCAAACTGCCAAAGTGGACCAATCATAGGCAGTTAGTTCTGGGAAGTCTCTGCTCTCTCTCTGGATCAGGGAGGCTTGTGAGGTTGAGAGTGGATCCTCTACCCCATGACTGTAGAAGACTTGCCTGCGGTGACTGTGGGAATTACGTAACTGCACAATAGAGTGTGGAGTGTAGCTGGGTCTCTGGGCAATCACTGTGGCTGGTGTCAGAATTTCAGAGCTCCCTGACTACCTAGAATGGGTCATTGCAGAGAGTTCTGTGCTCACACTGAGAACTGCACAAATTTCTGCAGTGCATGTGCTTGCATGGGTGGTGGTTTTACCCATTGTGGGCTAAAACTGGGGATTGATCAGAAGAAAAGAAGTGAGGTTGTGATCATGCCAACAGTTGTGCTCATACCTGCTGACATTAGAGAAGATCTACCATGACTAACTTGGGTTTCTCCCTGGATTCTTGCCCCAACCTTGATCACTAACCAGAACTCCTTGGCCCCACCCAGCATACGTAGCTGGATATCCATGGGAGAAACAAATGTTCCACCAAGCCACAGAGGGGTAGTTCAAAGATGAAAGCCAACAGAGGAGAAAACCAAAAAATGTTTCCACAAATCACTAAAAATAAACACAGAAATGCAGGAAACAAGAACAAGGTCAACAACATGACTTCCCAAAAGGAACACATCACCACTTCAATATTAGAATGTGAAGACGAAAAATTGATGAAATACCTGAAAAAGAATTCAAAAGAATGATCATAAAATTATTCAGAAACACAGGAAACAAATTCATGAGATAAAGAAATCCATATACAGTATGTATGAAAAATTTTCCAGAGAGATTGAGGTAGTGAAGAAAAATCAAACTGAAATATTAGAAATGAAGAATTCAATATGTCAAATAGAAAATACAGTGGAAAGCCTCAACAACAGACTTGGTGAGGCAGAAGAAAGAATATCTGAGCTAGGAGACAAATCCTTGGAAATATCACAAACCAAAAAAAAAGAAAAACTGAAAATAGCGTTTGAGACTTAGAAGATTCTATCAAGTGACCAAACATTTGACTTTGAGTCTTAGCAGTTTCTGAAAGCATGAGAGAATTGATTAGAAGGCCTATTTAGTGAAATAATAACAGAAAATTTCCCTAAATTAGAGAAACAAAGGGGCATCCAAGTACAGGAAGTACATAGAACTCCATATAGACACAATCAGAAAAGATCTTCACTGTGACACATTATAGTCAAGCTTTCAAAAGTAAAATGTGCACAAGGCAAACCCCAGATTACATTCAGAATATCCCCAATTAGACTAACAGCTGATTTCTCATCAGGAACCCTGTAAGCTAGGAGAGAATGGAGAGACATAGTCTAAGTCCTAAAAGAAAGAAACTGTCAACCCAGAATACTGTACCCAGTAAAGCTGTCATTTATAAATGAAAGTCAGATAAAGACCTTCAAACAAACAGAAATTGAAAGAATTTATTGCCACTTGTCCAGCCTTAAAAAGATTCTTAAGAATGTGCTACTCACAGAAACACAGAAAGGTAGTCACCATTATGGAAGAATGTGAATACAGAAAATTTTCTAGTAAAAGTATAAAGGAAATCCAAAGCAAACAGCAGCAATACTTACAGAATAATGGCAAAGCTAAGTTGTTACTATCAATAGTAACCTTGAATGTAAATGGCCTCAACTCTCCAGTTAAAAGATACAAATTGGCTGAATGGATTGAAAAACAAGAACTATCTATTTGCTGCCAACAAGGACACCTCACAACAAAGATACATGCAGACTGAAAGTGAAAGGTTGGAAAAAAAATAGTCCATGCTAATGCAAAGCAAAAATAAGCAGGTGTAGCCATCCTAATGTGAAACAAAATAGGCTTTAACAAAAACTGTTAATAGGGGCAGAGAAGGGCATTATTGATTAAGGGATCAATTCAACATTTCAAGATGTTAATATAATAAATGTATTTGCGCCCAATGCCAGATCACCTAGCTATTTAAAATTAATGTTAGGGGCTGGCACTGTGGTGTAGCAGGTAAAGCTGCTGCCTATAGTGCCTGCATCCCATATGGGCACTGGTTCAAGTCCCAGCTGCTCCACTTCCAATCCAGCCCTCTGCTATGACCTGGGAAAGCATAGAAGATGGCCCAAGTCCTTGGACCCCTAAACCCACATGGGAAACTCAGAAGAAGCTCCTGGCTCCTGGCTTTGGATCAGCGCAGCTCCAGCCATTGTGGCCATTTGGGGAGTGAACCAGCAAATGGAAGTTTCATTCTCTCTCTCTCTCTCTCTCTCTCTCTCTCTCTGTGTGTGTGTGTCTGTCTGCCTCTCTGTATCTCTGCCTTTCAAATGAATAAATATTTTTAAAAAATGAATGTTAATGGAACTAAAGGGAGATGTAGATTCCCATACAATAGTAATGAATGACTTCAACAAACTCCACTTCAACAAACTCCACTTCACCAAACTCTACTTTCACCAACAGACAGATCAACTAGACAGAAAATCAACAGAGAAGCAACAGAGCTAATCTACACTATTGACCAAATGGACCTAACTGATAGCTACAGAACCTTTCATACTACAGTTGTAGAATACACATTGTTTTCATTAGTGCATGGAACTTTCTCTAAGATAGACCATATGCTAGGCCATTCAGCAAGTCTCAGCAAATTCAAAAAAATTGAAATCACACCATGCATCTTTTTTTTAAGATTTATTTATTTGAAAGCCAGAGTTACACAGAGAGAGGAGAGGCAGAGAGAGAGAGAGAGATCTTCCATCTGCTGGTTCATTCCCCAATTGGCCACAACAGCCGGAGCTGCACTGATCCAAAACCAGGAGCCAGGAGCCTCTTCTGGGTCTCCCACATGGGTGCAAGGGCCCAAAGACTTGGGCCCTCTTTTACTGCTTTCCCAGGCCATAGCAGAGAGCTGGATCAGAAGTGGAGTAGCCAGTTCTCAAACCGGCACCCATATGAGATGCTGGCGCTTCAGGCCAGGGCATTAATCTGCTGCACCATAGCGCCAGCCCCTTCACCATGCATCTTTTTTGACTACAATGGAATGAAGCTGGAAATTAACAAGAATTTCTAGAAAATATGCCAATATATGGAGACTGAAATACACACTTCTGAATGAATAGAGGATCAAAAGGAAAATTTTTAAAAATCCTGGAAATGAGTGAAGATGACAGTACAACATATCAAAAATTATAGGATACAGCAAAAACAGTGTTAAGAGGGAAGTTTATAGCAATTAGTGCCTACATCAAGAAACTTGAAAAGCATAAAATAAAAAGCTATCCATGAATCTCAAGGATCTACAAAGTAAAACAACAACAAACCAAACCCAAAATGAGTAGGAGGAAAGAAATAATAAAAATTAAAGAAGAAGTCAACAATATTGAATGCCAGCAAATGATACAGCAGATCAGTGAAATGAATAGCTGGTTTTTTGAAAAAATAAAATTGATGCACCATTAGCCCAACTAACCAACAAAAGAGAGAAAACCCAAATCAATAAAATCAGAGATGAAAAAATACATGTAACAGAAGATATCACAGCAATAAAAGAATCATCAGGAATTACTACAAAGAGCTATATGCCAACAAATAATTTTAAATCTAGAAGAAATGGGTAGATTTCTGGACACATGCAATCTACCAAAATTGAGTCATGAAGACTTAGAAAACCTAAATATACCAGTAGCCAATTCAGAGGTTGAATCAGTAATAAAAAGTCTCTCAACAAAGCCCAGGACTGGATGGCTTTATTGCTGACTTCTACCACACTTTTAAAGAAGAACTAATTCAAATTCTTCTCAGGCTATCCAAGGTAATTGAAAGGGAGAGAATCCTCCTAAACTTCCCTGAGAGCAGCATCACCTTAATTCGTAAACCAGAAAAAGATACAACAGAGAAAGGGAACTATATACTCCAATATCCCTGATGAACATATGTGCAAAATCCTCAACAAAATGCTAGCTAATCTATTCCAACAGCACATCAGAAAGATCATTCACCTGGAGTAAGTGGCATTCATCCTTATGCAGGGATGGTACAACATATGCAAATCAGTAAATGTGATATATCACAGTGATAAATTGAAGAATAAAGCCCATTGGAATATCTTAATAGATGCAGAGAAGGAATTTGATAAACTACAACATCTTTTCTTTTTTAAAAAAGATTTATTTGTATTTATATGAAAGACAGAGTTACAGAGAGAGGTGGAGACAGAGAGAGAGGTCTTCCATCTGCTGGTTCACTACCAGATGGCTGCAATGGCCGGAGCTGTGCCAGTCCGAAGCTAGGAGCCAGGAGCTTCTTCCAGGTCTCCCACATGGGTTCAGGGGACCAAGGACTTGGGCCATCTTCCACTGCTATCTCAGGCCATATCAGAGAGCTGGATCAGAAGAGGAGCAGTCAGGACTAGAACCCATGCCCATATGGGATGCCAACGCTTCATGCCAGGGCTGTAACCCACTGTGCCACAGTGCTGGCCCCTGCAACATCTTTTCATGATGAAAACTTTAAGCAAATTGGGTATAGAAGGAACGTTTCTCATCACAATCAAGGCAATATATGACTAAACCATAGCCAGCATCATATTGAATGGGGAAAAGTTGGAACTATTTCCACTAAAATCTGGAGCCAGACAAAGATGCCCACTTTCACCATTGGTATTCAGTATAGTTTTGGAAATTTTATCCAGAGCCATTAGGCAATAGAAAGAATCAAAGAAATACAAATTTGGAAGGAGGAAGTTAAACTATCCCTATTTGCAAATGACATGATTCTAAATATAGGGGATCCAAAAAAAAAACTCCACTGAGATAATATTGGAACTCATAAAAGAGCTTGGTAAAGTGGCAGGATATAAAATCAACACACAAAAATCAGTAGCCTTTACAGACACAGACAATGCCATGACTGAGAAAGAACTTGTAAGATCAGTCCAATTTACAATGTCTACAAAAAAAAATTAAATACCTTGAAATAAATTTAACCAAGAATGTGAAAGATCTCCACGGTGAATATTACAAAACATTAAGGGAAGAATTAGAAGAAGACATAAAAAATGTAAAAATCTTCTATGCTATTGGATTGTGAGAATTAATATAATCAAAATGTACATGTTACCAAAGGCAATTTGCAGATTGATTTTGATTGCAATCAAAATATCAATGACATTCTTAGATGTAGAAAAATCAATGATAAAATTCATATGGCATACTACATAGACATGTAGACCAATGGAACAGAATAGAAACCCCAAAAATTAATCCACACATCTACATCCAACTAATATTTGACAAAGGAGCTAAAAATCAATCCCTGGGGAAAGGATAATCTCTATAACAAATGTTGCTGGAAAAATTGTATCTCCACATGCTAAACTATGAAATAAGACCCTTACTTAAACTTTATACAAAAATAAACTCAAAATGGATCAAGGATCTAAATCTATGACCTGATATATCAAGTTACCAGAGTAAAATTGGGGAAATGCTATAAGACATTGGCATAGGCAAAGACTTCTTGGAAAAGACTCCAGGAACATAACCAATCAAAACCAAAGTTGACAAATGGGATTACAGCAAACTAAGAAGTTTCTGCACTATTAAGGAAGTATTCGGCAAAGTGAAGAGGCAACCCACAAAATGGGATAAAATATTTGCAAACTATGCAACTGATAAAGGATTATCATCCAGAATCTATAAAGAGCTCAAGAAACTCAACAACAGCAGAACAAACCATCCAATTAAAAAATGGGCAAAGGACCTGAACAGGCATTTTTTTTTTTTTTTGACAGGCAAAGTTAACCAGTGAGAGAGAGACAGAGAAAGGTCTTCCTTCCGTTGGTTCACCCCCCAAATGGTTGTTGTGGCTGGCGCACAGCTCTGGTCCAAAGCCAGGAGCCAGGTGCTTCCTCTTGTCTCCCATGTGGGTGCAGGGGCCCAAGCACTTGGGCCATCCTCCACTGCCTTCTGAACAGGCATTTTTCAAAAGAAGACATTCAAATGTCCAACAGACAAATGAAAAAATGCTCAGGATCAGTAGCCATCAGGGAAATGCAAATCAAAACCACAATATATTTTTAACTCACCATTTTTTGGCTATCATAGAGAAATAAAAACAAATAAATTCTGATGAGGATGTGGGGGAAAAGGTACTATCTATTTCTGCTGCTGTCTATTTTCTCTCTTTATTTGTCATGTTTTCTGATATATCAAAGATAAAATTATGGGTA
Organism: Lepus europaeus; assembly: GCF_033115175.1. Taxonomy (NCBI): domain Eukaryota; kingdom Metazoa; phylum Chordata; class Mammalia; order Lagomorpha; family Leporidae; genus Lepus; species Lepus europaeus. The sequence continues at coordinate 33,997,607 of NC_084833.1, forward strand.
CTGGAAGCATACATACCTGGATATGAATCCCAATTCCACAATTTTTGTGTCTGTATTCATGAGCAAGTTACTTCACCTCTTTAAACATCACTTATAAAGCTTGCTGAAGTTCTTTTGAGGACTGAATGACTATATCTGTGGTATCTATAATAGTAACAGAGCAGCCAGAGAGAATCCCACTCTTATTTATAACCCATCTTTGTTCTCATTTCAATTCACTTTTAAGAAGCAGTATAGTTCAATGAGGTTGTTAAATAAGAATTTATAAACCTTCCTTTGCCCTACATTTTTTAAACTGCCCTCTTAAACTTTAGTAGGTTATTGGCAATTTTAAAGCAAAGGTATTGCTAGTGTTTTTTCTTCTTTTTTCGCTCTATTTTGATAAGTTTCAGGCTTTCTTTTGAATTATATTTTATCTTTTAAAGATTGCAATGAGGAGCTAGCGCTGTGGCACAGTGGGTTAATGCCCTGGCCTGCAGTGCCAACATCCCATATGGGCACTGGTTTAAGACCCAGCTGCTCCACTTTCAATCCAGCTCTCTGCTATGGCCTGGGAAAGCAGTAGAAGATGGCCCAGGTCCTTGGGCCCCTGTACCCGTGAGGGAGACCTGGAAGAAGCTCCTGGCTCCTGGCTTTGGATTGGCACAGCTCCAGCCATTGTGGTCAATTAGGGAGTGAACCATTGGATGGAAGACCTCTCTCTCTCTCTCTCTCTCTCTCTCTCTCTCTCTCTCACTCTCTGCCTCTCCTCTCTCTGTGTAACTCTTTCAAATAAAATAAAAAATATTTTTAAAAAAGATGGTAATGAAATTAGGGGAAAGGCAACAATATTGATAGAAAACAGATAATAAAAATTGTGTAGTAAGTTAGAGATATTGGTGTATAACAGGCAAAGAAGCAATATTAAGAAGAGCCTGGGGGCCGGTGCTGTGGTGTAATGGGTTAAGGCGCTGCCTGAAGTGCCGGCATCCCATATAGGTGCTGGTTGAACTCCCAGATGCTCTACTTCCAGTCCAGCTCTCTGCTATGGCCTCGGAAAGCAGTAGAAGATGGCTAAAGTCCTTGGGCCCCTGCACCCACATGGGAGACCTAGAAGAAGCTTTTGGCTCCTGGCTTCAGATCAACCAGCTCTGGCTGTTGTAGCCATTTGGGGAGTGAACCAGTGGATGGAAGATCTCTCTCTCTCTCTCTTCTCTGCCTCTGCCTCTCTGTAACTGCCTTTCAAATAAATAAAATAAATCTTAAAAAAAAAGAGTCTTTGTTTTTCACTGCATGATTGTTGTTGTGTGTTATAGGTAGAATAGAACAGATAATAAACAGAGATAAGCTGATATATATAAGAAAAAAGGCTATAATACCCACAGTTTCACCACTCTTATAAACTGATAGTATATTTATTTACATTTTAGATTTAAGTTTTAGTTATTTATTTTGATTTATTTGAAAGAGAGAGAGAGAGAAAGACTCTCATCTGTTGATTCACTTCCCAAATGCTTACAACAGCCAAGGCTAGGCCAAGTTGAAACCAGTAGCCAAGAACCCCATCTGTGTTTCCTGCATAGGTGGCAGGAAACCAACCACTTGAACCATCACTTTGTTGCCTCCCTGGGTGCACTGAAGAGGAAACTGGATCAGAAACAGAGATAGAACTCTAATCCAGGCACTCCAGTATGGAATGCTGCTTAACCCACTGAACCGCAATGTCCACTCCTTCTTTATTTTTGAGATCGAATTTATTTCTTAATAAGTGTGTTTATGTGGTTACTATTTTCTGTGATAAAATGACACATACACTTTCTGTAAATAGATGATTATATTCTAGTATAGAGGATATTTATACTAATTAATTTACCATTTACATATTATACCATGTTTTTATTCTTTCAAACAATGTTTTGTCATCCTTTCAATCATTTTTTTTTTTTTGGTATATCATCATGCATTTTCCTATTGACAAATTCCTAGAGGTGGAATTTCTGGATCAATGTTCATAAACATTTAAAGATTTATTTTATTTATTTGAAAGGCAGAATGACACAAAATGAAAGAGATCTTCTATATGCAGATTAACTTCCTAAATGGCCATTATGGCCAGGACTGAGCCAGGTAAAGCCAGAAATGAAGAACTCTGAGTATCCCACACTTGTGGCATATGCTTAAGCTATCTTCCAGTGCTGTCCCAGACACCTTAGTAGGGAGTTGGATCAGAAGTGCAGCAGCCTAGACTTGAATGGGCACTCTGATATGGGATGCTGATGTCACAGGTGGTAGCCTAACCTGTAGCACCACAACACTAGCCCCAGTTGTAAACATTTGTAAGATTTGGTATTCATCCCCTAAAGCACAGGCAACCAAAGCAGCACTAAATAATAAATGGGACTGTATCCAACTCAGATTTTTACCCAGCAAAGCAAATGATCAATAAAGTGAAGAGACATCCAACTGAATAGGAAAATATATTGCAAATCACCTATCCAACAAAGGATTAATATCCTGAATATATCAGCTACTTAAAAAACTCAACAAGGGGCCAGCACCATGGTCGCTTCTAGTCTCAGATGCTCCTCTTTCAATCCAGCTCCCTTCTATGGCCTGGGAAGGTAGGCGGATGGCCCAAGTGCTTGGGCCCCTGCACCCGCATGGGAGACCCAGAAGAAGTTCCTGGCTTCCAATCAGCGCAGCCCTGGCTGTTGTGGCCATTTGGGGAGTGAATCAACAGAAGGAAGACCTTTCTCTGTGTCTATCCCTCTCACTGTCTGTAACTCTGCCTCTCAGGTAGATAAATAAAATCTTAAAAAAAAAAAAAAACAAACACAACAATAAAAATCAATCCAATTGAGACATGGACAAAGGGCTTCAAAAGCCCCTTCTCAAAAGAAGAAATATTTCATACAAATGTATGAAAAAATGCTTAACAATACTAGCCTTCAGGGAAATGCAAATCAAAAGCACACAGATATCACCTCAGCCCTGTTAGAATGGCTAAAACCCAAAACACAGAGTAACAAATGCTGGTGAGGATGTGAACCAAGGGGAACACTTATACACTATTGGTGGGAATGTAAATTAGTGCAGCCACTGTGGGAAAAAACAGTACATAGATTTCTTAAAAAAAAATCTAGAAATTGACTTGCCATATGATCCAGCCATCCTATTACTAAGTCAATACCCAAAAGACTTGAACAAAATGAATCAGAGGTATCTGCACCACCGTGTTTATAGTAGCACTGTTCACAATAGCCAGAAATTTGGAATCAACCTAGGTGTCCATCAGATGAATGGATAAGGAAAATATGGTGTAATATTCCATTTGCAGCAAAATGGACACAACTGGAGGATATAATGTTGAGTGAAATAGCCAGACCCAGAGAGACAAATACTACATGTTCTCCCTTATATATGGGAGCTAAAAGTTTAAAAACCAATAAGAGAAAGGAAAGAAATGTGTGTACCAACTTTGCTGAAAATAGTTTTGTAAAGCTTTGTTTTATGTCTTTGTCAAACCAATGGTTAAGAATGTTATACTCTAGTTTTAATGATCTGTGATTACTTTCACATTTACTGTATATGGGTGCAATGGTCATTTTCCATTCAATTATTTTTTATAGTTGTTGTTTGTATTTCCACTGAACTAGGATCTTTTTGCTTTTTACTTGTTAAAACTTCTTATTTGGTGAGGTACTAAGACTTTTTATTGAAAATTTAAAATATGTTATCTCAAAAACTAAAAAGAAGAGAGAATGAAAGAGGTAAGGGAGAAGAGGAAGAGAAAGAGGAGGGGGATTTCATTATGGTCTTAGAATTGTATCTACATAATTAAAAATGAATCTTAATGAAGAATCGGATGGGAGAGGGAGTAGGAGATGGGATGGTTTGCGGGTGGGAGGGTGGTTATGGGGAGAAAAAAATGCTATAATCTAAAAGTTGTACTTTCAAAATTTATATTTACTAAAAAAAGTTTCTGAAAAAAAGAATTGTATCTACAAATCACATTGAACCTGTTAACACTAATAAAAATTTAAAACTTTAAAAATGAAAAATTATAAATTTTATTAAAAAAGATTTGCTATTCATTGCTACAAAGCTGGATCACTTATGTTTTACCAGTATACATAAAAGCACCAGTTTCCCTGTATTTGGTAGTACTTAAATTCACGAGCCCTTATCATTAAATTTTTATGGCCATTTTATAAGTTAAAGCACTTTATCACATTGTTTCTGTTTTTAAGTATTTTATTTATTTTAAAAAATATTTCACATAATATAGAAAAGTACAAAAAGATTTCAATGAGCACACATGGATTTAACACTTTATAACATGTTGCTATATTCACTTTGTATAAATATTATGTATATACACACACACTATTTTTCTTGAAAGCAAGGATGGATAATATCAAATAGTGTGGGAGTCATTGCAAAAATGGTATATTATTATTATGTAAGAAGTATAATTCTGTGAAGGCAATATTTTAAAATCTGTATTCCAAATAATATGGCATATGTATGGGTATATATGTATGTATACATACATTTGTATAAACAGTTCAACACATGAGAGGAAACATGGAATTTGTCTTTCTGTGTCTGTCTTATATCATTTAGTATAATCCTCTCCAGTTTCATCCATTTCATTGCAATTGTCAGGATTCTATTCTCTTTTTAATGGCTGAGTAATATTCCACTTTGTATGTATACCACATTTTCTTTATACAGTCATCCATTGATAGGCATCTAGATTGATTTCATACCTTTGTCACTGTGTATTGTTTTAGGCTGAATTAATTATATTAATGTTAATTGAACTTTTTTGTATATGTTTTCTTTTGCCATTTGTATTTTTTCCGTTATTTTTTGTTCATTTGTTTTGTTCTGATTTCCTTGTTATTTATCTTTTTATTAACTAATCATATCATTTAAGAGTGTTCTGCACATATTAAGCCTAATAGCTTACTGTCACATTGCAAATATTTTCTCAGTAAACTGTAGCTTTTCAATTTTACTAAAGTTCCTTTATGAAGTATACTTTTGAACTTTCATTTAGTTGAAACTATCTGTGTTAAAGTCATTTTCCTTTTAGACTTTATGAATTCACTTATGTCCTAAAAATTTTATTATTCTATTGAAATCTTTAATGTACCAAAAGTATATGAAGTAAAAAATGGCTGCATTATTTTTCTCAAGTGTTATTTAATTGTCCATTCTACTATGACTTATTTCGTAATTCACCATTTCCTAATGACTTCAGATTTGGGCTGCAATTCCTAATCTGAACTGCCTACAGCTACAGCCACATGTATTTGGGAATTCAGAAGTTTTTAGATTTAGATTTTAGAGAAGTAATACAAGTATAGTACAAAAATCAAGTATTGCATAACTACCCCAGTAGAGTTGGAAAATTCTCTGTAATAATGCACCTTGATATTTTTGGAGTGAAACACTCACACTAAGTGGAACTACAAAGTTTTCAGAACTTTTGGGATTTATTGTGGCTAAGGGATTGAAAACCTTTATCATATTTAATATAATATAATTAAAATATTACTATTTTATGTCTGTTTTTACCTAAATACATTAATATTATCAATTTCTAACCAATAATAGTTCTTTTCTTTGGCTTAAGTTAACCCGTTTTGGTGCACTTATTTTTTGTCTTTAATTTATGTATTTAAAGCCAGAGCAACTGAGAGAGAGAGAGAGAGAGGGAGGCATCTCCCATGCACTGTTTTACTCCCCAAAAGACTGCAACAGCCAGGTCTGGACTGGGCTAAAGTCAGGAGCCTGAAACTCCATCTGAGTCTCCCAAATTGGTAGCAGGAACAAGCACTTGGACCATCTTCTGCTGCTTTCCCAGGCACATTAACAGGTAGTTAGACTGGAAGTGGAGCTACCTGAACTGGAACAAGCACTCTGCAATGTGATGCTGGGATGCTGACTAGCACAATGCCAGCTCTGTGTTACACTTCTTTAATGAGTTTTATGTATTAATATTGGTTTACAGTTTTTTCCAAAACAATGTTATCTTTAGATATAGGATATTGTTTACAAAGTCCAACAAATTTCACTGAGAATTAGTGATTAAAAGGTTAATCTGGAGAAGCATAGCAGCCAGGATTAAACAATGCTGAGAGATGGACTGAATTTTTTCCCCGTGGATGGATACTGAGTGACTTTTGTACTTGCTCCTGAATAACTCTGAGAGATCCATCTTAATTCAGCTTGAAAATTGTTGATCCCTCAACACATTTGTGAAAGCACATCTTTCTAGACCCCTCTGTGTTGCTCTCACATTAACAGTTTCCATTAGCATATTAAAAGATCTTAGGTGTCATGCCATTAAAAAATCCATTTCTCTTGGTTTAACCTAGCATTTAACAAAATTTCTTGACCCCAGGATCCCTATCATGTAATGCCTAGCACGTAGTTTAAGAAACAAGTTGTTTAATGAAATATAAAGACATTTAGAGTCTGAGGATTCTTGCCCATCACTACTCCATCACAGCTGTTTTCTGAAAGTTTTCTACCAGTCTGCTATGGCTGTATTTACTGAGGATATAAAATACACATAAGCTTGGTGCTTTAACTCAGGGACTGACAAATGATAAATAGGGAAAGACTGACGGCTGAACTTCAATTTTCAATGTGTTGTTAGCCTCCTGAATGAATGAATGGCATCTAATTGATACCTGCATTTATATTACCAAGGCCAGTATAGTGCGTGGTTGGTATCAACATTGGCATTCAGCAAATACAGCGGATAAATGAATGAAAGAAAGGAGGAATGGAGGGGCTACAGGATATGGCAGTGTATTTTGGCTCATATATTCATGTGGTGAGAGAACAGAGCCAGAGTAGACATCATGGATGAGGTAGAACCAAAGTTGGGCTACAAAGGACTGAAGGGGCATGGCTGTATGGTGAAGAGAGTTGAGCAAATACCAAATGGGCAGAGTATCAGGAGAAATAGTGATAAAATGTGTACGTTAAAGACCATTTTGAAGAAATCTTTATAGGACAGAAATTGGAAATGGGTTTATTGAGTATAAAATGTAAGACACAAGGTACATCATGTCTGCCAGCATAACCCACATTCAGACACCCATCTCTAAGGGTAGTGACCTATCTGACTTATTCCTTCTGTAGCACAAAATCCTAACTGCAATTCTCAAAGAGTCCTCTGATCCAGGTAGCTACTTTTCCAGGTGAGAGATGCACAGAAAAAGTGTGGTTCTTCACTTTGTGTAATGGAAAATGAGCATGGGAAAGGGTGCAGGACTGGTCTTACAGGAGTGACACGGAGAGCAGGTGTAATGCAGGAAGATCTGGCATGTGCACATGCTTCTCAGTTGAGTTCTGAAATTGTTTTGCTAAATTTCTGAATAACTTAAAATCTGTTATTTGATACCCTTGATTAATCTTCTTAATTTAGTAATTGCCAGCTTATTAATTTACCCTAAAAATATGCAGTGTGACTGCATTTTATTTCTCTTTTTTGTCATAAGCCCTGTTTTTGCCTTTGTTCCTTGACTCAGTCTATCAACAGACTTCCTCACATGTATACATGCCATTTGTAAACAAAATAAATACATGATACTGAGCTATTCTCTGATTTTTCTTGAGCTCACACCCACTGGGTAGATGGAGGAATAGCAAAATGTCCAATTCAGTTTAAAAATTAGTTTAATCTGATCATTTAAATAGTTATTTTAGGTCATTATTTCCCTTGGGTGGATTCTCCATTGCCATGTTGTTTTTTTTGAGACAGAAAGGGTGAAGGTGTTGTGTGACTTTCCTATCCTCAGGGCACAGGGGCAGAAACTCCTGGTCTCATGATGGCATCACATGGCCATGATGCAAGGATGGCCTCTGCTCACCTGGTTGCTGAGTACTATACTCGCCTGCAGTGTGTGAACTTATGGCCCATTCTTTGGGCTTTGGAACTTTTTAGTGGTGCTTCTTTTATTGTGGATCTAGCTGTCTCTCACTATACTAATACTCTGTGGCAAACTTTCCAGCCTGACTCCCAGCTACTTGCTTGTCCTAAGACAAACAGAATCCAAGGGTGGTTCAGAAGAGCTAAACTTCATGCCTCCTTCTGCCTGACCCTGCTATGCCATCTTGTCAGTGTGGCTATATCCTTGGTTGTTGCAGGACAGCTTTCCCCCTGTGCCCATATTGAGGGGAGGGGAGCAGAAGTCCCCTCTCTGAGACCCTACTGAAGGGGCACTTAAAACTTTCTAGTCTGTCTTACCATCCTGTCTTCTTCTCTGGTATTTCTTCATGTACTTCCTCCAGGAAGGAAGAAGATGGATTTTTATTTTCTTTCCACATTGTATCTTCTTTATTGCTGACTACAGCAAAGACTAACAGCACTCAGAGTCATCACTCTTAACTTACAAGGGAAAACTTACCAGCTGAGTCTTTTTCTTTTTTGAGAGGGAGAGGGGGAAGGTAGAGGAAGAGAGGAGAGAAAGGAGAGGGGAGAGGAAACTATCTACTGGTTTACTCCCCAGATGTCCATAATAACCAAGACTGGGCCCAGCTGAAGCTGGGAACTGGGAGCTGGGAACTCACTTTAGTTCTCCCATGTAGGTGGAAGGGATCCAACTACTTAAACAATCACCTGCTGTCTCCCATAGTCTGCATTAATAGGAAGTTGGATTTAGGAGGCAGAGCCAGAATTAAAACCCAAGCTCTGATATGAGATGTAAGCATTAATGGGCACTCTTTCAGGCCAACTGAGGTCAAAATAAAAATTTAACAGGAGGGTAGGTGGCAGGTAGCACTGAGAACTCAAGGGAGGGCCAAAGAAAGGGTTATATGAAGAGGGGACAGCTCCAGACATCCAGATCTGGAGGGCAATCTCTTCAGAGCACTGTTAATGAGACAGATTTTCTCCAACCGTGTCTTTAGCTCCCTTCTTGATTATCTTTTAAGATTGATCTGGATGGAGTCCTAGACAATGCCTCGGCCAGTTTCTCCAAAATGGCACAGTGGAAGTAGAAGAAATGGAGATCAGTTTGAGAAGGCAAGCTGAGTTGAGTTTATGGCTTGTGGTGTTCCTAACTACGACAGAATGTCCAGGCTTAAACTTGTAACCTGGCTGCTGGGTTGGGAATACCTCAGCCCTGCTTTCCCTTCATAGTTTGGAAGGGCTGAAATTTATGATTACTTAAAAAAAGGAATGAAAAGAGATTTTAAAAGCAGTTTAAGCTTCTTTAATGAAATGTTAAATACATTCAAGATAAAGTACCAGGGAGAGTTCTCTTTGTACTATTTTAAAATGTTTGAAAATGATTATGTTTTGGGTTATTGTTTATGAGAAAATATGATGGTTTCTTTTATAAATTGTCTTTTAAAAAGCTGTCTTCAAGAACTTGTGTGCTTTAGTAAAAATAGTGCTTTCCAAAGAATTAGCAAGGTTGGGAGAGGAATTGCTGATTCCGGCAGCCTGGGCTGTAATAATCTTCACTACTGGTCAATATCTCAGAACTAATTCATGGCAGCTGCAGAATCCACAGCCTGTTATGAATTGCAAATTTCTTCTCCTTCCTTAAGATGAGCAGTGAGAGTCTTGAATTTTTCATAGGAAAACTTAGGTGAGACTATGTTGGTGGAAGTGGGGTCTAGATCAGGACTTAGTTATGGAGCCTCTTAAGAGTGGAGCGGAATTAAGCATGTGTAACTTGAGTGGATGTGGCTGAGCCAATGCAGAGCTGAGAATTGAGTCCTCGGTTTTACCCTCATTATTTGGCACATGTGACTACCCCCCCCCCCCAACTTTTATTTGAATTCATAAATGGATTGTGTGGATTAAAGCTTACCATTTAGCTCTTTGTTCCCCAATGTGAAGCATCCCTTCAAGTCAGGTCCTTTCCTTACCTGTTTGGGTCGGCTGTGCACTTTCCCTCAGCTTGTCCTTCATGGAGCAGCTGGTCTTGTATCCTCCCTCTCTCAAAGCCTCAAAGCCATGTCAAGCCACTCCACTAGTATTACTGAGAACTAATTGTATCATGTAGTTAATTATTAATTAATAATAGTGATTAATAGATTATTACTAATTATTAACAATACCCAATATTACCACTTCTTTCTTCTTAGCTGCTCCCTATCATTTATGCCTCTGTATCGCTGACCATTTCATGTACATATAGTATTTTGGAGTTAATTACTTATACCTCCATTTATGGATTATGACCTACTTCATGACATATATTATTTCTTAAATTTTAGTTGCTTTGTCTCTTCTATCATATTACACTTTGCTATAAATCTATTTGTATCTGGAAAATGTACGGTTTGTTGCATGTGGAAGCATGTCATATTATTTTCTGCCGTGATTCTCGGAATTGTGAGGGAAATGGGATCAATTGTATTCAGTTCAGGTTCCCAATTCCCTCCTTACCAATGGCTATGACTTTATCTAATTAAGAGCTAGGCTTTTGTTTAGAATTTCAGAGGAAATCATTTATTATAGAGATCCGTTTATATTTCTTATCTACCCAAACTAATTATCAATCTGAAAACCTGGTCTCATGCATCTTCACAGCCCCTAGACTGATTCTGAATAAATGATGCACATTTAAGAAATATTAAAATTAACTATATAAGACTACAATATTTATATCATATGAATTTTAGGTATAAATTACAAAGGATATTTAAAATAAAGTCAAAGATAGTTGGAATTTCTGTAAATATCACATGTTGAGCACATAAAATCATTCCTTAAAGAAATTCTATTCTAAGATATAATATCTTAATTATAATTTCATTTTTATGTTAAAAAAGCTGAATACAAGAAGCATATGAGTGATGTGTGTATACATGCACAAACACATCCTTTGAAAAGTTCCATTTGATAGTCCCAAGAATCAGCCGTACTGTTTATGGCAGGGACAGATAGCATTTATTTGACAGGTTGACCTGTTCAGCAGTTTGATTTTGTACATTTGACCTTTTCAAACCACTGCCTGAATTTTGGAGTCATCTTTGTTGACAAGTAGAGCACCAAAAATAACAGCCTGATCCAGTTTAAAAAGGTGTAGACTCATTTATCATTTCATCCTTTACAAATAACTTTTGTGTGGCCACTATTTATCACTTTCATGAATGTATTTCCAGATAAAAATTATTTAGATTGACAAAAGTCAGAAATTTTCATGGATATCCATGATGCCAAATAATGGCTCCCCCACTCTCTCAGCAGTTACCTCCTGTTCCCATAAATAAATGGCAGCCAGCAATGGCTAGAAACAAAGAGCGCTCTCCCAGCCCTGAATACAGTGACATTCATTCCGAGAGAAGCAGGGGCAGCTTTTTGAAAGCCGACTTCTTCAGCTCGACAATAACACACAATGAGTTATTGACTTGTTTATATATGGAGTTCTTTTCAGTAACTAACTCTGACTCCCACAGTCTGGACAAATGATTGATTTTGTGGTTAGAAAAAGAGAAAGCTCTCTTGCTAAACTCTGTAGTGCAAACTACTTCTTCCCCATTTGTTCCGTAACTGAATAGGACCTTATTAAAATGCACTTTCCCAAAAAAAAAAAAAAATACCTGCAGCTGGTCTTTATAACCATGTTTTGTATATATAAATAAGTAATTTGTCCCAGTCTTTTGTATGTTAACAGACCATTGGGAAGCTTGTCAATATATATGAAGGCTGATTATCCTGTTGTTTATAACAAACTGTATTGCCTATATTGATCTGCATGTAAAATACATATAAAAATTATTAATAGATCCATATTTATGTGGTGAAAACTTCAGATACTTAATAGACAGGTTTCTTGTTGGATCAGGTTGATTTATTAAGGACATTATACAGGATACATAGCATATATTGAACATTTGAATCATTGGCTGTTCTTTGTAATAGAGAGAACACTACATACAGAACCACAGTTGAGAACAGTGTGAGTTTGGTTGTTCTAATAGGTTTTCCCTTTTTAGCTAGTACCCATCTGGAATGTCAATATGCATTTGGTAGACAAAACATAGTAGTGTGTTTGAATGACTGTACCTTTTCTAGAGCTATTAATAGTTGAGCTCTAGAGTGATCGCTTTAGATATTTTCTCCCATAAAAATAGATTTTGTTTTACTATCATGTTACAATTTTATATAATCTATGTATTTTTATGAACATACTTTTTTTGAGAAGAGTTAAAGAAGGAAGCTATGAACTGTTAATGACACTCGTAAGATGGAATCACTGCTATTCTGACTGTATTTCACCTGCAGGACATATTGATCCTATGTTTCTGTGTAGGATGTTCATAGGAAGGCTTTTTGACCCACCAAATCTTTGGAGGAATTCCCCTAAATGAAGAACACTTTCAACTACAGTTATCAGGGCCATATGTTTTATGTGGAATTATGTTACTCAACCATGATTCCAGGCTTTACAAAGTGTATGAAAACTGACATCTTAGCATTAATAGTAAAATAATTAAGTAAAATGGATGGAACTTGAAAGGGAAAAAAAAAACAATGAAAATAATTTCATTGGAATTTGTTGATTCAGGTATGCATTTGTGCGTTTTTTTTTTTTTTCTCAGTTCCTAGACAGACTTTTTGAAGGGTATGTACTTCTTCTCTTTGGTACATTTAACAAAACCATTTCCTGAAGCACTTTTGTACCGTTCTCCTTGACCTAAGATTATGTCTATTGTTTCTTCTGTTTCTGCTACTGTTATTAAATAGACACTTAATTGTTCTATTCTGTTTCCCATTATTATTGAATGAGCTCAACTTTAACCCTATTTCAGATTGCCAATGTTGGTTATGTATTTTAAAACCTTAGCAGCAAGACCCAACAAAAACATGGTGAATTAAGCCTTTTTATTTAGCTTGTTAGAATTTGATGTCCACAAAGAATGTTTGGGAGTATTTTTTCAGATTTAAAAGGGGAAACAGGGGATTCCAACACAATCCCATCAAGGTGGCATGTACCAATGCCATCTCACTAGTCCAAGTGATCAATTTCAGCTCACAATTGATGGCTCTGATAGGTCTAAGAGTCAAAGGGATCACACAAACAAAACAAGTGTCTGCTAATACTAACTGATAGAATCAAAAAGGGAGAGAAGGATCCAACGTGGGAAGTGGGATACACAGCAGACTCATAGAATGGCAGATGTCCTAAACAACACTCTGGCCTCAGAATCAGCCCTCAAGGCATTCGGATCTGGCTGAAGAGCCCATGAGAGTATAGTAGGCGTGGAAAGCCAAGATATCATGGGAAAAAAAAAAGACCTAAATGAAAGATCTCTGTGAGTGAGATCCCAGTGGAAAGAACGGGGCCATCAAAGAAGGAGGTACCTTTCTCTGAAGGGAGGAGAGAACTTCCACTTTGACTATGACCCTATCGGAATAAGATCAAAGTCAGCGAACTCTAAAGGCTTCCATAGCCCTGGCAACTCATGACTAGAGCCTAGGGAGATTACTGACGCCATGAACAGGAGTGTCAAATTGTTAAGTCAGCAACAGGAGTCACTGTGTACTTACACCCCATGTGGGATCTTTCCTTAATGTGTTGTCTAATGTGAAGTGATGCTATAACTAGTACTGAAACAGTATTTTTATACTTTGTGTTTCTGTGTGGGTACAAACTGATGAGGTCTTTACTAATTATATACTGAATTAATCTTCTGTATATAAAGAGAATTGGGAATGAAAAAAAACAACCTGGTGTTAAATTGGAAATGGCATAGAAAATTAATTAATTTAAAAAAAATATTATGTAGGATCTCTGTCTTTAATGTGCTGTACATTGTTATTTAATGCTATAATTAGTACTCCAATGGTAGTTTTTTCACTTTGTGTTGCTATATGGGGCAAACTGTTGAAATCTTTGCCTAATATACTAAACTGATCTTCTGTATATAAAGAGAATTGAAAATGAATCTTGATGTGAATGGAAGGGGAGAGGGAGCGGGAAAGGGGAGGGTTGCGGGCAGGAGGGAAGTTATGGGAGGGGGGAAGCCATTGTAATCCAAAAGCTGTACTTTGGAAATTTATATTCATTAAATAAAAGTTTAATAAATGAAAAAAAAATAAAAGGGGAAACATAGGGACTAGCCTGTGGCACGGTGGATTAAGCCACAGCTTGAGAAGCTGCCATTTCTGTGGAGTTGCCATCTGAGTTTCAGGGTTCTGGCTTCTGACATTGGTCTGGCACAGACATGGCTGTTTTGATCATTTGGGGGAATGAACCAGCAGAATGGAATATCTTTGTCTCTTCTCTGTCACCTTGCCTTTCAATAAAATAAATAAACTAGTCTTTTAAAAAAGATAGAAATAAAAGGGGCAACATATATTTAGAACAAAATGACTTGGTTTTTCCCTCCCCAACTTGGGTTTGCTTTTGTTTTTTAATTTTTGAAGTTTCCCCCTTTAGTAAATGGAAAATCAACCATAGAATCTCAACCCCATTGAAGAGAAAAATCATTTTATATTTTATTTTAGATAAGAACAGCAAGTCAAGAGAATCTAGTTTTGTATTGATGAAATAGGATGTTCTCGTCAAAAGTGACAGAAGAGTCCTAATTTTTATCATGCGGTTTTTTGAGGGAAAGATGCTATTAGCACTGCATATTATTAATACCTTAGGGTGAAATTCACTCTTAATTTGACTTTTTAACTTTCAGTAATTTTCTCTAAATGATTTCATTAAAATATATCTCTTTAGGGAAGGCTTTTTCTATGTCCAGAAAAGACATTGTGCATGAATCCTTATATTTGTTGATCATTTTTTTCTTTCTACCTTAGTGGACTCCAATATTTGAGGCTAAGCATCTGATGCTTTTCAGTAATGTTGATATATTTTTCCCTCCACTATGTAAATGAGCATAGTACGTCTTTGAAATTTGAATATTAGAATAAAGATGATTCTTTTTCTCAACTGTGATGCTTTCAAAGGCAAAGAATTCCTGCCTTTTAAAGAGTGACTTGGAAGCAGCACAAAAGTCATGGTCCTGGGGACCCTCATTAGAGTCTGCCTACCTGCTGTGCTGCCAGTTTCATGGTTCTGTCTTCATTTTGTGTTGCTTCCCTTTAGGCAAGACCTGCTCTGAAAGTCTGTGCATTTGGAAATTAATTTTGTAAAAAATAGATGGCCTTGGTGAATATTCTCCAGTCACTGTCTTCTGTACTCATCTATTCCTGAGCTGAGAACTCCCCTGATAAAGAAATAACCAAAGAGACTTTAGGACAGTATGCTGTGCCATGGCTCACACGTAGACTTAAAGTGTGGCAGTTGACCTTGGTGTTTAAATTTTTATAGTATTATGTTCTATGTATCACTTTTTCACAGAAACAAATATTCCCCAGGGAGAGTAATCCTAAGAATCTTACATGATGTTTTCTTAAAAAGATTTATTTATTTTTTTCAAAGGCAGAGTTTCAGAGAGGGACAGGGAAAGAGAGGAGAAGGAGAAGAAGAAGAAGAAGAAGAAGAAGAAGAAGAGAGAGAGAGAGAGAGAGAGAGAGAGAGAGAGAGAGAGATCTTCCATTGGCTGGTTCTCTCCCCAGATGGTTGCAATAGCCAGGGCTGGGCCAGGCCAGAGGCCAGAAGATGGCTCTGGGTCTCCCATGTGGGTGGTAGAGACCCAACACTTGGACCACCTTCTGCTGCTTTCCCACGTGCATTATCAGGGAGCTGAATGGGAAATGGGGCAGCCAGGACTCAAACTGGCACTCGTGTGAAATACTGGCATCATTGAAGGTAGTGGCTACAACCCAATGCCGACTATGTGTGATGATTTTTAGAAACTCTTTATCAATGATTCTCAGTCTAGGGCAGGGATTGACAAACCACTACAGGCTGACCAAATATGGCCTGCCACATATTTTTTTTAAAAGTTTTAATGAAGAATAGTCATGGTCGTTTATTTGCAATCATCTATTTTATGTTACAATGACAGAGGTAAGAAATTACATCAGAGATTCAATGTCTCTTCCCGCACACGAAGGCTATCATATTTACTATCTGGTCCCTTGCAGAAACCTGTCAATTGCTTCTCTAGGGTGATCATCTGAATCGCCTAAATATTCCCGAGTCTCTCCCCTTTACCCAAACAGCATCTCTAATATATTAAGCTATTTCACAGGTTTGATACCATTCTTCTAGATGCACAGCTAGGGTCCAGCGCTATGGCATAGTGGGCTAAGCCTCTGCCTGCAATGCTGACATCCCATATGGGCACCAGTTCATGTCCTGGCTGCTACTCTTCCAATCCGGCTCTTTGCTTATGGCCCAGGAAAGCAGTGGAAGATGGCCCAAGTGCCATCCACGTGGGAGACCTAGAAGAGGCTCCTGGGTCCTGACTTTTGGGTCGGCACAGCTCCAGCTGCTGCAGCCATTTAGGAGTGAACCAGTGGATGGAAAAACCTTTATCTCTATCTCTCCCTCTCTCTGTCTGTAACTCTGCCTCTCAAATAAATAAATAAAATCTTTTTTTTAAAAAATGAAATATATGCACAGTTATATTGAAAAGGCCATGTTGTGGAATTCCCACCCACCAATCCTTCAGGTAGGTATGAATTAAAGATTCATGTAAACCCAATCCTGATTTGCCAGGAGTACAATTGACAAAATCCATTTACAACAACATTCACAAACATTATTTACCTTGACTTTAATCCTCACAAACAAGATACGGTATGTGTCTGTTGGTTACTAATTGTTAAATATATCAATTTAGAACATTGCTTATAGGTTCTTGTTCCATTTCTTCCCATTAATGTCAAACTTGGAGTGAATATTATTATAGGAGCTCAGCCTTTTTCTTTTGTTGAAAATAGCATTTTGCCTTTATAAGGATTATTTACAAAGAAATGTAGAATAGGCAACATTCACCTTTTTGTAACACAAAATTAGCAGTAATAAAAGAACTTTATCTGGCTTTGTAATTGGAGTAGGTAGAGGTAACTGCAGGTATTTAGATACATAATCATTTGTCATGAAATATTATAAATCATTTAGCATCATTCTAAAATGTTTGAATTGACACTTTGGCTTATAACCTTCACTTTTATCATGACACGACAGGAGCCAATTTATTCCAAATGTACAATAGATTTTAAAAGAAATGGTCAACTTAGCTTCAAAAAAACCAAGTTGCTAAATTCATTTTAATAAAATGCTTTTAGAAAGCACCCATAAATGTCTATAATTTGCATTTAAGGACATTTCTCCCCAGTAAACCATTGGGAAAACAATTGAAGAATTTTTAAAAGGAGATGTGGAAAATTCAGAATGTGTTAAATGTTTTATATATGAAAGTGGTGATAGGTACTAGGTTACAGCTAGATAGGAGTAAGATGCTCTGAGGTTTTACCAGACAGTAGGTTGAAGACATATTATGTTAATTTACTCTGTAGTTCTCTAAAAAATAAACTAAAATATATAATTTTGGGATGTCTTCACTGTATAAAATGTTTAGAGCTTGTAAGGATAAATATATTTACCCCATTTGGACATTGCACAATATATACATATGTAAGGAAATATCACTTAATTCTCCATAAATAGGTACAATTTTAATATATTGTTAATTTTTAAAATAAAAATGTTAAATTAAAAATATATAAAAGTAAACTTTCAATATATTAAACCTAAATGGGGGCTGGCGTTGAGGCGTATTTGGCTTAGCCTCTGGCGGTGGCGCTGGCATCCCATATAGGCACCATTTCTTGTCCCAGCTGCACCTCTTCCAATTCAGCTCTCTGCTGATGGCCTGGGAAAACTGGAAGATGGCCCAAGTGCTTGGGCCTCTGTACCCACCTGATAGATCGGAAGAAGGTTCTGGCTCATAGGATAGAATACCTTTCTCTTCTCTCCCTCTCTCTGTAACTCTGCCTTTCAAATAAATAAAATCTTTCCAAAAAACCTAAATAAAATTCATTTTTATGTAGGCATTGGCAAAATTAATAAATGGCAAGTCACTTTTATGATTATGTTGTTAGTTTGAATTGAATGTTGTGACTAGGTGTCAATAGGTACATATTTTCATGTTGCTTATATTTTTTTCTAGCTGAACCTGGTCATGAATGAACAGAAGGAGAAAATTACAGAAAAATTCATTCTTTCAATGTCAGCAAAGGAACACAAAAAGGCACAAGAAGAGGTAAGAATCTTGCTTTACAAACTGTATTAAAACTGATGAACACTAATTTATAACTTAAGATAAATTTTGCCTGAGTCTTCCAGTAAGTCAGCTATTGTTCACTGCTATCACTTATGACAGGAACAAACTGATCACAAATGGAAATTATTTTTTGATACAGGCTGATAAGTAATTATGTAATTGAAAAAATAAATCAAATTATAATTTTATGAAAAAATTTTCTAAATTAGTAAATTATAGATAGCTTGAAAGTAGAAATTATAAACATGCCAAAATAGTAATTTTTTGAATTTTTAATAAGGGTTAAATCATGTTTTTAATTATCTAGTTTTCTTCTTCTTTTTTTTTTTTTGACAGGCAGAGTTAGACAGTGAGAGAGAAAGACAGAAAGACAGAGAGAAAACTCTTCCTTTCCGTTGGTTCACACCCCAAAGGCCGCTATGGTCATTGCTTCCTCCTGGTCTCCCATGTGGGTGCAGGGCCCAAGCACTTGGGCCATCCTCCACTGCACTCCTGGGCCACAGCAAAGAGCTGGACTGGAAGAGGAGCAACTGGGACAGGATCTGGCGCCCCAACTGGGACTAGAACTCAGGGTGCCGGCGCCACAGGCGGAGGATTAGCCAAGTGAGCTGCTGTACTGGCCTATTATCTAGTTTTCTAAGAATAGAGTTGTTGATCTGAATTTTTAGAAATGCTAGAAAGTTATCTTTTATCAAGGGAAACTGTAGTTTACAAATTTCAAGTCTTCATGAGCTAATCATAAGATTGTATAGACAATATTATAATGAAAAACTATTAAATCAAAGCTACTTCTCCTCTAAGCTCATGCTGTGAAGTTGACAGCATATTCCCTAAATGAAATAATAATACAAAATTGGTGCTAAATGAAAGGGAGAAATGATTTCATGGTGTTTCCTGGGATGCAAAAGCGTTTAATGTCTTGGAGGAAGGAACAAGAATCTGCTAATTTCCATGTATGACTGTCAGTAAATAAAATCTATAAGCAACTTAAGTAATAAAATACTTTGAATATTTAAAAAATGATCTCCTCACATGATTCTCTTTTGACATTTTGGCAAAGAAATCTATCTTTGCTTTAAGGTTTTAATATTTGCTTATCATCAAGCAGAAATAGTCCTGTGCGAACTCACACATTGTTAGTTGGGATAGATATGTCCAGTATTAAAAGACTATATTGTATACATTAATTAGAAATCTCAGTAGAAAAGATTTCAAAAGAAACTAAACTTGAATAACTTCTAAAGTAATGAATTACTTTAAATAAATAATAAAGTGAATAAATAAATAACTTCTAAAGTAATAAATTACAGTAATATTATCACATTATAGTAATGACTCATTTCTTATTAATAAGTTAAAAGATTAGATTATTAGTTATACATTTAAAAAATATCCTCTACAAGTATAAAAACATTTTACCGGAGTTGGAGATTTTTATTGCATTTTCATGGTAAGTTTAAAATGAATCTTCCATCTCTTATAAACTTTGGGAAGTGTAAATGTTTCTCTTGATAAATTATTATAATTAAAATTATCTATAACAACACAAGTTATTATAGGACATTAAATAGGAAATTATCCAAAAGATGGACAGATTAAGTATTTTCTGTTTTTTAAGCATTATAATTATTTTGCCCTTGGATATTTTATGCAAAATTAAAATAGCTAAAGAAAATGGTCATTATGTCAAATATATCATTTTTAATGCTACCCATTAACATTAAAAATGAAAATTATCTTTCCTGGAAAATTCAATAGTATTTATGATTGTTTGTCATGCCTTGTTTATTATCATCATCTTTACATTTATTTAGCACTATGTACTTAAATGTCTCTCCTTGCAGTGCCCTATTTGGTCACTATATTTGCTTTATAAACTAGGAGTGGAAATTTCTTTTGCTTGTTTCAATGATCATTTAAATAATACAGGGAATATGTATTCATGTGTATATTTCTGTGTGTAAAAACCTCAAAATATATATCATAGCTTATGAGGGTAATTTCTATGTGATGTACTTGAAAAAGAGATTGTATTAATCTGGATTAATACAATGTAAATACAGTGTAAATTACAGTAAATTAGTACAGTGTAAATTCTAATGTTTTGTTAGAAAAAAACAGTGATATCAAATTTCAGCCCTTGGCCCTCGCCGCGGCTCAATAGCCTAATCCTCCGCCTGCGGCGCTGGCACCCTGGGTTCTAGTCTCGGTCGGGGTGCCGGATTCTGTCCTGGTTGCTCCTCTTCCAGTCCAGCTCTCTACTGTGGCCTGGGAGTGCAGTGGAAGATGGCCTAGGTCCTTGGGCCCTGCAACCCGCATGGGGGACCAGGAGAAGCACCTGGCTCCTGGCTTTGGATCAGCGCGGTGCACCGGCCGCAGTGGCCATTGGGAGGTGAACCAACGGATTAAGGAAGACCTTTCTCTCTGTCACTCTCTCACTGTCCACTCTGCCTGTCAAAAAAAAAAAAAAAAAAAAAATTCAGCCCTAATCCACATAGAGATGTGAAATCTGATGGAAAAGAAAAATAACAAAGTTTTATTTTCTTATACAAATATATTTCTAGGCATATCCTCAACCCAAATTAAACATAATAAAATCTAAGACTTAGTGCCTCTTCTGCCTATAGTTTTATCTTAAAATCTTGTTTTCTTTCACATAACTTTCCATATGAAAGCTGAGACTAACAACATAAGACAATTTTGAGGTGATGATATATGTTAAAGGCCATTAACATTTTGGAAATCTGCATGTAATTTATTATTGTCAGTTTAAAAGTGCTTAATTTCAGATTCTCTGAAAAGTAGATACCAAAATGGGATTAAATGTGTCAAGAAAAGAAATGCCTATGAGATAATATAGAGACAGTGAGGGAGCTGTCAGCTATACAGGCCTCACCCCAAGTGAGGAGAGAGGAAAGGAAGGTCTGGGAAAGCTGTTGTATCCTTGAGCCAAACTTGGCCATCAGAGGAGTCCTGTAACACCCAGGGAAGGACATGCCTTAGTATCTTCAACCACTGGAGCCAATCTGGTGATGATTTTCAGTGCCTAGTAGCTGAGACCCTGGGTCAAATATGCTCTTTCAGTTAGAGGTCTGTGAGGCACAGTGGTTCACTGCTCTCAAACAGCTCCCTTGGCATCATCCTCATAGCCATCAGCAAAGCCTTATTTCCAGGTGAGTTGGGAAGACCTTTAAAATGTCTTTCTTTTCCATTATTCCTTCCCCTAAGAGTGCATATGGATGCTAGATTGTTGACTAGGCCTCAAGGCAGCACATAAAGGACCTCTGGTTGAAAACAAGATAGCTCTACTCTCAAAATGTTTTCCAAATTGGAAAGGTTCTAGGAAATTATTGCAAAATGTGGAAGTGCCAGGAATAAGACATGTTACACACTTTCAAGTTGTCTGGTAGTTAGGCTGCAGCTCATCTTCCAAATCAAAAGACACTTAACTTTGCTCACAGCTTCCATGTCTTTTCTAGTCTTTTTTTCATCAAGTCAAGGTTGAGTTAGCATCTTACCCTGAAAAACAGTGCATTCTTGGGACTGAAACAAAGAAGAACTTTTAACAAGTTTAAAATATGCATCTAGATCCCTCTGACCCCTTTCTTGTTCATCTAAGTGTGTTGTTAATTAGAAAATTTGTTGGTCTGAAGGTGAAACACTGGTCTGTCTTTGAGACCATCCTGTGTGTTATATGCCAGAATGACACTGCTAACATAAAGGCAGCCACCCTTTCTGCTGATTCCAAGTGACAGTTATGTGCAAAGTGCTCTGGAGTTCTCCTTAATAACATAGGTGGATTCAAAGCCACACAGAAGTCAGGATGACAGCTGAACTCATCACTAGAAAAACCAGGAGCTCCTCAAAGAGTCATTAATAATAGCCAATGTACATTATTTTCAGTTTATGGCTCAGAAATGCACAACTTCAACAGGTATACATTATATAATGATTATAAACATTAATATGTTGTGTTGATGAGAAATCAACTTAAGGATATGATTCAAGGATTCAATACATGCATCACTCAAACGTGACCAAACTTCTTCATCTTATGTAAAAACCTACACGTATGTTTATAGACATATGCCTATTTGCATTCTTTCAGAAGTTGGATTGTTATCTTACCAGAATATTCAATTTTTTTTTTTTTTTTGCTTTCTGCTCATTTGTCACTCTCCCAGATTCTGTACAAGTGTCACTTCCGTGCTGCATTTCCATGGAGAATGAAGAGTAGAATGTGTAGGCTTTCTGCTGCACAATGAGATAGTGCATTTTTTCAGCATATGCATACGTAAGCCCTCTTTTGTGAATGGGACTGATAGGGTCAGATAATGTTTAAAGGGAAAGGCTTTATGTCTCTCAGGCCTCTATGTTTCCACATGGATGCTCCCACACACACATAGATTGAATTATGAACAGACCCATTAATGCTGGGATCACAAAAGGTCAAGTTTTGTCTTCTTTTACCCCTATTCACATTGCCTTTGTAGAGAAAAAAAGGATTTGCAGAAAAAAAGATTCATGATGAAGAATTTTTAAAAAACACTTTTTCCCCCTTTTGGCAACATTTGATTTGGGAAAAATAAAATGATATGTAATAAAATAATTCTGAAGTACTATGTTATCTACCCAATTTTAATATATGAGTTATTTCATGTGTAGGTTGTCTTTAAGGGTGACACGTTATCATAATAACTGAGAACAAAGCATAACACTTTGAGGATAAAAGACCTTATGAATATGTAAAGTAACAAAGTTTGAGTAACATTCAGTGGAAGCATTACCAAACTGTCAGTGGCAGGATTCTTGATTTATTTTCTCCTATGTTTAAGATATAAATTAATCTTTTCCAGACATCATATTGGATAGTTTTAAGTTAAAAAAAAAAACAGGTGATAACTGATGTAATTATGCCTCACATACATTAATGGATAATCCTGAGATGAATGAAAGCAGCAAAATTGATAGAGAACATTTCTGAAGAATTTTGAAGAATTTGTCAAAACTTTTAAGACTTTAACCAATACCCCTTAGGAGTGCAAATGACATCATAAACTGTATGGTTGGCTGATTTCTGATGTCACATGAAATCCTCTATCAGTGAAAGACTATGGATTGTGACAGTAAAACCAGTCATGTATGAAAATGCTCTCAAATCCAAGTTTCAAATCCCCCCCCCAACTTTTTTTTTGGTAGTTTGCTATAGAACAAGGTGAAGTACATAGTGAGCAGTATTAATGACTAGCAAAACACATTGTGTGATACCTACAGAACGGGCTTTAAAGACTACATAAAGTTGTCTCATCCCGAGTCATGTGATGCTGAGGATGAGTTCAGAGAAAACCAGTGCTTTCCAGAAATGGAGTTCCTCTATTTAGGGCCTTTGGTTTTTTGGATTTTAATTTTATCTGATAACTAGAAGAAAAGTCAGCCTGGCCTGTTTTGGTCTTTAGCTTTCGTATGCTGTTTACAATTACCAATCATTTTTAAAAACAATATACCTGGAAGGTAGAGCTTATCAGATCTGCTGGTAAAGATGAAAGCATTGACTAGCACTGGATAATGTGTCATTTCCATATTTTAAATATTACAGTTATCTTACAGGCTTAGCAGTACTGTGAAAGCACAGTAATTTGCTGCAGCTGGTAAGCAAAGCGTTGAGATCAAGAGAGAAGTCTGTCACTACGTGTCGTAGCCTACAAGTAGTATTCTCTTCCTTTTCGTGTTTTTTTTTCCTTTTCTTTCTTCCTTGCTCTTTTTCTCCGAATCACCTTCTCCTTTAAATATCTTCCCTCCTCTTCTCTTCTTTTCCTTTTCCTTTTTGCTCATTCTTCCTTTTTTAAGTCTCATTTTTTTTCCTTTTCTATCTTCCTTAGGGTTCTTCCTGACTTCTCTGGACTCTCTTCACCTTCCACATCCATGATTTCCAAAGTTTTGTCCAAATTACACTGGCAGACCATAAGGAGGTTATAGAAACTTCCGAAGACTTTCATTTCAAATTATAGTTAAGGGTTACCTGTTAGTAACCTGCTAGGTGAGTTATATCGATTGCAAAGATAAAATGGAAATGAATATATTAATTAGTTTTTATTAGGCTGCACTGTGTGAGTCAACGAACCCCAGATTTCAGTGATTTAAAGTATTATTTATTGCTTCCCATTCCTGTTGGCTATAGATTATCTGTGACTGTTCTCAGGATGTCTGTCCGTCTGAGATATAGATAGGAGGAGCAACTTCTATTGGGACAGTGTTGTTTTCATACCAGATGGAAAAGAACGATGTCAGATCTGCATGATGGCTTGTAAAGCTTCTCCTGAGAAGTGCCATCCATTACTTGTGTTCGCATTTCACTGGCCACAGCAAATCTTCCAGGGAATTTTGGTGTGTCTGGGAGAGAAGCCTTCTGCCACGTCTCTCTGATTTCTGCTGTGTTCCTTCCACCTTACGTCCTCTCCTACACATATCAGTCTCGCATAATCAGGTTATTTCTAAGACTCAGGGGATTGTTGTGTAAGTGGGGAAGACTATACTTTCACTGATGCATAAACCAAGCTAAGAACAGAACATAGCTATCTTTAATTCTCAAATGTCCACGTCCACGTATTATGTACTAGAAAGCCTGACGAGGAAAGTGAATTAACTGATAAATGGACTTACGTAGAAATTTATAAAATTGTAGCCTTGGCTTTAAGAAACCTGGACTCTAGTTTCTCTGCTGATAATGAGTAGCCTGGGCAGATCAATTTTCTAGGCCCAAATTTCCTCATTTGTGAGGTCAGAATATTGAGTTAAAATTATGTAGTTTATTATGAAACATTCGAAACCGAAGGAATGTGTATGTGTGTGCAGTATGGGGATGTGAACAGTGAGAAGATCATCTTGTTAGAGGTAAAGGATCTGTTGGGATTATGAGATAGAAAGCCAAGTGTGGATCAGATTGTAAAAGATCTTCAGTGTTGAATACTAAGCTGAAGAATGTAAGGGGACAACTAGAGAGTTCAATATACTGTTTACAATAGATTCATTTGAGTAGTAGATTACAAGGGGAAAACTGTAGACATGGAGACCACCCAAGGTAGTTTAGAAATCGAAGTCTGGGGAGGGCTGAGGAGATGATGGTTTTTACCATAGCCTTAACTTATATGAAAGGAAAGGAAGGAGAGGAAATATGAGAAAAGAGGCCTATAAACTATAGCACTGGAGCCAAAACCAGTCCATTGCTTATATTTGTAAATAAAGTGTTATTTGCACACAGCCTTGCCCATTCATTTATGTATAATCTGTGGCTGCTTTCCAAGTACAAATGCAGGGTTAAATAATTTTGACAGGGATGTTAGGTTCCACAAAGTGAAAAAAAATTACTGACTATGGAAAAGAATTGTCCATCCTTTTATTAGAAGCACCGATGGTTTAAAGAGTGTGGATGATGAATCACTTAGGGGCAAATAAGAGACAAAAAAAAAAAAAAAGAAAAGAAAAGTAGGAATCATTTTTATTAGCTTGTTTGTATGCACATAATGCTTGTAAAGTATTTGGCAAGTTGGGGCCGGCACTGTGGCTCACTTAGTTAATCCTCCGCCTGTGGCGCCAGCATCCCATATGGGCACCGGGTTCTAGTCCCTGTTGCTCCTCTTCCAGTCCAGTGCTCTGCTGTGGCCCAGGAGGGCAGTGGAGGATGGCCCCAGTGCTTGGGTCCCTGCACCCGCATGGGAGACCAGGAGGAAGCACCTGACTCCTGGCTTTGGATGGGCACAGTGCCAGCCGTAGCCGTCATTTGGGGAGTGAACCAACGGAGGGAAGACCTTTCTCTCTGTCCTCTCTGTCTCTCTGTCTATAACTCTACCTGTCAAATAAATAAATAAAAAATTTGGCAAGATAAGTGTAATTGAAGTTTTTACGTGTGTGTGTGTGTTTATTTATTGGGGGGTGGCTGGTGCTGTAGCATAATGGGTTAAACAACCACCTGTGATGCTGGTATTCCATATTAGTACTAATTTATGTCACAGCTACTCACTCCACTTCTGATCCATATCCCTGCTAATACACCTGGAAAGCAGTGGAAGATGGCCCAAGTACTTGGACACCTACACCCATGAAGGAGACTCAGATGAAGTTCCTGGCCTCTGGTTTTGCCTTGGCCCAGCCCTGGCCATTGTGGCCATCTGGGGGAGTGAACCAGTAATTGGTACATCTCTCTGTATATGTCTCTCACTCCTTCTATGAAACCTTTTAAATAAGTACATTAATCCTTAAAAAAAAAGTGTGTCTTTTTTCTAGACTGAATTGAAAAACAAATTTTCAAACCATACAGATAATAATGTAAACTTTCTTTCAATGACTCACCTGAATTCTATGTAGAAATTATAGAAATCATAGATTTAGCATCATTGTTGAGGTATATTCTGGGACAATTACCATATTTTCAGCTGAGATAGAAATAGGATTTGCTTTCAGCAAATGGAGACTTGTGGAGATGGATTGCCACTGTCTGTAAACATTATAGTGAGCTGGAGATACTATGCAGCAATAATTTAGAATTTCTGTGTACCTCATGTTAAAGAGGAAAGGCAGAACAAGAAAGAACAATTAAAACTTGGAATGCAGAAAACCCCTACTTTTAAAAAAGAAAGCACTATAATAAGACAGTGCACTAGGTACCTACTTTACATTGCACATTACTGTCCATTCTTCCTTCATTTAATTCTCGATATTGTAAAGTCAGTATTCTTCACTTAGGGATAAGGGTTTTATTACCTATTCAAAGTTTCCCAGGCAGTAAGTGAGAGAGCCAGTATTTACTTACGATTTCAAAGTCCATAGTCTAGTCAAAATCATTCTTCATTTTTTTAACTTTTATTTAATAAATATAAACTTCCAAAGGACAGCTTATGGATTACAGTGGCTTTTCCCCCCATTACTTCCCTCCCACCCACAACCCTCCCATCTCCCGCTCCCTCTCCCATTCCATTCACATTTTCAATTATCTATATAGACAGAAGATAAATTTAGTATAAATTAAGTAAAGATTTCAATAGTTTGCACCCACACCAAAACACAAAGTGTAAAATACTGTTTGAGTACTAGTTATAGCGTTAATTCACATAGTACAACACATTAAGGACAGATATCCTACATGAGGAGTAAGTGCACAGTGACTCCTGTTGTTGACTTAACAAATTGACACTCTTGTTTATGGCATCAGTAATCACTCTAAGCTCTTGTCATGAGTTGCCAAGGCTATGGAAGTATTTTGAGTTCACCGACTCTGATCTTATTTACACAAGGTCATAGTCAAAGTGGAAGTTCTCTCCTCCCTTCAGAGAAAGATGTGTCCTTCTTTGATGGCCCGTTCTTTCTACTGGGATCTGACTTGCAGAGATCTTTCATTTCTCACTAGTCCAAGTGATCAATTTCAGTTCACAATTGATCATAATGATAGGTCTAAGAATCAAAGAGATCACATAAACAAGACTAGTATCTGCTAATACTATCTGATAGAATTAAGAAGGAGAGAATGATCCAACATGGGAAGCGGGATATACAGCAGACTCATAGAATGGCAGATGCCCTAAACAGCACTCTGGCCTCAGAATTAGCCCTTAAGGCATTCGGATCTGGCTGAAGAGCCCATGAAAGTATTTTAGGCATGGAAAGCCAAGACACTCTGGCAAAAAAAAAAATCATTCTTAATTCTAAGTGGGCATAATTTCAACAATTTACAGAATCATGAATAAAATAGATTTTTGCCCTTCAACTTCTTTGGTTACTGCAATATGTGTGTGTGTGTGTATGAGTATTTATGTCAGAACCTAGTTTGTTAAATAGAATATAAACACATAAAATAGAGAAGAGTCAAAGAATGGTTAGGTTATGATTTTTAATTTACAAACTGTGGATTAAAGCATCATGTTACTGTTTCTGAGTCCTCAGTATATCTTATTAATAATACATAAGTAGAGTTCATATGTCTGTCTTATATACATATGTATTGATTAGAAATCTAGAACTTTAAAAATTCCAGGGTATATGTTTCTAACAGCTTGCTGTTTCCAGAATAATTATGTGATTTATTTTGACACTGATATGTATTTAAAATATTATCTGCAATGCACCATTGAATTATGGATATTTTGTGAAATTATATGAAATTTGAAAAATATTTTAAAATATATTGGAAAGAAGAAAACAGATCCATTTTAAATATCAGAAAATGTTCATGACTTAAATGTATATATTGAAATTTTAATAATATCATAATATAGTAAAATATTCTACAAAAGAAGGTATATTTGAGTATAGTAATGTAGTATAGTGATATTTTACATATATTTAGTCTTGAGAAAGTCTCATTTTGTTTAGCAGTTTTAAAGTCCTTTGCAAACTTGTGAGATTTAGATGTTTCTTTATACCTGTGATATTTTTCATTCTGCAATTGTAAATGGCTTCCTATTCTATATTACTGAAGTGAAAAGATTAGACATTTTCCTATAAATAACATTTTGTTGGTGGAGGAATGTATCTCTCTTTTATTCTCTTTACATAAAGATAGATCTGTACTACAATTCTTGTATTGAAGTCATTTTCCCCCCCATCAAACTAGGTACTCAAAAATCTAATAGGTGTGACATCAACAATTGCTTCTTGTTAACAACTCTTGTAATTTAACCCCTTCAGGTGAGCAAGCTGATTGATGAACTGCAGACAGCTATCAAAAGCAACAGAGGTCATCTCTCGAAGCTTGGCCCCCAATTACAGGCTGAGCAGGAGCAGTTCTCCTCTTATGTCTACCAACACATTAAAAGCCTTCCAGCAAACACACTTGTCCCAAGAGGCCTGAAACTCAAGGTGGGTATCATTCTGCCACTTTCACTGGATTTAGCTAAAGATAAAAACACTGCTCCATTTGGGGACCCTGTAATACCTACCACCCAGCTTGAATTTCTTTTTGGGCTATCTTCTGCAAACTGGGATTTAGCTTATGATTGGAAATATTACTATCCAAAAAATAGGTTTTAAAAGAAATATTTAGAGGCCTTCATGTGGTTTATAAATTGAACTACCTTTCAACCCAGACAAATAATTTTAATGAAGAAATTTAACCAAATGTGTACTTTTCAAGAAACATCTTTTTCACAGAAGTCACTGTGTATTTCAGTTTTTAAAAATAACTTATTTGGAAAAATAGGCAAGGTTTAATAGTTGACAGACAGTGGCAATAGGATTTTGAGGTGAAAGGCCAGGTGACTGATTGATGTTCAAACTACATTTCCAAAGAAAAGGATCTGTATTGGCTAAGTGTGACATATGTCTGAGTTCACTTGGTAAAATCAATACTTAAGAATATCCTGGGAGAAAAGGTGAATTGGTTATTTGTCAGGACAAGATGGCTAAATGCCCTAGACTAATCTGATACTATATTTTTAAAAGAGAAAAATAATAGCTCATACTTGGGCTAAAGTATGGGTATTTACACACTTAGAGAATTTACATACTTTTGTTTTTCATAATAGAGTATCCATGTTAAATATGCCAAGTTAAAGTCCTATAATTTCATATCCCTCATTTCAATAGATTTATGATTCGAAAAATTTGAATCACTTTAAGTATGGCCCCCTTTCCCTCCAAGAAACTACTCTTACTATAACTCTTCATTTCCTTATGATTATGGTTGTAGGGATAACATTCAAAGCTGAGTCTATTTTGATCAGCCTTGATCTCCTTAATTTCTCTTTTGTAATGTTCAGTGTTATTGTAAAAGTAACATTACATTTTCTATCCCTTGCTTACTTTAATTATATTCCCATGTGTACATTTTTTTAAAGAAGGATTTTATAATGAATACAGATTTCATAGGTACAGCTTTAGGAATATAGTGGTTCTTACCCCCCTACTGACACTTCTACCCCCACTCCCATCCCACCTCCTTCTCCCTCTCCATCCCATTGTTCATTAAGATTCATTTTAATTAACTTTATACCCAGAAGACCAACTCTACTAAATAAAGAATCCAACAATTTGCACACACACACAGTATAATGTACTATTTGAGAATAAATTTTACAGTTAGTTCCCATAGTACAATGCATTAAGGACAGAGGTCTTACATGGAGAGTAAGTGCACAGTGATTCCTGTTGTTAATTTAAGAATTAACACTCTTATTTTTTATGTCAGTAATCACCTGAGGCTCTTGACGTCAGCTGCCAAGGCTATGGTAGCCTTTTGAGTCCACATACTCCATCAATATTTAAACAGGGCCATCAGCAAAGTGGAAGTTCTCTCCTCCCTTCAGAGAAAAGTACATCCTTCTTTGATGGCCCCTTCTTTCCACTGAGGTCTCACACACAGAGATCCTTCATGTAGAACATTTTATTTATTTATTTGCCACAGTGTCTTGGCTTTCCATTCCTGAAATGCTCTCATGGGATTTTTCAGCCAGATTCTTTTGAGCCCTAAGGGTGAATTCTGAGGTCAGAATGCTGTTTAGGGTGTTTGTCATTCTATGAGTCTGCTGTGTAGACTGCTTCCCATGTTGGATCTTTCTCTCCTTGTTATTCTATTGTTCTTACCAGACACTTGGTCTTATTTATGTGATCCCTTTGAAACTTAATCCTATCTATATGATCAATTATACATTTAATATGATAACTTTAACATGTAAGATGGTGTTAGTCACTCTTGGTCACATGTTTTTCCTGCAGCTTGATCGTTTTTAATAGATACCAAATGCCTGCTGCTATCACCCTTTTAAAATTGCTATCTTTTGAAAAGCACCAGTATGTGTTTTAGATTGATTTCCCTATTTAAGGGAGATGACAGTCAGTAGCTTCAGTTCTGATGGTATAAGCAAAACAAATAAAACATGTTTATAAAAGTTGTATCCTGAAACGCTGGTGTTCAACAGCTAGCAACTTTTATGATTCACCCCATGCATTGTTAGTGTCACAAATTTTTATGGTTATCTCCAGCAGCACTTCAAAGTGGATGTTTTGTAACCTACTAAAATAGATAGGCTTGATTTTTTGTAATACGAAAGGGCCTGTAACCTGTCTGACCGATGTAATTATATGGGTTCACTCTCTTGTCATACCTGGAAATTCTGTAATTTTTGGATGTGCCATATAAGTATCATTGACATATCCTAGAGGTGCTTTGTCAACCCATGTCAGCGCTCTCAACAATGGAGACTTGGGGGCAAATGCCCAGTATTGTTCCCTTTGAGCCCCTTTCACTGCAACAGAAATGATGGTGGAGACGGCAATCATGTAGTTAGCTGGGGTAAAGGGAAGGTTTTATTGACAAAGAAGACTTTCAGCTGTTTGAATGGCATTTTTTAGCTGGCCCCAGGTAATTGGCGAAGAATCACAGGTTGCTCTGGTCTTTGATGCTGGCATGATGCAGATGGTTTGAGGTCCCCACATCACATGGGTCCCATCTACTGAAATCTCTCGTTTAGCTGGTTATCCTCCATACTGTGACTTGATGCAGTGACCTGGAATCCAAAAAGGTGTTGCAGCTGCTTCAGGAAAGACACAAGCAAATCTCCTCCAAGTTAGTAAGGGATCTGGACCTTTCAAATTCCTTCTTCTGGTGTTTCCCAATAGATGGGTGGAAAAGTAGTTATACATTTCTGATCATAATGTCTTTCCATAGGATTCATATTCTGATTATCACAAGTGAAAAAAACTTCAAGTTAATAAAACTAGTTTCAGATTGCAGTTGGGCTTTGATATAGTGAAATGGCTTCAGATTCCCCCTTTAATTTTTAAGTTGAAGCTTTAGTTTTAAGTGACAGTGTTCATTGATAGCTTGACCTTGGGGGTTATAAGGGATGTCTGTAATGTGGAGAACTCCCCAAATTTGACAGAAATCAGCAAAGGCCTTACTTGGATAGGCTGAGACATTGTCTGTTTTTATAGAATGTGGAATGCCAAAAGCAGCAAAAGCCTCTAAACAATGATTTTTAACACGATGAAAGGTTTCACCTGCTTGTACAGGTGCCCAAATGAGGAAAGGGTATCAACTATGAAGTGAACACATTTTAAATACCCAAAAGAATTTACATGTCTAATATCCATTTGCCATAGCTGATTGCTCCAGAGTCCTCTAGGATTGACTCCTTCATTAACCAGAGTAAGAGCTAAACTTTGACATGAGAGACACATTCTTAGAATATCTTGAGCCTGAGATTTAGAAATATGAAATTACCATCTTAGCAAAGAGGCAGGTTGATGCAACAACATATGGGAGACCCTAGCTGTTTCAAATGCTGACACAATCAATTTGTCAATGGTATCATTTGCTGCATATAGAGGACCTGACCAAGAAGTATGATAACTAATATGAGTAATAAAAAAGAGTGAGGTCCTATTTCTAATTACTTGTGGAGTTTGAAAGAACAATGTAAATAATTCTTCATTTTGCAGCTCTTTTAATCTAACTGTTCCTAATTTTTGTACTAAATGGACTACATATTGGGAGTCAGAGACTATATTGCAAGACTGTGATACTAAGCATAACACTTGTTGAACAGCTATTAATTCAGCTTAATGTGCTAAAGAATAGAGACTCTGAATAATTTTTATAAGATAAGGGACTTTAGGCCAGTCTTCCCATTGGAGGACCCACCAGTAAAGTAAGTCTATATACCTGGAATAGGTAGTGACTGAGTGATTTTAGGAAAAATAAAAGTAGTTTCTTGTAGAAACTTTAGAAACTTATTTTTTAGCAGATGATTATCAAGTTATCCTTTAAAATTTATTAAGGCCATTTGCTAAAGAATAGAATTTTGAAAGAGTCTCTTTTTAATATTTACCCAAGGGAACATGTATAATCTCTGGATCTTTCCCAGTAAGTTTAGTAAGACATTTGCATCCTTGTATAGTGATTTTTGCTATAAGACCCACATATAATGAAGCTGTCTTAACTTCCTAACTAGGGAGATGGATCCATTCTATAATACCAAAATGTGGTTGTTCTTCTACAAGAACAGTTGTGGGAGACACATTGGGAGGAAAAACTTTGAGAAATACTGGAAAAGAATAATCAGTGCATTTCAACTGAGCTTTACTGACCTTCTCCTCTACTAACTTTTTTTTTTTTCCAGATTTCTTTCTTTTTTTTTTTAACATTTATTTAATGAATATAAATTTCCAGTGTACAGCTTATGGATTACAATGGCTTCCCCCACCCCATAACTTCCCTCCCACCCACAACCCTCCCCTCTCCCGCTCCCTCTCCCCTTCCATTTGCATCAAGATTCATTTTCAATTCTCTTTATATACAGAAGATCAATTTAGTATAAAGATTTCAACAGTTTGCACCCACATAGAAACACAAAGTGAAACATACTGTTTGAGTACTAGTTATAGCATTAAATCAAAATGTACAGCACATTAAGGACAGAGATCCCACATCCTCTACTAACTTTAATTCAGCTATCGCAGCAGATGACATGTGCTAAGGAGATGAAAGGTCTGGATCCCCTTTAAGCATTTTAAATAAATGTGTTAATTGATGAGAAGGGATCCCTAAATAGGGACAAAGCCAATTTATATCTTCCAATAACTTCTGGAAATCATTAAGTTTTTAATTTATTGCTTCAGAGCTCTACTTTTTGTGGTTTAATTGTTCTATTTTCAATTACGTTCCTAAATATTTAAAGGGTGGTATTGTATTTTTTCAGGTGCAATAGAAAACCCTTTTGCTTTCAGATGTTCTGTTTCTAGTAATACCTGATGAACCAGTCTTTCTGAAGGAGCAGAAACTAAAATATCATCAATATAATGTATGAGATAAATGGAAGGATTTGGAATGTATAGGTGCTAAGACTTTGTCAACAAATTTCTGACACATGGTAGGACTATTTTTCATTCCTTGAGAAAAAACCTTCCATTGGTATCTCTACATGGGGGTTATATTGTTTAATGTTGGTACTGAAAATGCAAATCTTTGCTTATCCTGAAGAGCCAAAGGAATTGAAAAAAACCAGTCTTTGAGATCTATAACAACTAACTTCCATTCTGCAGGGATTGCAGTAGAAGGAAGTCCTGTTGTAAAGCACCCATAGTAGGCATAGTTCTAATTATTTCTCTTAAATCATGTAAAAGTCTCCATTTTCCTGATTTTTTAGGAATAGTAAAAATGGGTATATTCCAAGGGCTAGTAGTTTCCTCAATATGCCCTACTTGTTGATCAACTAATTTATGTGCATGTAAGAGCTTCTCCCTGCTTAGGGGCCACTGATGCACCCATACAGATTGATCATGAATCCATTGTATGGGCTCGGCATGAATTAATGGAGAGGCTTCAGTGACCCCCTAGAAAAATCCTCAGAATTGCCGATTGCATGCCGATTGTTTTTTGGCTGAGTCTCAGCAGGTGCAGTAACTCCATGACTATGATTCCCCAGCCTCTGGCCTGATGAATAACCGTATCTTTGCATTATTTCCCAACTCGGGGAGCTGTGAGACACATCAGAAGTACTTGTAAAATAAATATCCTCAGTGCTTAATTTCAGTTTCATGGCTGAGAGCAAGTCTCGATTCTATAAGGTGGTAGGAATATCATTTAGATAGGGCTTAAAATAGCCTGATTTTTCTTCAGAGCCTACCCATGAATGCTCTTTTGCACTTTGGTTTACTAGGGTAAACCTAGTAACTCCCTTAAGTTTACATTATGGGGTTATGGTCTCCCAGCATGTGGCCAGTCAGCAACACTTGGAACAGAGATGTCGGTACTTTATCTGTGAGGCCTCTGATTCTTTTTCTATTTACCTTTATGATCATTTGAGGTCTTTCTGAAGAGCGAGTCTGAGTCCAAAGCACTTGTGAAGTACCTGAACTGCCAAGTTCCTTACAGAGGCTTTTTCCTAATTGAATGTAAAGTAAAATTAGTAATTGTGCGATTCTCATGCCTAGTTGTAATGTATGAATACTATTTGACTTAGCCGTTACTTCAATCTCCCCTTGAAAATCATCAATGACTCCAGGTAACACTTATAAGTTTTTCATAGTGAGTCCACTTCTTCCAATAGTAAGTTCAACTGTTTTGGGTAGAAGAGGGCCACATATTCTGGTAACAATGGCTTGGACTCCTGGTTCAGAAGTTAGTACTGCTGAGATGGAGCAGGGAAAGTCCAGCCCTTTACTATGGAGTGGCTCTGAAGAGAGAGGCGATCCATGTGAAGTCTGAGCCACATATGCCCTCACTGGTTGACGGGCCAGGGCGTGTCCTGCTTCCTGTTTCCTAAAGGCTGAGCACATAGAGGAATATTGCCTTCGATGAAATTTAGATCTACATTGATTTGCCCAATGATCTCCCTTTTTACATTTAGGGCATAACCCTGGAGTAGTAGAAGGGTTCATTGTTGCTGAATTTTGTCTTCAATCCTTTTGAAAATGTCTTAATTTACAACAATCAAACATTTCTTATGGCTGACATTAAACGTTCCTTTAATAGCGGATGCCAACATTGCCTGAGTATGGCCAGAACTGCCAATATCCTGAAAAACTCTAAAAAGTCTGAAATTCCTCCTGTATTTATTTATGGATGTCATAGCCTTTTTACAATCTTTCACATACCATTTGCTTTATCAACATTTCTGCAGCCTGATTCTGTGACACCTGTCTCTGAAAGGCTTGTGTGAACAGATCCACAAATTGACAATATGGTTTGGTAGGACCTTGGAGACATTGAGAAAAGGACCCCTGAGGGCTGTCTTTTTCTTAGTCATCTAAGCCCTTTGGGCTGCTAGGCTGAGCTGTTCATAAGCTCAGAGATCATAGGTTAGTTAATTTTAGCATCTCAAAGGTAATTGGAATATGATTTCTCTGATTAGCCTGTGCTCGTTCCTGAAAAATATCTGCTAAGCTAGACTTCCAAATCAGATAATCTCCTCCAGCCAGTGTCGCTTTGGCTAACATGATGATCTCATGGTGGGAGTGTCACTCGACCTATGGTTTCAATCATACTTATGGTAAAAGGAGTAGTAGCTCCATTCTGTAGCACACTATCTCAAAGAGCATTTAAAGACTTAAAATCCAAAGTTTGGTGCAAGCCAACTGTTTGACCCTTAACCTGTGGGACAGGCTCTTTGGTAAGAGGACATGTAAGATGGGCATGATCTTCTAAATTAACTGATTGTAATGCAACTTGTAATGGGGTAAGTGAAACTTGCCTAGACTCGTTAGTAGACTGAGCAAAAAGACTTGTAGAAGGGAATGGAGCTTTGGGGTGGGTTTGGCTAGGAGGCTCCTTTAAGGACTCCAAGATTTGTTTTATTAGACCCCAAGTATAAAAAACTATAACCGGAAGAGAAGCTCCACTCCTATGAGCCTTTTCTTAAATTTCCCCCTACTCTATCCCAGCACTTAGGATCCACAGTACCTTTTTCTTGGGAACCAAGGATCACGCTTAACTATAGCATCTAAGAGTTCTTCCAATTTAGTGTCTGATATTCTAGCTCCTGATTAGTTAATCATACATTTAATAATTGAATATAATGTTTAGCTTCCTGAGATTGACATTGCCCTGTTTGTTGCCCAGGTTTGAACAACATACAACTACTTGCATACTCACGGTTGCGACTCTGCCGAGCACCAAGGCTGCCAATCGCCTTCTGTCATTTCACCTTTTTCTGTCTTTGCTTGCAGCAGGCATTTTCTCCTGGCTGTTTGTAGTTTCACCTTTTTTCTATTTTTTCCACTCATAGCAGACCTTCTCTTCAGGCCTCACATTGGGCACCACTCTACTGTGTCCAGCATGGCAGGGTGTCAGGTTAATCTGAAAGAAAGAGAAACAGTGTTGCATACATTAAGGAGGCAAGCTCAGATGAAAGAATTTAATGTGGGGAACCCAGGGGACACTGTCCACTGCCAAAGGAGGAGGCAGAAGCAGAGGCCCAGATGTCTGGTTACTCCAAGTATTTGTTATCAACAGTGATATGATCGGTTAATCATAAAAATCATGCAGTTTCGTGAAAACAGGATTTCACGAGGAAGGAGTTTAAACGTAGTGAAACAGGGAACAATGGGGAGTTTGGGTGTTTACAGGAAGGACTGGTTTGCTTGGAAGCTGGGAGAAGAGGACAGTCACAATGTGGAGGGGTCCCGAGGGGGGCTCATTATTAACTGGGGCAAACGTGCCACTTGCTGTTTACTGGTCCCTCAGCATTTCCTTAGCTGCCTCAGCATCATGTCAAACGACCTTTGCCATTGACATAACTCCACTGATCACCTTTGCAATCTGGCCAACCATGCCTTCAGCAGAATTCAGGCTGTAGGGTGGCCTCTGAAATGTAGGCCTTCATCAGAATTCAGGCCATGTAGTGGTCCCAGATAATTTACTTCCTCTCCAGTGGGGCAGAACTTGCCACAGTGTATCATGTTGTAGTAATTATAGAATCTGTTCCTATCAGATGCCTGACCAAACTTTAAATTCTTAATGGGTGTGGATGAACTGATCTTCCTTTGGCACCCTCTAACTCAGTTCCTCTAATTCACTATGGGCATAGCAGGTACTATGCAGAATGTTAGATGGTATATCAATAACCAAATACATTTTCCACTTAAAACTTCAAGGCATGACTCTAGTAAGACTTACTTGTTTTGTTTTCTATTCATTTTCACCTTAGGCATCTGATAAAAAATTGAATGGTAATAATCATCTTCCTAATCTCTGTTTGATGATTTCTGTCATTCTGCTAGGATGTATGTACTTTTGAAGAACAAAAGTAATCTATTGTAGCTATCATCTTCTCCTAGCGTAATGATTCTAAACCAGGGACTGGAGGCAGGATGTGATTCAAAATCCCCTGGGGTGCTTTAAATATTATACATGGTGGCCTTCACCTCTCCACTGAGCATTTCATCCTCATTATACCTTTCCTTGATCATCTTTAAGTAGCAAACTTTAGTTGGGTCTTAACATTAGAAGGTTAATTTTAAAAGGATACATTATGTCTTTTTTTTTTTTCATTTTGTCTTAATCCCATTTTTGCAATCACATGGTATAATACAGTGTAAAGTTTAAATGAACATACAAGATAAAAGACTGAAAACAGCCTAAATGTAGGTGTGCCTACTGCTATGGGAAAGTTCCTTGTTTAAATAAACAACATTTGGCCAGCGCCACAGCTCAATAGGCTAATCCTCCTCCTGCGGTGCTGGCACCCTGGGTTCTAGTCCCGGTCGGGGCGCCGGATTCTGTCCCGGTTGCCCCTCTTCCAGTCCAGCTCTCTGCTGTGGCCTGGGAAGGCAGTGGAGGATGGCTCAAGTCCTTGGGCCCTGCACCTGCATGGGAGACCAGGAGAAGCACCTGGCTCCTGGCTTTGGATCAGTGCGGTGCGCTGGCCGCAGCATGCCGGCCACAGCGGCCACTGGGGGGTGAACCAACAGTAAAGGAAGACCTTTCTCTCTCTCTCTCTCTCACTGTCCACTCTGCCTGTCAAAAAAAATAAAATAAAATAAGTAAATAAACAAACAACATTTTGAAAACACAACATAACAACACTTGAGGAATTTTAGAAGTTAATCACCTGTAATTGCATGGTTCCTACATGACATTTTCTCACTTCACATGGCATTTCCGTTTGTACTCATATGCTCTCATAGTCATAACCAGAGTGGGCACTGCTTTTATGCTCTGGGATATTCTCCTGCCTTCAAGTCACAGCACATTTTATGTAAATGCTATTTCTTATTGTTTTTACCTTCAATAGTTATACTCAATGTGCATCACAATCTATGAAGCCCTTCAGGCAACAAGTTTTTGGAGCAATTTCTCACTGTTCCAAGCCTTTTCTTACGACATATCCCCTGTCACCGCCACCACCCCCAACCACTATGAGAACATCTGCTGTATCCACGGCTCAGTGACTTCTGTCTTCCTAGTCCTGTTCTTTCCTTGCAACTCCTCCTCCTCTTCATCCCCATGGAGATGCTGTCAGAAATGTTAGCATTTCCCTGGGAGAGCAGGAAAGAAAGGATTGATAGGAAAGGGTATTAGCAAATCTGTAGGGGATGGTGGGTGGAAAAACCACTATGAAGGTGGGAAATTGTGACAGTGAATTGATGAGCAAGAGGCTGTGACGTGTGAGTAGGTGGGCAGAAGCACGGGGGAAGGAGTGGAAGAGGGGTACAAGGGTGTCTGTTCACTGGAATTAGTGCATTTCACACACAATTGGTCAATGATGCTCTGTGGGTTGCCTTCCATTTGCTGACAGTAGAGGCAGATCTAGTTTCCATGGGGTCTGGATCTTGTAAAATTTGGGAACCAGAAATTTACGTGGAGTAGGGGCTTTCTTTAAATTAAGTCTGAAAGAGATTTTTCTTTAGAATGAAAAAGTAAATCACAATGGGTTAAAGAAGCCTTGGAGATTCAGGTTCTTCCTTCTGGATCTTTGTAAGGCAGCTGATCAGAAATCCATAGAAATACTTCCTGAATGGTATCTGATTCTCCTCCCCACCCGTGACAACTTCTAGAACTTCTAGACCTGGAGAAAATAAGGGGTTTGATGCTTATTCTTCATTAGCTTCACATAAACTCACTCTAGCTGTGAAAATGGGAAATATTAAGGACTTAGTTACTTGGATAAAAAGACTCAGGGAGCTATGATTTGGAGATTTTTTTAAAGCATTCTATTTTATATTGTTTGGTTATAGTATCCTCTTACAGTGCAAAGAAATTCAAGCTTTGTTAAAGAGATAATTCAAAGATACAATTTTAAAGAAGATCTTTGTCCAGTATCTTCTGGGTAGTATACATCCAACAATTTTTATTCTGCCAGTAACAGAAAGAATAAATATTTTAAGTGAGTCTCCAAGGAACTCCAAAGCTTATGAAATACATATTGTACACAAAGCATTGTGCCAGAGAGAGTGGAAAGATGCAGATAAGCATGGAACACTGTTTTGGCCCAAGCCTATGATTGTTTTCTTACAATTAGAACAATATAACTCCTTCTGAAGACAATAAAACTAAAGTATCAATCATCTCAGCTTTGTATTACAATCCCATCATCTTATCCTTTCAGATTTGTTTACATTTAGAACTATTTGCCTGATAAAAGATGCCTTGGCCTTACCCGTGCTGTGAATACTTGAATTTACTCTGTCAATAGCACAAGAGCATCATAAAACCATTTGAGATTTGCATTCTATCTTGTAGTCATTTCTAAGTTTAAAATTCCCCAACCATTCATTTAGATTAATGGGAAGTTTTAAAAAAATTTTAGGAATCTATGGAATCATTAAATTAATAGGAGAAAATAATTGAGGACACTTATCTAGAATATTGTGGCAAGATAATTTGATGGGTGGGCATGTGATGACCTCTTTATTGGTCTGCACCATACATTCCATGTTTCCCAAGTATGTTTATAACCCCAGAGCTGCTCTGCTATTTTACCCAAGTTATTTCTGTAAGCATTGAGAAGGCAGGTTTACAGTGTTCCCCAAGTGCAAACAGTAAAACATGACAACTTGACATTCATTTGGAAAGGAATTGTGACTACAGTTGCAAAATTGGAATATTCAAGGTTATTGTAATTTCAAGAATACTCATTAAGCATTGGGCAAAATGTGATGGAGATAATCACCTTGCATATGTGAATTTTACGATAGTAGGCAAATATTGGACTGTCCATTTTAAAGGTAAAGAAACTGAGACCCTAAAAGATGCCTTCTAACATCTCATAGGATAGCTAGGTAGGAGCAGGCATGAACAGCTTTCACTGACTCTTTTTTCTGGTGCTCCTTTCCATCTTGCCCCTGCCTCCTCCTATACCTCCACCCTTCACCCCCTTTTTAGGGAAAAAAAATGCATCTTTTGGAGAAAAAAGGCCAGTGTGTTCTCACTAGCCTATTTTCTGACAGGCATCTGCAGCCAGGTATAAACCTCCACGTGGAGGAAGACACAATCTTCTTTCCCTAGATCTGCTGAGGAGAAAAACAGCGTCTGTGTCAAAATCAAGGAAGAGCAATTGGTCCGGACATTAGCTCCCATGCAGTGCCTGTTGTAATGAAACAGGCTTTCCTTGTGCAGTCCTGACATCCTAGAAGGTGCCCAGAGAATTGCCAGGTGGGCAGTCAGCAGGGAAAGTCCACGGGCCAGAGCTGTATTACTGGCCCAGCAGTTACTCAGACTAAATGCAACCACTGAACCTTACTCTTGCAGGCACACACTGTCTCTCAGGGAGATTGTCCTTCTCCATAGCAGTTAATTTGTTTTTACCTCTCAATTAGCTTTTTCACAGAGTGTTTGATATGCTCAAGTAGTTGATATTCTCTTTCTACATATGTTCCTGTTCCCTGGATTATCCACTGACATCTATGTTAGCCCAACTCACCATGAATATTATCAAGCCTAGATTTTTCATTTGAACCTAAATGAATGCAGATTTTCTTGTAATCACAAAATGAAACATTTACACTTAACTAAGGTTTTACCTATAGTTTTGATAATATTTTATGATTTGAAAATGGACTAGTTCTTTTAAAATGTATTGCTATAGATAGTAGGTTCAGTTATTCAAAGTACTCATTCATATTAGGGGAAATTGTATTTACAGGTATATGAAATCTAAAAAAAAAACAAAACAAAACAAAACTGAATAGCATTAAAAACACATATTTTCATCCAAAGGTGAGAAGATGATCTCTAAGGTTGAGATTTGGGAAATGTCTGATGAATTAGTGCTTATTTAATCATGTAATGTTCATTTCTTCTAGTAAAATAGAATGTGAGGGGATGTGACTTTGTTTTTCTCATCAAAACCCTTCTGACTTTCTATAAAAAGGAAATTTATAGAGTCCAGAAACCTCTAAAAGCCTTTATTTACAAAATATAAGTATACAATACAATAAATTATACTTAGCCAGTGAAATAGCCCACATGAAATAGAATTTCAGGCATTAAATTAATTTAATCAAACTGAAATCCTTGTTCCATTTCTCTTTGAGATGTTCTCATTTATAAGTGGTTTAATGACATTACTTGGCTTTGGAAATGACAGGCAAGCAAATTTGCCTTGCTACTGTTATCTAGATAATTTTCAACATTTTCATATGGTAAACTTGGTGAGAGTTATAACTGGAAACTATTTTTGTAGACTGCTATACCTTCTTTTGGAAATTCTACTTTGTCAATAGACAGTAAAATGTGGTGTGTGCAAAAAGTCCTTAAGAAAAACACTATAACAACACCCTGAAATGTAACTTGAGATGCTTGAGAGGATGGACCACAGGCTCAGTCTCAGAGTACCTGTGAAGCCCCAGAGGCCCATCTTACAGGCTTCTCTGTCTTCCACTTCTCTTGTCCTTTCTTTTTTTTTTTTTTCAGTTTTTTTTAACTTTTATTTAGTAAATATAAATTTCCAAATTATAGTTTATGGATTACAATGGCTTCCCCCCCCATAACTTCCCTCCCACCCGCAACCCTCCCAGTTCCCACTCCCTCTCCCATTCCATTCACATCAAGATTCATTTTCAATTATCTTTATATTCAGAAGATCAATTGAGTATGTATCAAGTAAAGATTTCAACAGTTTGCACCCACACAGAACATAAAGTGTAAAATACTGTTTGAGTACTAGTTATAGCATTAATTCACATTGAACAACACATTAAGGACAGAGATCAAATGATCAAAGTATGATTCAGTGTTAAATTCAACAAAAGTACTTTGCTAAAATATCTATAGGAATTTCTGTTTTTCAAAGTACTTTATAATAATAATCTGTTCTACTTAATCTGTATTTTATAAAAGGATAACTAAACCTCCAAAAAAGTCATCCTACTACATTGCATTTACATAAAATGTGCTGTGACTTGAAGGCAGGAGAATATCCCAGAGCATAAAAGCAGTGCATGATGCTAGGCAAACACATCAAAGAAAGGACTGTACTGACTTGTAACTCCTCATTCATGTCAGCTTTCTCTCTAGAGTTTCAAGCTTGGGTCACTCTCCCTATAAAGTCTTCATAATAACAAAAATTCATTTTGCGGTCTGTTGCTATTTTTATACTTTGACAAATACTGCATACCAGCATACTGTAAAACTTTCATGGAAAATGCACATTATGAAAAAACTACACATGGATTTCAAAAATTTTATACCAAAATATTTTTTAATTTCATTCTCCATTGACTTTTTAGTGTACCATCATCCAAACAATCATTTATATTGATTTATTTGCCCTTATAATAAAGCTACCCCTGCCTGCAGAAGTCAAGTTTCAGTAATATTAGCCTAACTACATATTTTGTTGAATGACCCACTAGTTAAAAAAAAAAGTAGCATAACTCTAGAACAAATATCAGAAAAAAAAAAAACCACATTTCTTGCCATGTCCATTGTTAATACTCTGCTTGGAGCCAGTGTCATCCATTGCTCAAATTACCTTTGCCTTCTATAATCAATTATCAACCTGGA
Organism: Lepus europaeus; assembly: GCF_033115175.1. Classification (NCBI taxonomy): domain Eukaryota; kingdom Metazoa; phylum Chordata; class Mammalia; order Lagomorpha; family Leporidae; genus Lepus; species Lepus europaeus. The sequence goes on from NC_084833.1 coordinate 34,041,195, forward strand.
AGTCCTATTGATTCTTTAAAAAACTAAATCAGGTCCTGTTTACTGCTGTGTTTCAAGACTTCCAATGATTTCCCATTTTACTCTCCACTCTACCACCCCACTCCCTGGATTTTGTGTTTACCTTCTGTACTCTATAACTTTACTTCGGTCTAATCAGCTTCCAGATGGTTCCTTGATCATGTCCATTGTCTTTGCTCAAGCAACTAGCCTTGCTTGCGTTTTTTTTTTTTCCCCCCAGCTATCTGCTTGCTAACTCTCTTACCTCTCACATCTCACATACATGTTTATTTGGTCATTTATTCCTATAAAATTGTAAATGTAATATATTTTAATTATATGTGTTTAAGGTCATTATCTCTTTTTCACTCTAATTTCCTCTCTCTCATGTTATCTCATGTACAAAGTGGCTGTAGATATTTTCAAAGTAGACATAAGGGTAAGTTGAGTTGGAGCTATGTTTAGTTTGGGCATAGTGGAATGTAATTAGTGCTTCGAAGTTACATCTCTGTATAGTTAATTTTGGTGTTGGAAGATGGTTCTAGGAAGATGGCAGTAGAGTAAATTTTTTTTTTCCTATCTGAAATTTTTATTTATTTACTTGAAAAATAAAGGGAGAAAGGGACAGAAGGGAGGGAGAAGAACAGGTTTGCTCCTCAAATGTCCATAGAAGCTGAGGTTGGCCCAGGCTGTGGCCAGAAGCCTCAAACTCAATTCCAGTCTCCCATGTGTATGCATGGATCAAACTACTTGAGTTATGACCTGCTACCTCCAATAGTGTGCATTAGCTGGAAACTAGAATTGGGAGCAGAACCTCAGGCACACTATATGGGATGTGAGCATCCCAAGTGGTATCTTCACCACTACACCAAATGCCTTCCACTATTGGTTTTTGCCTGCACTAGGGTGCCTGACTCTAAGAGTATGCATGTGTAGATATGTGTGTATGTGTGTGTGTGGTGGGGGGTGCCAGGGAACCATTTGGCACAGCAGTTTAAACACTGCATAGAACATCCATATTTCATTTTAGAGTGTCTGAATCCTGCAGATTTCAATTTCCTGCTAATGTCCATCCTGGGAGTTGATTACTCAAGTAGTTGAATTCCTGCCACCAACATAGAAGACCTCAGTTAAGTTCCTGGCTATTGGTTTTGGGTTGACCCAACACTGGCTCTTGCATGCATTTGCAGAGTGAGCCAGCAAATGTGAGATCTCACTTGTCTCTCTGTTTTTCAAGCAAAATAAACAAATAAATAGATAAATAAGGAAGTAAATTTAAAAATGTATATTAAAAATGTATGTGGGTGAGTGATGGAGAAAAAACATGGAATGAAAGTAATGAAGTCAATTAATTTGCAGAGCATTCTTCCATGTTTACAGCTCATTTTTTAAAAACCTGATCAAAGTTTTCCCGAATTTGACATCAATCCTAAGATTTTAACGAAATCACTAATAAAGTTGTGACACTGAAATAAACTTTTCTAAGCAATAATGGAAAAACAATTTGATTCACCAAGCCAAAGTAAAGATCAAGTTATCTTTCTGGTCTCTTTAGAGAAAATGTTATTGAATATTTCATATGTAGCTTTGCGTTCTTTTTCTTGAAGAAGACAGCAATTTGTATGAACCTCAGGCCCCACATGATCCAGGTATGACCTGATCATGCAATATACTTTACTTATTTGTTTAGTTGATTGTGTATTGTCTGTCCCTCTCTAACCCAGCAGAGGCTAAGTCCCTCAAAAACGTGATCTCAGTTCACTGATGTGTTCTAAGTACCTGAACAGTACTTGGCACAAGGCAGGCTCTCAATAAATATTTGTTGAATGACTGCATTGATTTACATCACAATGAAACATGGGTGTTAATCTAATTTAATCCTGCTCAAGAAAAGTCAATGTGAAGGAGAGTAAAAAGACTGCAGTGCATGGAAAATACCTCCCTTTTCAACTCTACTTTGTGTAACTTGGGGCATTGAAGTAAATTCCTAGTCCTAGGTGTTGTTTCAATAATCATTAGATACCATGGTTTTCAATAGGCTCTGGAACATTATTTTTTAGGTTCTATTACCTTACTCCTTGGGACTCAAAGCTAGCCTCAGCTGTTTTATTTGGCATCATCCCACTCAGGGGTGAGAATTTAATTTTAGAGCCAGGGGGAGGTTGAGGCTATGCAGAGAGCCACTAGGAAGCCAGTACAACAGCCTTTTTTTTTCCTCTTAAGCGAAGAATCAGACAGAAGGAAAGTAAAGGCAAACTATTTTTTTATTTCCTTATATCATCAATAATAGAAATCTCTCCCTGTTTATTTAAATATTAGACATTAGAAATAAAATACTCCTCAGGCAAAGTAGGGAAAAATATAAGATGTGCATCTTTCTAAAAATGGGCTTATAAATATGGAGCTTAAAGACCAGAGCCAAGGGGGCCAGCACTGTGGTATAGAGGGTAAACCACCACCTGCAGCACCAGCATCCAATATGCGAGCCAGTTCGAGCCAGTTCTGACCCAGCTCCCTGCTAATGTACCAGGGAAAGCAGTGAAGGATGGCCCAAGTGCCTGGATCTCTGCACACACAAAGGAGACCCAAAAGAAGCTCCTGGCTCCTGGCTTTGGCCTATCTCATCTCTTGCTGTTGTGGCAATTTGGGATGTGAACCATTGGAAAGAATATTTCTCTCTCCCTCTCTTTCTTTCTGTAACTCTGACCTTCAAATAAATATATGCATCTTAAAAAAATACAGACCAGAGCCAAACCTTAAGAAAAAAAGAACTCAAGATTTCAATTTGGAGGAATTTTAGTTTTGCAAACAGCTGAAACACATTAAATTAGTAGTGGAGGCAGGCGTCTTTCCACTTCAACACCCAACCTTTTCCTTATGACAAAATACCTCTTTTTTATGCCATCATAGCATTTTTGGAGGTCATCACTGATTTCTGTGGTTTTTGAGAACACATTTCTGGACCCAGAAGGGCAGTTGTATTATCAGTAGTGAACAACACAGTGATAGATATTGACCAGATCCTCTCTGCTTTCTCAGTTTGGTAGCTAGCATTTGCACTGCTGTTTTCTAGAATTTATTTGCTGCACCTGACTCCACATCTAGCAAGTCTCAACAAAGGGATATCAATAAATTCTCCAATCTGAGTTTTTGTCAACACTAATCTTGCAGAACACATACCACCCAGAATTGTGACATTCATTGCTAAATTTTGCTGTTGGTAAAGAATTTTGTTCCAGATTAGGTACCTGAAGAGATTATTGGAACCATAAGATTCTTTCACATTGTTTCTTATCACTTTGCAGACAACAGCTGAGTTTACCAGGTTTCTTGCAAAAGTAGAGAGATTTCTGGTTCAGAATTGCATCTTTACTCAGAAAAGTAATTTTAAAAAAAATTCCTGTTAGGCACAGATAACTGTAGTGAATGGAATATCAATGCTGAGAGCTGTAATGTCCCCACTGGACTATCAGTAGCTCGAGGGAAAGCACTGAGTGGAATGAAACTTCTAATCTTTGCATTATTGCACTGAAAAGAAAAAAAACATTCTTTTTTGCCTTTTACACATTACAACCCAAACCAGCTCAAACAAATTAATTAAAATTTGAGCTGTCTCAAAACTTAAAGTGCAGTTTTCTTCATTTTTAAATAAGCTATTCTCCTAAATTTGCTTCTCTGAAAACAGCAGTAGAAATACATAAGGTGACTGCACCAATATGATAGACATATGGAAAAAAAAAAGGAAGAAAAGAACTTTTAAGGGAAAAAAAATGAAGAGCCAGGATTTAAATTATTCATCAGGCCTCCCCAGGCCTGCTTCCTTTCTTGCTTGGTGAATGGCACACCCTGCATGGATCCTCAGTGTGGTCAGAGGGGTAGTGTTCACTCTGGTGGAGCCGTCCTGTTGGGACTGGTTTATTTGAATCCTTTTGACCAGAACGTTTGCTGGTGTGTTTTTTTCCCCAGCAAGTGTTGCATAATGCAATGTTATGAATTCTATCTCTGTTCTCAACAACTTGTTGGATATATGCACTTAAAATGGATGACTTCCATTTTACTGTTATGCAATAAATCTGTCAGGTTGAATTTCCTTTTCGTGAGTCAAAAGACGAGCTGAACATTGATATATTTTAAATATAAGTCAAACATTCCTCATGTAATTTGTGGTTTTATGTTTTTCCAGAAGAATGAAGTGAGCTAGTTAATTGGTTGATAGCTGACCTTTCTTTGACACTTGTTCCATTTAAGCATCTACTGTGGTCAGTGATTCCTCTCTTAATGTCCAAGTTTTCTTCTATTTTAAGACTTTGTGTAGAGAATAATAGCCAGTCAGACACGACACTAAAACCAAATGGCGAAACAAGGATCTTTATACAATTTTTTTAGTACTATTAATTTAAACTGCCAATTGTTTACCCACATGTGTTCGTACAGTCAGTTCTTGCTTTGCAAAATTCTTACATGCACAACTTTCAGTTGACATGGTTCTGTGCAAAGCAAGAACTATCTGCATTTATACATTCATACATATAGATAACATGTAAGATACATATAGCACATATATTTGTGTGCATGTATTTATTTTTATTTTCGAATATGCTTGTTTTTCAGGTGTTTGAAAATGGCAAAGACACTGGCGAGATCTCCGTTTGTATCAGTATAAGAGATTTGTGTTCTGATAGCCCAACTCAAACTAGCAATCTGATGGAAAGAGTGAGTTTACTGACTGTTTGTGACTGACTCGAGGTGTCCTCCAAGTTACTTATAGTTAACTTAGACAATTACATCTTAAAGTTGTTTACAACATATCAGCCATTTGCTGGTCTGTAAAGAGTGTATTCCAAAGCTTGAATTCTGGATCCCTTTGGCTATCACTGTTGCGTCCTCCAGGACCCTTCCCTAACATCATCAACCTCTGTCCAGCTTTTATTTGGAAATCTGTCTACACTGGGCTCTGGTTTTGATGCATTAGTTTTCTCCTCATTTAAAAAGAAGTCACATGATATTCCATGGAGGATATACTCTGAGTCTCCAGGGGTAGAGAACCTTTTTTCTGCCAAGGGCCATTTGGATGTTTATAACATCACTTGTGGGCCATAAAAATTATCAGCTTAAAATTTAGCCCACTATAAATTTATTGAATTTCGAGTCCTGTGTTGTAGTTGCCTTGGAAGGGCCAGACCAAATGATTCTGTGGGCGTTATATAGCCCGCAGGCTGGATGTTCCCCACCCCTGCACCCTGAGTGGTTTAACTTGCAGCCTTGGTCTTCTTCCAGTGTTCATTGTGAGGAAGCCCAGCTGGTTTATCTTAGACACTCTTACCTTTGCCTATTTTCCAGACAATTGGGATGTTTCTCAGGCAGAACCAACCCGTTAAGGGTCTTTATTTTGGGTCTTTGTCTTGCATAAAAGAACACTGAACACCCTGTTGTTTACAAATTGGGGTTATGCGCCCGAGTGCACATCAGTGTTTTGGGCTCTGTGGCTTTGCTTTTGTTCAGAAGCTTACTCCCTTTTCTTGCCTTCAGTTTAGCACCCTTGGACTTACCTCTCCCTGGTGGTGTCCATTACCTGACCTTTACAGGCAATCACAGATGTTACACATGAATCGGGAGGCTCCGGTTGGATCATTAACTGGACCCTGAAGAGACAGAGGGAAATACGACTTTTATTGAAAGACCCAGGGACTCGGCTGACTTCTTTTTCAACCATCACATCCCTGATTATTCAAATCACCATGCTAGAAAAGCCTTCCTAGAATTTTCCACCTCTCTCTTCCCTTTTTCACATACAGACATTTTATTTTTGGCTTCATACTACTATCAAAGGTGGCATTTATATTATCTTATGCAGGAATATATTATTCTATAGAAACTTTTTGTCTCGATTTATGGCACACCCTAAAATTGTGCTTTACTTCTATATGCAAGCAATTCTGGGGGAAAATATTTGAATTAGGGGCATTGTAAAGCACTTTGAGAGATCCCTTGTGACACCGAAGCATGACTTTTCCCTTGTGTGGTCACTTGTCTCAATCACTAGCCTAAGGTATTTCACACTCATCAGGTCCCTGCACAAATTCTTATCCTCTAAAGGCCTGGTGATGATAGCTTTAAAGATAAACGGGTGAAGATTATCACAATTTTTGGTTGCTACAACCCAGCCCTAACCAGTGGCCTAAAGATGAAAGGCACAGAGGCCCTTACCTCCTGTAGGCTGTTGAATGCTCATCTTTGAACACCTAATGTGCAGTCTTGTCACCAGGTTGAGAAAATAGAGATTGCAATGCAACTCCTGTGAAAGTAGATTTGGTTAAGTGGTCAGGTACTCACATCCTGTGTCAAGCACGCACCCTATCCTTTGTGCAAACATTTCTTTCCTGGATCAAGCCTTAAATATTTTGTATCTTTCACTTTCACAAAAAGGTGATGCCTGTGAAGCAAAATCCCTATGATTTAAAATGATCAGCATTACATGTTTTCAGAAATAATAACGAAGCAACAGAAGTAAGTACAAGGACTGAGACCACACAGAAATAAAATGTGGAGCTTTGGAAATACAATCTGTAGATTTCAAAAGTATGTTTGTCTTTCTAATGGGGGGATCCACAAATATGGTTGATTGTATTTCTATACAATAACATCCTATATTATTATTATTTTAATGGTATTTTAAATACTATTCTAAACCATCGTGTATTAGAGCTCTAAAGAAGATATGGATTATCATTCTTTTTTTTTTGACAGGCAGAGTGGACAGTGAAAGAGAGAGAGAGAGAAAGGTCTTCCTTTGCCGTTGGTTCACCTTCCAATGGCCGCCGTGGCTGGCGCACCGCGCTGATCCGAAGGCAGGAGCCAGGTGCTTCCCCTGGTCTCCCATGGGGTGCAGGGTCCAAGCACTTGGGCCATCCTCCACTGCACTTCTGGGCCACAGCAGAGAGCTGGCCTGGAAGAGGGGCAACCGGGACAGAATCCGGCACTCCAACCGGGACTAGAACCCAGTGTGCCGGCGCCGCAAGGGGGAGGGTTAGCCTGTTGAGCCATGGCGCCCTCCGATAATCATTCTTAATTCAAAGGATGTGGCCATGTTGAATAGGAAGTATTAAATTAAGAGAAATTAAAAAGAAAAATACCATCATCTTTAGCCTTTCTGAGCCTCAAGACTAAAAATCTGGCTACTAATGAGATGATGAAAGCACTTAAGTTGGAAATACTAATTTTACCTCTAATTAGTTCAGAAACTATTTCTTTAGGTATACTATAAATATAGTTGCTCGTAATTAGTCAGGAGTTTATAGACCATCAGTAAAATGCCTGAGATGTATGGAAGTTTCCTTTCTTTCCTTGAATCTTGACATTTAGCATTTTGCAATATCCCTTCAATGGGGATTAATATAAAGATACTTTTTTTTAATAAAAGGGACCTCTGAACAACAGCTAGGCAATAAAAGACAATAGCCATATCCATACCCCTGCAGGGATTATAGAATAACAAGAAATTGTGAGACTCAAGAACTGACAAGGGAGAAAAGAAAATGAAACTTGTGACAGAACGTGAAGAACAGAGTGCTGGATAGTAAGGGGTGCAGATTAGGAAAGAGTAGAGGCTGGAACACTGAAACAGAGGTGATGGATGAGAAAGAAAACAATGTCTTTTAAAATATTATGTATGCCACCATTCAGTTAGAGGTACTTTACATTTGAAATATACCTTAAATTAGAAATACCTTGGGGCAGGCATTGTGGCATAGCAGGTAAAATCACTTGAGATGCCTGCATCCCATATAGGCACCAGCATGTGTCCCAGCTGCTCTACTTCTGATTCAGCTCCCTGCTAATGGCGTGGGAGGGAAAAGCAGAGGAAGATGGCTCAGTGTTGGGCCCCTGCTACCCTTGTGGGAGACCTGGAGGAAGCTCCTGGCTTTGACCTGCCCTAGTCTGGCTGTTGGAACCATCTGGTAGTGGACCAGCAGAAGATTCTCTCTCTCTCTCTTTTCTTTCTCTGTCACTCTGATTTTCAAATAAATAAATAAATAAATCTTTTTAAAAAATAACTATCTTGATAATTTACAGAATCTCCATGTAGGATAGAAGCAAACACCAACAATGTTATTATTTAAAACATTAAATTAGAGCATTTCATTTTTTACACTTCAGTGATTTCTTATTCGCAACTTGAAAACATCCATTACTGAAGATGCTCACAAGCTTTTGTGGGGTTTTATAATTAAAATGCATCCAGGAAGAGTACTTCTGAGTGAAGCAACTTGGGCTGAAAGTCATATTTATTTTTGCAATCTTGTAAGTGGTGAACTGTTCTACTGTTAGTTACCGGAGGTTAGTTGGGAGACAGAAAGATTGCCTAATGTAAAACTTGAACCTGGTGGGGAAGCCCCTAACAAAATGTGTAGCTCAGACAAGAAAAGCATAACCCTTATCAAAGAGGAGTGTTACCGTGTGCAGAAGCTAAATGCTCTTTCTGTGAGACTGTCACATCTGCTTTCAGTCCCTGTGCCAAAGGGTCAGAGCTCAATCACAAGCCTGTGGCACCCCCTGCTGGTTAAAAGCCCATGCTCATTTTGTTACTTTACACTGAGCTAAACATTGCTGTCATTTCACACTTCTTTTAACATTCTATGTGAATTTAATTATCATTTGTTTGGACTTCATTTGTTTCAGAGTAGAGACACTTTATTACAGATGTTCACATTTTAGGTTATCTCTTCTTCTTCATTCTCCCTCCCCACCCCCACCAGTTACTTCTCAAGATTCATCAAAGGCTTCAAGGTTCTTCCATCAGCCCACCGGGCCTCCATTTTTCTTCAACCCGGCTTTTTGACGAGCATGGTCAAGAAATTAAGAATCCACTTTTGCTGAAGAATGAGCAAAAAATTTGGGTCTCTTATGGTAAAGCATACAGGTAGGAATGAGGTGTTTATTTTCTGTCTTTAGTCTTTCCAGGGTGAATTTAAAAGGAAAGTTGAGATGCCAAGTAGCATCTTTTATGATTTTTTAATCATTTTGAAATCCAATAAAATTTCAGGGGACATTTTTGCAAGACAGTATTGTTTTGTTTGTGGAATATTCTCTCTCTCTCTCTCTCTCTCTCTGACTTTCTGTCTTAATGCCTTGTCATAGTTCTTGAAGTCTGCCTGTCAGCACAGCAAGAGGGATTTGTTCATGTCTGAGTAGTCACCTTAATGATAGCAGATGGAAACGCCACGGGGGGCCCAAGCCCATCACACTGTCACTGTCGCACACTGCCCTGACCTGCTTCCACTCCTCTATTTTTTTGTCCCTTTTTAAAGGAGAAATGGATGGTAATTGAAAAGGATCTTAAGCAAGATTTATGAAGCTGTAGACAACATGATTCCCTACTATCTCTCTATGTTTTCACAAATAAAGTCTTAACCTTTTAAGCACCAATGACAGGACAGCTAAAGATAAATTGGTAAAGCTTGTAAGCCCTAGCCTATCAAAGTTATATTCCTCAAAAGTGTCTTACATTATCCCATAATAATTACTGGTTATTGCTGAGCATTGCGTACATTTTTGTAGATTGGTAAATTCCTGCATAAAATTATCTGCGTTTCTGAAGAAAGAAAAGGCTGCAGCCTACAGACACTCATGAGCTGGGCTGTTGTGCTGAATACCTTGGAAATTTATGCATATTTTGACAGGACACATCGAGATGAACTCCGCGACTGCTTTACAGGAAACTTAAACACACTTTCCTGCCTATTTTTAATTTTCTTTGCTCATTATTTAGCTGTAGGACAGAATAGGGAAAGTAATTTTGCATACAGAGTATAATTGATCATATGTTAATTATAATGTAAAACACATGAATATACTTAAACCTTAGTAAAAATAAGGGGCTGATTGGATTTGTTATATATTTAAATAGTCAATATTTCAAATACTGAGACAAATCTGGTTAGAAATCCATGAAGGTGTTAAAAGAAATTGGTAAAGTAAGTTGTGGTGGCATTTAAAAAATTTTTATTTCATCCACCCCAGTAGAGTAAAATTAAAATATGAATGATTTATTATGCTGTGTAATTTATAGAATTAAACTCAGCCATTAGGAATAGTGATTTTTTCCACAGGCAAATTTCAAAATATAACTTAGTTGCATAATGAATAAGATTGTTTTTACAATGATATAAACAGCAAATAATTTTTAGGTGGAAAAAAACTCTTGGATATTTAGCAAGCCTCTCCAATTATATGGAGGGACTTTAATAAAATGTATATCATTATTATTTCCTCCTAATATTTTTAAAGTGAAAATAATGACTAATTTTTTATTTTTATAATGATGTGTGCTCTAATACAGTATTTTGATAAGAAAAACTACTTGTTCATGACTAATTGGATCACGTTTGCTGAATAACTAGTTAAATGCCAGTAATCTGAAATTTTCTAAAATCATCTGAAGAATGTAGATGGAGAAATTTATAATTACACAGATTTATTTCTGTTTCATTTTTATTTGAACTGGATAATGTATTTTTTTGTTTTGAATCCAAAATAAACTACTTACAACCAGTGCAGCATTTGCTGCTATTGGAACTTTTAATGTTTATGTGTCTAAAAAGTCATTGCCATCTAGGTTAAAATACATTGACAGAATTACAACATGTACCAAGTATTCATTTTCAGGAAATAATTCAAACATGTCTAATTTTGTTGATATGGGGAGGTCAGACTAATTGTTTGCAAAGAAGATTTTTGTGAATATTTGCCTCTATTTTGAGTCTTTTTAATTTTTCTCTGAACTTTTTATTCTGAAAAATTTTAAATGTATAGAAAAGTTTAAAATAGACAGCATTGAACATCTACATATCCTTTACTTAGATTCAGCAATTTAGAGTTTTGCCACATTGGTTTTACTGCTCTTATCTCTCCCTTAAAATTTCTCTCCAAGATGGGCCTCACATAACTGAAGAACAAAATATTCTTCTATATAATCACATTATAATATCTTACACAGCCAACAATATGTCATCTAACACATAACCTATATTAAAAGCTACAGATGCTTTAGAACTTTTTGTAATCTAGTATCTAAGTAAGTTCCCTGTATTGCATGAGGTCATTTTCTGTTGTTCTTTTTAATCTAAAATATTCCCTCTACTTTTTGTTTTGTTTTTCATGACATTGACTTTTTCCTCCCACTGTTCAGATACTTTTCTTGCAGAATGTACCACATCTTGGATTTGTCCAAGTGTTTTCTCACGATTAGATTCACTTTAAATATTTTTGATGACAAGACTATACAGGTGATGTGATTGAGTTCTTTAATTCTAGAGTTAAATAGCAACTCTCTGTTGTCAATTTAGAGAAAATTGGCTCATAGTAACCATTCTATTTATTTTAGATGTTTTCAATTTGACTTTAATTCCCAATTCACAAACAACAGTAGCCTAAAAACATGTAACACGAATATAAAATCAGCATAACACTGGATGAGCGTACATAAAAATATTTGCCTATAACCAAATGGTAAAGACTCATTTGAACTATTATTTCCAAAGATCACTGTGAATGTATTGCATTTCAGTTATTCACGAAAAATGAATATATGTGAATGATGGTTACTTTTACCAATCAATGCTTTGCTTTTATTGTTGTAATTATTTTTTTAAATTGCATGTGTTGCAACTATTGGTCACATTATAAATCAGCAAAATAAACCAAAATGTGCATTTTAAGAATCCGTACAGGATACTAATGATAGTGCTATGTGATAAGATATTCACTTGTTTCTAGACTTTATTAGACACTTATATTGTATGTTTTACTATTTATTTGTGCAAAAAATTCAATGTATGTATAATTTTGAAAACAGTTTTTTAAGTTTTTCCCATTTTTTTTCAGATCTCCACTGAACCCTGTGTTAGGTTTGACCTTTGACCGAGTGACTGCATTTGTCAAAGGTGGCGTCACAGTTGCCTATAAGATCTTTTCAGATCATACTACTGTTCTACTACCTGGCTATGACAAGTAAATGAGCATGTGTTTGGTTGAAGTAATCTGAATCACCTCTTTTCAGGATTTCCCAGATGACAGGGTTGAAACACTAAGAAAATGTTCTTTTAATTATCTTAGATAAGCAATTATTTATTTTATTGACTTGTTGTCTGGTATAATGAAGTAGTGCTTGTGGTTTCTGAAAGACTTGCTAACTTCCCTTAGCTTAAAGAAAACCATGTGGGACACTAAGCAGCACTCAAGTGCTCATCCATCATCTGCCGCAGTCCCATAGAACTTTCTGTGATGATGGAAACACAGTGTGACTGTTGAAGAGTTGAAATGAATAACTGAGGAGCTACACTTTTAATTTTGTTTAAATTAAATTAATTTTGATTTTAGTAGGAACAGGTAGCTAGCCACACCCTGTTGGACAGTGTAGCACGATACTGAAGCTATGTTAGATTAGATGATCTGTCTGTGAGGTCCTAACACTTTATCATTGAAAGCATTATAGCTCTCCTTACTATACAGAGGAGAAGGCCGAAGTAGAGCCCATATCCAGAGAACCATTACAACAGTGTAATGAGGTCCACTCAGTCCAGCTAATGACATCCTATGCTAAATATGTATAGAAAGACAAACCCAAGGTGTTTCCTTTGGGATAAACAACAGGTTTAACCCCTAATGACTGCTTGTATTTTCAAAACAAGTTTGGAATCTGTTGCTTCTTCTTCTCTTTAAGAACTTTCATTATAGCTCTTTTTATAGGCATTTTTCATTTTTAAAAAGATTTATTTTGTATTTAATCATATTTCCACAAGCTGTTAAATCTGCCTATGCCTTTTCCTTTCAATGTTTAGCCAGGAGTTTATATATATATACTTTTAATTCTTGTAGTCCTTCTTAATTTTGCTTCTCAATGTTCAATGGATACTGTTTTATTTAAATTGTTCAAATTAGATATAGGTCCCTAAGTATTACAATATGAAGCTGCCCCTGTTGAATGTAAATAATTTTGTTACATAATTTGCTTACTTTTTGTGCTCCATTTGAATTTTCTTTCTATATTCTAAAGTGGATCATTTGAAATTTAATAATTATCTTTTTATTTATATTTCTCGACACATTGATAAACATTACTGTTACACACCTCAGGGCTGGTTTCTACTGAGTACCATGCCATATGATTTGTCATAATACATCAGTGTTGAGCCAAGTAATTTTGATTTTAGAGTAAAGTTTAGTTCACTTAAGATAAGTGATTTGGCTGAACTAAGAACAAAACTCAACCTCTCTAGTTTGTGATTTTTTCCATGTACTCACTTGACTGTGATAACTCCTAAAATATCAAACTGGCATGCTTAGCACAAATTATAAGTATAAAAATATCCTTTATTATTTGTAGTCTCGTCTATTTACAATATAAGCTTTAAAATGTGGATGATCTCCACTATCAGTGATTCCAAAAGATAAAACACCATTTCTTGAATCTTTTTTTTGTTAATTAATTTGTCACAGAATCTCCTAATATTATAAATTATTGCAAGGTAACATTTTAAAGCCTTTCTTTTCTTGATTGTAGATAGCAAGGCACTTTACAGATTTCTGTTTAAAAAAGATTATGAACTATACACTGTTTTTTCCTCATTAGAAGAGTGTAAGAGGCATAAATTATTATACTAGTAAAGAGTATTATAACTAATTATTTTATTCTAACAAAAATAATTTAATGATCCATTTTTTTGCTAGTTGGGAAGTTTGTGAAGGCTTTCCAATTAATTTCAACTGCGCCAGTCAACAGATACCTGATCACTTTGAAAAGGTGGATTTGGACAACCATTTCCTACAGAACAAGGTAAGATTTTATTTGTTGTACTTTACAAAGTATATTTTATGTACTGGATAAAGTGCATTTATGCATTTTTAAGGTTTTTTCAACTATAAATTATTTTTATAAATGTTGATGCAAATATTATTCTTTCTGATATTTAAGTATGCCAAAACTGAAATAATACATAGCACTCCTACTTGAAAAACATTCTATCTAAATTGTGTCCTTTAAGTCCTGTTGTTTGACAAATTTTCTTTATACCACCATATTAGTAAGATAGTGTTGTTTATAAAGTCATAAAGATGGCTGTTATCTCTGTACTTTAGGATACGTACTATTTGCTATATAGGTCGATGTATTAAAGGAACATGAATTCTTTGGAAAATTCTGTTCGTGACAATCCAGTCCAGAAGGTCTAGTTATTCTTACAGTACAGAAGATTTTTCTTTCTTCTGCAGCTAAACCATAAAAGACGTTTTAAACGTGTCTCCAAAGAAGGAATACGTCTTTTGTTTTTCTTAGCTGGCAAACTCTTTGTAAGGTTGCTGTCATTTCTCCTGCTTATGTTTTAATTTTTAATACATAAAATCAAAACCAAAGGCACCTACTTGATAGAGGTGCTCAGGTAAAGTAGGACTTCATGTCAGCTGATCTGGGTCCATTATTTCCAACATACAATGCAAAAGAATGGAGAATGGGAGAATGGGACTGGCAAGGGGAGAGGGAGGAGGAGGGAGGGTGGGAGGGCAGGTATGGTAGGAAGAATAACTATATTCCTAAAGTTGTACTTATGAAATTTGTTTTTTCTTAAAAAAAAAATTGAAAAAAAAAAAAAAGACATGTGGTCCCAAAGTGCTCTTTTCAAATTTCTCCATGCTGCATCTTCAATCTTTCTATTATATCAAACTTTAAACTGAAAATACTTGTTTTTAAGAATTGTATGAGGCTGGCGCCGTGGCTCAGTAGGTTAATCCTCTGCCTGCTGCGGCGCCAGCACACCGGGTTCTAGTCCCGGTCAGGGTGCCGGATTCTGTCCTGGTTGCCCCTCTTCCAGTCCAGCTCTCTGCTGTGGCCCGGGAAGGCAGTGGAGGATGGCCTAAGTTCTTGGGCCCTGCACCCGCATGGGAGACCAGGAGAAGCACCTGGCTCCTGGCTTCGGATCAGCGTGGTGCGCTGGCCGCAGCAGCCACTATGGGGTGAACCAACGGAAAAGGAAGATCTTTCTTTCTCTCTCTCTCACTGTCCACTCTGCCTGTCCAAAAAAAAAAAAAAAAAAAAAAAAAAAAGGAAGAAAAGAAGAATCATATGAATTGGGGCTGGCGCCGTGGCTTACTTGGTTGATCTTCCACCTGCGGCGCTTGCATCCCATATGGGTGCTGGGTTCTAGTCCCGGTTGCTCTTCTTCCAGTCCAGGTCTCTGCTGTGGCCTGGGAAGGCAGTGGAGGATGGCCCAAGTGCTTGGGCACCTATGCCTACATGGGAGACCAGGAAGAAGCACCTGGCTCCTGGCTTTGGATTGGTGTAGTTCCGGCCATGGCGGCCATTTGGGGGGTGAACCAACAGAAGGAAGACCTTTATCTCTCTCTCTCTCTCTCTCACTGTCCAACTCTGTCAAAAAAAACAAAAGAATCATATGAATCTAAATACTATAATTATAAAAACAGAATCAAGTATTTCTTACCATGTTTTTGAGTAAATGTATAAAATAAAAGTAGAATGGTATAGTAATTAATAAATTTTATATTTCATACTCATCTGACATTAAGATTTATTTGCTCTAGGCCTGATCCTCTTGGCATTCCTTATTTTTACTGTAACATTATTTTACTGCTCAAACAACTCATATGCCTGATGTTACCTACTAAAGTTAACAAATTCATAGCTTAGTGGTATTGGTCTTCACAATTCTCTTCCAAGTCTATGCCTACTCTCACTTATCTTTCCCTTATTCTCCTCTTCTCAATTTTCTCTACCCTACACTATAGTCAGAGCTAACAAACTATGTACCATAACTTATTTTTCTTTTTCGTTAACTTGACATGTGGCTTGTGATGTTCTTTGCCTGAGATATACCCTCAGAAATTATTATTCCTTGCCTCTTAAGTCTTTACCTCTGCCTTTTCCTTAAAGCCTTCTCAGGTCCTATTTTGTGTTCTCAGATCTCTTTTTCGTCCTTTGCAAACTATTCTTGGAGTTTATGTTATGGTAAAGGCACTTGCTTCCGTGTCTTTCTCCTCAGGTAAACTGAGAATACTTAGGGCACGGACATTATGTCTTACTCATCTTTGTATTCCTAGGTGCTAGCACAACGTCATGAATGTAGGGCGAGTGCACAATACATTTTTGATGAATAAATTTTTTTTTAATTTAGCCATAACCTGTATTTCAAGGCTGACTGTTCTCTAATATGTTCTTTGTGTTATAGCCAAGCCAGACTGTTCATTTGTTTTTCACTGAAAGCCCTCCCTGCTTTCTGTTATTATGCCCATGTCTATCACTCTGCCTAGAATTCAACATTTCTCTCTCTCTCTCTCTCTCTCTCTCTCTCTCTCTCTTTTTCTCTCTCCCCCATCCCCTGGTCTTCTCTGTCACCCTTGTGCCATATCCTAGCATAGAGCCTGGCATATAGTTGGTATTCAATAAATGCTATTGAAATTCTGCCCATCACACTAGTCCTATCTGACTTTTAACTGATATATGAAGTCTATCTTTACCTTACTCCATCCCCAAATCAGATATCATACTTCTGACCTTGAAAATCCCCCATAGCAACCCTTCTGCATCATTTACAATGACATTGAGCTAGATACTGTTCCTCATACAAAATTTTTTGCATAGTTTGAAGCCAACCAGACTACAAGTTTGAGCACATTCGAAGTTACACTGGGGTATATAAAGGAGAATGGTAGATTCCACTGTGGGAATATTGGAACCAGATGTGATGGGTCTTCATTCAATATTAGGGATTCTAGTTTTTGCTTTGTAGAAAACAGGGAACCAGTGGAAATACTGGAGTAGAGGCAAGATCTGATGTGATCTTTGTGTTAGGGAAATAACTCAGGAAGGTTTCATCTTACCCTCTCTGCTAGGCTGAAAATTCCTCAAGGGCAAAGGATCTCCTGTTCATCCTTATCTTTGCTGCCCTATCTATATGCCCAGAGTTAGCTACAGTGAATTGAATTCACTAGTTTAGTAACTCATTAAACAAACCAGCTCAAACCTGAGAAAGATGTTCATGAAAGAGAGATCAGAGGCAAGGAACCCCAACGTGGGATTTTTCTCTTTGCTTTTGTGTCAGACTGGGACTTTATATGGTTACTTCATTTTCTACTGCTGAGTGAGTCCACAGATATTTTGTCATTTGAATTGGTTCTAACTATTTAGTGAAAGTGAGAAAACATTCATGTTAAATAAATATTTGTACATTATTGTATTTTTGGAAGAAATTGAATAACTTTATAGTTTGTTCAAAATAGCACTCTGAGAAAGAAAAAACTTGATAAATTGTCTAGTAAAGAGAAGTTTTTAAGAAATGTGGCTCTCCCTTTAGCTGTGAAACCTTTAAAATCCTTTCAGAAAAATCTCTCACATTATTTACAGAGATATGGTCAGTGCTCTGGGAATAGTAATTTAATAACCTGTAAAGGAGCACTTTTAAAGGTAGATTCTGGCGGAGGTGACAGATATCTATAGGGTATTTTGTTGTAGAATCTTGCTGCTCATTGAGGTAAAGAAGACACTAAGAGGATTACAACAGGGGTTGAAGGAAGGGAGGCAAAAGCCGATATTCTTGATGCATACGTTTTAAAATTGGCTGGAGATAGAGATATCAGTGCTCAACCCCTGACTGTTCTTTTAAATCTCTTATTGACAAGTAAAACCTTTCCTACAGAGAAAAATTTGGAACATATAATCCCCATTTGTAATGGAGAAGACAGATATAACCCTGGCAATTACAACCTGTTGCTCTTTTATCCATTTCAAAACCAGATCTGGATCCTAGTACAGATTGACAATTTGGCCAATACATCTTTCAATAGCTCTCCATTGTTTCTTAAATTGGCAACATTTTTAGATGGGCTCCATTTATGGGCAATAAAATTAAATGTTTCCATTAAATGGATGCAATTTAAACTTCTTGGTAGTTAATATAAAAGAAAAAAAAATATTTGAGGACAGTCGGCTGAGGAAAGCCTGGTTATGGGAAAATACATCAGGAAAATGACCTTGAGTCTTTGACAAGTCATCTAGTCTGTTAAATGGAAAGGAAATTAATTTTGATCCTAGACTTTTCACAGACATTAGAAATGACTTTCCTCATGGGAATAGCAAGAGAAACACCAAGTTACGATTTTAGAATTACAGCATACTTGTTACAAATTAGTTTGTACACGCAGCTGTTATGGATGCTATCAGAATGTAACTGTAACTGTTGAATTGGTGTATTATCCTGACATTATTCTTTCTGTCACAAAGGAGGCTGGGAAAAGGCAAACAATTCTTTACTTTCTTATTTCTTTGGAAAGCAATTCATTGAGAAAAATAATGTTCTTTATACATTATTTATATGCAGAGGAAAAGACAAAAATTTAGTTTGAATTTTGAACCAATTGCCATTAACATAGGATGTAGGACTTTAAATAAAATCCCAAGTCCCTCCCTTGTTTTCAGACCAATAATTGAAAACTATTTGAAGGTGCACACCTAGACCGTACTTCTTTTGTCTTGTTTGGTTGCATAGTTATGTCTTAGTTTATATTTTCTCACTTGATACTTTGCCATTTCTTGGTCTTAGATGTGGTTGAACTGTTCAGCTATTGAATTAGAGAAAGGAAACAATTGAGAAGGGAGCAGCTAGCTAAGACACAAGGAAAGAGTTTTTTAAAACATTTCTTATAGTTGTGACTTTAATTTGTATATAGAGTTCTTTCGCTTGGTCTTAAGTACATTATCAAAAATGATAATACTATATAATTTTTACATAATGAATTAACAATTTGCACAGAATGACAGTTTTGATCTATGAGCTTCTCCTATCAAGAAAAAAATTCATTGTCTTGTCATCTGTTCCGTGGTAGATATGTAAGAAAAGACCATAACAGTTCTCTTATTACTTTGAATTTACATAATAATATTGAAGACCACACCACTATTAATAGTCAATTGGACAAAAACAGTAAACAAGAAGTTTTAACTGCTCCAGCATGTATATATGACTTCTATACCAGCAGTTTATTCAGACAAGCAAAACTGTAATGCTACTTAAAGGCAACTGTGTACATAGGTATTTAAAAGAATAACAGAGAATTTTTAAAAAATTCACAACAGAACTTGAAATTTTTCAAATGACATATATGAAAGTATTGTTTAGATAATATTCTCAACATAAATGGTTTTATGGAGAGGCGCACGCATGCATACAGATGCACACACATACATTTATGAGGGTACTTCAGATGTTCATGGAAAATTGGATTAGAAAAGCTTTCTCTGGAACAATTTTTTTAAAACTTTGCATACCAGAGGTCTTCAAAAAGTTCATGAAACATACAGATTATTAAAAAACTAGGCATTAGTTACAACCCTTTTGCACCAAAATATACTTATCTTTTATTTTTATTTTCCACAAATAGTTTTGAAGTATCTTGTGTATGGCATATTATGTTGCAAGCTATCAGAGCACTATTTTTTCTGAATTCAGTTTTTTACACTTTTTATCTCCCTACCCTGATAAACATTTGAGCTAAAGCTGAACTATCAGATTAAATTAAAAGAGAGCCTTTGCCAAAACTAAGATTTTAAAGGAACTATTTGCCTCCAGCACCAGGGTCCAGGCCTCGATTTTGCTTGGAGGTTTTAGCAGCATCCCAGCCTTGGGATGGTTTTGCTTCCCTTTTCTGTAACTAGTTTTTGAAAAATTGTTATTTTCATCAGGCTGTATTCCACAATGGCCTTTTGCCATGTGCCTCCTGAGAAATTCATGTCTTTTTGTATAAATTACAGAGTGTTGACAATGTATTTCCTGAAGTAAGTGCTTTAAATGCATACCAAGAAAAAATGAAATCACCAGTCTTAGCATATTAGAAAAAAATAAAATCATGAGTCTTAAGCATATTAGAACCTCAGACTTGGCAAGATTTTTTTTTTTTTTTTTTTTTTTAATAACACGAAAGGAAGCTGAGTTAGTGGGTCTGGATGTGTCTGCTCTGTGTAGAATCACTTGGGAACTGTCCAGCAAAATATCTCTTGAAGAACAGCATGGTGTTAGTACTGGGTGCCAGCCCAAGGCAGAGACAAAGGACCCCTTTGCTCTTCACCAATAAGCCAACTGTTAAAAGATTAAACCATGTTGTGGAGATAACAAGAATTTAGGCGCTGGCAGCAGGTGCTGTACAAAGAAGCAGTTGGCAGTACGGTTCTTCTGTCTGACTAATTCCAGTCAAAACAATCTTCTGCCCAGTTGCAGAGGGGAGTTCTGCGTGTGATGGCAACTTGGAGTTAGGAGGTTGAGTAAGAGAGCTACTTGAAATGCTGAGTCCTGCGGCGGATGGATTAGTAGAATATAGTTTATTATTGTTCAAAAGCTGTGGGGGATGCCCCTCCAGAATGCAGCCACAACTGGCTAACTGGGGAGTATACAAAGAGCTAAGTCAAATCTGCTTATGTGGAGAGGTTGCTGTATTTTTAAGCCTTTTGTTTTCACATATGAGTGATATAACAAATTTTTTTCTTCTAGAAAAATTACTATATTCCATTGTAGAATAATGATCAAATATAGTTGTTGTACCCCTATGTTATTGCCTTTTAAATCACTAGTTAATTTGTGGATTTTTAAAAAATAATTTTTACTTAATAAATATCAAGTACTAACAGATATAGAATGAACTTTTAATGTTAGAAAATACCTTAAATTGTTATTGAAGCAACATCATTTATTGGGCTTAACGCATAAACTGGCATATTTCTGCTTTTTAATTGTTTTAACGATTTTATTTATTTATTTATTTGAGAGGTAGAGTTACAGACAGTGAGAAGGAGAGAGAGAAAGGTCTTCCATCTTTTGGTTCACTCCCCAGTTGGCCGCAACAGACAGAGCTGAACCAATCTGAAGCCAGGAGCCAGGAGCTTCCTCTGGGTCTCCTGGATGGGTGCAGGGACTCAAGCACTTGGGCCATCTTCTACTGCTTTCTGAGGCCACAGCAGAGAGCTGGATCAGAAGTGGAGCAACCAGGACTAGATCCCGTGCCCGTATGGGATGCCAGTGCCACAGGCAGAGGATTAACCTACTGTGCTGCAGCGCCAGCCCCCAACTGGTGTATTTCTATAATTCTATACAAATAACTGTTGATACTTAAAAACTTATAGGAATTACTCAGGGAAAGTAATAATATAATTTAGGAGATATAAAGTTTGTTTAGAGGGCTGGTGTTGTGGTATAGTGTGTAAAGCTGCTGCTTGGGATGCAGGCATCCCATGTGGGTACCAATTCATGTCTTGGCTGCTCCACTTCCAATCTAGCTCCTTGCTAATGGTCTGGGGAAAGCAGTGGAAGATAGCCCAAGTGTTTGGGCATCTTCCACCCACATGGGAAACGCGAATGAAACTCTTGTCTCCTAGGTTTGGCCTGGCTTGGCCCTGGCTATTATGGTCACTTGGGAAATGAATTGAGGTTCTTTCTGTCTCTGTCTTTCCTTCTCTCTCTGTAACTCTGACTTTCAAATTAATAACTAAATCTCAAATAAAACTTCAGTAGAAATTTATTTTGAAAACTAGAAAATAAAGTTTGTTTAGTGTGATACAGTTCAATTCCTATAAGTGATATGAGCACCTGATAATTTGGCAATTAAGTCTCAGAGAGAAATGCTAAAAGATGCACAATATTTGGCATATATAATCTGACAATAAACATGGGATAGATAGATGAAACATTTCCCCATCAGTCCCCTCCTGTCCAGCCCCACAGTCTCTACAGTCTCAGCTCATATTTCTTTATTCTTAGAAGATTGTACGGACTCCAGCTGTTTTCTCTGCCTTTGATGTCTTCATTCTGTAATCCTTAATGTCTACTATTGTCAGATTGAACCTTACTAAAATCTGTTGTAATCTAGTCCTTCCTCCTTGAAAACTTTTCTGGCTCCTACTGTCTACCTAACTCCCTAGCTTTAGGCTTGACACTGCCTGCAGTTTGATCAAATTTAGCTTTTGAGGCCAGTGCCGCGGCTCAATAGGCTAATCTTCCACCTTGCGGCGCCGGCACACCGGGTTCTAGTCCTGGTCGGGGCACTGGATTCTGTCCCGGTTGCCCCTCTTTCAGGCCAGCTCTCTGCTGTGGCCCGGGAGGGCAGTGGAGGATGGCCCAAGTGCTTGGGCCCTGCACCACATGGGAGATCAGGATAAGTACCTGGCTCCTGCCTTCAGATAGGCACGGTGCGCCGGCCACAGCGCGCTGGTCACAGCGGCCATTGAAGGGTGAAACAATGGCAAAGGAAGACCTTTCTCTCTGTCTCTTTCTCTCTCACTGTCCACTCTGCCTGCCAAAAAAAAATTAGCTTTTGAGTCTACCAATAAATCCTAAGACACTTTGATTAAAAGTTCCTGCCTTTGCTTGAAATACCTTTTAATTTTTTTTTTTTTATTTTTTTGACAGGCAGAGTGGACAGTGAGAGAGAGACAGAGAGAAAGGTCTTCCTTTTGCCGTTGGTTCACCCTCCAATGGCCGCCGCGGCAGGTGCGCTGCGGCCAGCGCACCATGCTGATCCGATGGCAGGAGCCAGGCGCTTCTCCTGGTCTCCCATGGGGTGCAGGGCCCAAGCACTTGGGCCATCCTCCACTGTACTCCCTGGCCACAGCAGAGAGATGGCCTGGAAGAGGGGCAACCGGGACAGGATCAGTGCCCCGACCGGGACTAGAACCCAGTGTGCCGGCGCCGCAAGGCGGAGGATTAGCCTAGTGAGCTGCAGTGCCGGCCAGAAATACCTTTTAATTTTTTATTATTTCTGTCAAACTGTCTCCATTCTTCAAGACTTAGTTAACATTTACCTCTATGAGGATGCTCTACATTTTCACTGCTATAGCAGAAGTGAACTTACCTTTCTTTTTGCATGCCTATAACACCATTTGTAATAATTCATATGGAGCTTAACCTAAAATAGTGTGCAAGTGAGTGTGCGTGTGTGTTGAGGGTGTATTATTGCCTCTACTCTGTATTTTCTTTAGGATAGGAAAGCTATTTTATAATATCCTATACCACACAGTCTAAGGTCTTTGATAGCAGAGATGGTACTCAACAAATATTGACTGAATTGATTTAGAGATTGAACATTATTTTTTGAAAAGAGACCTCAACTGAAACACATAATGTTCACGGGTAGCTTGTTTGGGGTAAGTGTGTTGAGGAAGATTAACTACTAAGCTGTGAGTTAAAAATGCATTCTCTCATATAGGTGGATCCCAGTATCATCCTTCATGCCTCCATTTCCATTGGAAAGCGGAGTTCCTCCAGCAGTCAAGTGAGCAGCGGGAGTCCAATAGCACTGTCAACCCTGTGGCCTGCAGCCAGTGTGTGGCTGATCACGAAGGTACCTAAGAATGTCTGCTCTTATTGAGTGACTTCCCATTGCTGGCTGGCTCCCTGTGCTGCTCCAGCACCTGGTGCCCTTGTGCACGTAAGAATAAATGAAAAGTGTGGTCCACTGTTAGTTGTCACAAATGCTTTCACTGCTTTGGTATTGCCTAATCCCAGAAGCCTTCTGTAGATCCCCAAGTGAGCATTTAGCGAACTACAGAAATGATCCCTGCAAGTATAATTTTCCAGATGAGCATTTAGTTCACTTCTAGACATGTTGGTTAATTCTTACCTCCAAGTATATTTAAATTAAGCATAGAATTTATTTATAATCCAGACTCATCATTTTCATGAGGTTTACGTCATTTGCTTTTACTCCTTAGTCTTGATTGAGCCTCACCAGCTCAGCTTCATTGAGCCTGGTAAGATAGCACCAAGTCGTGACTCACCATATGGATTTAGCAAAGACAAAGATTTAAAAGAAACCACTGAGTATAAAATATGAACAAGCCTAACTCATTTTATACCTGTGCATTGGCAATATTTAATTTTTAGAATTTATTATCATACTATTGAGTCTGACTTAAATAAGAACCACACTTTTTAAATATGTATTTGTCTGCATTTATGGTATGGCTAATAAATACCCTTCTTATCCTTCCTTTTGCCACCTCATGGTAGATGATATTGCTGCTTCATAGCACCTCCGTGGATGTGGAGTCACCTAGTCAAGTTTGCTCCTATCTGCTTTGGAGAGAAGGAGAGATTAAAACTGTTTTCTTAGATGACATTTTGGATTGCCTTAACTATTGTTCTTTGATTCTCTGAGCATTAAAAGTAAACATATAGAATAATAATCATTGTAATATGAAGACACTACTAAGAGATAATATTTATTTCATGTGACAAAGTAGAATGAGGTTAGATAATCCTGAAATGTGCTTCCAATCCAGAGACCCTATTTGTCCTAGCTGTTTTTACATTGTACTTGTTGCTGATTTAATAACAATACCATCTAGTTTTTGAACATCTGCTATATGCCAGGCGCCTTTTACACATTTGTTATTTCATGTATTCTTTTTTTTTTTTTTTTTTTTTTGCTTACAATTATGTGTATTTTTTTTTAATTTTTTTTAACTTTTATTTAATGAATATAAATTTCCAGTATACAGCTTATGGATTACAATGGCTTCCCCTTCCCATAATTTCCCTCCCACCCGCAACCCTCCCCTCTCCCGCCCCCTCTCCCCTTCCATTCACATCAAGATTCATTTTCAATTCTATTTATATACAGAAGATCAATTTAGTATAAATACTTCAACAGTTTGCACCCACATAGAAACACAAAGTGAAACATACTGTTTGAGTACTAGTTATAGCATTAAATCAAAATGTACAGTACATTAAGGACAGAGATCCCACATCAGGAGCAAGCGCACAGTGGCTCCTGTTGTTGACCCAACAAATTGACACTCTAGTTTATGGCGCCAGTAACCACCCTAGGCTGTCGTCATGAGTTGCCAAGGCTATGGAAGCCTTCCAAGTTCCCCGACTCTGATCATATTTAGACAAGGTCATAAAAGACAGGTTGAGGATAGTAACCAATGATCCTAAGAGTGGCCTTAACCAGGTCTGAACAATTATACAGCATTAAGTGGGGAAGAGGACCATCAGTACACACAGGTTGGGAGTAGAGCCATTGGTGGTAGAGTAGAGGTTATGATTACAAAGGAATGAGGCCCAAGTGCACTAGACAGGGTCTAGAACAAAGGACAGAGTCATTATTAGAGGAGCTAAGAAAGGTGCTGTTTAAGCTACAAGTAATTTTTCTGGTTGAGAGGCAAATAGAACTGATAGAAGGGGCTTGATAATAATCTGGTGGGCTTTAGGCCTTGTAAGTTAAGAGGCCCAGACCTATCTATCTCTTCACATGGGGTATATCCTAAGGGAGGTGTGAACCTCCTAGGGGAAGGCACTCTGTTGACTTTCATTACTTGGCTGGCCTGGGAGGAGAGCTGGCCAGGTAAAGGCAGGGGGCATCTCTAACAAGAAATTTACAGTTCTGCCTGCAATGTTGCTGACCCTACTTGGCTGTCCCCTCAACTGCAGTGGTCACTTTGGAAGTTGGGCTGAGTGAAGGGCTTTTCAGCTTAGAGCCAATAAGATCTGTGGCTCTGACCTGGGCATCCTTCGACTCCAGGGCAGGTCCATTTCCAGTGATCCAACTCTTGGCAGAGCTGCCAGGGCTCTTCACAAGCTGACTTCTGCTGAAGCCCAGGCTTACCACATTGAAATGAAAAGAGAGCAGGCGTAGCCATCTTAATATCGGACAACATAAACTTCACCACAAAAACTGTTAGGAGAGACAAAGAGGGGCACTATTTAATGATTAAGGGATCCATTCAACAGGAAGATATAACGATTATCAACGTATATGCACCTAATTACAGGGCACCAGCTTATTTAAAAGACTTGTTAAGGGACTTAAAGGGAGACTTAGACCCCAATACAATAGTACTGGGGGACTTCAATACTCCACTCTCAGAGATAGACAGATCATCAGGACAGAAGATCAACAAGGAGACAGTAGATTTAAATGACACTATAGCCCAAATGGATCTAACAGATATCTACAGAACATTTCATCCTACATCTAAGGACTTTACATTCTTCTCAGCAGTACATGGAACCCTCTCTAGGATTGACCACATATTTCATGTATTCTTAACAGAACTGAGCGTGTTTTCATTATATGAGTTAGTAAGTAGCAGGGGAAGGATTCTTGGTCTGTTTGCCTTCAAAACGTAAAAGCCTTTTCACTGTAGTGTAAAACACGGCTCTGTATTTGGCCAATCTACTCGGCTGATGGAAGAACTTCTCTTAGCACTGTGTGGCAAAAGTCAAGTCACACACAATACCTGCTTTAGACTTCATCTGGTAAGAGTTGGACCATTTGATAAGGAATGTCCATTCCTAGCTTAATAAACCCATACTTGTCTAAACGTTTTTCAAAAGTAATAGAAATTTTTAAAAAATTTTTATTTAATGAATATAAATTTCCAGTGTACAGCTTATGGATTACAAGGGCTCCCCCCACCCATAACTTCCCTCCCACCCGCAACCCTCCCTTTCCCCACTCCCTCTCCCTTTTCATTCACATCAAGATTCAGTCTCAATTCTCTTTATATACAGAAGATCAGCCTAGTATATATTAAGTAAAGATTTCAACAGTTTGCCCCCACATAGTAGCACAAAGTGAAAAAAATACTGTTGGAGTACTAGTTATAGCATTAAATAACAGTGTACAGCACATTAAAGACAAGAGATCCTACATGATATTTTAAAAAAATTGATTAATTTTCTATGCAATTTCCAATTTAACACTAGGGTTTTTTTTTTTCATTTTCAATTATCTTTATATACAGAAGATCGATTCAGTGTATACTAAGTAAAGATTTCATCAGTTTGTACCCACACAGAAACACAAAGTGTAAAAATACTGTTTTAGTACTAGTTATAGCATCACTTCACATTGGACAACCCATTAAGGACAGAGCCCACATGAGACATAAGTACACAGTGACTCCTGTTGTTGACTTAACAATTTGACACTCCTGTTCATGGCGTCAGTAATCTCCCCAGGCTCTAGTCATGAGTTGCCAAGGCTATGGAAGCCTTTAGGGTTCGCCGACTTTGATCTTATTCTGATAGGGTCATAGTCAAAGTGGAAGTTCTCTCCTCCCTTCAGAGAAAAGCACCTCCTTCCTTGATGGCCCTGTTCTTTCCACTGGGATCTCACTCGCAGAATAATAGAATTTTTTACCAGGAGTAAAGTGTTGGAGTTAGATCAGAGTTGGGACCCTTTATGTGAGATTAGGAAAGTTACTTATCTACACTGCACCACTATAAAATGTAGTTAGTCATACCTGCCTTACACAGTTGCTGTGATGATAAAATGAGAATGCAAGTGTGAAGTTCAAACATTGTATCTGGTATACAGTGCTTAATAAATGGTTGCTAATTTTGCTTGCCCTAAGCAGTTCTTATAATTGTATTGACAAGTATGTTCATATACTCATTAGAATGACAGTACTTATTATAAAGACATTTTTAGAAATGTTTCCATATGTCCATACAATAAAAACCTGAGAAATAAAAGTTATATGTTAAGAAGGAAATAATTTTGAGAATCCCTTTAGATTGAACTCCTTCTTTTAGATCTAAAGTCTTTTACAGAGAATTTTACATGGCTTAAGTCCCCAAGAGGTACAGATGGATTTCTCAGTGGTTGTTACTTACTTAACAGGTTATGGTGATCATGAAGTTATAAAATGGTTAAATGTTATTAAAATAATATTCCCCACTAATTTCCTTGGCAGAGAATCCTAACATTTAAAATAAATGCAGTTCACAAACCACCTTAAAATGCTTAACCCATGATATTTAGACCCAGAGTGAAACTTTAAATTGATACAAAGGTTAAGGATTTGTTTCAATCTTTTCAGTTCACTGAACTTTTTTTTTCCTGTGCATACATATTTCAAGTAAGCTCTGTAGTTATAACTCTGGCAAGTGACACGTGATGGACCCCAAATCACTGCACTGTGAAATATGCACAAAAAAAAAAAGACAAATGAAGATATCAAGGTCTGTTTTATTTTGCACTGAACTGTAAAATGCCACCCTTGTCGGACAGAGGATCACTGCATCTGAGCAGGGCTCACTGACTGCTAAGTTGTGGGTAGTGTTTCACTTTCAGCAACTGTTAATATCCAGGGTTATCCAGGCATAATGACCTCACTATTTGTGACACATTGTTGAATTTTCTGGTTCTTTTAACTTATTTAGACCTTTCTCCCCCCTCTCTATTCATTGGAAGGCTGGAATGATCCTGAGCAGAGCGATAACTCAGGGCTGCCTTGCTATTGGTCATCCAGTCAGAATCAGTGCTGCGGAGGGAACATCACTAGAAGGATATAAATTAGTCCTACAGAAAAGGTAATACGTATGGGTTATTTAGCTCAATAATACATGATAATTTTAAGAATTCTGAACTGTCCAATTGCGATGGTTTCTGGCTTCAATATTTATTTTTTAATAAGCCCTTCTCTTTTTATTTTTATTTATTTTTAGAGATGTATTTGCTAGGAAGGCCAGGTAACAGAGAGAGAGAGAAAGATCTTCTTTCTGCTTGTTTACTCTCAAATGCTTGCAACTGCCAGGGCTATGCCAGGCCGAAATCAGAAGCCAGGAACTGCAGGTCTCCCCAATGGCTGGCAGGGGCCTAAGTACTTTGGACATCATTTGATGCTTCCCCAGGCCAGTAGCAGGAAGCTAGATTGGAAACAGAGCATCTGGGACTCAGAACTGGCATCATAAGTGGTGACTTAACTTGATGTGCCAAAACACTGGACCCTAGAATATTTATTAAGTGTTTAAGTTTGTGTTCATTATATCAATATTAACATAAATCTAAAATAAGCTTGAAAATTCATGACATTTAGTTTTTAAGTGTTTTAAAAATATTTTAGGATCTGGCACTGTGGCATAGTTGGCTAAGCCACCACCTATAGTGCTGGCATCCCACATGGGCACCAGATAGAGTCCTGGCTACTCCACTTCCAATCCAGCTCTCTGCTATGGCCTGAGAAAGCAGTAGAAGATGGCCCAAGTCCTTGGGCCCTGCATCTGCATGGGAGACCCAGAAGCTCCTGGCTCCCAACTTCAGATTGACACAGCTCACATTTGGGGAGTGGATGGAAGATCTCTTTCTCTTTGTCTCTACCTCTTTCTGTAATTCTGCCTATCAAATAAATATTTTTAAAACTTTTTTTATTTTCATTTTTTTTGACAGGCAGAGTTAGACAGTGAGATAGAGACAGAGAAAAAGGTCTTCCTTCCGTTGCTTCACTCCCCAAATGGCCACCACAGCCGGCACGCTGTGCCAATCTGAAGCCAAGAGCCAGGTGCTTCCTCCTGGTCTCCCATGTGGGTGCAGGGACCCAGGCACTTGGGCCATCCTCCACTGCACTCCCGGGCCACAGCAGAGAGCTGGACTGGAGGAGGAGCAACAGGGACAGAAACAGTGCCCCAACTAGAACCTGGGGTGCCATACCACAGGCGGAGGATTAGCCTAGTGAGCCACGGTGCCTGCCCAAATAAATAAATCTTTAAAAAAATTTTAAAAAGTGAAATGTTGACCTTCAGTATGTACCTGTGTTGTAAACAAGCTGCTGCTTTACACTATGATTATCAGAACTCATTTCTCCATATCTATTTGTTTGTAATTAGAAAACTTAAATTTCTGTGTGTATTCTTAACCCTTTATCTTATGAATATGAAATATTAAACTGTGAAAGAAAAATTATGAGAACAGAAAATTGCTGTCTTGTAAGGGGCTGGAGGTGTTCTCTATTTTTTTCTGACTTGGGAAGCTGCAATCAAACATTTAAAAAATGGATTAAAAAAATGAACAATGAGAAAGAACATTGATTTATTTCTAATTGTGTAGAAATGTTATTTTCTGTATGCTTTCTTTTTCTTGATGGCTCAAGTACTTGGGTCCCTGTCACTCATGTTAAAGACCTGGATTGAATTCCTGGCTCCTAGCTTTGGCCTAGTCCAGCCCTGGCTATTGCAGGCATTGGGGAAATGAACTATCATATGGAAGAGTGGTTGCCTCCCCCTTCAAATAAAATGAAAATAAAGAATTAATTGATTAAATATATATAAATATATATAATTAAAATTTTAGAGAACAAAAGCAATTAATAAGAATATTATAGAAATTTCTGCCTCCCCCAAAATTTGTGAGACAGTTAAATTTGATTAAATATAAAGATGAAGAGATAGTATAGAAAAATATATCACAGAAAAAGATATCATGGAGAATTAGGAACCTCAAGCACCTACTTCTGAAATGACTGGAGAATTTTGTTAAGGAATCATATCTTCTGAGCTAAATCTAAGTTAAAAAAAATCTGCAGTATGATGAAGTTAATCATGCATAAATTAACTAATCATGTATTCATTAATATTTAGAAACCTTAAAAAGGTAGGACAAATGAATTAAATTAAGTGTAACAGGATGTTAAACAAGACTTTTCCTCCTGCCTCTGAGTTTTGACAGGAACATCAAAGGTTGGGAATATGAGCTATCAGGTAACACTGTTTTCTTAGGCAAGGTACTTTCAGATCTGGGAAGAGCACAGAAAGGCAGGAGTCCAAACTGGCTCAGGACACATCCATTTTATATAAGGGAATGCAAAGAAATATTGGGTGTGTTGAAGTGAGTGCTTGATAACAATATGGATCTTCAGATCCTTATCCTTAGGGATTTTCATTCTGAAGATCTAGCCCTACAGAAGTCCACATGAACAGGTGTTGAAAGTGATTTCAATTATACCAACTGTGGGGAGGTTGGCTGCATATGGTTTGTGCATGACACTTTTGGAAACAATCAACTAGAATGACAAGAGCAGTCAGAAAAGGAAGGGCCAGATATTTAAAGCTGTGAAATTGGGTTGGGCATCCTGGCACAGTAGATTAATCTCTCACTTAGGATGCCTGCATCTCATATTAGAGTGTGGGTCCCTGTCCAGCTACACTGCTTCCTATCCAGCATCCTGCTAGGGCATCCTAGAAGGAAACAGATGGTGCCTGGAGTGCGTGGGGCCCTGCCATTCACATGGGATACCTAGATGGAATTCGTGGCTCCTGATTTTGAACTGGCCAACGCCAGTTGTTGCAGGTTTTTGGGGAGTGAACCAAATGTCTCTGTGTCTCCCTCCCTTTCTCTCGGTGGCTCTGAATGAATGAATGAATGAATGATTAAATAAATAAATCTTTTAAAATGTGGGCTACAGAGAGGTGCACTGAGCTGGTCAAAACCAAAATGCTAGGTAGTATCCAAACAGGTACTGGAACCCAGAGTGTCCGACTCTCAGCTCAGCAGCTTTCCAGTTAGATTAGAAACATATCACACATGTTATTTTGGCTAATTTGAGGATTGAAAATGGAGTCACCATTTTAGTCTCACTGATTATAATTTGAAACATAATCTAAGTGATTTACCATACATTGATCCACACATAAATATTTTCATACAGTTGTGTTCAAATAATCACCAGGGGCTGGTGTCATGGTGTAGCAGGTTAAGCTGCCACCTGTGATGCCAGCATCCCATATGGGCTCCAGTTTGAGTCTTGGCTACTTCACTTGCAATCTTGCTTCTTGCTAACATACCTGAGAAAGCAGTGGAAGGTGGCCAAGTTCCTTGGGTCCCTGCCACCACCTGGGAAACCTGGATGGAGCTTCTGGCTCATGGCATCGGCATAGTCCAGCCCCAGCTGTTGCAACCATTTGGGGAGTGAACCAGCGATGGAAGATTTTCTCTCTCTCTCTGTAAATCTGCCTTTGAAATAAATAAATAAATCTTTTTAAAAAAATCGCCAAATAATTTGATATTATAATACACTCCCTTACAGTGCTGAAAAAGTTCCACATTTCAACTGTTGAATGAAGAAATTAAGAAACAAAATTGCTGGATTTCAAGGCTGTCAATACCAAACCTAGAAGTATGCTCCTTAAAAAAAAAAAATAAAAAACAGTGATTGTCATAATGCTTTAATGGGAGGCCGGCGCCGTGGCGCACTAGGTTAATCCTCCGCCTGTGGCACCGGCATCCCATATGGGTGCCAGGTTCTAGTCCCAGTTGCTCCTCTTCCAGTCCAGCTCTCTGTTGTGGCACAGGAGGGCAGTGGAGGATGGCCCAAGTGCTTGGGCCCCTGCACCAGCATGGGAGACCAGGAAGAAGCACCTGGCTCCTGGCTTCAGATCTGCTTAGCTCTGGCTGTTGTGGCCATTTGGGGAGTGAACCAACTGAAGGGAGACCTTTCTCTCTGTTTCTCTCTCTCACTGTCTATAACTCTACTTGTCAAATAAATAAATAAAAATCTTTAAAAAAAATAATGCTTTAATGGAAATGTATTGGGCTGTGCTGAAATACAGATCATTTTCATGTGTCAGTGCAACTTCATAGCTAACAGTCAATCCCTCATTTTACATAAATTATGATAATATATTTCTTTAAGATAAATAAAATATGAAATATTGATATAGTTTTTCAAACTATAAGTCACATGAAACTGGCAATTCATGTACTGATATTAACCAGAAAACTGAATTTTATCTTAATTTCAGTTTTCACTTTGTGAATTTGTATCATCTTCTCCCAAGAATAATACAACAGGAAAGATGTCCACCCAACTGGCAACTGCTTAAGGGCAGAGAGCATGTATATCCTCAGAACTGATCACAGTTAGTGGATAAAGCTATCTTTGAATAAAGAGATCTATAAATAAAATGTCAGAATGCTATTATCCTAAAAGTTACTATAACCATGGTGAAAAAGTTTTAAATTTAGTATATGGCTCCTTAGGGAATTTAAA
Source organism: Lepus europaeus (assembly GCF_033115175.1). Lineage (NCBI taxonomy): Eukaryota > Metazoa > Chordata > Mammalia > Lagomorpha > Leporidae > Lepus > Lepus europaeus. The sequence continues at coordinate 34,074,016 of NC_084833.1, forward strand.
AGATCTAAATCTTATGGCTAAAGAACATTAGATTACCCCTCGAGTAATAAAAATTTACTCACATTTGTCAGATTTTATCATGGCTTTAAATCTATTCAAGCTTATATTTGCTTAGAAAAGTTTACTAAGCATATGCATTTTTGTATTTTATATATAAGCCCTTGGAGCATGCCAGTAGTATTCCTATTGAGACTCTATAACTCTAAGTTATCTTTATATTTTACTAACATGTGCTTCTATGTTAGGCCAGGCGAGAAAGTACTACTCTAATTTAAAGTAACTTCTTTAAAAATGAAAGTTCTACCCACAAAAGTGCATCTGTTTATTTTCAACACATTTTATATGTTAAAAAAAATCAAATTTAAATACAATATGCAGAAATGTGATGCCCATATGAGAATTGTTAGAGAAAGATGCCATATTAAGACTTTCATCTTTTTTTTTTTCTAACCAATATTCATTAAACTAAACAAGAATAGGGGCCAGCAGTTTTGTGGCATAGTGAGTTAAATTGCTGCTTGCCATGCCTGCATCCCATATTGGAGCTGCTCTTCAAATCCTGGCTGCCCTGTTTCCCATCCAGCTCCTCGCTAATGCTTCTGGAAGAGTAGCAGATGATAGCCCAAGAGTTTGGACCTCTGTCGTCCACCTGACAGACCTAGTTGGAGCTCCTGGCTCTTGGCTTCCATCTGGCCTAATCCCAGCCATTGTGGTCATTTGTGGAATTAGCCAGTCAATGAAACATGTCTTTTCTTTTGCTGTCTCTCTCTCACTGTCACGCTGCCCTTCAATTAAGTAAAATGAATATTTAAAAACAAAGGAAATTAAAAATACCAACAGCATCAATAATGAGAGAATAAAGGAAAATGAAAGAGCAGTATTTCATCACAAGCACCATAACACATATTGGACTATGGTTGAGAGGCTTGAGTTCAATTTAGTGCCATGCTCTCATTTTCCAGATGAAGGAACTGAGGACTAACTGTCCGGGAAGCTATATTGTTGTAAGGACACATATACATGCCTAAATAGATGATCTAGAAAGAGATAAACGTACCAACCAGGTAGGTAGAGAGCCATTGAGAATCTATAAATAAACATATCTGTGTATGTGTGTATATATGGATGTATGAATTCTTTGAAATATTCCACTAATCAGATGGTAGGGGCTAGAAGGCAGCCCATGGCCTCAGTTCAGTTTGGGCAAAATTTCACAGACAAATGCTCATCGTTTCCTAATTGACTGTAAGGGTGATTGTCATCACACATCACAATCATAAATCTGTTTTCCCAGACGGCCTCAGAAGGCTCCGGTGTCCACCAGTGCTACCTGGGCCAAAAGTAGAACCCACAGAGAGGACAAGGAAAAGGATTTTGTCTTTGTGATTAAAAAAAAAATTAAAGGTGCATTTTATTTATCTGAAGGGCACCGAGAGAGTGAGAGAGAGAGAGAAGCAGAGGGAGAAAGAGATTATCCATCTGCTAGTTAACACCCATGGTTGCAGGGGCTGGGCCAAGCTGAAGCCAAAAGTCAGGAAATCCACCTGTGTCTCCCATATGGATGGGGGTGGTAGGGGTCCAAGTACTTCAGCTATCAGCCACTGCCTTTTCGTGCACAATTAGTACAAGGCAGGATTGGAAGCAGAGCACCCAGGAAATGAACCAGTGCTCCAACGTGGGATGTTGTCATAAGCAGGAAGCGGCTTAACCCACTGTTCCACAATGCCAGCCCTGTGATTGTTAACATACTAAGAATAGAGATAATTTTCATTCAGCAATCCATATCTATGAAATTGCTCATAGACACTTTTCTATTTGAAGTTGATATTTTTGATAGTATTGTCTATATGTGTGAATATTACTTTTGTCTTCTGCTATTGTCTGGTATTATACTTGTTGCCTATATTTATTTATTTATTTATTTATTTATTTTTTTTTTTTGACAGGCAGAGTGGACAGTGAGAGAGAGAGACAGAGAGAAAGGTCTTCCTTTTTGCCGTTGGTTCACCCTCCAATGGCCGCCACGGTAGCGCGCTGCGGCCAGCGCACAGCGCTGATCCGATGGCAGGAGCCAGGTGCTTCTCCTGGTCTCCCATGGGGTGCAGGGCCCAAGAACTTGGGCCATCCTCCTCTGCACTCCCTGGCCACAGCAGAGAGCTGGCCTGGAAGAGTGGCAACCGGGACAGGATCGGTGCCCCAACCGGGACTAGAACCCGGTGTGCCGGCGCCGCAAGGCGGAGGATTAGCCTAGTGAGCCGCGGCGCCGGCCTTGTTGCCTATATTTAAAGGCGTCCTTTAAGGAGTATATGTTTTTAATGTAATCTGGCAAATGTTGGCTAGTTATCACTTTATTTCCAGCAAAAGCTAAGTGGTAGAAAAAGATTATTTAATATTTGACAGGATTCCGTAAGAGTCTGAAATTTATTTTATAGGTTTTTTTTTTAAAAAGATTTATTTATTTACTTGAAAGTCAGAGTTAAACAGAGACACAAGGAGAGGCAGAGAGAGAGAAGTCTTCCATCCACTGGTTCACTCCCCAGATGACCGCAACAGTCAGAGCTGTGCTGATCTGAATCCAGTAGCCAGGAGCTTCTTCCAGGTCTCCCACATGTGTACGGGGGCCCAAGGACTTGGGGCATCTTCCACTGCTTTCCCAGGCCATAGCAGAGAGCTGGATTGGAAGTGGAACAGCCGGGACTTGAACCGGCGCCCGTATGGCATACCGGCACTGCAGGCAGCGGCTTTACCCACTATGCCACGGTACCAGCCCCATCTTTTATGGGTCTTTTAAAAATAATTTATTTTAGATTCAGTGGGGAAGAGAAGGAGATTAAAAGAGAAAGCACTCCCATCTACTGGCTTATTCTCCAATACTCTCAATATCCAGGACTCAAATGGGCTGAATCCAGAAACCAGAAACTGAATCTAGGTCTCCCACATGGTTGGCAGGCATCCACTTGCTTAAGCCATCACTACTGCCCCCAGGCTCTGCATTAGGAGGAAGCTGGAGTGAAGAGGCCTTGCACCTGTGTACCCCAAGATAGGTTGTAGGAGTCCTAACTGGCATCTTAACCACCACACCAAAAATGCCTGCCTCTGAATCATTTTTAAGATAGAAAACTCAGCCCTTGATTCTGATGGAGGAAGTTTACAGCCCAAAGATAGGTGAGAAACAAGTATCCTTTGGTAGTTCCATCTATCCATTTACATGTAGTGGTAGCAAGTTCTGAAAAGTCTTTACAGGTCAGACAGGTAACAGGAAGGCAGGAGGTTGGGTCAGGCTAGTAAGAAGACTGCTATAAGACATGGTGGAGAATATAGTGAACTGGAGAAAATATGTCTTATCTAAGGTGGACAGGTATCACTCAGTTCTGACTGAGACATCATGACAGAATTCATGCCTATTGCTTCCTCTTCTAATTGTTTTTCAAGAAAAACTAAGTATGTAATTTTGTGCATGTCATCTATTTCTAAAAGCTGACGACTAATTTAAAGATCTTAATAATGTACAGTGGTTTTTATCCTCTGTAATCTGACCTCTGTACGGGTATATGTGTCTGTGTGTGTATTTCTTTAATTAATATTCTAGTTTAACACTGAAGGTCAAGTCCTGCATAGGAAAATTCTTTACGAATGAAACACTATCAACATTAAATGGTGGTCTGAAAATAACTTTGATTCATTTGGTTTATCTATAAGAAGCCCAAGATATCTTTTGGAAAGAAGCACCTATTAATTATTTTTTTTTAGATGGATCAGGTCACTTGGTAATAGCGTTATTGGTTTGGTTTTAATTCACAGATAGTCAGATTCACGTAACAGAAAAAAATATAAAAATGAAAAATGCGTGCAAGCACTTGCTACATGGAAAAGAATAAACTGACACCAAATAAGACATAGCTGAACTAATGAGGCATGATATGTTTACAATTTTCATTGTGAGTTGTCAGGTTGCTACTTTAAGTGCTAGTTCTATTATTTTTAGCATATAAAAGGCTATGCCTTAATTCATAGCTTTTGTTAAAGTCATGTTATACTATTTAGGAAGAGAAGGAAGAAGAATCTCTGGAAGTTACTGTCACACGAGAGTATCTATTGTTATTTATAGTGAAATACGGTTATCTTAAAAAATTCAGTCACACAGGTACTTCTGATGCTTTTGAAATGATAGGTGTATTTTAAAGTACATACCCAGAGGTGAGATTAGCTCCAAATATCTTGATCCACACTGCCTTCTAAAAAGCCAAGTATAGTTTCTCAGTTAGTGAGAACCTGTAGTTTTCTAATTATCTGCTATTTTACCTCTGCTTTGCGGTAGACTTTGTTTCTCAGATAAAGGCAAGTTGCATTAATACAAAGGATTATTTAATCCTCTCTTTCCCTCCCACTTTTACTGTCTAGAATACTCTCTCCTTCTCTTTCACTTTTTTTTTTTTATAGATTAAGTTATTTTTAAACAACAATTTTTAAAGTTACTTGTTATGGTGTTTTTTAGAAATTACCATCTCTTTCCTTAGACAAGCTGTTGCTATCTCCTCTAGAGGCACTAAGGGCCCTGAGTCTTCTGCTTCAACCAAACTTATTTCCGTGACAGTCTTGGACAGAACCGGAAGTACTAATTCCAGACCTGTGGATGAGATGCTGCACTACGTTCAGTATCCATTGTGCCCAGGCAGAGAGCCCTGAGGGTGATGAGCATGTCAATCTAGCCATACCCTTCCAAACACCTGCCATTTTCACCTAGGCCACTGATGAACTCTGCCCTTGGAAAGGCCTCTCTCACCATCTCCCTCATGGGGGAGTGGAAATTTCTTCTGCCAAAGGCCATTGGATATTTATAAAAGATTAGTAATAGGCCATACAAAATTATCAATTTAAAAGTTAGCCAGGGCCATCGCCGTGGTGCAGTAGGTTAATCCTCTGCCTGTGGTGCCAGCATCCCAAATGGCCACCGGTTCTAGTCCTGGCTACTCCTCTTCCAATCCAGCTCTCTGCCATGAACTGGGAAAGCAGTGGAAGATGGCCCAAGGACTTGGGCCCCTGTACCCATGTGGGAGACCCGGAGGAGGCTCCTGGCTCCTGGCTTCGGATCAGCTCAGTTCTGGCTGTTGCGGCCAATTGGAGAGTGAACCAGTGGGTGGAAGACCTCTCTCTCCCTCTCTGCCTCTGCTCTCTCTGTGTAACTCTGACTTTCAAATAAATCAATAAATCTTTTTTTAAAAAGATAGGTAAATATTTAGTATTTTAGGACAGTATTAACTGCTTTCCAAATTGATTAAACCATGATGAGCATTCCAGTTCCTTATCCTCACCACTACTTGGCGTAATCAGTCTTAAACATCAGACATTGTAACAGATATGTTGTGATGCATCATTGTAGGTATTTTGTTCAGTCCAATAATGATGTATGATGTTGAACAGCTTTTCATATTCCACTGGATGTTGACTTTGTTAAAATACTTGTTTAAACATTTTTCTACTCAATGAACAGAAATTCTTAATTTTGATGAAGCTCAATTTACCAACTTATATAATTTTTTTTTTTTTTTACAGGCAGAGTGGACAGTGAGAGAGAGATAGACAGAGAGAAAGATCTTCCTTTAGCCATTGGTTCACCCTCCAGTGGCCGCTGTGACTGGCGCACTGCGGCCGGCGCACCGCGCTGATCCGATGCCAGGAGCCAGGCACTTCTCTTGGTCTCCCATGTGGGTGCAGGGCCCAAGGACTTGGGCCATCCTCCACTGCCTTCCCGGGCCATAGCAGAGAGCTGGCCTGGAAGAGGGCCAAGCGGGACAGAATCTGGCACCCCGACTGGGACTAGAACCCGGGGTGCTGGCGCTGCAGGCGGAGGATTAGCCTATTGAGCCGTGGTGCCAGCCTCAATTTACCAATTTATATAATTTTTTAAAGATTTATTTATTTTACTTGAATGTCAGAGTTACACAGAGAGAGAAGGAGAGGCAGAGAGAGAGAGAGAGAAAGAGAGATCTTCCATCCACTAGTTCACTCCCCAGTTGGCCACAATGGCTGAGCTGCATTCATCTGAAGCCAGGAGCCAAGAGCTTCCTCTGGGTCTCCCACGCGGCTGCAGGAGCCCAACGACTTGGGCCATCTTTTACTGCTTTCTCAGGCCATAGCAGAGAGCTGGATAGGAAGTAGAGCAGCTGGGACTCAAACTGGCACCCATATGGGATGCCGGCACTGCAGGCGGCAGCTTTACCCCTTTACACAGTGCCGGCCCCTCAATTTATATTTTTGTGGATCATTTTTTTGGTATCATGTATAAGGAAATATTGCTAAATATAAGGTCATAAATATTTTTCCTATATTTTCACATAAAATATTTACAGTTTTAGGTTTCAATTTAGTTGTACGATCCATTTTAAGGGAATTATTATTAAACCAATATTGCATTCTAGAATAAACCTCACTTGTTCCTGTATAACTTTTCATATTTTGTACTCAATTCATTAAAATTTTCTTAAGAATTTTTTGCACTTTTATTCATGGGAGGTATTGGTCTATGTTTTTCTTTTTCTATAATGTCTTGTCTAGTTTTTGTTATCAGGTTGATGCTGGTCTCCCAGAATCCTTTGGGAAATATTCCCTCTTCTATTCTCTGGACAAAATTGGATATATGTTCTATGTCTTTTCATGTTCAATCCTTCCTATCTTTCTGAATATAAAGAATACAATTGAAATAGCTGTTTTAAATTTTTTTTATTTTTAAAGATTTATTTTATTTATTTGAAAGAGTTATAGAGAGGTAGAGACATAGAGAGAGAGGTTTTGCATCCTCTGGTTCACTCCCTAGTTGGCTGCAATGGCCAGAGCTGCGCCGATTTGAAACTAGCAGCCAGGAGCTTCTTCCAGGTCTCCCACATCTTCTGCTGCTTTCTCAGGCTGTAGCAGAGAGCTGGATGGGAAGAGGAGCAACTGGGACTGGAACCAGCACACATATGGGATGCCAGCGCTTCAGGCCAGGTCTTTACCTTGCTGTGCTACAGCACTGACTGAAATAGCTATTTTGATATCCTGTCTAATAAATATATAATCTTTTTTGTTTGTTTCATTTTTGTTTTAACTTTTATTTAATAAATATAAATTTGCAAAATACAGCTTTTCAATTACAGTGGCTTTTCCCCCCATAACCTCCCTCCCACCCACAACCATCCCATCTCCCGCTCCCTCTCCCATCCCATTCACATTCAGATTCATTTTCAATTATCTTTATATACAGAAGATCAATTTAGTATATACTAAGTAAAGATTTCAACAGTTTGCACCCACACAAAAACACAAAGTATAAAGTACTGTTTGAGTAATAGTTATACCATTAATTCACATAGTACAACACATTAAGGACAGAGATCCTAGATTGGGAGTAAGTGCACAGGGACTCCTGTTGTTGATTTAACAATTGACACTCTTGTTTATGGCATCAAAAATCACCCGAGGCACTTGTCATGAGTGCCTAGACTATGGAAGCCTTTAGAGTTCGCCAACTGTGATCTTATTTAGACAAGGTCATAGTCAAAGTGGAAGTTCTCTCCTCCCTTCAGAGAAAGGTACCTCCTTCTTTGATGGCCTGTTCTTTCCACTGGGATCTCACTCACAGAGGTCTTTCATTTAGGTCATTTTTTTTTTCCCACAGTGTCTTGGCTTTCCATGCCTACAATACTCTCATGGGCTCTTCAGCCAGATCCGAATGCCTTAAGGGCTGATTCTGAGGCCAGAGTGCTATTTAGGACATCTGCCATTCTATGAGTCTGCTGTGTATCCAGCTTCCCATGTTGGATTGTTCTCTCCTTTTTAATTCTATCAGTTAGTATTTACAGACACTAGTCTTGTTTATGTGATCCCTTTGACTCTTAGTCCTATCATTATGATCAATTATGAACAGAAACTGATCACTTTGACTAGTGAGATGGCATTGGTACAAGCCACCTTGATGGGATTGAATCGGAATCCCCTGGCACGTTTCTAACTCTACTGTTTGGGGCAAGTCTGATTGAACATGTCCCAAATTGTACATCTCCTCCGTCTCTTATTCCCACTTTTATATTTAACAGGGATCACTTTTCAGTTAAATTTAAATGACTAAGAATAATTGTGTGTTAATTAAATAGTTCAATCAATAGTATTAAGTAGAACAAAAAAATACTAAAAGGGTTAAAGTATTAAGTTGTTCCTTGACAGTCAAGACAAGGGCTGATCATGTCATTGTTTTTCATACTGTCCATTTCCCTTCAACAGGTTTCCTTTTTGGTGCTCAGTTAGTTGTCACCGATCAGGGAGATCATATGATATTTGTCCCTTTGGGACTGGCTTATTTCACTCAGCATGATGTTTTCCAGATTCCTCCATTTTGTTGCAAATGACCGGATTTCATTTTTTTACTGCTGTGTAGTATTCAATAGAGTACATATCCCATAATTTCTTTATCCAGTCTACTGTTTATGGGCATTTAGGTTAATTCCAGGTCTTAGCTGTTGTGAATTGAGCTGCAATAAACATTGAGGTGTAGACAGCTCTTTTATTTGGAATATATAATCTTTGTTATTTCTAAATCAGTTACAACTGAAGAACTTTTCACTTTATTATAACCAGACTGAATGAACTGGTCCAGCTCTGGCTCCTTGTTTTATGATTTGACACTCTCATTGTCACTACAAGTGATGCTTGGTATGTCTTCAGTGTGCAGCATTAATTCTGCTCTAGAAACCTCGTTACCCATTCTACATTCAGTCCCACATCAAACAGACTTGCTGTGGGCTTGTCTTTTCCTTCTTAGGACTCTTCTGCCTGGGTTTATATTAATTATACTCCACTTATCCATTCAGGTGTCTACAAACTTGGTACTCAGTGGCCATCATTTGACTGGATTTTAACTGCCAGGCAAGGTAGAGCTGTAGCTAAGAGTCTACTTTTGGGTTATAGAATGTGACTCCTTGGGTATGCATTCCTGCCCTACTTCTTAATAGGCATGACCTTGAGCAAATGATTGACTGCCCTGAACTTCAATTCCCTCATATGCAAAGATAACAATGCCTATAATAATGACATAATAATGATCAGGCTGTTGTGAGGACTAAATGTGACAATGTGATATAAAGAAATTAGAATAGTGTATGGGTCAATTTTTGTTGTGAAACTAAGAAGTGGAGGTAAAGTCAGAATATGTGTGTATACACACACACACATACACACACACATATCTGGGAATCTGACTCTGCAGATCACATTCCTAATCATTATGTTACATTGTCTTATCTAATGGGCAGTCCACTTTGCATGTTAGAGAAATGTTCCCTTCTTTATTTATGGTTAGGCCAGCTTCTCTAATGCCTAAGTATCCTAGTTCTGATTTCAGCCCTAAGCACATCCTACTGCCTATATATCCAGAAGTAGTTGAATCATGGTTTTCTAAGTTCTGAAGTACAGTGTACAATAGGACTTGTTTTTAATCAATATTAGGTGCAATCAAAAGATAAATGAACAACACCTGATGCCTCCTGGGGTTACACAGAAGCAGGAAGTTGGAATTCAAAGTGGATCATGGACTCAAACCCAGGCAATCTGATATGGGACCCATCACTGTTTCTATTGATACACTCCCCCCTCCCCATACAATGGGTAGCAAGTAAATTGACTGTCTTAAGGGAGGCTTTAGCTGCTGGCAGAATCCTTGGCAAATTGTGGACCATCTTCTTGCCAGGCTATATGGAAAGTATTCATTTTATTTCAAACCTACAGTTGTTTCTGTGTGGAATAAAGCTGTTAATCTCTACGTTACATTTTCCTTATAGACGTAAAGGAGATGAATCTCAGAAGTGGGTGTTCGGAGCTGATGGTTGCATTTACTCTAAGGTGAGGACTTTAGAAACCACTGCTTTTATTCTTAAGTTTTTCTATTCCCATATTGTTATAAAATGCACTATTACTAAGCAAAAGAAATGCTTTTTCTGTGAAAATAACTTCACCCCACATTTAGAACTTTGGAGTTTAACTTAATTGCGTTCCTTCAGAGGTTTGTATGATTTTTCTGAAAGATTTATTTATTTATTTTTATTTATTTATTGGAAAGGCAGTTGCAGAGAGAGGGGGACAAACTGCGAAGTGGGGTGTAGAGATCTTCCATCTGATAGTTCACTCCTCAAATGACCCCAGTGGCTGGGGTGGACCAGGACAAAGCCAGGAGCCTGGAACTCCATCTGGGTTTCCCATGTGGGTGACAGGTACCTAATCACTAGGACCATCTTCCACTGCTTTCCTGGGTGCACTAGCAGAAAGCTGGATCAGAAGTGGAGCAGCTGAGACTCTAACTAGCGCTCATGTGGGAAACGAGTGTTGCAGGTAGTGGGTTAACCCCCTGTGCCACAACTCTGCCACCCCTTTTAAAAAATATGTATTTATTTGTTTGAAATTCAGAGTTACAGAGAGAAAAGGAAAGACAGAAAAAGAGAAAAAAAAGAAGTTTTGTTTGATTTCAAAACACAAATTTTCCAAAGCCAAAAACATGTTTTCCTGATTCAGTGCTATAATATAACCCAGCATTTCTTTTTTACAAAAAAGATTTATTGGCCAGCGCTGCGGCTCAATAGGCTAATCCTCCACCTGCGGTGCCAGCACCCCGGGTTCTAGTACCAGTTGGGGCACCAGATTCTGTCCTGGTTGCTCTTCTTCCAGTCCAGCTCTCTGCTGTGGCCTGAGAAGGCAGTGGAGGATGGCCCAAGTGCTTGGGCCCTGCACCGGCATGGGAGACCAGGAGGAAGCACCTGGCTCCTGGCTTCGGATCGGCACAGTGCCGGCCATGGCAGCCATTTGGGGGGTGAACCAATGGAAGGAGGACCTTTCTCTCTGTCTCTCTCTCTCTCACTGTCTAACTCTGCCTGTCAAAAAACAAAAACAAAACAAACAAACAAAAAGGTTTATTTATTTTACTTGAAAGTCACAGTTACACACAGAGAGAGAAGGAGAGGCAGAGAGAGCAGAGAGAAGGAGAGGCAGAGAGAGAGAGAGAGAGAGAGAGAGAGAGAGGTCCTCCATCCACTGGTTCACTCCCCAGTTGGCCACAACAGCCGGAGCTGGGCAGATCTGAAGTAAGGAGCCAGGAGCTTCCTCTAGGTCTCCCACATGGGTGCAGGGACCCAAGCATTTGGACCATCTTCCACTCTTTCCCAGGTCATAGCAGAGAGCTGGATCAGAAATGGAGCAGTCGGCTCTCGAACTGGCACCCATATGGGATGCTGGCACTGCAGGCAGTGGCTTTACCTGTTACGCCACAGCGCCGGCCCCAACCCAGCATTTCAAGACATTAGTTTTCTTATTCATTAACATCGAGAGGAATAGTTTGGAAAACCCAGCAATATTTCCTAAAGCTGAGCATGTTTATATAGCCTACTGTTTCTATGCTCAACAGAAATTCTTATATATAAATGTATATTGAAGTAAAGATATTTACTAAAATGTTAATTGTAGTACCACTAATTTTAATAGAATCAGAATGAGAATTATTCAAATACTTGTCAGAATTAGGAGGGATAAAGGAGTTGTGATTTGTATATTTGTTGGAGTACTAACTGGCAGGGTTGTCAGACTTCTATAAACAGCCAGATATAAATCTTCTGGGCTTTGTGGGCCAAATGATCTTTATCTCAACCTCTCAACCTTGCTTTTGTGGCATAAAAGCAGCCCTAGACAATATGCAGACAGATGTGACTATCATTCAACAAAATTCTATTTACAGAAGCAGGTTGTCCATATTTGCCCTGCAGATTGTAGTTTTCCAATTCTGTAACAAGTCAGTGCCAGTGAATGAGCTATAAGTGTACATAACAATATACATCTGTCTCACAAATGTAATGGTGAATTACAAATCCAAAAATACTCACTGTCTTACTCCAGGTATTTATAGTTGGAGAATGAGCAAAACAACGACTCTGTTGTGTTACAAGTTAAGGGAGTGATTATGCCCGAGGGCAATAGCAACTGAAAAAGGGAATAGGAAGTGCTTCTGGTGTGCTGTGGTGTGCTCTGTTTCTTGACCTGGGTGGTTAGTTAACCAAGCATTCAGTGTATGAAAATGGATTGAATTGTACACTTACAAATGAGATACTCTTCTGTATGTATATTATATTTACATTAAATGTTTATTTTAAGAAAGTGAGGATGTTGGGCTGGTGCTGTGGCGTAGTGGGTAAAGCCACTGCCTGCAGTGCCGGCGACCCGTATGGGCGCCGGTTCGAGTCCCAGCTGCTCCACTTCTGATCCAGTTCTCTTCTATGGCCTGGGAAAGCAGTGGAAGATGGCTCAAGCCCTTGGGCCTTTGTACCCTCGTGGTAGACCGGGAAGAAGCTCCTGGCTTCGGATCGGCACAGCTCTGGCTGATGTGGCCATCTAGGAGAGTGAACCAGCGGATGGAAGACCTCTCTCTCTCTCTCTCTCTCTCTCTGACTCTCCTTCTCTTTGTGTGTAACTCTTTCAAGTAAATAAATAAATCTTAAAAAAAATAAAATAAAATGAGGATGTTGATCTTGAGTTCTCATGATTTCTTCCCTGCTCTATGATTCCAAGCCTAAATGATGTTAATCAGTTGTCAATATTTACGATAGTCAAAAGTTAGATTATTCAATGGTGTGATAATGTGTGCATTCAAAACGATTATTTATCAAAAATGTTAAGTTACATAGATAATTGAAAACACTTGCCTTATTGGTTTCCCAGGGCTACCATAATACAGTGCCATGAACTGGGTAACTTAAAACAACAGCAAGTTACCTTCTCAGAGTTCTGGAAGCTCAGAGTCTGAAATCAAAATGTTGTCCATTCATATCCTCAGCAGGGCTCTTCCCTGCTTTTTTCATCTTCTGGAAGTCCCTTGGTTGTGACAGCATTGCCCTTATCTCTGCCTTCATCTTTACATGGCTGTCTCCCTTTCTGGGCGTGTATCTTTCATGGCATTCTCTTTTCTGTAGATGTCTGCGTCTCATTTGCCTCTCTTTATAAGGACACCAGTAATATTGGATTAGGACCCTTTTGAAAAAAATTTTGAAAGATTTTATTTATTTGCTAGAGTTACAGAGAGAGAGAAAGAGAGAGAGAGAGAGGTCTTCCATCTGCTGGTTCACTTCCCATTTGGCTGCAATGGCCAGGGCTGAGCCAGACCATAGCCAGGTCTGGAGCTTCTTCCAGGTTTCCTACATGGGTGGCAGGAGCCCAAGCACATGAGGCTATTCTCCATTGTTTTTCGTGGTGCATTAGCAGGGAGTTTCATTGGAAGCAGAGCAGCTAGACCTTGAACCAGCGCCCATATGGAATAAAACGCCACTGCACCGGCCTCAGGAATTGGCCTCAGGACCTTTTTCGATGACTTAATAATGAATTGATTACATCTGCCAAGGCTCTGTTTCCAAATAAGATCACATTCGCAGGTAACAAGGATGAAGGCTGCAACATAACTTTTTTTTCTTTTAAGACACAATTCAACCAATTTCACACAGTGTGTCGGTTACCAGTGCATAGCCTCTCAGTTTCAGGACTATGCTTCTTTGTCTGGCACCTGCCTTGGGCACCTTTTCCATTTAACAATCTGGAGGATGGGACTTTGAATGTTTTCAACACAAAGAATTGTTACATGTCTAAGGATATGGATATATTTACTCTGATTGGACATTACACAATATATAGATGTATCATGTATCAAAACATCACATGGTGCCCTATAAGTATGTATAATTTTATGTCTGTTAAATTTTTTAGATAAAAATTGTAAAAAAAATCCACAATTAATTTTTTGATTGTCGCTCATTGATCAAGTCAACAAAATTCCATTTACCAAGCTTTCACCTGAGTCTTTTTTCTCTCTGATATTCCTTCTTTCTTTCTTTCTTTGCTGTTGAATCTTTTACATTGAAAATCTTTTACATTGATTCTATTGATTCCTATCTATGTATAACCTAGTACCCTGGTTCTATCACACAGAAGGATGACTATAGATAATGTTAATGTATTGTTTGTTTTGCTCTGCAAAAACAAAAAAGCCTAGAAGTTAGGATTTGGATGTTTTCAGTATAAAGAAATGCTAAATGTTTGAAGAGATAAGTATGTTTTCCCTTTTGGGATATTACACAAATATGTACATATATGCCAAATATTACATATCTTATACATACGTACAATTCTCCTGAAAGTGCATCCTTTGCCACAATTAAATTTTTAAAAACTTTATTCTCCCTGAAAGACACTTTGTACCTCATAACTATTTTCCACATACTATCTGCCACCCAGCCCTATTTTTAGTTACAGATTTGCTTATTCTGTTTCATATAAATGAAATCATATAATAGGTGGTCTATTAGGAATAGTTTATTCTCATTAGCGTAATGTTTTCCAAGTTCATCCATATCATAGCTTGCAATAATAATTCATTTCTTCTTGTTGCCAAATATGTTCCATTGTTTAAAAATATCACACTTATCTGTCTACTTATTGGTTGAAGAACATTTTTTTTCTCCTATTTCAGCTATTGCGGATATTGCTGTTAAGAACAAATTTGTATAGAAGTTTGTATTGGTATAGAAGTCCATTTCTCAATGTTATGTAGATAGCAGTATAATTTCTGGGTCTAGGATAACTACGGATTTAACATTTAGCACATAGCCAGATAGATCTCTGAAGAACGCCTATCCATTTTACTTTCTCACCATCAGCATATACGGTTTCCAGCTTCTCAACATCTTTGCCAATTTTGTTACTCTATGTTATTTTGATTAGAGTCATCCTTGTGGGTTTTAAATGTTAACTCATTACGGTTTGACTTTTATTTTCCTAATGACTAGTGGTGTAGAACATTTTTTCTTGCACCTTTTTGGCTACCTGTACATCTTGTTTGGTTAAGTGTCCACTCAGATTTTTTGTTCATTTTTTTTTTGACAAGCAGAGTGGACAGTGAGAGAGAAAGAGAGAAAGAGAGAAAGGTCTTCCTTTTCCATTGGTTCACCCCCCAAATGGCTACTGTGGCCGGCACACTGCAGCTGGCACACCACACTGATCTGAAGCCAGGAGCCAGGTGCTTCTCCTGGTCTCCCATGCGGGTCAGGGCCCAAGCACTTGGGCCATCCTCCACTGCACTCCCGGGCCATAGCAGAGAGCTGGCCTGGAAGAGGGGCAACCAGGACAGAATCCGGAACCCCAACCAGGACTAGAACCCGGGGTGCCTAGTGAGCCATGGCGCCGGCCCAAAATGTTCATGTTTTAATTGGATTATTTGCCTTGTTCTTTTTTTTTTTTTTAACTTTTATCTAATGAATATAAATTTCCAGTGTACAGCTTATGGATTACAATGGCTTCCCCCTCCCATAACTTCCCTCCCACCCACAACCCTCCCCTCTCCCGCTTCCTCTCCCCTTCCATTTGCATCAAGATTCATTTTCAATTCTCTTTATATACAGAAGATCAATTTAGTATAAAGATTTCAACAGTTTGCACCCACATAGCAACACAAAGTGAAACATACTGTTTGAGTACTAGTTATAGCATTAAATCAAAATGTACAGCACATTAAGGACAGAGATCCCACATGAGGAGCAAGTGCACAGTGGCTCCTGTTGTTGACCCAACAAATTGACACTCTGGTTTATGGCGCCAGTAACCACCCTAGGCTGTCGTCATGAGTTGCCAAGGCTATGGAAGCCTTCCAAGTTTGCTGACTCTGCTCATATTTAGACAAAGTCATAAAAGACAGAGTGAGGATAGTAACCAATGATCCTAAGAGTGGCATTTACCAGGTTTGAACAATTACACAGCATTAAGTGGGGAAGAGGACCATCAGTACACACAGGTTGGGAATAGAGCCATTGGTGGTAGAGTAGAGGTTATGATTACAAAGGAATGAGGCCCAAGTACGCTAGACAGGGTCTAGAACAAAGGACAGAGTCATTATTAGAGGAGCTAAGAAAGGTTCTGTCTAAGCTACAATTAAGTTTTCTGATTGAGAGGCAAATAGAACCTGATAGAAGGGGCTTGATAATAATCTGGTGGGCTTTAGGCCTTGTAAGTTAAGAGGCCCAGACCTATCTATCTCTTCACGTGGGGTACATCCTAAGGGAGGTGTGAACCTCCTAGGGGAAGGCACTCTGTTGACTTTCATTACTTGGCTGGCCTGGGAGGAGAGCTGGCCAGGTAAAGGCAGGTGGCATCTCTAACAAGAAATGTACAGTTCTGCCTGCAATGTTGCTGACCCTACTTGACCATCCCCTCAGCTGCAGTGGTCACTTTGGAAGTTGGGCTGAGTGAAGGGCTTTTCAGCTTAGAGCCAGTAAGATCTGTGGCTCTGACCTGGGCATCCTTCGACTCCAGGGCAGGTCCATTTCCAGTGATCCAACTCTTGGCAGAGCTGCCAGGGCTCTTCACAAGCTGACTTCTGCTGAAGCCCAGGCTTTCCACTTTGAAAGCCACTGCAGTGGACTGGCCTGTTGGGTCTGCTTGAGGGCAGATCACTGTACAGATCAGCCATTAATAGGCCTGCCACCCATTGCTTCTGATGCCGAGCTTTCTTTTCCTCCTGGTTTTTGTTAAATCAGACCAGAGAATGCAAGTCAAGGGAATGCCCAAGTCCCATCTCTAATCTTTGGTGGCCTGAACTACAAGTCTATAGTCACAGGCATGTTCTGTAGTAGTTTTTCTAAGGTAGACAATGCCCATGAGGAAAATTATATTCTCCCTTTAAAACTTTCTTTTCCTTTGGTCTGAAAGGGAGGTTTTTTTCTACTTACTGTATACTTCGCTGATGGCGAAGTGAATCTAGCTACGAGATTATTATTTAAGTTCTTATTTTGGCTATGCTATTACAGAAAAATGTTAGCCATCTCTTTTATAAGGTCTAAAGATTAAATTGTGCGTCCTACAGATTCCTTCATAATAGAATTAGTTTTCTACCTTGAAGAGAATAGAGAAATGAAAGAACAAGTTGGGCTTAGAATAGAGAAATGAGGGAGCAAGTCCTAGATCGCTTGCTGACATTAGCAATATCACATGAATACTTAGCAAACACTTTCAACCATTAGATAACAACTTAAGAAAACATTTACCAGAAAGTCCAATGCCTTCTATAAATTTTAAGAATCATGTATTTGAAAACACCTCTTAACTATCTAACATGGTGTAGTTTGTTTAACCAGTAAACTTAAGCACAACCATATAAAATGTTTTTAGTTTCTTTCTACCAACAAGTTTAAAACATATGGTACACAGATTCAGGTCACACACATTAAAATGTATCTTTGATTGATTTTAGCAGCTTAAATTTATGGACAATCTTATCCATAAGCCATTTAAAATAAAACTCTTAATAAAATTTCCCCATGTGGACATACAGTATGTACACACGTATAACATAGCATAGTAGGCCAATATAGCAATTTTAATAATAGCTTTTAAAATCTTTAACTCTTTTTGTAGATTGCCAATTGATTTGAATTGCTTTTTGTTTTTAGTAACCTCAGTTAACCATACTTTCTTTCAGTTGGTACTGTTAATACATTATTGGCTTCATCTGTTTACAGAGCCGTCCCAAAGTACTGAATACAATAGAAGTGGCTGGAAAAAGTCCATAGGAACCTATAGGAGGACAGCTAAACACAGAACCAACAACGCTTTAGTTTTATGAGCAGCAAATCATATATAACTGTGGATGACAAAAGACTTTAAGTCGCCATGTTTAAAATTATAAACTCATCAACCAGCAAGAGGCACTTGCTTACTTCACAGTATTTTTGAAAGCACCTGTAGGATTTTACAAGTATTTAACCCTTTAGGCCTCTGGGACTCTCTCATTAATATAACTATCATGTCTAGTAACACAAGATCATTAGACTTTTTAATTCTCAAACATTTGTATTAATAGCATTTTCCATTATAGAAACTTAAAGTTTGGTACCACATCACATCTTGACAGTGCTTCTAATATAATCCAAATAGCCTGATTAGTTGGTGTCTCCATAAGATGAGAGACATAGGTCCTTCGATTTTTTCAGTTGGGCCCAAACTGGAAAAACCGAAGTCCAGGATTTACTGGAAATTTTAGAGACCAGATTGTTTGAAACTTTGATTTTTTGAATGCCTGTCAAGAATGCCAAGAAGGCTCAAAATCCAAAATATCTGGTTGAAATAAGATTCCTTAAAATCATGACATAATATAGACCAAATTTGATCATTGTTACAGGTGATTATTCAAATCTTTGAAAATAAGCACATATTTAAATAACCCATAGCTCTTAATAAAAATTCAGCTGTTTTTGAGCAATTAGAATTTAACAGACATCAAGAGAACATAATAGATTACTTTAACACATTGCTTTAACTGAGCATCAGAGTTTAATTCTATGTCAAAGAGAAATTGAGCTTCCTGTGATCTTTTGCTGTGAGGTTTCCTTCCTTTACCTTCTTTCATATTGGTGACCATGTTTCTGTGTTTCTGTGTGTAACACATCTTTAAGCATCTTTTGCAGGGCAAGATGAGTGGCAACAAATTCTTTCAGTTTCTGTTTGCTACGAAAAGTCTTAATTTCACCTTCATTCACAAATGAGAGCTTGCCTTGTTCTTTTTGAGTATAAGAGTTCTTTATGTATCCTGGACATGCATCTATTATTAGCCCTAGAGATGCAAATATCTTCTCTCATTTCTTAAGTTAGCTTTTTACTTTTTTGATGGCATTGTTTGCAGTACAAAATTTTTCATTTTGATTTAGTTTTCTTTTGTCACTTGTGCCTTGGATAGTTTCTTACATTTTTTTTAAGTTTTAGATTCACAGCAAAATTGAACTTAGAGTCAGTTCCCATATCCCTCCTGGTTTGCCCCTCTCATCCTCCCAATCACATAATTCTCACCATTAACAATTGATGAGACTACATTATCACCTCATTATCATCCTAAGTCCATGGCTTACATTTAGGTTCACTTTTTTTTTTTTTAAGATTTATTTATTTGCTTGAAAGTCAGAGTTACACAGAGATAGAAGGAGAGGCAGAGAGAGAAAGAGAGGTCTTCCATCCACTGGTTCACTACCCATATGGCCGCAACAGCTGGAGCTGCGCCGATCCAAAGCTAAGAACCAGGAGCTTCTTCCAGGTCTCCCACGTGGATACAGGGGCCCAAAACTTGTACTATCTTCTGCTGCTTTCCCTGGCCATAGCAGAGAGCTGGATTGTAAGTGGAGCAGCCAGGTCTCAAACCGGTGCCCATATGGAATGCTGGCTCTGTAGGCGGCAGCTTTACCTACTACGCCACAGCGCCTACCCCTAAGTTCACTCTTGGGTTGTATATTCTACAGGTTTTCCTGGAAAATACTGATCATTTCATTGTTGCCATAGTTTTATCTTTTCCAGAATGCCATATAGTTGGAATCATACAATATGTAGCCTTTTCAGATTGACTTCTTACATTTAGTAACATGCAAATAAGGTTCTGGAGTGCCTTACATTTTGAATATGCACTCTTAACCATTTTCTAACAGTGCTTAAAGTTATCTAAGGGCTTTGGTTTGCTCTTTGGTTATCCATGGAATAATCCCTTGTACTTTTTCTAGAACTATAGTTCCACACCATAAAAAGTACTGCAAGGGCTTTATGTCAAAACTGAGGCAAGTTATCTAGGCACTGTGGACTAGTAAACAAGGTGATGACAAAAGGCATGTTGTTTCATTTCTCTGAATCTGATTCCTCTTCTTGAAAATGGGCATAATAATAGTACCTATTTCAAAGGGCTGGTGCAAGGTTTGAAATGTAAATATATTTCCTGTGGGAAATTGATGCAATAGTAGCCTCTAGATATACTATTAAATTAGCTGTCCTGGAACTCACAAAGCAGAAAGGTGCATAGACCAAATTAAAAAGCTAGATTAGGGTGGGTGTTTGGTTAAGCTGCCAATTATGGTCCTGTGACCCAAATCAGAGTGCCTGGGTTCAGTTCCTAGCACCAGCTCCTGATTCCAGGTTCCTGCTAATGCAAACCCTGAGAGGCAATGATGATGACTCAAGTATTTGGAATCCTGCCACCAATATGGGAATCCTGGATTGAGTCCCTGGCTCCCACTTCAGCCCAGCTCAGTCTCTATTGTGTTCATTTAGGGAGTGAAACAGTGTAGGGGAGTTCAATTTCTCTTTAGCTCTCAAATACATTTATTTATGTATTTGTATATTTATAATTTTTAAAGATTTATTCATGCAAAGTCTCACACACACACACACACACACACATCTTCACCAGGGCTGAGTCAGGCTGAAGTTAGGAGCCAAGAACTTCATTTGGGTTTTCCACATGAGTTACAAGAATCCAGGTATCTGGGCCATCATCCACTACCTCCTAAGTGCATTAGTAGGAAGCTAGTTTGGAAATGCAGAGTAGTGGAAACTCTAGCCAGGCACTCCTAAATAGGATATAGGCATCCCAAGTGGTAGTTTAACTCATTGTGTCATTGTGTCACAACACTCATCTCTAAAATAAATTTTAAGAAATAATTTGAAGAAAATGAAATGTTCATAGTAGGATTTATTAAACAAATTAAAAACACAAAGTAAAATATGTGGGAGGAGAGATGGGTAGTGTTAACACATTCAAGATAAGGCAGAAATGGGTTGAATAGCCACACTACCTGAGTGTTGTTCCACAAAATTTACATTCTTTCTGTGCTTTGTCATGCTTCCCTGCTGATGATCTGATTATAAGGATGGGCATTGAAATTTGGGGCCCAACAGACACAAGGTGCCTAAGGCAGTGATGCATACTTGCTCCATGAGAGCCAGGATGCAAGTGCATTTGGCCAAGATTCATGCTTCTCACTTAGACTAATGAGCAGTAATGTTTTTTTTTTTTTTTTTTTTTTTTTTTTTTTTTTTTTTTTTTGACAGGCAGAGTTAGACAGTCAGAGAGAGAGAGAGAGAGAGAGAGAGAGAGAGAAAAGTCTTCCTTCCGTTGGTTCACCCCCCAAATGGCTGCTACTGCTGGTGCACTGCGCCGATCCGAAGCTAGGAACCAGGTGCTTCCTCCTGGTCTCCCATGCCGGTGCAGGGCCCAAGCACTTGGGCCATCTTCCACTGCACTCCCGGGCTACAGCAGAGAGCTGGACTGGAAGAGGAGCAACCGGGACAGAATCCGGCGTCCCAACCGGGACTAGAACCCAGGGTGCCGGCACCACAGGCGGAGGATTAGCCTAGTGAGCTGCGGCATCGGCCAGTAATGGGTTTTGAAAATAGTTTCTTTTAAATAACCTTTTTATTTCAGAATAGCACCCGCATGGGAGACCAGGAAGTAGCACCTGGCTCCTGGCTTCGGATCAGTGCAGTGCTGGCTGTAGTGGCCATTTGGAGAGTGAACCAACGGAAGAAAGACCTTTCTGTCTCTCTCTCTCACTGTCTATAACTAGCTGTCAAATAAAAAAAAAAATTAAAATAACCTTTTTTATTTCAGAATACCCTTAAATTTACAAAACAAAAATTGTGTAGTATGGAAAGTTCTCTTTTACCCCATATTCAATTTCTTCTATTACTACCATCTTGTCTTAGTATGCTATATTTGTCATAATTAATGAGCACACCCATTTATCTAGCAGAGTATCTCAAGTGATAGAATGGTGGCTAATTAAAGACTTCATGACTATTGTGTGCCTCATATGTCTCATTTATATTTAGCATATCATAAATATTTGTTGCCACGAATGTTATTTAGTAACTAATTATGAATTGTAAGTCTGTTTTGTCGTTCTGTCCCATTGTATCTATGTTCACAGGCATATGCTTGATGACTCTGTCTGACAATTCTCAGACCACTATCTTAATGCTTAATGCAGCTCACCCATTTGATCATCATTTGATTTCTTGTCTTTTGGAGTAAAACTGAACAGTACCAAGCAATTTAGCAATTATATGATACATATGTGTATTTTGTTACAGTAGTACCTCATATGTAGAAATAATTCAATAAATTCTATTATTGATATACAAGTTGATTTTAACATTTTAATTTTACTAGTCTAAAGGGGAAGATTAGCTATCTGCCTAAACTTGATGATGTTAAACAATTATTTTAATATCATAGTAATTTGGTGTGATTATGATCTGAAATTGAAGGTAAAATGCAAAGTTGATCTGTTTACTGTTAGTCTAATTTATCCTCTTTTTTCAGTTGGATGGATTTTTGACTTTTGCTTATAAGGCTGGTACTACTATTTATTGATTTTTATTTTGTTGCAGGCTCATCCTCAATTTGTTCTGACCTACCTAGAGGAGCTAAACGCACGAGTGAATGTGGCCCAGACGGAGTATCACAGTCACCAGGGCACCGGGACCACGGCTCATCAGGAACGTGGCAGAAACTTAGCAGAAGAGGTCAGTGTAGTGAGCCAGAGCCAAGGCAGAAATATATCTCTAAAGTTTATTTTGAAAAGAGAAAAATTGTTCAAGTTACTTACAGGAAACAAGCACAAAATCACATCTCAACTTGCTAATTGTTCAACATGATACACATAACTTCTATATACACACACTTACACTTAGGTAAGTGCTTATATACTTCCATAAAATTATTTTATTAAGTAAATGATGATACAATAACCTTTTTTCTTAGGACTGCTTTCTTTTGGTCTGGCTGCATACAATTATTTTTTTGCTATCTGAAGACCGTTTTTGGTATGCATACTTTGTAGATATTTCCACTCAGGACAAATTAGCTACATTATTCCTACATTTCATTTATTAGGTGCTGCAAAAGAATGCCAGCAACCCTGGCTTGAAGCAACGACCAGAACCCTCAGACACCCACTTAATGCCAGAAGTTTCTCTTGAGGAGACAAGGCAGCTGACAGTGGCACTGGTGAGGAAGCTGAAAGAGAAACATCCTAAGGCTTCTGCTCAGAGGTAGGGCACTGACAGAACTGAGCTTCATTGCTCAATGACATTCGATGTTTTCCTTCAGTTTCATGTAAGATTGATTTCTTGAAGATTATTGAAATATCTCAAAAGCCCTTTGGCCTTTAAGCATAGTAGTTTTTGGGTCATATTTGATGAAAAGAGGTGACATTTATGTGCGTTTGGCTAAGGATTAATGTATGTTATTGTTTATAACATTAATATTCTGAGATCTCACTAAAATACTCTGAAATAACATAAATAAGCTAAGTCAAAATGGAACATAAATCCAGTTACGAAAATTACATACAATGGGCAATATTTTTTATTTTCCATACAAAGAATATTATACTTGGACCTGAGGGTAAGCACATAATTGATGGTCTTAGATAATGATAACTTAACAAATTAACACCATTTCCTATACTACAATAAAAGTGTTATCAGTGACTTTGCTAGCCAATTTAAAATCATATTTGATTAAAAAGTAGAAAATCTCTTATTTGGAGACTAAAGATTATTATTATTATTTTGTTGGGTTTGATATTATAAATCACATAATGACATTAGAAACTGTAATCTTAATCTATAGTTGCTTGAAATTATGTTGACGGAAATACTCTCAAAGAAGTAACACAATTCTTATCATATGAACTAAAGTTTAAGGGAACTCCTAAACTTAAATATTACCAACTGTAGGTAGAAATGTCACTTGCATAAAAAATTGACAAATTCTTGTTTGGATTAAAAGCTACTTTATATTCTTAAATTACATCTCCTCACCTGAGATTTCAATGGGAGGAGGACATTGATTTTTCCTGATAAAAAGCAAAAGTGAATCGTCAATTTCTTATCTCTTTAATTTGTATTAAGATCCTTTGTATTTGCTGCTTTGAAGATAGAACACAAGCAAAATAACCAATTCAGTACCTTACTGTATCATGGTATGAGGGTATCCTGCACAGCATGATAACTTAGGTTCCATGCCTTTCCCTTGCTACTAATTTTTAATCACAGACAAGGTTCTCAACTCTCTTATGTTCCACCACCTGACTACTTAGCTGCAGCCACATAACCACGCCACTCTTTGCAGGACACTCTCTATTCCTATGTTACTAGAATGTAAGTCCCTTGGGAACAGTCTCCGTTTTCATCTAAAAGAGGAACTCAGGACGCTGGGGCCTTGAGGATGACACCGCTCTATGAGGCTATTGGACTATCTTCCTCGGTTTACATTAAAGCCATTTCTTTTGCCTTCATTTATGGCGGATTTCTGGGGCTTGTCATCTGTCTTATCCTAGGCTTTCATCCTTATTGTAGATGTATTTTATCCTATAAAGATTATTTATGTTCTCAGAAGCCTGAAGTCTAACTGGAGTTTCTGTTCTTGCCCTGTGCTTAACCTGGCTCTACTGATAACCCATTTGTTTCCCCATGATTTTCCCCTTCCCCAGTTTGGAAATATTTTCATTGTGGGTAAAGGGCATTGGGTAGGTTAGGGATTTGGCTAATGCATTCTGTTCTTGTATCTTCCCTGTAATAATAAAATCTGATGACTGCACATAGAGAAAAGCACATACAATGTTTGAAAAAGTGAGTCCTCCTCCCCCCACAAAGGGGGGTTTTAGTTAAAGTCAGCTAACATACCACTGTCCCCTATCTGAGTTGCTAGAATTTAATAACATGTCTTTAACTCTCTGAGTTAACTTTAACTCTCTTAAGTCCCAAGGTTTCAATTTTGTGAATATATCAATGGCATAATATTTATTTAAAAGTTACCAAAAGTGGTGTATTTATTGTTTAATATGTTTTTATAGATGTACTGTACATAGGATGATGGGACATAATAGGTAAGTTCAGTAAGTGGTAGTGGTGAAAATGTCCTGCAAACAAGTAGAAAAAAAGTTAATGGGGGTTATACAGAATCCCTACTTATTTATAGTTTCACTAACTATTGTCTTGATTACCTGAGATTAACACTAGCCTGAAAATCTTAAAAGAAAATCCCAGAAATAATTTGTAAGTTTTCATTACATATTTTCACAATTATTCTATTTTTATCATGCTTTGTTGTTAATCTATGTGCATACTTTATAAATTAAGCTTTGTCATAGGAACATATGTATAGGAAAATCATACTCATAGTCTAAACGAGAGTCTATACTATCAAGGTTTCAAGCATTCACAAGGGTGGAGGGAGCCACTGTAAGAGTACTTCAGAAAGCTCATGGAAATAGAATTAAAAGATATATTTATTATGGTACAAAAATTGTTGAAGTCCATGCATAGTTTTCTCAAAATACACATTTTCCAGGAACTTTGGAAGATTGTTTGTATTTAGATTTGTGTTTTTTTGGTTAATACTGTTGATTGGTAAATATAATTGACATTTATTTAATAAGAAATTGCCTTGGGTCTTTCTTAATGAGACTTCCTCAGAGTTTATGTCTTGGGGTTCATTGATTCTTTCTACACAATATTGTTTTTCTCCAGTAGTGGATCTGAAAAAAATCAAGAAAGCAGTCCCATTTCTAATACTTACAAAAAAGAACTTGAGAATAAACTTAATATAAGAGATTTCTACAATTAAAATTGTAACTCACTGAGGAAAGAAATTACAGATGACACAAAGAAATGGAAAGATATCTCATGTTCATGGATTGAAATAATATCATTAAAATGCTACCAAAATTATTTATAAATTCAGTGAAATCCCTCTCAAAGTTCCAATGACATTTTTCACAAAACTAGAAAAAAATACCACTAAAATATGTGTGGAACCACGAAGATCCCAGATAGCTAAAGCTGTCTTGAGCAAAAAGAACAAAGCAGGGGGCATTACACTATGTATTTTTTTTTTTGACAGGCAGAGTGGACAGTGAGAGAGAGAGACAGAGAGAAAGGTCTTCCTTTTCTGTTGGTTCATCCAACAATGGCCGCTGCAGCCGGTGTGCTGTGGCTGGTGCACCATGCTGATCCAAAGCCAGGAGCCAGGTGCTTCTCCTGGTCTCCCATGTGGGTGCAGGGCCCAAGCACTTGGGCCATCCTCCACTGCACTCCTGGGCCACAGCAGAGAGCTGGACAGGAAGAGGAGCAACTGGGACAGAATCTGGCACCTCGACTGGGACTAGAACCTGGGGTGCCGGCGCTGCAGGTGGAGGATTAGCCTATTGAGCTGCGGTGCTAGCCATGCTATCTGTTTTTAAAATGTTACAGAGAGATAGATAGAGAGAGAGAGAGATGGATGTAGACTAATGGAACAGAAAAGAAATTCCAGAAATCAATCCGTGGATCTACAAACAACTAATCTTTGACAAAGGAGCTAAAATCCATCCATGTAGCAAGCTCAGTCTCCTCAACAAATGGTGCTGGGAAAACTAGATTTCCATGTGCAGAAGTATGAAACAAGACCCCTACCTTATACCTTATACAAAAATCAACAGAAAATGGATCAAGGGTCTAAATCTATGATCTGATATCATCAAATTACTAGAGGAGAATATTGAGGAACCTCTGTAAGACGTTGACATAGACAAAGACTTCTTGGAAAAGACTCCAGAAGCACAGGAAATCAAAGCCAAAATAGACAAATAGGATTACGTCAAGCTGAGAAGCTTCTGCACTGCAAAAGAAACACTAAGCAAAGTGAAGAGGCAACCAACAGAATGGGAGAAAATATTTACAATTAAACTGATAAAGGATTAATATCCAGAATCTACAAAGAGCTTAAGAAAATCAACAACAAAACAATCCAGTTTAGAAATGGGCAAAGGACTTGACAGCCATTTTTCAAGAGGAAATTCATAACATATGATTAGCTCTTTGTTAAGTAAAGAGTTCAACAAATAGTATGAAGAAAAAAAAAAACTGTTCCTTGACAGTCAAGTCAAGGGCAGCTCCCTTCTTGAAGTGGATCTCAGTAAAAAATGAGTGGGAATAAGAGAGGGAGGAGGAAGTTTGTAACTGTAAAGCTGCATAGTTCTGCATATATTCCTATGGACTTACTTATAAGGGTAAAGTTTAAAAACTTGTCATAGGACTCCAAATACCATTAAGCTGGGTGGTAAAAATGTCATCTTAATTGTTAAAGTGATCATATTAGGTGTTAAAGTGAACATATAGATAGGTTTAATTGTTAAAGTGATCATAAAATAGGATCAAGTGTCTGGTAATAATAATAGAATTAAAAAGGAGAGAATGTTACAGCATAGGAAGCAGTCCACACAGCAGATTCATAGCATGAAAATCACTTTGGGTAACACTCTTACCTCAGAATCAACCTTTAATGCTTCCTGGTCTGGCTGAAAAGCCCAGGAGAGCATTTCAGGCATGGAAAGCCAAGACACTGTGGCAAAAATGTTCTACATGAAGGATCTGTGTGAGTTAGACTCCAGCAGAAAGAAGTGGCCATCAAAGAAGGATGTACCTTTCTCTAAAGGGAGGAGAGAATTTCCACTTTTCTTATGGCCTTGTCTAAATACTGATGGAGTATGTGGACTCAGAAGGCTTCCATAGCATAGGCAGCTGATGTCAAGAGCCTCAGGTAGCCACTACGTCATACATAAGAGTGTTAATTGTTAATTAACAACAGGACTCACTATGCACTAACTCTCCATGCAGGACCTCTGTCTTCAAAGAGTTGTATGATGAGAGTTAACTGTAAAACTAGTTCTCAAATAGTTTTGTGTGTGTGTGTATGCAAATTATTGAAATCTTTACTTAGTATAGAGTTGGTCTTCTATGTACAAAAAGTTAAATGAAAATGAATCTCAATGGAGAATGGGACTGGCAAGGGAAGAGGAAGAAGAAGGAGGGGTAGGAGTGTGGGTGGGAAGGTGAGTGTGGTGGGAAGAATAACTGTGTTCCTAAAGTTGTACTTACGAAATTTGTATTCCTTAAAAAATAAAGTAATAAAAAATCTGTTCTTATAAAAAAAAGGAAATTCGAATGGCCAAGAGGCTCATGAAAAAAATGCTTAGGATCACTTGCCATTAAGGAAATGCAAATAAAATCACAATATGGTTTCACCTCACCCCAGTTAGAATGGCTGTCATACAGAAATCTACCAACAATAAATGCTGGCGAGGATGTGGTGAATATGTACTCTAAACCATTGTTTATGGGAATGTAAAGTAGTGGAAGTCAGTATGGACAAGCCTCAGAAAGCTGAAAATAGCTATACTATGTGACCCAGCAACCCACTCCTGGGAATTTACCCAAAGAAAATGAAATCAGCATTCGAAAGAATTATCTGTACCCCCATGTTTGTTGCAACACAATTCACAATAGCTAAGATATGGAATCAATTCAGGTGTCATCAACTGAAGAATGGATAAAGAAATTATGGTATAGTTATGCATTGTGGAAATCTACTCATCTGTAAAAAGAATGAAATCCTGTCTTTTGCAACAAAATGTATGCAACTGGAAACCATTATACTTAGTGAAATAAGCCAGTTCCAAAAAGACAAATACCGTGTGTTTTCCCTGATCTGTGGTAACTAATAGAATAAAAAATAGGTAATGTACAGGTATTAAATTGGGAGAGAATCACAGGTAGCCAAATAAGAGAAAAAACAGCAAAATTGGTAATAGTGATAGGTAATATGTTAAGATTAAAGGTAACATTGAACTATAAACAATAACAGCTAACGTGTACTGCCTTGCTTCAGTGCTTTAAGTGCTTTATTTCCATAACCTATGGGTAAGTGAAACAGGGGGATTATCTCTGCTTATCTGATGAGGAAACTGAGGCACTGAGAGATTAAGTTATTTGGGTGAGACCTCCCAGCTGGTTATTTAAGGCGGGCCTATCTGAGCCACAGTCTTATTTTTTGGACTCCATAGTGTACTGTCTGAACATTCACATTCTTGTCTGAGTAGTTATTCCAAATCTGCAGCTGTTCAAATGGAGGCTATTATTTTAACTGGATATCTCAGAAAGGGAATCTTTAAATACGGTGGAAGAGTTAGGAAGGGAAAATAAAAGATATTTCAGTATAAAGGAATGCTCAAAAAGGTCATTATTGAAAAAACTGTGCATGGATTTCAGATTTTTTTGCCCCCAAATAAACTTTTAATTATATTTTCCATGAATTTTTCTGAAGCTGTCTTGTGCAATATGTGCCATTTGTGTTGAAGTCTAATGTAAGAGACTTCCCTTTCAGTGAGGACCAAATAAAAGGTAGAAAATACGATGGGAAGGTGTGAGCCTCTGATTTCTTATTTCATCCAACCATCTAGACTTGCTGACTCACAAAAGGGCTTACCCTTGAAATGATTAGAGATATTTCAAAGTCTCTTTGCAATAATGTGGCTCTTACTTGTCATGATTAACCAAGGTATTTCACAGTTCGGTGGTTCAGTTCATCTTAGTATGTACTAACTTTTGTGACTGGAAACTAACAGCTGTTGCTTGTTCAATGCCATTTGCCAACTGCTATTTGAAGTACTTGTTCTTGTAACAACATTATAGATTGACTTACTTACTGTCGTCATAACCTGATGTTGTAGGGACACTTGTAATCAATTAAAATTCAGAAAATCAGAAGTTGAGGCTCACAATGTTTACATAATGTATCCAGTCACATGGCTGCTAAACAGGAAATACAGGATTTGAATCCAGGTCTGTGTGGATCTATGGGTTGCTCTCTTTCCTGGTAGTTTTTGTTCTAGGGATTTCATTGGAGAAAGGCATTATACTGAGTAGCTATGTATGTACTAAAACTGTACATATATATGTATATATATATATCACATCATAAGAATTGATTAGATTATTGCCATTTTGATAGATATACTACTTTGAATTTTATCTGTTAACACACATAGACACACACATGCACATACTCTAAAAGAGTTTAAAACCGTCAGGTATTGAAAACCAGGCTCTTGTACCTACAAAACCATTTCATTTCATTGCCATTTCAAATTCTTGCAGAAACCAGCATCCACTGTGCACTGCTCAGTTCAGTGCATTGCAGAAACCCCTGAGTCTGGAGTGGTAAACTGGGTGTGTGATTTTACTTTTATTTGGGGATCATGTAGAGAGCTTCACATCTGAAGAGGGAGTTGCACATGTTAGCCAAAGAGCCACCCCTAGGCATCACATACTGGCAAGAAAAGGTCCAAACGGATGATCCATGAGCTCAGATACCAGATGGAGTCCACACACCTTGAGAAAGGTGGTGTCAAGCTGCAGATTATTCCTGAGGGGAGCCCAGTTGAGCTTCCTCAGATCCAATTTCTGATGCCAGTCTATCATCCAAACATTGAATCTGCTAGAAGAATTTGTCTGGATGTTCTCAAATCACCACCAAAAGTTATCTGGAGACCACCCCTCAACATCACAACTTTGTTGACCTCTATTCAATTACTCATGTCAGAACCCAACCCTGGGGCCAGTGCTGTGGTGTAGCGGATAAAGCCGCCGCCTGCAGTGCCAGCATCCCATATGGGTGCCGGTCCACAAGACCTGGCCTCTCCACTTCTGATCCAGCTCTCTGCTATGGCCTGGGAAAGAAAATGGCCCAACTGCTTGGGCCCCTGCACCCATGTGGGAGACCCAGAAGAAGCTCCTGGCTCCGGGCTTCAGATTGGCCCAGCTTCAGCCATTGTGACCAGTTGAGGAGTGAACTAGCAGATGGAAGGCCTCTCTCTCTCTCTCTCTCTGTCTCTGTCTCTTGTTCTCTCTCTGTGTAACTCTGACTTTCAAATAAATAAATCTTAAAAAAAAAAAAAAAAGAACACGATCCTGATGATCTCGCTGATGGTTGACATTTCCTTAGAATTTAAACATGATAAACCCACCTTCCTCAAGAATGCAGGCTGTGGACAGAGAAACATGCAAGGCACAAGCAGGGTTGAAGAGGAAGAGATGTCTGATAATCTACAAGAGGCTGATGATACCAAGTGCACCGCGTAACGCAGAAGAGGAACAGGAAAGGAAAGCGGGCAGCTAGGAGGCAGGGGAATTTCACTTGGATACTTAGGAGGTTTGTCTCAGTTCTAATATATACTTACCTGGAGTGGTCTAATTTGCCTACTTTTCCTGAAATTTGTTTATTGGATGACATTATAGATTGTATATCCTGTAAAAGACCCCATGTTTATGTATCCTACTCTACAGTGGTTCTGAGTGTAGTTTGTTTTAAAACTACATAATTTTTTTAATTTTTTATTTATTTATTTATTTTTTGACAGGCAGAGTGGACAGTGAGAGAGAGAGACAGAGAGAAAGGCCTTTCTTTGCCGTTGGTTCACCCTCCAATGGCCGCTGGGCCGGCGCGCTGCAGCCGGTGCACCACGCTGATCCAAAGGCAGGAGCCAGGTGCTCATCCTGGTCTCCCATGGGGTGCAGAGCCCAAGAACTTGGGCCATCCTCCACTGCACTCCCGGGCCACAGCAGAGAGCTGGCCTGGAAGAGGGGCGCCCTGACCGGGACTTGAACCTGGTGTGCCGGCGCCGCAAGGCAGAGGATTAGCCAAGTGAGCCACGGCGCCAGCCTAAAACTACATATTTTAAAACCTTTTAAACCTGAAAAATAAATTATTGCTTAATATTGAAAAGAAACACTTGTGGAAAGCAATCTAATTGTTGATCCTTTCTTTTTGGTAACATCAAAAAATTTGTTTTCCCATGGAAGAAAAAGAGAAAACACTTAGCTACATGAGATCTTACATGTAAGGTTTTTAATTCATGATAGGTTAAATTTTTTTGTTGTTTAACAACACTTAACAAAAAATTTTTGCTCTATCAGTTATGTATAATTACATGGTTTTCTCCCCATTCTAATAAAGTAAGTTGTATGTACACTTAATTCTAAGTTTGGTCCAAAGTAAAATAAATGCCGTATTCTGGTGTCTATAAGTATCTGAAATGTGTTTGTTTGGGCTCGTTTATCCAAAGAAGCCCTTTATCCATATTTAAATTGAATGGGGGTGGGGAAGGACTGGGACAGCCAACAAAGCATGCTGACCCAGCTTGTCACCCAGTGACCTGTGAGAAGGAAATAATGAACTGTGAGTAGCTGTCATCTTAACTGTTTCTGACAGTTTGCCTTTGGGCACATCTGTGTTAGTTGCATTGGAAAGGCCTTTGTTCTTTTCCCACTAGTGACTCTGTGGAGCGCTGAGGGGTTTGCTTGCTACTGTACTCCTCACCAGCCCCTGCCTTCCCAGGGAAGCGAGCAGCTGCCACGGATCGCATTGACATTTCTCTTCATGACTCAACTTGGCATGTACTTCACTCTCTCAAAGCAGAACATTCATTTAAGGGTTCTTCAATTTTTTTTTCAATTAAAATGTACTTTAATGTCTCATGAGTTTTGATACTACTAAAAAGCCAGTTATAAATACACTTAACATTATCATACTATTATATAAAGGTAAAGGCAAAAAGAGAGCTAACCATATGGACAGGTAATTTGAAATAAATGTATTAAAAACTGATCAATGTTAGTTTTTTGAATTTTTATTTATTTATTTTCCAAATTTTAATAGTCAAAAATTATATTTTCAATAGGAAAAAATAATATAACTTAGGAAAAACATTTTTAATGTAGACATTTGATACACACTTTACTTATAATATTTGGACTAGAAGGCTAGGCTATATTTTGTTTCACATTGTCCTCTAAAAATTTAAAAAGTTTGAACTTCAATCTAATAATTTAAACTTTAAAATATTACAATGTTTACATGTTAATCTAGTACTTAAAATTAATCATTGGGAGATGTAACTTGATAAGAAACAGGTGTTTCTGTCCCCTAATCTCCTGAAGTATAACTATTATTTCAATCATAACAAAAGAAGAACATTTTGAATAATGCATATCATACCCTGAGAATTGTTCAAATTAAAATCAAAGACTCATTTATAAAATATAATTCCTGAGTTAGCTTTAAAGCCTTATTTACATTTTTACAATTACTGTAAAATCAGCCCTTCCACTATAATTAAGTTTGGCTATGATTGGCATAAATACTGAACATTTGGTTGTCACTTTATTATATTTGTCATCCCAGCAAATCTAATTTCAAACTATCCTGAATTTGTCAATTTTTATAAGACCTTTTTTCCCTCTAATAAAATAGCAGAAATGAAGCTTGAAAGAAGTGACATGCTTTTTTCTGTATTCAAGTCTTTTATGTCTTAGTAATAGATGTGAGATATACTAGCTTAAGGAACTGTTATAGTCTCCTGCTTTTCAAACGAAGATAAATTAATAGTAACAAGAAATTCTTTAAGAAGACAAATTATAACCAAGTCTCTGTAAGTTACAAAAGAGCATATATCAAAAATTGAGTCATATTCTGATATTATTGAGTGTTTAGTTGCATATGATTTATTAGTTCTTCATGTGGTTTTGCATATAGTTGATAATAATCATCATAGACTTCTGGGTGTTTGCTTTGAACTTTCTATTTCTTCTGTTTAGTAAATATCAATAGAGTTTTTGTAGAGATAGTAAATGCACAGGTCAATTTTGATAATAGTCAGACTGTCTTTTTAAGGAAAAGAATTGTTTAGGTACCACAATTCCAACTGTTATTTCTAGAACTTTTACCAAGAAAGGTGAATGTTAGTATAAAATTTAAGTCCAATTACATTTTCTAGCAATAAAATGCCATGTTAAATTATGTAATTTTTCTTAGCTGTTGAAAATCTCATTTTTAGACTTTTTAGCTTTATTATGCTATATGTGGAAGAACATTAAATTAAATTAACATGTTCTAATAGGTGCAAATATATATATATATATATATATATATATATATATATATATATAACTTAGTTATTTAGAGGGAGAGAGAGAGAGAAAAGAAGAGAGAGGATCTTCCATCTGCTGTTTCATCCCCAAAATGCCCACAATAGCCAGGACTGGGTCAGGTGAAGCCAGGATGCAAGGACTCGACCCAGATCTGCCACATAGATGGCAGGGCCCCAGCTACTTGAACCATTACCTGCAGCTTCCAAGAGTGTGCATTAGCAGGAAGCTAGAATCTAGAGTGAAGCTCAGAAATGAATGCAGGCACTCTGGTATGGGATGTGGGCCTCCCAGGGGGTATCTAACTACTGCAGCAAATGTTCATCCCATAATTTTGTTTTTTATTAGAAAAGTCAGGTGTACTCATATTGGCTGATTCTATTGCCTTTTGAGCATTGGTAAATTTTAAAAATTAATTCCCACATGTTGTCTATAAATTAAAATAAAGCAATAAGTAATACAACTGCACCTGCTTTTTTGAAATCAAGTCAAAATAAGCATTTAAGAGGAATATTTGTGTCTATAAGGCTATATTAATTCATATATTATAAAAAACTTACACATAAGCATTTTATGATTAATTTTTCTTAGTTGCCACAAGTTACCCTGATGTTCAGCTAGGCTGCTTAGTTTTTATTTAAAAATGTACTGCTGATTTTCCTGATTATTCAATATTAACTGTAAAGCCATTTAAGGAATGAATGTCTACTGTTGTAATAGGGAAAGTAGAAAGTAACGAGTTTCTAGATTGAGTAACACAGATGGAAAAGGACAGGGATGGTAGAGATATTATTACATTGCCATCTACAGAATTGGATGAGGGAAGAATGCACCTAATCAAAATGACCTGTAGGTTAACTTCGTAACTTTTCTCTTTCTACTCTTGCCCTCTTATAATCCATTTTTTAACTTAATAACCATAATGACTTTTTTTTAAAAAAGATGTATTTATTTATTTGAAAGGCACAATTGGAGAGAGAGAGAGAGAGAGAGAGAGAGAGAGAGAATCTTGATCTGCTGGTTCACTCCCCAAATGGCTGCACCTGTGAGGGCTGGGCCAGGCCTAAGCCAGGAGCCTGCCGCTTCTTCTGGGTCTCCCATGTGGGTGTGGGGGCCCAATGTCGGAGACCACCACATGGCTGGAATTCTGCTGAAGGCATGCTTGGCAAGATTGCCCAGGTCATGGGTCAATGGCAAAGGTTATCTTACATATATGCTGAAGCATATAAAACAAAAGCATATAAAACAATTGGGTGGGCTCCGTAAACAGCAAGTGAAAAGTTTCTCCCCCAGTCAATAATTTGTCCCCCTCATGGATCCTCCACTTGTGTTTGTTCTCTTAATCCTAGCTGCCAAGTGAACATGTCTTTCTTGTAAACACGGAAACTCCTCGTTGTTCCCTGTTTCATTATGTCTAAACTCCCTCATCATAAAGTCCTGTTTTCACAAAACTGCACTATTTTATGATTAAGGAATGAGACACATCATTGATAATAAACTTGGAGTAACCAGACATCTGGGCCTCTGCTTCTGTATCTGGTGGTAGATGGAGTGCCCATTGGTTTCCCCACCTTAACACCTCTAATCTGAGTCTGCTTCCTTAATCTATGTGACACCACCCCTCTTTCGGATTAACCTGATACCCTGACATTCTGGACGCAGCACCCAAGTGCTTGGGCCATCTTACACTGCTTTTCCCAGACCATTAGCAGGGAGCTGGATGGGAAGTGGAGCAGCTGGGACTCGAACCAGTGGCCATATGTGATGCCGGCATCACAGGCAGAGGCTTAATATGCTAGGCCATAATGCCAGCCCCTATGCTGACTTTTATATGTTGAATTAAAAGATAAATTTATTTTAGTTCAAAAAATATGAAATCTATGATTTTTCATGTTGCCTCACATTCGTTAAGTCAGACCATGGGAGTTCTCAGCTCCAATTCCTCCAATGGGGTTTTTGATTCCCATGGAGTAAGATCAGTTTTTTTTTTTTTTTCCAGTGTGAGGGTGCTGTGTTCAGTGTTATCAATTAGATTAAGCTTTTTCTGGTTGTTTCATCATTTATTGAGAGAGGTATGAGTTAAAATCTCTCACTGTAGTTAAGACTTGCCTATTTCTTTTGGTTTATGAATCCATCCTTTCTATAAATCGAGGCTATTTATTAGGTAAATAAAATTTTAGAACTGTTGAATGTTTCTGGTGATTGAAACTTTACAGTGTTACAAAATGTCCCTCTTTTCTCCTTCTTTTTGTCTTTACTTGAAGTTACCTTGTGTTATATTAAATATATTGACCCCAGCTTTTTGATCAGTGTTTTCATGATATATTTACATAGAATTTTACTCTCAAGCTTTTACTTTTATATTGAAGGAGTGTTTCATAGGCATGCATATTATTTTTTAACAATTCTCTGTGAGACCCAGTGCATCCAGCATCCCATATGGGCGCAGGTTGGAGCCCTGGCTGCTCCACTTCTGATCCAGCTCCCTGCTAATGGACCTGGGAAAGCAAAGGAAGAAGGTCCAAGTGCTTGGACTCCTGCACCCACGTGGGAGACCTGGAAGAAGTTCCTGGCTTTGGTCAGGCCCATCCCTAGCCTTTGCAGCCATTTGGGGAGTGAATCAGTGGATGGAAGATACCTCTCTCTCTCTGTCTACCTTTCAAATAAATAAAATAATCCTCACATAAATAAATCAATTTTAAAATTATATGTGATAATATGCTTTTTAATTGAAGTTTTTATTCCATTCACTTGGAATGTAAATTCTGATACCTTAAGGATATAAGCCTAACATACTACTTTTGAATCTCATGTGTTCCAGGTGTTTTATGTTCTATTCTCTCTCTCTATCTCTCTCGGTCTTCTCTTGGAATTACTGAGTTTTTCATTTTATTTATTTCCTTCCTCCTAATTATCTTAATAGTTACACATGCTTTTAAAAATTAATTTTCATTTATTTGGAGGAGAGAGGGAAAAAGAGGGAGAAAGAGTCAGAGAGAGAAAGATCTCCTCCACCGGCTCACTCTCCAAATGCCTGCAAATAGGTGCGGCTGGGCCAGCCTGAAGCTGAAACCAGGAACCAGAACCTCAATCTGTGTCTCCCAGCTGGATAATAGGGACCCATAGCTCTCATCTTCTGCATGGTAGCAGGTAGCTGGAATTAGGAGCAGAGGTGGGACTTGAACCAAGGGACTCTGGTATGGGATGTGAGTATCCCAAATAGCATATTAATTGCTAAATGGAATGCCTACCCCACATTCCCTTACTGTTTTTTTTTTGACAGGCAGAGTGGACAGTGAGAGAGAGACAGAGAGGAAGGTCTTCCTTTTGCCGTTGGTTCACCCTCCAATGGCCGCCGCGGTAGCGCGCTGCGGCCGGCGCACCGCGCTGTCCCGATGGCAGGAGCCAGGTGCTTCTCCTGGTCTCCCATGGGGGGCAGGGCCCAAGCACTTGGGCCATCCTCCACTGCACTCCCTGGCCACAGCAGAGAGCTGGCCTGGAAGAGGGGCAACTGGGACAGGATCGGTGCCCCGACCGGGACTAGAACCCGGTGTGCCGGCGCCGCAAGGCGGAGGATTAGCCTGTTGAGCCACGGTGCCGGCCATACTGTTTTTTTTTTTTTTTGTCTTTTTATTGGTTACTTTAGAGATCACACATGCTTTCTTGACTCATCAATGTCTAATGTAAATGATTGGCTTTTACGTTTTCTCAGAAAATTCAAGAACCTCGGAAGTCTATTTCCACCTAGCACTTTCTGTTTAAGTTCTGGTGTGTGTTTTAAATCTATGTATATTTTAACCAGAACAAAGTATTATTATTTTATTTAATAGACTTAGTCACAGACTTAGTCACATTTTACCTTTCATAAGGGGCCCGGCTTTGTATTTTCTGGTAGAACTTTATTTTCTTTCTGCAAATATAATTCGTCCACTTATATTTTTACATGGTTTTAAACTGGAATACAGAGTCAAACAGTATGCTGTGTTCTGTAGTTATTTTTTGTATTTTAAAAGCAGAAATGCCAGATATCATCCTTTAGTTATGAATTGTTTCTATAAATACTTTAGAAACTAACAGAATTTTGACTTCAAGTAAGTAGTTTAAGAATAATTCTGCTGTAGTATATAAAAACATTTTAATTGTCCATCAATTTACCTATGTTAAATCTAACATTTCTTTTTATTGACTTGTTATAATCTTTATGTTTCTTGTGAGTATATTATTTTTTGAGCAAAACTTTATAATCTGAACATTTTGCAAACTAGAGGCAAAGGGATGAACTGAACAAACAAAACCAAACACAGTCAGATTCCCCAAACAACCTGTGTTGTGTTTTTGGACTTTAAGTTGTGAATTTAGAATTAAGATTTAAACTTTAGCTCCCATTTCTCAACTTTTTCCATTGTATTCTATTCTAGTATTTACTAATACTTGAGAGTTAATTCACCCTGATACATAAAAAGCATATATATATAAATATGTATATTTTAAAAGATTTATTTATTTAAAAGGCAGAATGACAGAGAGATATGGAGAGACAGAGGGAGACAGAGAAAAATTTTATATCTACTGATTCACTCCTTAAATGACTGCAATAGCCAGGGCTGAACCAGGCCAAATCCAGGAACCTGGAACTCCATCCTGGTCTCTGCAGTAGGTGGGAGTAATTGGACCACTATCTACTGTCTTCCCAGATGCATTAGCAGGAAACTGGATCCATTAGCAGAAACAGAGTAGCTGGGGCTTGAACTGACATTTCTGTATGGGATGCTGGTGTTGCAAATGGCTTAACCCACTGTATTACAAACTCAGCCCCTGGGGAAGATATTTGCTATCACTGATACTCGATTTTCTCATATACAAAGGAGAAATAATGATGGTTATAAAATTTAAGTGAAATCACAAATATTAAATTTGGCCCAATTTTTAGTATGTAACAAATGCTCAATAAGTAGCAATTCTTATGAAAAATCCCAATGTGCTGTTACTAGTATTAGCATTAAGTGTAATATCATAAGGATAAAAGAAGTCTAGCCTTACAGAATCTGAGGTCTTGTTGGAAAGGTGTGCATATTTTTTAATTCCTATGGGATATGGAGAATTATGCTCCATGGCATTTGAGTTTGTCTTTATAAATAAATTCCTTCAGAACTCAAGGAATTTTTCAACTTGAAGATGTGTAAACACAGTGGAGTAACTTAGTATTGAAAAATTATAGTCCTTCATAAAAATGTGGCTTTAGCATTTGTGAACAAAAGAAATTAGATGCATCAGGTCACATCTATTATCAAGTTGTAGGATATAAATAAATGTGATAATCTGCTCTTAGGAAAGTTGAAATACAGTTGGAGCGACAAACCAAAAAAAAATTAAGCTTTAATGACTTTTATTGTTTTTTATTACTGATGTTTAACATTAGTTTTACAGGAAAAAAGAAAACAGAAAATAAAAGGAATGAGAGAAACAAGAGTAGTTCAAACACTCTTGAAAGTTTTCCATGTTATGGAAAAATAGAATTCAAAGATAAGTTTATTTTGAGGCAAAACAATTTTTAAATGCGTGCATTATCTACCTTGAATTAAAAAAAAAGCCTCAAGTGCCTAGATTTCAAAATACTTTTGCACCAAAGTAAATTTATCTTTTAACTCCACCTTCCATGAACTTTTTTAAGTACCCTCATATATGCACTCCTGGATTGTTAGTCTCTCTCTTTCTCTCCATATATGTATATATAGTGGTAGTTATATTTACAAAAATATTAACATGTTGAGTTTTTGAGCTTGACATTGCCAATAGCCTCACAGACATCAAGGTGTTCTATGAACATGTTTCCTCAGCAGTGTGTCCTATTCTTTAGCGTGAGCCTTAATTTGTGTAACCACTGCACTGCATCACAGTACTTTAAGATGGTTCTTCATACACACACACACACACACACTCGTGGTATAAAAAGCAGCTAGAAACTTGAAACACAATGTAGATGTTAAATAATAAGAATCCGAAATGGGATTTCCAAATAGCAGGTCATGAGGTAGTGCCACTTCACAGATGTCATGAGTTGGAGAAAGAACTCATGTGTTTGGTAGACATTGTGGAAAAAAAGATATGAAGCAGAGTCAAGGAAGATAGTTGTTATTTGTTTTGTTTGAAAGGGAAGGGAAGAACATTCCATGAAAGGGAAATAGTATGATTCCTTATTTACCAAATGGTGGCTCTGCTGACAGTGATGCTGGCCATGGAAAGCCATCTGAATTTGAGAGAGGATCTTTTTATATGTGCTATGCATTTCCAAACTAGGGTTGTGTTCTAATTCCTATCTAAGTGAGATCATATGTCTAGCAAAAAGCTGTCATTTCAAGATAGATCATAATTATCCAAGAGGTATACATTTTCCAGGAACAACCAGAGATACTTTTTTGGTTTCTGTAACCCTTAATTTCATAGATAGCAACATTTTTCTTTTTTGGTGAGGCTGGTGAACTTTTTTAAGATTAATATTACTCTAATTTAGAAAGTTTTACTTTAAAAAAAAAATGAATCCAAGTTCATGCTTGGGATGCCTGTCTCCACATTGGAATGCTTGGGTTCAAGTCCAATTTCAGCTTCCTGCTAATACACACCCTGGGATGTAGCAGGTGATGGTTCAAGTAGTTGGGTTCTTACCCACCTATACGCCTTTCTTTCAAATGAAATAAATAAGTAAATAAAATTTAAAAAGAAAAAATAACTCTAGCTCAGACACAGATAAACTCATATCTACCACCGTGGAAACTTGACAACTCAAAAGATCACCAATACTCAGAAAAATAAGTTGGGAAAAGTTAGATCCCTTAGTGTTTATTTCATTTATGTCATATGTGGCTACTAAGATATCAGTCTTCTCTGAATATGAGGGAGACCTTGGGAAGCACTTCATATTAGAACATTAAAAACATTATCTTTCATAAATAGTTAAACATGAAATACAATTCAGCATCAAGATGGAGTAAACTATTGATACACACAACTGGAATGAAGGTCAATAAAATTTACTGAGAGAAAGGCCAGTCTCAGAATCCATTTATGAGACATTTATGAATAACAGTTAAAAAACTGAGAATGGCGCTGGCTCCGCGGCTCACTTGGCTAATCCTTCGCCTGCGGCACTGGCACCCCAGGTTCTAGTCCTGGTTGGGGCGCTGGATTCTGTCCTGGTTGCTCCTCTTCAGTCCAGCTCTCTGCTGTGGCCCAGGAAGGCAGTGGAGGATGGCCCAAGTGCTTGGGCCCTGCACCCGCATGGGAGACCAGGAGGAAGCTCCTGGCTCCTGGCTTCGGATTGGCGCAGCGTTAGCCGTAGTGGCCATTTGAGGGGTGAACCAAAGGAAGGAAGACTTTTCTCTCTGTCTCTCTCTCTCTCTCACTGCCTAACTCTGCCTGTCAAAAAAAAAAAAAAACAAAAAACTGAGAATGGTTTCCAGGGACCAGGGAAAAGGGAGATGAAGGAAGACTTGAGATTGAACAGTTAAGTTTCTTGATTGTGGTTGTGGGTACTTATGTGCTCAATTTGCATCTAGATAAATAAACACACATGAGTGCTTGCCTAATTAGTGACATCTGAGCAAACACTGTTCATTGTACCAATGTAACATTTTTGGTTTTGATATCATATCACACTGGTGTAACACACAAGTGTACTTCAAAAGATTAATGTAAAATTGAATTAAAAGATACAGTTATTTTAATTTAAAAAATCTTAGAGTCCATGAAATTTTTCATAATATGTATTTCCATAAAAATTTTGAAGACCCTTTCCATGATGAATTTCAAAATTGTTTTCACTAAAATAAGATTAGTTTTTAATTTCATCATCCCACAAATTTGAAGTGTTGTCATTATCACCATTGGGGAGAAGCTGGGGAAGTGTTATGGGACTTCCTTGTACATTTCTTTGCAGTCTCTTGTGAATCTGTAACTATTTCAAAATACCAACTTTAAAGAAGAAAACCAAATTTTTTCAAGATAAAATGTTAAGCACTGAGAATAGAGACAACATGCAATTGGTGAGCTCCTGGGAAAAGAACTATCTTGATGACACTCATGAGCTAATCTAGACAGGCTCAGTACTCCTGAGAAGAAAAAGATATTTTTCTTAAGAATTTGAGAGCCCTTGAAAGAATAGTACTGTTAGAACTGGACGCCAAAGGTTTTTCTATCATTACAGCAATTCACAATTTCACGGTTAAAAGTAAGCTACAAAGTGGTTACAAAGTAAGTTCCTGGTTCTAACAGCAGGTGGAGGTATTAAGCATATATCTCTTAGAATATTTTGGTCTAATTTATTTAGAAATCTCTGGAAATCCCCCTAAGAATCACAACTTAAGATCAAATTCAATAAAGTTCTGGGAGAGGAGAGAACTTTGCCTTGTATCACATGTAAGTGGATCAGATAAGAGAACTTCTCTAAGAACAGAAAACATTACATAGCTAAATTTGAGATTCTTTTACTTGTTTCATTCATAGGAAATGCATGTAGAAAAAAATGTGCATATATGTGTTGTTGAGATTAGCATGCTCCATTTTTTATATAGATGTCTACATATACATATGGATAGGTTAATGAGAGTACAAATAGATATAAGCGAATATGATTCATAAAGTTTCCTATTATTATACCTAAATGTCTTACAAAATGCACTTTTCAGATTTCGTTATTCCAAGGCTAAACAAAACATATATTTCATTTCTCTCTCACTGTATCATGAATACCTTAATATTCTAAACATCAGCACCACATGCTACTGTCGTAAAGCTGCCTTGTGTTAGTTATCTAAGTAGCAAAATATCAACAAACCTAGCAGCTTGAAAGATCATGCATTTACTTTCTTATAGTTCTATAGGTCAGAAGTCCAAATGTTCTTAACTGGATTCTTCACTTAGGGCTCCATAAGGCTGAAATTAAAGTGTTGGCAAAGTTAGACTTTTCTCTGGGGACTCTGGGGAAGAATCAGCTTCCATGTCATTCCAGATTATTAGCCAAATTCCATTCCTTGTGCTTGTAAAATAGAAAGATAGAGATCCCTGTTTCC
This sequence comes from Lepus europaeus, assembly GCF_033115175.1. Lineage (NCBI taxonomy): Eukaryota > Metazoa > Chordata > Mammalia > Lagomorpha > Leporidae > Lepus > Lepus europaeus. The sequence goes on from NC_084833.1 coordinate 34,116,750, forward strand.
TTATTGGCTGTCACTCAAGTACACTTTTCAGTTCCTAAAGGCAGCCCACATTCCTTGACACCTGGCCCCTTCCATTTTCAATGGAAATAGTGTGTCAGGTCTCCCTTTTGACTGCTTTGAATCTCTGATTTTTCCTTCTGCCACAAGTTTGTGAAATTTCTCTTCTAAGGGGCCTGAAGTGAGTGGATTATGTTCACCTGACTAGATTCCTGATCTTGAGGTCAGCTGTGCCCTACAGCATAGCATAATCATGGAAGTAGTGTCTCACATTCACAGATTCCAGGGATTACAGAAGGACATCTTTGGGAGCCATTTTGGAATTCTGCCTACCACCTTGCTGATATCTGGTAAAGGGCAGCTGAGATAATTTATTGGCTTATCTTCTATCTGTAAAATTCCTGCCATGGTCAACAGTAGCATAGGAAAAAATAGAAGAGAGTGCTTATAGGGTAATCCGAATGAGTCCAGAAATCACATGCTTAACAATCTAAAAACTCCAAAATTAAATATGACATACAATACTTAACAGGTGAATTTGGTTAGTAACACAAAGAAAAAAAATTGCAAAATTAGTGTGTGATAATAACTCCATAACCATTATGGAGTTTTCTGTAATTCCTGACTGCCAGGAATCTGAGAACCCCACAACATAACCAGTGCCTATTAATGCTGATTTAGACTCTTAGTTGCAGGGACGAACTGGTTTAAGCGTGTAACCTCAAACGAGTCCAGGGGAGATACTGTCTTAGCCACCCACCTGGTATCATTGCCCTCTGTTTCTCTCCTCTCAGTTCTGCTTTCAGGATTCAGGAGGAAGGAACACGGTGTCTCCAGCATTGAACTTGAAACTTTCTCAAAGGAAAGGGCCTTAAGAATCTCCCCCAAACCACTCATAAAACTCTGTGATTTATATGATTTATAAAGAAATCCCTGTTTGGAATGGATCACAGTGATGTGCTGATTGCATTAGAGTCAGGTTTCTGTGCTGTCCAGCTCTGGATTTGGGGGTGCCCTTTCGCTGGAACCATACTGGCTAGACTAGGGGAGGGCTGGCTCTCAGAGTCAGGGGCCAGAGGACAGGGAAGCAGGCTGAGTGGCACAGGCAGCAACGTCCACAACAGCGTCTTTCTCATTCAAAAGATAGCCTTGAGGATGTTTGACACCCGTGGCTTGTATGTAACAATTTCAACTCACAAGCTCACTGTACTGAAGCAGTTCCAGTGTGCTGCACGTAGTATTCAAACTGTGCACTGGAAACCCCAGTGTTCTGCTGCTCAAAGTAAATGAATGGAAGGCTTGGTCCTGCTCACAGAAGAAACCATGCATAGATGTTTCCCCCTCATTTTCACAAAAATGTTTTTAAAATTACTTTGACACATGCCAGCATATTTTTATTCTAGAATCTTGTACATGACGGCAAGATGGTGTCTAGTTTAGCATAAATTATATATGTGGTTATTATAAATCATATATTAATATTACTATAGTCTGTGTGTTTCATTACATGCACAAGTTTGCAGACCTTTACATAGTCCTCTCCCCTCTCAAATTACAAGTGACTATTTTGAGGCCCAAAGAAGTTGAATAATTTTTTTCTAAGACACCCAGATAGTCAAGAATCCTACATTTCCATCTGGTTCTGATACTTCTCCGTACTCAGTGCTTAATTATCATGTTATTATCTTAATCTTATTGTATATTGTTCGAGATTTTTTTAGGCAAATATGAAGGGATATGAAAGGATAGAAAGACTAGAATTCAGTTACTAATTTTTTAATGTAGAATTTTATTAGAACATAAGCTGTGTGTGTTTAAAGTTTATTTATTTGATAGAGTTACAGAGAAAGTGAGGGATTTTTCCATCTGTTGGTTCGCTCCCTGGTTGGATACAACAGCCGGGAACTAGGAGCTTATTCTGGAAGTCCCATGTGGGTGACAGGGGCCCAAACACTTGGGCCATCTTCCACTGCTTTTCTGCTTTTCTCAGGCCGTTAGTAGAGAGCTGGATCAGAAGTGGAGCAGCCAGAACATGAACCGCTGCCCATATGGGTTGCCAGTGTGGCAATCATTGGTTTTATCTGCTTCTTCACAATGCTGGCCCCTAAAATAACTTACTTAATAAGGTGTTTGGTCATAAAATTTAGATTCTAGGCTTAGTTTTATTAAAGATTTAGTTGTTTGAAAGGCAGGGAAAGGTGGGGGTGGAGAGAAAAAGAAAGGCAGAGAGAGAGAGAATCAATCTTCCATCTGCTGGTTCACTCCCTAGGTATGTGCAACAGCCAACAGCCAGGCCTGGACCAGGCCAATGCAAGGAGCCAGGAACTCCATCTAGGTTTCCCACATGGGTGACAGAGACCCAGGTACTTGAGTATCTTCTGCCTTCTTTCCCAGGTGTATTAGCAGGAAGCTGTATCAGAAGCAGAATAACTGGGAGTCCAGTGGGCACTACAGTATGGAATGCTGGTGTCACAAACAGAGGCTTAACCTACTTGCCACAATGCCGGCCTCCAGGCTCAGGTCTTTAGTCCAACATAATAAAGTCGTCACCTTTTAATGTTTTTGCTTCTTTTATGTTTCCCAGCATGTTGGTTCCTCATAAAAGTCATCTGATGGCAGTACGCGGATGTGGTCAAGGAAACACTAGAGTCAGACTGCATGGTTCAGGGTCTACCCTTGACGAAGTCTTTGTATACCTTTGTTTCAGTTCCTCAGAGAGTAATTATGAGGATTAAATGAGATAACCTACCAAATCACGTGGCAGCATATTATAGTAGTTAGAGCATAGACTTGAGAAGAAAATTCCTGTGTCTCAATTCTTACCACTGTGTGATCTTGACCTAGTTATTTAGCCTCTTTGCTTCCATTTTCTAATTTACAAACTGGTAAGAATAATAACACTAACTTCACAGTTTTGTAAGTGAATCAATGGTTATAAAGCATTTAGAGTAGTACTGGCACAAGTCAGTGCAATATATGTATGATAAATGAGTAAGTGCTTTGAAATAGTGCATAGGACATAGTAAGTGTTCATCATAACATACTTAAAATAGTCCCTGTAGTACCTTGTTTTCATTCATCCATAGCACTGATCACTGTCTGAAATGCCCTTGTTTACTCATTTTTGGCATCTTATCTATCTATCTATCCTTTGCCAGTGTAAACTGCATGAGGATAGGGATCATCCCAACTCTTTTACTCCTGCACACTGAATGTCTTGAACATTGCCCAACACAAACACTAAAAACTTAAGAGCTGTTGTTGAACGAATTAATGATCACAACTAACAATATAAATGGAGTGGGTGGTTGGCCTACTGGCTGACACTGGTTAAGACACCCACATCCCTAATTGGAGTACTTGGGCTCAATTCTGGACTCTGGATCCTGACTCCAACTTCCTGCTAATGCAGACCCTGTGAGGCAGCAGTTTGACTCAAGTAGTTGGAACCCTGCCACACCTATGGGAGACCTGGATTGAGGTTCTGGATCTTGGCTTTGACCTGCTCCAGTCCTGCCATTTGGGGAATGAATCAATTGATGAGAGCTCTCTGTACCTCTCTCTCTCTCTCTCTCTCTCCCTCCCTCCCTCCCTGAGATAGGGCAAACAGAAAAACCCCTAACAATGTAAGGATAAATCCCCTTATATATAACATATGAACATATGAATATATGACTGCCACACTTTCAATGTGAGCTATACTTTAAATATGATGCTGGCACATGATAATGCCTCTGGATGAAAAATCTTTTTCTTTTCAGTCTTCATCTGTATTTATAAATGACATACTTGTAGATATCCTTGGTTGACTGTGCTAATTTGGCATTTATGACATGTATCCAAAATGTGTAGTTTTTGTTTGGGATCTTTAACATACTGTAAATACCTTCACCGCAGTATAATTGAGATCTTTTCTCCATATCCGCATGAGTGCATGTGATGCCTTAGTGTTTCACCACATTAACCCCACAGGAGTTGCAGTTTCTTGATGCTGTTGACCTAGCTTTTCTAGCTCACAGCTGCTTCCTGCTATAGTGTCTGACCTCTGGGGTAAAATAGGATTTAGGACACTTTCTCTTTTGTTTAGTGTTTTTTTATTTTTCTCCTTCTGAAGGATGACTAACTGATAAAAAATCAACTATGAAAGTATCTTGTATTTGAACACCAGAAACTCACAGTTCTAGATTTTAAAGGGTTAAACCTTTAAGTACTGATAATGTCACAAATAGTAGGGATTTATTCATGCAAAAATCCTTTTTGCTTTTCAATAGAAAAAATTTGAGCCTTTCATTGCTATCAGTTAAAATCATGTCTGAAATTAGCACATGTAATTCAACTGTTTCATAAGTTCCTTCTGTGTGACAGTTCCATGCTAGGCAACTTTGCATATGTTCCCTTCTTTAATATTATAGAAATTCTTTGATGTAAGTGATATTTTACCATTTTTAATGACAAAAATTATGCTAACAGGAATTGATTGTTATTCTAGTATCAACCAGTAATTGGAAGAACTGTGTCTCCGATTCTAGCATTCAGAAACTAAACTTACTCTTCCTTCCACTGTAGCAGTGACATCAACATCTCTTGGAGACTTGCTAGGAATGAGTTTCGGGTCCCATCTGAGTGGAATGGGAATGGACGAAATACAAGTCTGTGTGCATCCTCCAGAAAATACATGCTAGAGTCTGGGGCCCACTGTGCAAATATACAAATGTCCCAAATTCAGCCTAGCCAGGCAGATGACTGGATGAGTTAAATGACTTTCATTTTTTAGAAGATGGGTAGTATTTATAACATCTTCAGTACATATTTTCTTTCTTTCTTTCTTTTTTTTTTTTTTTTTTTGACAGGCAGAGTGGATAGTGAGAGAGAGAGACAGAGAGAAAGGTCTTCCTTTGCCGTTGGTTCACCTTCCAATGGCCGCTGCGGCCAGCGCATCACGCTGATCCGAAGCCAGTAGCCAGGCGCTTCTCCTGGTCTCCCATGCAGGTGCAGGACCCAAGGACTTGGGCCATCCTCCACTGCCTGCCCAGGCCATAGCAGAGAGCTGGCCTGGAAGAGGGGCAACCGGGATAGAACCCGGCACCCCAACCGGGACTAGAACCCGGTGTGCCGGCGCCACAAGGTGGAGGATTAGCCTGTTAAGCCAAGGCGCAGCCACCCCCCACACCCTTGGTCTTTTTAAAAATAGTAGTAAAATTTATTAAGTGCTTACCATAATCCAGGCCAGGGCTTCAATTTACATTCATTTCCATAAGTATTTAGATATTACAGCTGTTCCTAATTCATAAATTAGAGGAATGGGAGACAGCAAGTAGAATTATTCCAAGGTCAAAGAGTTGGTAAATGGAAAAGTCAGGATCTGAAACAATTATAACATAGAGCACAACCTTTCAAACATTATACTGCCTATTGCAATTTAAAGCAATCTGTTTTAATAGCATTGCCTACTGCATTTGTTAGGAAAATGGCGCAGTTTTATCTATGGCGCAGTCTACACCCTGACACCATCCTAGACTCTAGCCCCTGCCACCTTTGCTGGAAGCCAGGTGGCCACATGGCCCAACCAGCAGTGCCAAGCTCCACCCCCACCCTAATGGGATTTGCTGCTCCTGCTTCCCTGTCTGCCCTCCGGCAAAGTTTTAAAAGGGCCTGTTCCTGAACACGTGGCTCTCTTGGCTCTTCTCTCCTGCTCTCTACTCTCTCCTGCTCTCTCTCTCTCTTCTCTCCTCTGTCTCTCTCTCTTATACTTTCCTTCTCTCCCTTTTTCCCTCTTCGCCCCTTCCCTCCAGTCTGCTGGATTTCCCCCAATAAACCCTTTCCCTTACTCTGGTGTTTGGGGTGTTTTGTGACGGCATAACAGCATTTAGCTTATACTTTTGCATATATCTCCTTAAAATAAAACTTTGTTACATTTGTCCTTCGGCTTTCTCCTTTCAAATACAGGTCTTCAAAGCAAAGCAAAACAAAACCTCTAATGTGTAGTTCAGTAAAACCAGGGACTGTAGCCTGTTGTGCACACTGCTTATCAGAGTAGGGGATTTAATGAAGGAGGGATAAATGAAAATAATAATTTTGGAAATAATTTTTATCTGGCATTTTATATTAATTATCCTATATTAAATATCCACAGCAATAACATCATAATGTTGATTAAATATCAACATTTGAATGTTCCTTCCTCAAATTATGCAATTAGACTTTTTTTTGCTTCAAGCTCCTAAATTTGCTTGTCTCTCTTTTTCTTTTCAAAAAACATCTCTCTTTAGGTATATCCAAAGGAAAGTGCTTCCAACAAGAGAATTGTTCCCCAGGAGAACTCTCCAGTGTTAGAGCGTAGAATTTGAATCAGGTTCACTATTTGGGTCCTCTACTGTGCACTATTAACCAGAGATGCATTGACACAAAAGGCAGTGAGCTTGCTGAGGCCGGAAAGTGAAACAGGTCAAACAAAATAATTTTTGGATACCTTTCCCTCTCAAAAATCTGTTACGAAATCTAGAATTGACCTCTAGTATATTTTGTTTGTCAAATGACCCAGAGAATCACGTTTGTGTCTTTGTAATAGCCACAGCCTAGACAGATTATTTTAATACCAGACTTGCCTTGAGTCTAGTGCTATTTTTCAAGGATTTGATGGAAACTTCTAAATATGAGAGCATGCACAAAAAGAAACGAGATATGTTTTTGAGTTGATTTAAAATATATAGTAAGTAATCAAGAAAATAAAATTAATGTGGTGCTAACAAGAATGAAACAAATTAACAATATTCTTCAGGTATCCACATGTGTGCTTATACTCATTAACTAAACTATTCTGTGTTCTTCAAACACACTAATGCATGCCTGAATCACCTTTAAAACTATGATGGCACCCATATGGGTGCCAGTTCAAGTCCCGGCTGCTCTACTTGCCATCCTCCTCTCTGCTATGGCGTGGGAAAGCAGTAGAAGATGGCCCAAGTCCTTGGGCCCCTGCACCTGTGTGAGAGACCAGAGGAAGCCTCTGGCTTCTGGTTTCAGATCTGCTCAACTCCAGCTGTTGTGGTCAATGCGGCCAGTTGGAGAGTGAACCAGCTGATGGAAGACCTCTCTCTCTCTTGCTCTCTCTCTCTCTCTTTCTCTTTCTGTATGTGTGTGTGTGTGTGTGTAACTCTTTCAAATAAATAAATAAATCTTTTAAAAACAAACAAATCCTGGCTGCTCCATTTCTAATCCAGGCCCTCGCTAATGCTCCAAGGAAAGCAGTGGAAGATGGCCCAAGTACTTGGTCCCCTGTCACTCATGTGGAAGACCAAGATGGAGTTCCAGGCTCCTGGTGTCTGTCTGGCCCTTTCCTGGCCATTGCAGCCTTTTGGGTTAGTGAACCAGGGAATGAAGGATCTCTGTTTATCCCTCTGTCCCTGTTAACTCTTTCAGATAAATAAATAAATCTTTGAAAAGCAAATAAACAAAAACATGGGGATTAGTAGGAGCTACTTTAGAACTTGACTGTTCAAACCCTATTCCTTGGAGCCTTAGAGTTCAGGGACACTGATGTGCACCTGCTGGGGAAGCTAGACAAGCACTGGTACTCCACTACCTCAGGAGTACCAACAGGAGTATCTCTGCTTTACATGTTGAGCTTCTGCAGAAGGAGTGCAGAGTTGTGCTTCAGAATGTGAATGCTGTGGTCAGGATACATCAGCCCAAATACTGCATCTCTACTTGCCAGTTGACCTCGGACAAGTTATTTACCTCTCTGTCTCTCAGCTTTCCATATCTGAATAATGGTTATAATAGTGATACCTGCCTCTTGTGATTAGATTTGTACCTGGTGCAGAACAAGCACATAGTAAATAGCTTTCTGAGTTCTGCTAAAATAAAAAGAAAAGCAAAATGTGAAGCCCTAGAACCATTAATTTTAGGATATTTATAAAATGTAGGGGTTAAAAAATATAACAGTATAAGGACCCTGTTCAACTTCTGTTATTTGCAGCACCATGCATTTTATTCCACACTGTGCATTTTAAATCTTATGCACTAATTATATTTTTTATCCTTCATTTTATTTGATATTCATAAATGTCTGTATTTGGGTTATATTTTTGAATCTTCAGGTGGTCAGGAGGCAAGTGGAAAGACACTTGTCTAATTTGCTCTTTATCATATTTGTCAAAAGACTTAGGTGGGTTAAGCCTTAGAGATGGTGTTTTCAGAATGATGATGATAATGCTGCTGATTATCTCTAAATAACGGTCAGAAGGATTAGGATTATTTTCTATGAAGTGAGAAAAACAACTGGTGATTTAATAATGAACATCATTTTAAGAACACACATAGAATGTGGTGAATCATTTTTCCCTTTCTCAAGCATAAAGTAAATAAAGGGAATAAATAAGCATTCATTTGAAGCACATTCAACAAACGTCTGTCACTCACCAGATATTCTGCTAGGTGTGGGAAGATACAAGATCATTCTCAAGAAAATATATAGTTTCTCAGATGAAATATTCACTTTCCACAAAGTAAAGAAACTTCAAAGTAGTTACTTAAAATAGAGTTGATTGGTGACAGAAAGTAAGGATTTTTTTTTTTTTTTTTGACAGGCAGAGTTAGACAGAGAGAGAGTTATAGACAGTGATGGAGAGACAGAGAGAAAGGTCTTCCTTCCTTTGGTTCACTCCCCTAATGGCCACCACAGTTGGCGCTGCACCGATCTGAAGCCAGGAGCCAGGAGCTTCCTCCTGGTCTCCCATGCGGGTGCAGGGCCCAAGCACTTGGGCCATCCTCCACTGCCTTCCCGTGCCATAGCAGAGAGCTGGACTGGAAGAGGAGCAACCAGGACAGAATCCAGTGCCCCAACCGGGACTAGAACCTGGGGTGCCGCCGCCACAGGCGGAGGATTAGCCAAGTAAGCCGCAGCGCCGGCCCAGGAATTGTTTTTAAAAATAAAGTGGAGGGGGCAAGCTGAAAAAGCACAAGAGCCAATCTTCAAAAATCTCTCAATGGCCCAAACTGGAATAGTTACATATAATTATATGCCCCAAAACTAAAATAAATAGTCATAGATTTATACTGATATAAATACATTCCTGAATTAAAAAGTGAGTAGGAGAGAAGGAACAACTAATCTTTACAAGAGAATTCCAGTTGTAGAAGTTATCACCAGGAATAAGACATATTCATGTCATGGACCTTCTGAAATGATCTGATTTGATGGGCACAGATATCTGTGATATTCTTCCCTAAATCCATTACCTTAGTCTGATTATGAGAATATATCAGACAAATGAAAATTGAGGGATATTCCAGTGATCAGTTTTCTTCAAAAGTGTCAAGATTTTGAAATAAAAGAAACTATTGGCCGGCGCTGTGGCTTAACAGGCTAATCCTCCGCCTTGCGGCGCCGGCACACCGGGTTCTAGTCCCGGTTGGGGCGCCGGATTCTATCCCGGTTGCCCCTCTTCCAGGCCAGCTCTCTGCTATGGCCCGGGAAGGCAGTGGAGGATGGCCCAAGTCCTTGGGCCCTGCACCCGTATGGGAGACCAGGAGAAGCACCTGGCTCCTGGCTTCGGATCAGCGCGATGCGCTGGCCGCAGCGGCCATTGGAGGGTGAATCAAGGGCAAAAAGGAGGACCTTTCTGTCTCTCTCTCTCTCACTATCCACTCTGCCTGTCAAAAAAAAAAAAAAAAAAAAAAAAAAAAAAAAGGAAAAAAAAAGAAATAAAAGGAACTGTTAATGAGCTATCATAGGGTAGGAGGAAATACCACCTGCAATGTGGTATCCTGGATTGAATCCTGGAAAAGAAAAAGGGTAGTAAGGGAAAATCTGATGAAATCCAAATAAAACCTGTAGTTTAGCTAATGGTATTGTAACAATATTAAGTTCTTAAGCTATAATGGTAATTGGACAACAGTTATGGAAGATGTTAACACAAAAGGAAACTGAGTACTATTTTCACAGCTCTTCTTTAAGTCTAAAATTATCTCCAAATAGAGTTAAAAATAAAACTGTTTTTTTTTTAAGAATTCTGAGTCAATTCTGAAACAAACCAAATGCAGAAACCAGAATCTACCCAAAGAATTCTGACCTTGTGATTTTGTGAAACTTTTCTGCTCCTGAACCGTGTGTTAGAAATGTATTACTCATTTTACTCTTCACCGAAAATGTCGCGTTGCTCTGAGTCAGCTAATGTGCCTATAAAATGTATGCAAAATGTGTAGATGAAAGCTGGACAAGGAAACTTTTTGTTAGTATAGAATAGTCATTAACAAAAACTCCATTTAGAATAGATTTCATAACAAGATATCTTCCTTCTTTCATTTAGCCTGTGAGTGAGGCTACTGAAACATTTGAAACCTTCAAGTAATTAATGGCCATTTCCACTTGGGACATAGTATTCCTCAGAATCTGAATGCGGGAAAGATGTTAAATGTCATAAATGAAGAAACAAAATAAACACTTGTAAAACACATACAGACACATACACACACACATGTACACGTTTTATTTCCTGGTAAGTTGTCTAGAATTTCCTCTGGACAAAGGTTTAAGCTCTACCTCTCTTTACTTGAAAAGAGACCTCTTTAGCCAGCTTTGTAGTGAGAGCAGTTTTTGTGCCTGTAATTATCAGACAACATACAATCTTGTGCATAAATCATCGCTGCTGCAATTAGCTCATTTACCACTTGTGCTGTGGAGACAGAGGAAGCTGTCTCTCCCTAAACAGCTGGGAAGGAATTGCTGGAAGGGCTGTCTGTCCCTTTTGACACACAGGCAGGGCCTCCCACCTCTGCCAGGTGTGTCTTCTGTTACAAGGATTAAGGGAGGGGCAGGAACCCTTCTTTTAAAATAGAAAATCCACTAAATTGCAGGAATTGCTTGTGTTTTATCTATAAAGAGTAAGAGGTACTTGGAAGCAGTTTGGGTTTATTTTATCCTTTTAGAAGCTCTTGAAAACCCACTTTGTTAAACTAATCAAAATAAGAAAAATGAAAGAAAATTGTCCTTGCTACCTCAAAGCAATTCTCTTCTTTCAATGGGCACAAGAAAGCTCACCATGAATTATAACAAATAAATTATAAACAAATCTGTTCAACCCATTTGTTATTTGTATGCCTGGTATTTGTTGTGGTTGCTTCAATCACAACTTTAGTTTTTTTTTTTTTTATACTGCTGCAGATTTTTCTCTACAAATTTTCTTTGAGACATAATTATATTATTTATTCATTTTGTTTCTGGGTTTTAAAATTATGACTTTGTTCCATAAGACTCTAACTTTTGCAGACCATAGAGAACATAGTATTCCTATAAGATGTGAGCTGGTGAATTAAAATTAAAACAACATATCACACAAAGTTTATATGTGGAAATGAGCTGCTTGCTTTTTATGATATCTGTCCTACTGAAATATAATTTCTGCGTTATTACTTGGAAGCCATAGTTTTGGGTGTTCATTCAGTTTCCTGCTCTATATGAACTTTGTGAGCTTGTCATTTATTTGATGCACATAAAAATGCAGGCGATGGATTCTGTTATCCAGATTTCACATAGATTTGGCCCCACATACCAGGTTCCAGGCACAAAGGATGGTGATGAAGGGCAGTTTATTACATCAGTTTACAGAACTGAGTTTACATACAGTGGATTCATTGTGACAACTGATTTAACTAAATGCATTCTACTTAGAAAAATACCATTTACTGCGTTTCAAACAAATTAAAACATATCAATACATATGTAGCATAGGACTCCTTGATTTATTTTGTCCATAATGCCATACAAGAAACATATCATGGCTGCTTTTGAGTTACAGGTTCTCCAGTATGAATTTCATTGTTTTTCTAGATTCAGTTTATTGTTCTCAAAGTTCAAGATTTATTTAAGCAAAGTTTCTTTTTCATTTTATAAGAATGTGATAATCAGTGAAATTAATTTTGTAATATTGCATGTTTTCTTTTAGTAATCAAATAGGATATATGGATTTAATTATGATTATCCAAGACATAGAAGATTACGTTCTCAAATTTTTCTTTTCAATAAGTGGTAAAATGACTTCTGTGGGACACATTTGTTGCATTTTGAATTATTTTTTTGTAAGACTATGTTAGCATTATAAAAGATTTTAAAAATTAAAAGCATTGCAATAATGTTTTCATAAAAATAATATGTTAATTATTATACTGAATAACTTATTTGGATTTATGTACACAGCTCTCAGATATTTTAACATTACCACAAGTTAGGAATTTTTTTTTTAAAGTATAATGATATGGGTTTGAGAAGTCATTAATGAGAGTAAAGTTTTTTAAGTATATATCCTTATAAAAGGAAACATGGGTTTCTAGTATTTGTCAGTTCTTCTGAGATCAAAAATGACAACCTGTTAGTTCCTATAATTCTAATAAACTTCTGAACATTTCATGCAAGGTTTGTGATTCAAAATTCCTTCATGAGAAACCATCTACATGCCTCCTGCATTTATGAGATTGTCTAAAAGATAAATGAATCTGAAAACAGATTACCACAAATTATAATTTGTAATCTGAACACCTTTTTAAAAAGTGCAGAACCTTCACTCATACCCTGAGGGTCAATATGTGTTCTAATTTTGTTTTACTTAAGCTTATAAAAACTCAGATAAAAATAACTAACTGTAAGTGTAGTTTCCTCTGTTTTCTAGTCTCAGGAGGGGGAATTTCTAGATTAGTTTTTTTTCCCCCCTGGGAAATATACAACGCTCTATGTTATGGCCATTAATGTTCAGTAATAAGTTAGTCCTCAAATACCAATAAGGTGATGTGGGCTTGAGGAAAGTTAAATGTCCCTAAATCCTATGAATTGATCTGCAGGAGCTGTTTTCCGCATGAGTGGTGGCTTCACCCAGGCAGACATCCGTGGAGCCGTGGAGGTCAGGGTGATGGAGGAGGAGTGGGCTTGGCGGCACATATGCACTCTATTCCTGACAATGTCTTGCTTCGGCAAAGGGAAGTGAAGCGCGTATACCATGCTCAGTGGCATTTCCAAATGCAGCTCAGCTGGGGGCCCAGGCTTATTGCATCAATGGCACATACCGGGCAGAAAAGGAAATACATAATTTTGTCAAAGTAGTAGATCACAATCTACCAATCCTTCCCTCCCCCTTCAAAATCATCACCCCCACACACTAATAGCTCTAATAGATACAGACTTTATGCATATTTCAGTCACAGCAGTATTTCTAATGCATATGTGAAAGGGCCCTTAATTTATGTCTACCAACTGTGTGGTGCCCTTCTTTTGGGTAATGTCATCATCCTAATGGTGTTTCTATTATACTCAAAGGTAGCAAATGAGGCTTATTGCAAGAAGGTAATTGATTTTCACTGAGTGAAAATGTAAATAGCCATAAGAAATCCTATGAAAGATAAGCAGTTCAAAATTGCCAGGAAAAAAAAAAATGATTCGTATACATGACTTATTGGTCCAAGTATGTAAAATGTTCTTTTTTATCAAGTCTGTTCCCATGATAACTGTATTTCTCATCATTTTATTTCAAATTGAAGTAAAAATTGAAGAATTTTGATTATCCTGCTTTTACCAGTTTAACTGTATGTATTACAAAAAGTATCATCTTATGTTATAGAGGGCTTCTTTTTGTCAGTGTGTCTTTGTGATGTAAGCCATGTAAGTAGATTCTCATTATGGATGTGTAAAGATAAATAACCCTTTGGCCTTTCTGTAGTGATAAATGTATACCATCTGTATTGATCATGCATTCTTTACATTTACATAAACCAAAATTGCATTGAAAATTAGCATAAACCTCAGCCCCATATGCAAGGAAAAACAAAAGTCAAGCTCAAAATCTATTTTGTATTTTTAAAGTATTAGATAGAAATATGGGGCTTGTGGACTTGATCTGCTATGAATACAGTTGTGACCAATATTTTCTCAGCAAGTCTGTATAGTTGTGAAAGTTTACAATAGCAGGAGAAGAAATGAAACCATATGGAATATCTGAGGCAAAGAATTTACTAAAATAATGCTGATTTTTAACACAGAGACGAGCTCATGAAACTATAATTTTTTTCCTTCACAAGTGAAATATTAGAGGCATATGCACACTACTAATATAACCAGTACTACTTGCATCATCATTTCTGTTTTCTGAATTTAAAAGGTACCTTTTCTCTGAAGAGACACTTAACAGAAAACCAAAGTTTGAAACAAAAATTTCCTTCTTTTTCCACTTTAATTTTTTGTAGAGGTAATTAAGAAATAAGCAATATTCAACAACTATCCCATCCCACCTTCTCATTCTCTCTATCCCATTTTTCTTATGATTTGAAAAAAAGACTTTATTTCAGGAATTGTAAAGCATACAGCCATGTTTTGGAGTTTTTGCCTTAGAAGGACACTTGGTTTAAAAAGAAAGATATCATCTGTGTTGGCCTTTGGATTGGCAGATGGGAGGACTTGATAAATTTTATTCCTGAAGGAGAATAGGAAATGCAAAGAAAAAGAATCCAACTTTCTTCTCATTACAGGAAGTTTAGAGAGAGCAATTCTTTAATTTCCCTGTCAGCATCGTTGGATGCAAAATCTTTAACATCTGTTTTATTCTTCATAACATAGTATTTGGTTAGAGGCATACCTGACATAGCTTAGTTCAAATGGGGTAAACTGAAAGCATGTTGACTTATTACACAGTGCCATGAACAAAATATATGCTTTAATATTAATTAGTCCCCAACTATGCCCTCGTGTTTGCCATAGTGTTCTATTCAGATGGTCAGGATTCCCTAGTGATACAGAGATATCATTAATCATATCCCAGAATGATGTACAAAAATTCCAATTAGTAGAAAGCCCATGCTGAAAATAAGAAAATTCAACTTTATGGAGAAAGCAAAACCTTGCATGTTTATTTCATTAGGAAGAAAACATCACATAGGTTTATCACAGTGTGACTTTGCAATTTTCACATTCCAAATTTGCTAGTTCATTTAAAAACCCAGGTCTTCATTATGTTCTTTCTGAATTTAACTACCTCAGATTTATCATGCTGTGAATAAATAATGAAAACAGGAATGGTTTAAAGGCTACTAAATAATTATTACATTCAGATATGAAATTGCAGTAAAAATGGTGGACAGGGCATCAGTTGCTCTATTTAGTGTGTTTGATAGGGAGTGTGTAGTGAGGAGAATTGTAAATGGTGCTGACCAATGTGGGTCTGAGTAATCTAGGAAGATACTTGCTGTTGCTGCCACCTTCAAATCTTTTTGAACTACAGGACAAAGGTAAAATTGGGCTTCCAGTGAAAGTGTAGATGATGTACAAAAATGTCTATATTATTAAAAAAATCTCAGAGTTTTATGCATTTGTAGTAAGTATGCTTATTTTGAGAATCTTTCAGTAATGCAAATTTATTTTAACAACTTTTATTTGTGGTGGAAAAGATAGCTTTATTTTATGAGCTTTACAGGATCCAAAATATCAGGTAATGAATATTCTATTCCACAGAATATATATCATTGCATTACTGGTTTTCTTACTAATTCACTGCTTTGGATTATAAGAAAATACACAGTGATTTCTCCCAGATATGTCTTTCCAAATCTCAGATGTAATCATGGGTGCAATTTTCTTTAAGATTGAGATGAGAATACTGTTGGCAGTATGTAACTATGGTTCAATCCTGAATCCTGGGAACTTTAATTCAGGTGCATTGTGGGCATATAAAATTCGAGTTCAGATGCTTTTAAGAAGTCATGCCATTTTGTCGTTTGACACTAATTTTCACCCCAGCATGCTTTAGCAATGACTGAAATTAGTTCCGAGTGAATTACAGCTAAGCTATTTTCTACCATATACAAGAGATTTTCTATGCCAACTGAGTCAAGAGAGGTTTTTCAAATTTCCTTAGCATTTATTATAGTATGGGAATCATGATCATCAGTGTAGACAATCAAGTGTACTCCTTGTAGACAATTAAGATGTCACTGAATTACTCTTTTTGCTAATATTGTTCAACCTTAATTATATTCTTATTAGTCAGCAAAAAAATTTTTTTCTTCTTTTTTTTCCATGCCATCAACAAGTGGTATTTCTGTGGGGTTGATGAAATAGATGCTGACCCATTGGAAATTGGGGTAAATCTAGTTACTGTTAAATATGTCATGTATTTGCCAAATCTGAAAAAGCATTTTCTATGAATGTCTATCAAAACTCAACCTTTGTGACCTTACCACAGTGAAGGTATAGATTATATGAGAGTTGGAGGCAAAGTATTTAGGCAACATGACTCTGAAGATATGTTGTGTACCATGAGGAAACAGATGTTTCTAGGCCTTAAATTACACTGAACTTTAAATACATTCTTAGAGGCCTTTATGGGTGAATTGAGTATTTTTAACTGCTCTTCATTTGCAAAACAAACAAAAAGATTTGTGGAGAACAAAGATTCAATTTCACCTTCATATTTGAACATTAGCAAATAATGTTAGTCTGTATTCATGTACAAGTGACTTCATGATGATGGAAAATTTAGGCAGTATGTAATCAAGTTGAAAGTATTATATCCAAATAATACCAATAAGGATCCAAATAATAGTTAAATATGGGGATACTTCAAAATTTGTGTGGAAAAATGAAATCAAATGTTTATTTTGGTGCAAGAATTCTTTTGAAATCCATGTAGTTTTTTCATAATGCGTGTTTTCCATGAACAGCTTGAAGAACCCTATGCATAGATTTCAGAATTCTTTGCAATAAAATAAACTTTTTTTAAAAAAGGATTTATTTAATTTATTTGAAAGAGAGAGGTAGAGATAGAGAGGTCTTCCAACCATTGGTTACTCCCCAGATGGCCACAATGGCCGGAGCTGTGCCAATCAGGAGCCAGGTGTCCCTCCGGGTCTTCCTCCTGGTCTTCCATGTGGGTGCAGGGGCCCAAGGACTTGGGCCATCCTCTACTGCTTACCTAGGCCATAGCAGAGAGCTAGATCAGAAGAGGAGCAACCGGGACTAGAACTGGCGCTCATATGGGATGCTAGCACTTCAGGCCAGGGCTTTAACCTGCTGCACCAGAGCGCCAGCCCCTAAACTTCTTTTTAATTCCATTTTCCATCGAGTCTTTGAAGTCCCTTAATATATCGTACTTCATTGCTGTAGAAAAACTTCAGTGGTAGCTTCTTACATGTGGTTTCCATGCTTTCAGGATTGAACAGAAATAAAATTATAGCAATTGAATTAAGAAATTACCAAGATAACTTTTGCTTTAGTAATATTTTCCCATCAAAAAGATTGGAATCTCATAATTTTGTGAAAAGTTCAAAATTTATATTGTGAAGATGATCTTTCTTTAAAACTGTCCATTGTGATAATATCTTAAAACTATACTGATAAAGTGGTTGAAGTAAATAAATAAGTAATAAAAAGCCTATCAAAGTATTTATGATGAGACAGCCAGATGGCAGAGAATTGCAGTTCTTGCTATAATTTTATCAAAATTACTATTGTCATGGCATGTTAGTTTTCATAAGAATTTGTACAGTCACTGATCTCATACAGACAAATTAATTTCAGGTTCTCTCATGTGTAGTCACATAACAGCTATACTTGAGCACACACAAAAGAAAATTAAATAATCATAGTCACATAAACTTGAAAAGCAGCACAATATCTTAAGTTTACTATTCCATAACGTCTTGGGATCAGTGATCATTTCTGTTATGTTAGACTCAAATGGATCTGCAGTGTAACTGCCATTATGTAGTTTCTTCTGTGTTTAGTCTTTATTATATAAAGGTAGTGTGTCATGTATTCTATTAGTGAAGAATTATTACTAAGGCAGTGATGTTGTAATTCCTACATTTATGGCCTTTCTTCAAGTTCCATTCTTTTACCTCTTTCATGTCTAAAGTGATAACAAAGACTTTTCTGCTTCCCTTTAAAGATAAATACAGATATGAATTCTCAGTGATTAATGAGCCTAAATGATATTTGAATTAAGGGTACTTATTACAGGTTTCAAATGTTCTCTTTCCTTTCTTTGCCAAGAATTATGAAAAGAAAACCTGACACTTTGTGCATTTTATATATCTCAGTTGTTCATATCTAGCCAACAAGCTTCAATTCTAAAGGCTCCTTCCTAAAGTCATTTATTTTTATTGTCTCATTTCATTGCCCAAGTTTTTTCCCCTACTCTGTGTCCCATCCTATATCAGACCGACTTCATTATTACTATATGCAGGGGCTCAGATTGCTCAGCTATGGTGTGGATGCTTAGTTGCTACCTATTCTGCATAGACATAGAAGATTGTGACAAGAACTTAATGTCATTAAAGTAAGTTTTAGCATTTATCACCTTAAAATGGAAAAGATATGCACTTTTATTCCTTATGTCAGTGATTTCAAAAAACTCATTCAAGCAAGAATAAAAAAAAAAAGTGTATTACCTGGAAAAACGATAGTGCCAGTAAACATCTTTTAAAAGTATCATTAAATATTTTATTTTCTTTATTATTTCTCCCATGAAAACAGTGGTGCATACAACGCTATACATTTTTTCCTAAAGAAAAAGAGCTGCTTTGTTCATTGAGTTTTTCTCATCTGTGCTCAGAGCTTTATGAAGTTAAATGTATATATGACTTATATTTTATTAAAGTGTTTTCATCATGGTTATTTTAGGAATTTCAAATATGTAAAATTTATTTCTTGAAATGTACAAACTACGGGTATTTTTTAAAAATTTTTTTAAATTTTTGACAGACAGAGTGGACAGTGAGAGAGAGAGACAGAGAGAAAGGCCTTCCTTTGCCGTTGGTTCACCCTCCAATGGCCGCTGCGGCCGGCGCGCTGTAGCCGGCGCACCGCGCTGATCTGAAAGCAGGAGCCAGGTGCTTCTCCTGGTCTCCCATGGGGTGCAGGGCCCAAGCACTTGGGTCATCCTCCACTGCACTCCCTGGCCATAGCAGAGAGCTGGCCTGGAAGAGGGGCAACCAGGACAGAATCCGGCGCCCCGACCGGGACTAGAACCTGGTGTGCCAACGCCGCTAGGCAGAGGATTAGCCTGTTGAGCCACGGTGCCAGCTCTACGGGTATTATTTTCACATAAAAAATGTTATCTGTTTTAGAAGTTTGTGACTTTGTAATTCGAGTTAGAGCTGGGTCTACTGTCCTTTCTTGGTAACTGAGACAGGAACTTCAACCTCTCACTCCAGCTCCGGCTCGCTCTCTCTCTCAAGGATAGCAGCAGTACGTGTGGAAGAAAAGCTCTGTACATATTCTGTGATAGTCTCAAATGCTACTTTTTTTCTCTTTAAGATACTGATCTTGTTAATTCTCAAATGCTTTAGTTGAAATTACAGCTATAGATGACATGGTTCCTATTTAGAATTATGCAGTCTTTCATATGTTAAAATGCCTGTGAATTGGATTATTAAGTAGCTTCAAAAATTAACTTGACATACTAGGAGTTTATAACAAAGAAGTTAATGGAGAGACAAAAATATTCACTGCAGTATTGTTAAGGTTAACAAAGATTGGAAACAAGGTATCTGACCATGGGACCATGTCTAAGTGAGTTACATTTCATCTAGCTAATGGACTATTATGAAACATTAAACAACATTTTTCCTATGAGTTTTTAGTAGTATAGGGATTTGGCCAGGCTATAATTTTAATTTGTAATAATAGAATGCAATGTACACATATAAACAAGAAGAAAATCTGGAAATTATCACTAAAAAATCAGAATGAGAAATTGCCATGCAAAAAATGGTTGTCTGTGAGTGCTGGAACTATGGAGATTTCAGGCTATTTCTTTATGGAATATCTGTATTTTCATAGCATTTTATAGTGAATATGTATTATTTTTATTATACAGGGAAAAACAAACTGATAAAAGGACAGTATAACACATTTGAATTTAAAGCATCGCACATAATTGCAACCTCATCTAATTGTTTTTACATTTCAATACCATTGTAGTACTTTGTAGGTATAGTATTTATATTTGCATGTCTTTATTCCTTAAGATTGTGAACCTGAGCTCAGGGACTATGTATTTTATTCCTAACATAACACCTGTAGATAATACTTGCTTAGCATATTCTTACTAAATGGATACATAGTGTTTATATCACAGGCCTAGCAATTTTGTTCTGCTTTTTATACTTATTTTTGCCATATAATACTTTCACATAATTTTACATTTGCTTCATAATGATAATTTTAATGTTGTTACGACATTCTATGGGATTAAAATGTATTTTAAACTTTTATCCTAGAAATGGATATTTAAGTAATTTCTCACTCTTAACTATTATAGATAAAATTTCAGTGAACATTCACAGTCATGCATCTTAATGCTTCTTCCAAATTGTTTCTTAGGATAAATTCCTAGAACTTATTTTTCAAAAGGTATGACATCTTCATAATATTTGCTACATGTTGTCCTATTGTTTTAGAAGGAATTGTACCTATTGGTGATAAACCAGCAATAAGTGAACAGATTTATTTTCTTCCCTAATTCATCCGAATTGAGTGTTTTAAGTTTAGATTTGGCAGAGATTAAACAAACTAGATTGCCTTAGTTTGCATTTGTTTGATTACAACTCCCCATGAATGTTTTCTAATTGCATTTTTCTGTATATGAATCTTCTTGTTTATATCCTGTAGCCATTTGAAGTTTTAGAATTTTTAAAAATACATTTAAATACACCAATTACAGTTTAGAGATAAACCCATTGGATTTTACATTTTGTGTAAATGATTTTTCCAATATGTATTTGTCTTTTAATTTTGCTCTTTTTCAGTACATAAGAGTTTAATCCATGATCTTTTCTCATGTGATTGCTTTGCTGCTGAAAATGAGCAGCATTTTCAGTCCAACACAGTGAACATACATTTTATCAACCTTGTACAAATACAAATCATTTTATTTTGATTCATTACTTTAAATATGTAATTATATATTCCTATATTAGGCATTAGGCTAATTGCTTTTGTCTTTGGATTTTCTCTGTGTCTCTCCTCTTTTATTGTCCATGCCCTTCTTTTTTCTGTTTTACTTGTCTTGCACTTAGTGTCTTCTTCATTGTTCCTTGTTCCACCACGAGTCTTTGATTACTCAGGATGGAATTGAGACAGCAGCCAATTACCATATTGTACTGCTGTTCATATCCTACTGTGATCTGTTGGGTTAAATCACTGAAAACCCTCAAGCCTTTGTTTTAATCAGAAATCAATTCATGTATTCTACATATATGCACATGCAAGGGTATATGTGTGCATTTTATTTTGAGGGAAATAAAACAATTCTAAAGATAACTTGTTTTATCTGTAATTATAAACTAAGGCAGGGGCTGGCTGTGCTCTGGACAGGTGGACATGAAGCTGAGGACCGGACTGCCTCCCTGTCACACAATTACCTCCATTCCTCGACCAAATCTATTGTTTTTTCTTCCTTCCTAAAAGTGGGACCTTTCCTGTGTGGTGCTGATGAGCTAATGCTTCTTTTGGATTCTTATGCGTTGAGCTACTCAGGGAGGCTCACTGAGAGGTTGTCATGATGAATGAATGCTTGTTGAAACCTATGAAAGTCAATGTGTTTGCCTTCTAGCACATCATTCGTCCAATCTTTCATGTAATCATTTTTAAACATGGATTATGTGTATAGCACATGTCAAATAAAGAGAAAATATATTTCCTATTCTTGAAATAACATATTATATATGTATATATGTATTTATATATGTATCATACATACACAATCAAAAAGACATTAGAGAGGCTGGCCCTGTGGCATAGTATAAGCTAAACCTCCATCTGAGGCACCAGCATCCCATATGGGTGCTGGTTTGTATTCTGGCTGCTCCTCTTGTGATCCAGCTCTCTGATACAGCCTGGGAAAGCAGTAGAAGATGGCCCAAGTGTTTGGGCCCCTGTACCACTGTGGGAGACCCGGAAGATGCTCCTGGCTCCTGACTTTGGATGGGCCCAGCTCCGGCCATTGTGGCCATTTGAGGCGCCACGGCTCAATAGGCTAATCCTCTGCCTTGTGGCGCCGGCACACCGTGTTCTAGTCCCGGTTGGGGCGCTGGATTCTATCCCAGTTGCTCCTCTTCCAGTCCAGCTCTCTGCTGTGGCCCGGGAAAGCAGTGGAGGATGGCCCAAGTGCTTGGGCCCTGCACCCGCATGGGAGACCAGGAGAGGCACCTGGCTGCTGCCTTCGGATCACTGTGGTGCGCTGGCCGCAGCGCGCTTGCCACAGCGGCCATTGGAAGGTGAACCAATGGAAAAGGAAGCCCTTTCTCTCTGTCTCTCTCTCACTGTCCACTCTGCCTGTCTGCCTGTCAAAAAAAAAAAAAAAAAAAAAGGTACATTAGATGAACTAGTTACTAAAGAAGAGATACTGTAAGGGTCCAGATTTGTATATCATATAACACACATACACATATTACAAAATTTAACATTAAGGGAAACAGTCTAAGAACAAGGTGACAGAAAAGGTGTTGTGGTTGACTTGTGTCCCCCAAAGATATGTTGTGGAAGTCCTAACCTCCAGTACCTGTGAATGTACTTCGGAAATAGAATCTTTGCAATACAATCAATTTACTATGAGGTCTAGGATTAGTCTTGGTCCTATATGGCAGATGTCCTTTTAAGAAGCAGAAAAGAGAAATAGACACAGACACAAAAGGAGAGCACATTGTATGTTGATGGAGGAAGACACTAAAGCACTGCAGCTGCTGGTCAAATAACAAGAATTGCTGGCAAAACACCAGAAACCAGGAGATGCAGGACAGAGTTCTTTCAGAAGGAGAAGGAGCGTGGTGTTGCTGACATGTTGTTTTGAGACTTTCAGCCTCCTGCACTGTGAGATATTAAATGTCAGCTGTGTTAAGCCATCCAGGAAGAGGCTATGGGACTATGCTCTGAATGAAATGTCTGATTTGGGTTAATAGACAGTGAAGACTCCATGGTAGAAGAAACCTCATTTACAAGGGTAGAATGAGTATATAGGGACTGGAAGAAGACTGGAGTGATTATCTGTAAGATTAGTTCAAGAAAAACTGAGGTAGAAAGGAGATCCTACTAGAAAAGCTTTTAATAACACATTGAAGGATCCATTTTGTTTCCTCATTCTTTTTTTTTAATTTATTTTATTTTTTTTTGACAGGCAGAGTGGATAGTGAGAGAGAGAGACAGAAAGAAAGGTCTTCCTTTTTGCCGTTAGTTCACCCTCCAATGGCCGCCGCGGCCGGCGCATTGTGCTGATCCGAAGCCAGGAGCCAGGTTCTTTTCCTGGTCTCCCATGCTGGTGCCGGGCCCAAGGACTTGGGCCATCCTCCACTGCCTTCCCGGGCCATAGCAGAGAGCTGGCCTGGAAGAGGGGCAACCGGGATAGAATCCAGCGCCCCAACCGGGACTAGAACCCGGTGTGCCGGCGCCACAAGGCGGAGGATTAGCCTGTTAAGCTATGGTGCCGGCCGTTTCCTCATTCTTAATCAATGTTTATCAGTTATTTAGTGTACATCTAATCAGTAGCATGGAGCCACTTTGGCTTTCAAATAGTTGTCTGAGGGAAGATACAGCACTGGGAAGCACTTTCTATGCTTTGATTTTTCCAATCCTTAGCACCATGTTTAAAACGTCAGTTATTTAAAATAGTTTCACATGGTTCAAAATCAAAGGTTCAAACAGGTGTATCAAAACAAGTTTCCTTTCTACCATTACACCCTATCTTCCTTGTCAGTCTACTCCCACACCCACCAGGAAATCACTTTTTTAGCTGCTTGTGTGTTTTCCAGAGACATTTTAATGCATACATAGGGAAATATGAATCTGCACCCCATTCCTTTACACAAGTCATGATGTTCCATGGGATGTTTGCACTGATTTTTTTTTTCACTTAACAAGATGTTTGAGATGTTTTTCTTTATTAGTCCACAAAATATGCTCCCTCAATTTTTGAAGCATATTGTTCTGTTTTATAGATATACCAAATGTATTTAAGTTGAAGTTGTTTCTGGTCTTTTGATTTTAAAATCAGTACTGCAATGGTTAACCTTGTAGTTTGTTCTTTGCACACATTTGAATATTAAGATAATTTTCAAGGGGAAGGTATCAGAAAAAAGGATGTGTATATATGTAATTTTTGTAGATATTGCCAAACTGTTTGCTAGAGACTATACAATTTACATGTTCTCCAACAACCTATGAAAGTGACTGGTTGATACCTAGTCTTCTTAATACAAGATATCATTGAATTTTGAAACTTTGCCTATTGGCAAGGTTTA
The DNA here is from genome assembly GCF_033115175.1 of Lepus europaeus. Lineage (NCBI taxonomy): Eukaryota > Metazoa > Chordata > Mammalia > Lagomorpha > Leporidae > Lepus > Lepus europaeus. The sequence goes on from NC_084833.1 coordinate 34,141,020, forward strand.
AAAAAAAAAGTCCATTGATATAATTTTAATTTGCAATTCTATTATTTTAAGTGAATTTGAGCATTTTTATATGTTAATTTTTTTCTGTGAATGGTCAATACTTTTGCTCATTTTTCTATTTGGATTATAGGAATTTCTTAGTAATTGCTAAGGGTTTTCAAAAGAATATATTAAGAAATTACTACTTTGAGATTTGAATTATAAATGTACTGCCCAGATTACAGTTTTTCTTTCAACTTGTGCTGGGTTTTTTCCACTAAAGAACTTACTTAGATTTTGGGAGACTTTCTCTTTCTCTAAGAGATATTTTCATGATATACACTTAAAATCCTGAAAATGGAAAAGAGAAGTGGCCAAAGATAACCTTTTGAATCCACTAGATTGAGAGTGTAGAGTTAGTCTAATGATGAAAGACAAACATCTCTACCTAGTTTTTCCAGTCTTTTTTAAGAGTTGTTAAGGGTAATGATTTCGATTTTATAACATTTTCCAGGGCAAAATAGTTGAAGGAGCTATATTTATGAGAACAAGAATTCTATTGCCTGAGAAATAAACATGGACAATTAGTTTCATGGCCTAGTGGTTAAGATGCTGACACTCATATCTGAGTACCTGGGTTCAGTATCTGCCACCAGCCCTGGAGTCTAGCTTCCTGCCACTGAAGACCCCATGAGACAGCAGTTATGGCTCAAGTAGTTGGGTTCCTGCCTCACATGTGAGAGACCTCATTGAATTTCCAGCTTCTGGCTTTGGCCTGGCCGAGCTACCACCATTGCAGGCATTTGGAGAGGGAACCAGCAGATGGGAATGCTGTCAGTCTCTGTAGCAGCTGTCCCTGTTTCTGTCTCTTTGCTTCTAAAATAAATTTTGAAAATAATAAAATAATGTCCCAAAGCACCTGTGAAGTTTTGTGCCTTTGGAGATAGGGAAAATAAGAACCCTTGTCAATCTTTGGAGTTGTTTTATTTATTGATGGTACAGGTAAAGATTTTATTTCTTGTGTTTTATCATTCATTTATTCAGCTAATTGAGTTCTTATTGTTTACCAGTGCTGTGGCTTCACCAAAAGTAACTGCTCAAAGGTCCACATCTTCACATACTTTGCATTGTAATTAGAGAGTGAAAAATCAGCTCTAGATTGTGATCTTTCTATGAAAGAGTTGAAAGGAAGATGGGATCAAGGTAACTTGAGATGGGGTTGCTCCGCATAGCACAGTCAGGGAAGGTTTCTCTGCGAAAGTTAGATATGGGCTGAGGAATAGCAGGTGATTTAAAAACTGTAGAGACTTGGGGGACCAAGGCTAGGAGGGTGGAGGTGAACGTTTGTTCTAGACAGAAAGATTAGCAAAGAGCCTAAGGCAAGAAGTGGCTTGGCTTATTCAAAACACAGAAACACAGATTTTGGTGAAGCAGAAAGAGCCAGAGGGAGAGCCCTAGAACTGAGGATGGAGATGGGAGCCTTGTGGATTCTGGCAGAGTTGGGATTTGATGTTTAAGAGCAGAGATGCCTTTGAAATATTTAAGTGGGACATGACATGATCTAATTTTAATTTCAGAAGATTGTGCCATTCAATACTTTTTTACCATGTGAGAAATAGATTTCAGGCAAAAAGGATTTGACTGAGATAAACATCTGAAAACCATTGTTTTTTTTTAAAAAAAGATTTATTTACTTATTTAAAAGGCAATGTTACGGGGCTGGTTCTGTGGCACAGCGGGTTAACGCCCTGGTCTGAAGCGCTGGCTTTCCCATATGGGCGCTGGTTCTAGTCCCTGTTGCTCCACTTCCAATCCAGCTCTCTGCTATGGCCTGGGAAGGCAGTAGAAGATGGCCCAAGTCCTTGGGCCCCTGCACCTGTGTGGGAGACCCGGAAGAAGCTCCTGGCTCCTGGCTTCGCATCGGCATAGCTTTGGCCGTTGTGGCCAATTGGAGAGTGAACCATCGGATGGAAGGACACCCCCCCCCCCCCCCGCCTCTCCTCTCTCTGTGTAACTCTTTCAAATGAAAAAAAAAAAAAAAAAAAAAAACGGCCAATATTACAGAGAAAGAGGGAGGGACAGAGAGAGCATGAGAGCATGCGATCTTCCCAGAAGCATCAGCAGGGAGCAGACTTGGAAGGGGAGCAGCTGGGCCTCCAACTGGTACCCATATAGGATGCTGGTGTCATAGGTGGTGGCTTAACCCACTGTACCACAACACTGGACACTGAGAAACATTCTTGTTGACTTTTTATTTTGCCACAATTTATGGTAACTTCAAACATCCTCCCCTACACATAAATTAACTCTGTTACTCTTAATTTCATTACCCTGATTATTTCCTCATAGAATTTGCCCCAGTCAACAGTGTTAAGAGTTCCCCTTCCTGGGGCCAGTGCTGCAGCTCACTTGGTTAATCCTCTGCCTGCAGTGCCGGCATCCCATATGGGCGCCTGGTTCTAATCCTGGTTGCTCCTCTTCCAGTCCAGCTCTCTGCTATGGCACGGGAAGGCAGTGGAGGATGGCTTAAGTGCTTGGGCCCTGCACCCGCATGGGAGACCAGGAGAAGCACCTGGCTCCTGGCTTCAGATCGATGCAGCTCCGGCCGTGGTGGCCATTTTGGGGGTGAACCAACGGAAGGAAGACCTTTCTCTCTGTCTCTCTCTCACACTGTCTATAACTCTACCTGTCAAATAAATTTAAAATAATAATAATAAAAAGAGTTTCCCCTTCCTCCACATCCTCACCAGCCTTCATTACTCTGTGTCTTTTGGATATAGCCCCTCTGAAAGGGGTGAAGTGATATCTCATTGTGGATTTGATTTGCATTTCTCTTACGGTTAGTGATGCTGAGCAATTTTTTATACTTTTTTTGGCCATTTCTATTTCTTTTGAGAACTATTGAGGTCTACCTCCCATTTCTTAACTGGATGGGTAGTTTGTTGTTGTTGTTGTGGAGTTTTTGGAGTTGCTGATATATTCTGGATATTAACCCCTTGTCACATAAGTAGTTTGCAAATATTTTTCCCATTCTATGAGATGGCTCCTTATTGATATGCAGAAGCTTCTGAGTTTTATACAATCACATTTCCTGCCCACTTTTGTCTAATTTCTAACTCCTGAATTGTTGGGATATGGAAAAATTAACAAAGTTGTGTTCACTGTCTCCCACCACGTGCTGTCTCATCTCCTTAGAGCATGGTTCGCAAAAATGCTCTTCACTTCTCATGGGCTCCCTTACTAATTTCTCTCAGTAGCTTTTGCAAGACTTTGTTCTCAATTGTCCAGTTCCAAATCTTTCTGCTATATTGTTAGTGTTGTAGTCACTGCCCCTCTGTGAGTTTAAATTTCCTCACATGTAACACAGAGACAGGGACGAGTAACACACTGGATTGTTGAGAATAAGAAAGGAGGGACCTGTGAGGAACACAGCATGTCTGGCAGTTAAGAACTTCACAATGTTCACTCCATCCCAATGACCCCATGTCCTTTACTTAGAAGTGTGGGTTGTCATCTTTTTTATTTTACAGAAACCCCTCCCCTCCCCTATACCAAACATAAAAACATGAAAAGTATTTTCTAGTTTGAATATATCCTAATATGTGAGTTCCAGTGTATTCTGAGCCCATTTTAGTAAAATTTTTTTTCAATACTTTCTGATCAATTTATAAGATTGCATGATAATATAATGATAGAAATATAGGTCACTGAAAATTTGCTAGCTAAATACCCACAGAACTTCTTACACAATTGGTGGTGAGCTTGAAAACAAGAGTCTTGATTTAGTATGTTCAGCCAAAGATGCATTTCTTCTGTCTCGATTTATATTTTGTGGGGAGGTTTTGTTTTTAGGTTTGATAACCATTAAAATATAATTTAAAATTTTCTGTAGTTTTTTAAAAAAAAGTCAAACCAAGGTTTTGATAAATAATAAATCCTATCCTATCTATTGCTTATATAAAAATATTATTTAAGTGAAAATAATTTAGTGATAGCACAAAGGCTTTTAATCATTAATAAAATAACTGCTCTAAACACTATTTTATTCTTCAGCTACTCTTTTAATACTGAGCTTTTTTGTATATATGTATCTTTATTGCACATAGCATCCTATGATAGTAGTGCCTGTATAAGTTAATGAATAAATGCACATTCACAATTTGGGGTGAATAGCAATTTTTTAAATTATAGGACTGAATGAGAAAACTTTGATAAATTCATGGAAAAATGGAATTGAAAATATGAGTTTATTGTGGTGCAAATGTTAATAGAGTTTTTTTTACAATGAATTAAAAATATGTGTCACAAAAAAAACTTTGTAAGGAGTCCAAAAAAATGCTTTTGCACCAAAACAAGCTTTTAATTCTGTTGTCCTTAAACTCTTGGAAGTATCCTCATTTAGACAATTTCTGTATTAGAATATAAAGTCCAAATTCTATCATACGACATTTCAGGTTATCTCCCAGTATTTCTTCCAGACTCAGCCAGCCAGAACAACTTACAGAAAATTAACATGCTTGGTTTCCAAAATTTGAAGTCTTTTAAATGTCACAGAGCCAAAGCCACACTCTAGACAATTAGATCTCAATTTCTAGAAGTGGGACACAGGCATCACTATTTTTGAAACTCTCAAGGTGACTTAAGTAGCAAGCAAGTTTTGTACCATTGACTTATGTGTTGCTGTTTCAAGACTACAGGCCTTTGCACATGGCCTCCTACCTACCACTTGTCTACCAGATGAATTTCTCTACTCTTCTTAAAGACCTGATGCAAATGTCTTTGATGCCATTCAGCCCAGAACAAGTCATATAGCTAATCAATTGCATGCCACTTTATGCACAATCCACTTTCTGTATTAAAGTTATTTATTTACATTGCAATATCCTCCACATACATGATTTTGTATATGGCACTGCATCAAACTTCAGAGACATTGTACAATGAAAAACACAGTAAACAGAGTAATTGGCCCAGACATTTAGTAGCATTAAGGTTAAAGGATTGATTAAATCATTTTATCTAAAGGAAACCTAGTGCTTTTTTTCTTACTGGTACTACTCTCCTTTTCACCACTGATTTGAGAAATTTAAAAGAACCACAACTTACTGAACACTTTCTATGTACCATGCACACTTGATCCCATTTAATCATTGTTACCACCCTTTACTTGAGGTATAATTATTTCCATTCTCTGACTGAAGAAAATGAGGCTCATGGACAATATGACCAGCACAAGGTTTCTCAATTAACAAATGACACAGACAGATTTAACATCCAAACCCTCTGCCCACTGTGTTTCAACTTGTTTTCCTTTAGAAATCTCAATATCTAGCTGCAGTTTGCCAGAGGGGAAAAAAAAATCTAAGAACATAATGGGTTTTTCATCCTATTATTTTTTTAAAAAAATTATTTATTTGAAATAGTTACAGAGAGAGAGAGAGAGAGAGAAAGAGAGACAGAGACAGAGAAGTCCTCCATCCACTGGTTCACTCCCCAATTGACCACAGTGGCTGAAGCTGTGCTGATCCAAAGCCAGGAGCTTCTTCCGGGTGTCCCACTTGGGTGCAGAGGCCCAAGGACCTGGGCCATACCCCACTGCTTTCCTAGGCCATAGCAGAGAACTGGATTGGATGTGGAGCAGTCAGGACTTGAACCAGTACCCACATGGGATGCTGGCACTGCAGGCGGCAGCCCCACTGGCTACCCCACAGCGCTGGACCCCATCCTATTACTTTGACATTTGCATTGCACAGTAGACATTTAAAGAGTTAGATGAGCCTAGTCATTTAGTGTTCTCAAGATCTCAATTTCTTCCGCTGAAGTGAGCCAGGGTGGCTGATATCCAGTAGCTTCACCCACCTGGAAATCCACTTGTAGATGACCATTTTCCCTGAAAACCAAAATTACAAAGGGCATTATTAAGAATGTATTCATCCTTCTGTTCAAACTGCTTCAACATTATTCTTGAAATAGTCATTTCCTTCAAAGGTTCTGCAGTTGTCCCTTAGGTAGGTTTCAAGCTTATATCGGTTTTCTGAATTTCAGAAGGTAAAATGAAAGATGAAGCCCATAAATGTGCTCAGAGAAAAATGTCTCTTACATGCCCTCAGATGGGTTTCTGGATATCAGGAAACACCCAGAGGGAGAGAAGATCAACAAGAGAAAAGAGAAATTAAGCAAGTAGTAACATAAGCAGCTGGAGAAAAGGGAAACAGAACAGCTGATGAGCAGGAAAAAAAGAAAAATGAGCATTTAAGTGAAAACCTATGATTACTGAAAACTAGTTTTTAATATGCTAAAAGCCCACTTAACCATAATACCAGGGCTTACATTACAAAAAAATGGGGGGGGGGTGGAATTCTGGGATTCTAAATATAGCTAATAGACCATCAAGAAAAAGATGATACAAGATGCTTCCTAAACTTTGATAGTGAATGAAATTTATATTACCGTTGAGGATTATCTAAAACACTGTTGGGATATTGGCGTGTAGAAGATGGATATTAAGATGTCAGTCTTCCTTAAAAGTAATGCTTGCATAAAACTAAATACCCGAGTCAAGTACTTAAGGTTGTGCCTCTGCCTGACAGGTTGATGGTCATGAAGAATTATACTGAGAGTATACTGAGAGGAAAAATGATGGGCATCACATAGACTTTTGAGATGGCCTTGGGTAGTTTGTTATTGCTGAGTAACAACGCCCTCACCCCCCAACTAAGTGACTTCGAGTAAGAACATTATGATCTAGCATAGGGGCAGCTTAGCAGGGTGCTTATTCCTCGGGGTCTTCCATGAGATGTGTGGTCAAGGATGTCTGTCAGAGTTGCAGTCATCTGAAGGCTTGCACAGCCCTGCAGGATCTATTTCCACGCTTCCTCACGTGACTGGAACTATGGTCAGGAGACCTCATTTCCTGGTCACCGAGGCCTCCCTGCAGGGCTGTTTATGATCCTGCAGGTGACTTCTCTCAGGATGGGGGCAGGGTGAGGGGAGGGGGAAAGAACATGCATCCAGAGCAGTCTTCTGAAATCTACCCTGGGAGGTGAAATATCACCACTTCTGCCTATTCTGTTGGCCACACAGACCAGCTTCGGGACAATGAAGGAGATGGATCAGTCAGCTCTGACTGCCATGACAACATAAAAAAATTGGATGGCATGGAAAAGCAGGAACTTATTTTCTCACAGTTCAGGGGACTGGAAGTCCAAGATCCAGGCAATAGAAACTGTGTTTTCTGGTAGATGAAATCTTTCTTGTTTGCAGACCACTTGCCTTTGTGCTGTGTCCTCACAAGGCCTTTCCTCTGAGTGCATGGAGGGAAGAGAAGAGGAAAGGGGATGAGAGGAGGGGAGGGGAGGCCCTGTCTCCAAGTACAGTCACATTTGGGGTGAGGGATTATAGGAAAGTGAGAAGTTTGGGGGCTACCTTAGAGGTGCTCACCCCAAACTACTGGGTGGTGGTGTCTGCTGGGCTGTCTCCTGCCCTTGTGGTTGAGTCACTTAAACTGCTCTCCTTCTGAGTTCACTGTGGAATTGGTTTGAATAGATCTCTTTTCAGGCTACCCGGAGACTAGAATAAAATCAACAGTAGCATTCTATTAAAATATGAAATTATAAATATATAACACATGTATATACTGTGTGTGTATGTATGTATGACCTTCTTCAAAATATCCAATTATGGGTAAATAACCATTGAATGGATTGTAGTACCATTTCAAAATGCATTTTTTAATTTTTATTTATTTATTTTTTGACAGGCAGAGTGGACAGTGAGAGAGAGACAGAGAGAAAGGTTTTCCTTTGCCATTGGTTCACCCTCCAATGGCCGCTGCGGCCAGCGCACCGCGCTGATCTGAAGCCAGGATCCAGGTGCTTCTCCTGGTCTCCCATGCGGGTGCAGGGCCCAAGCACTTGGGCCATCCTCCACTGCACTCCCGGGCCACAGCAGAGAGCTGGACTGGAAGAGGAGCAACCAGGACAGAATCCGGCGCCCCTACCGGGACTAGAACCCGGTGTGCTGGCACCATAGGCAGAGGATTAGCCTATTGAGCCACAGCACTGGCCTCAAAATGCATTTTTAAAAAGATTTATTTATTTTGTTTGAAAGAGTTACAGGGAGATACAGAGAGAGAGAGAGAGAGAATCTTCCATCTACTGGTTCATTCCCCAGATAGCCACAACAGCCAGGACTGGGCCAGGACCCAGGACCCAGGAGCTTCATCCAAGTCTCTCACATGGGTTCAGGGGCCCAAGCACTTGAGCCATCTTTTCCTGCTTTCCTAGGTCATTAGCAGGGAGCTGTATCAGAAGCAGAAAAGTTAGGACATGAACTGGAGCCCATATGGGATGCTGCCATCACAGTTGGCGGGCCTTACCTGCTATACCACAGTGTGGTTCCCTGTTGTATCATTTTAAAGATTTTATTTTTATTTATTTGAAAGACAGAGTTACAGAGACAGGTAGAGAGAGAAGGAGAGAGAGAGAGAGAGAGAGAATCTTCTATCTGCTGGTTCACTCCCCAAATGGCTACAATAGCCAGAGCTCAACCTATCTGAAGCCTGGAGCCAGGAGCTTCTTCTGGGTCTCCCACATGGATGCAGGGGCCAAGCGCTTGGGCCATCCTCCATTGCTTTCCCAGGCACATTAGCAGGGAGCTGGATCGGAAGTGGAGCAGCCAGGATTTGGTGCCTATATGGGATTCCAGTGCTGCTGGCTGGGACTTTAAACAGCCGCACCATAGCACCAGACCCTGTTGTATCATTTTTTTAAACTTTTATTTAATAAATATAAATTTCGAAAGTACAGCTTTTGGATTATAGCAGTCCCCCCCCCAACCCCATAACCACCCTCCTTCCTGCAAACCATCCCATCTCTTATTCCCTCTCCCATCCCATTCTTCATTAAGATTCATTTTTAATTGTCTTATATACAGAAGATCAACTTAGTATATACTAAGTAAAGATTTCAACAGTGTGCACCCACACAGACACACAAAGTATAAAGTACTGTCTGAATACTAGTTTTACCATTAATTTCATAGTACAACACATTAAGGACAGAGATCCTACATGGGGAGTAAGTGCACAGTGACTCCTGTTGTTGATTTAATGGTTGCCACTCTTATTTATGACGTCAGTAATCACCCGAGGCTCTTGTCATGAGCTGCCAAGGCTATGGAAGCCTCTGGAGCTTGCTGTATCATTTAAAAGCCGTACTGGTTGCCCTGCTTCTCCTGAGTGCTCTACAGTCCTCCACAGCCTCCTGCACTGCAGACTCAGTTTAATGAGCCCTTGTGAATCCTAAGTACGTACACGCACGGATCAAATATGCTGCGAGCATAAAGCAAGTTCTAATGGTGGAGAAAGGATGAAATATTTCTGTGTCCTGAAAAAAGCCGTACTGTCTGTCACTATTTCTCTATTTTCAATAATATTCTCTCTGCCTTTCTTGTGAGGCTTCTCTCTCTCTCTCTCTCTAAATAAAGAAGCTGATGAAGATCACTAGGCTTTTTATTTTTGAATGCAAAGTAATTAAAATACTTTCTTAATCAAAATGTTCATGGAAATATGATGAATACTTTTCAGTGTTGTGAGACACTGAGCAAATCTAGCCACCTAGTTCCTGAATGTCACACCCAGGATGGTTAATTGTATATATCCGCTTATCTGGACTATGGGCATGCTTGGCTATCTGGTTAAATGTTACTTCTGGGTGTGTCCATGGTATTTCCAGGAGAGATTAGCATTTGACTTGGTAGATTGAGTAAGGCAGATTGCCCTCCCCTTGTGGATGGTTATCATCCTGTCTGTTGATGGCCTGAATAGCAAAAAAAATGTACAGGAAACTTGCACCTTGCCTGATGGCTTGTGTTGGGACGTTAATCTTCTCCTGCCCCTGTACTGGGACTTACACCGCTGTCACTTCTGGTTCTTAGGCCTTTGGACCTGGACTGGAACTAATTCACCAGCTTTCCTGGGTCTCCAGCCTGCAGATGGCAGGTCATGGGGCTTCTCAGCTTCCATAACCACATAAGCCAAATACCTTAATTCCCTGACTTGTGCTAGTTCATCTTACGTATTTTAATTTTACAACAGTGCAACAGTAATACACATTTAGTAGAAATAGTACTTCGAATTGTGATCTGTTCCTACTATGATTCTCTCTGGCCTTGCTGGGCAGGGGTAGTGAGTTAAAACTCCCAGTCATCCATGCAATCAGCAGAGTAAACAACCAATACTCATAGTGTGCTGTGTTGTCAGCATGATTTGGATACAGGTATTCAAAAATTACATGAGTTACTCAATGCTTTATTATAAATTAAGCTTTGTGTTAGATGATTTTGCCAAGCCTTTGGCTAATGTAAGTATTGTCAGCACATTTAAGACAGGCTGGGCTAAGTTATGATGTTAGATAGGTTAAGTGTATTAAATACATTTTGAATTATTATATTTTCACTTTATTCATTTATTGGGATGTAGTTCTATTTTAAGTCAAGGAGTGTCTGCATATGTGTGTGTGTGTGTGTATGTGTATTCCCATATAAACTGTTGGATAGTAATATTATGTGTCACTTTATGCTGCTATTTTTTTTTTTACTTATGTATTTGTAAGCCAGAGTGCAGGGAGAGAGTGGGAGAGGGAGAGACAGAGAGAAAGAGATAGAGATATTCTATCCACTGATTTACACTCCTAATGGCTGCAAAGGCCAGGGCTGGGCCAGGTGGAAACCAGGAGGCTAGTGCCCCATACAGATCTCCCACAGGGTGGCAGGGGCCCAAGAACTTGGGCCATCTTCCACTGCTTTGCCAGGAGCATTAGCATGGAGTTGGATGGGAAATGGAGCAGTCAGGTCTCAGATTGGCACTCTGATATGGTATGCTGGCATTATAAGCAGAAGTTTAAGTTGCTGTGCCACAACACTGGCCACTAAGCTGCTAAATTTTTGATAAATGTGCAATGTGACAATATAAAAGAATACATTTTTATATCATTGATACCTGGAAAATAATTTGAAGGTTACCAATAAATTTATTTACTTATTCTCTATGAAAGAACAAAAGAGCTTGGATGTGAGCCCTTATTAGCAGGGAATGTCTTCAGTTGTTCTTACATATTTTAAAAACAGAATCACAACTGTTTTTGCAGGGTGAAGGTGGACGGCTATTTTGTTTGAGCTTGTAATACTTTTGCATAAAGCATTTTTCCTTGAAGAAGGTAATATGACCTGAAACAAGCTAATTAATATTCTTTTCATTGGGTATGGATTTTATGTAAAATTATGAAATTTAACATTATTGTATTAGTAGTCTTTTTTATTTTATAAACTCTGAACAGGAAAGCAATTATTTTGATGTTTATAACTTTGCTTTTTCCACCCCTGTGCTCTGAGCACTCATGTGTTAACATACTCTTCTTTTCATTGTGATTATTTTTCTTGGATCATTGAAATTTTGCCGTTTAAAACTTTTAAATTAACTATGACGTTTCTGTTTTAATTTCACCTTATTTTTTAAAATATATGAAAATATCGCCCTTGTTCTGAGCAGTATAAAATATGTTCAGTTGGTCTCGCCTGTCAAGACAGGCAACACAATTCATGATCACTTCAGTGCAACTCATGGCTTTCTACTTGCCAGCATCTGTCTTCCTGAACCTAAAACTTTTCTTTGTCAGACTGGCAGTTTGGTTTATACCTTTTTGCTGTTGTTGTTGTTATACAAAAGAAACAGAAAGTAGGATGATTCCTGTCAAGAGACTGTAGCAGATAAGAGATAAGACAACAAATAAAAAGCAACATTTGAAACACCTACAAGAGTATGGCAATCCAGGGGGCCGGTGCCATGGCTCACTTGGTTAATCCTCCACCTGCAGTGCCGGCATCCCATAAGGGCGCCGGGTTCTAGTCTCGGTTGCTCCTCTTCCAGTCCAGCTCTCTGCTGTGGCCTGGGAGGGCAGTGGAGGATGCCCATGCACCCGCATGGGAGACCAGGAGAAAGCACCTGGCTCCTGACTTCAGACTGGCACAGCACGCTGGCCGTGGCAGCCATTTTGGAGGTGAACCAACAGAAGGAAGACTTTTCTCTCTGTCTCTCTCTCTCTCACTATCTAACTCTATCTGTCAAATAAAAAAATAAAAAAGAGTATGGCAATCGAGGCCCATCAGGGAGGGCTTGACTTCATGCCTGCCTGCTGCTCCCTCCGTCTTGTCCATCCATTGGTGAATTTTAAGAGACTCCTGCTACCCTCCATCTTTTAGGATTCAATCCATCCTTCCTTTTACTCTGTTTCTTTTTGCCAGCCTCCTGCAATGTAAGTTGATGGAAGCTTCTCTTTCAGGCCTCTCCAATCTCTTTAATTCTCTGGCCTTTCTCTTTGACCCAAGCTTTCCTTCCACTCTTTCTTCCCGAGGCTTTATACTTTTCTGGAAATACCACTTCTAGTTAACATAATCTCTCTGGTTTCCCACTGAAAAGTCTCTAGAACTCAGTTTCTTCATGGGTAACCCAACGAGGCTGAAATCTGTGACTTAACCAAATTCTGAAACTCAATAATTCTTTGAAAGTCTGTAGTTTAAAAGTATGCATATCATATAGGGCCAGCATTGTGGCACAGCGAGTAAAGCTGCCATCTATGAAGCTGGATCCCATATGAGTGCCAGTTTGAGTCCTGGTTACTCTGCTTCCAATCCAACTCCTTGCCAATTTGCCTGGGAAAACAGCAGAGAATGCCCCAAGTGCTTGGACCCCTGCACTCATGTGGGAGACCTCAATGGAGTTCTGGTTTCTGGCTTTGGCCTAGCCTAGCCCCAATTGTTGTGGCCATTTGGAGACTCTACCAACACTTGGAATATCTTTTTATCTCTGTCTCTGCCTCTCTGTGTCACTCTGCCTTTCAAATAAATAAAATGTCTTAAAAAAAAGAAAAATATATGTATTATATAGACGAGAGGAATAAAACAGGAACCAAATAATTGTTTGTTTAAAGATAACAGACTCCAGCCTCCTTGAGTTAGCCAAGAGGAAATTAGGCCTAAAAGAAGTTAAAGGACTTACTAATATAATGTCAGTTGTAAAGCAAGGTTTCTATCCTGGCACCAAAGTAGGCCCTTTACAGGGTCCTACTGTGTTGTGGTCTAGATGAATTAGGAGATAAGGCCTTTCTGGGAATAAGAATGAAGAATAAAGAACAGAGAAAAAAAAACATAAGAAAATAGACAACACTTGATTTCTACATGTGACCATCAGTGAATAGCACTGATTAAAAATAATGGTAAGGCCGGCGCCGTGGCTTAACAGGCTAATCCTCCGCCTTGCGGCGCCGGCACACCGGGTTCTAGTCCCGGTTGGGGCGCCGGATTCTATCCTGGTTGCCCCTCTTCCAGGCCAGCTCTCTGCTATGGCCCTGGAAGGCAGTGGAGGATGGCCCAAGTCCTTGGGCCCTGCACCCGCATGGGAGACCAGGAGAAGCACCTGGCTCCTGGCTTTGGATCAGCATGATGCGCCGGCCGCAGCGGCCATTGGAGGGTGAACCAACGGCAAAAAGGAAGACCTTTCTCTCTGTCTCTCTCTCACTATCCACTTTGCCCGTCAAAAAAAAAAAAAAAAAAAGGTAAAATTTTGCGCCTAAATGAATGGAAGAATTTTAAAAGTCAATAATCTTAGTAGGCTCTTGGATTGATCATGAAGTTTGTTTTGTATTTTTTAGAAAGATTTATTTATTTTATTTAAAAGTCAGAGTTACAGATAGAGCAGCAGAGACAGAGAGATCTTCCATCTTCTGGTTCACTTCCCAAATGGCCACAACACCAGGGCTGGGCCAGGCCGAGACCAGGAGCCTGGAACTTCCTCTGGGTCTCCCACATGAGTAAAGAGGGCCAAAGACTTGGGCTATCATCAGCTTATTTCCCAGGCTCATTAGTAGGGAGCTAGATTGGAAGTGGAGCATCCAGGACAGGAACTGGAGCCCATATGGGATGCCCTGTGTCACAGGTTGTGGCTGAATCCATTACATCACAGTGTTGGCCCCTGATTCTTTGGTTTTTATTTATAATTATGAAATTTTGACCCTGGAATTTTATTAGTTACTGATTGCTTACTATGATCCAGATAGTTCATTATCTTTTTTTTTTTTTTTAAAGATCTATTTATTTACTTGAGAGGCAGAGTTACAGAGAGAGAGAGACAGAGAGAAAGGTCTTCTATATGCTAATTCACTCCCCTAATGGCCACAACAGCCAGAGCTGAGCTGATCTGAAGCTGAGAGTCAGGAGCTTCTTTGGGTCTCCCTTTTGGGTGCAGGGGCCCAAGCACCTAGACCATCTTCCACTGCTTTCCCAGGCCCTAGCAGAGAGCTGGGTCAGAAGAGAAGCAGCTGGGACACAAACTGGTGGCCATATGGGATAGGGGTGCTGCAGGCAGAAGCTTAGCCCAATATGTCACAGCGCCGGCCCCTCAACAATTCATTATGTTTTACATGAATCATCTTGTTAAATTCTCACTGCCACCTTATGAGGTAAGTCTTGTAATTCGTTTCAGTTTAAAAATGAGGAGACAGGGGAGTGGAATGGTTTAAGCAATGTTTCCAATCACTCAAGTACTGTTAGTGAGTGGCAGAGCAGCAGAGCAGGAAGGTGGCTTGACATAGTCTGATTCCAGAGCTGCAACTTTGTACAGTAGGTTGTTGTATAAGAGGGACTTGGTGAGAAAATGGACTTGGACGTGGAGATTTCGCAGTCAAGAACTCAGAGGTGAGCCAGGAGAAAAAAGGCATTTTCTGAATCTGCAGGAAGACTGAGGACTCAGAGCTAACCCTTGGAAGCAGTCTACAATAACGTGGAAAGCGAAGTGGCTAATGATCAAACCAAGAGGCACTGGTTAGAGAAGTGTAAAGGGATGTGGCCTTGGTTTGTGGCCATCAAACTGACTGTAGAGTTTCAAGAAGAATTAAATGCTACTCTCTTTTCGTAACTAGGAAACATCAAGGAGAAGGAGAGGAGGGGAAACAGCATTGACTAGATAGATAATGAAGACACGGGTCCTGCCTTAGAGTGTGGTTTGAAAAAATGATTCTGGTGTAGAGTTGAAATGCAAATGCTGAGAAGTCTGGAAGTGGAAGGGATCTGGTGAAAACGGTGAACATTAGGCCCAAATATTTCATTCAGTAACAAGAGCTATGCGCGTGCTAGAAGGCAGAGAGGAAAAGTTTGAAGATGTTGATCGGGGAGGAGATAAATATGGGAGGAAATTTCCTTATCAGTAGCAGGAGATAGATCCATGTCAAAAATTAAAAGAGCAGGGAGGGAAAAGTAAAAAAAACAAAAACAAAAACAAAAAACTATGAGAGTATAGAAATATCTAAAACAGAGAAAAATGTCTTCATAGGGATTTATATCAAGTAGTCATGATCTCAGTGAGCCAAGAGTTGTGTTCATTGATGGATGGTGAAGTATGAGGGGATGATCTGTGGAGGGGATAAAATACTTTAAATTCCACATCATTTTCCTCCTAAACGTTTTTATAAAATCCCTTTTATTTATGAGAGACAGAGAAACAGAGATAAAAGGAGAAGAGGGAGAGAGATCTGCTGGTTTACTTCCCACATGCCTACAGCGCCTGAGGTTGGACAGGCCAGAAGCTGAGAGCCAGGAATTCAAATCAGGTCTCCCATGTCAATGGAAGGCATCCAGCCTCCTGAGCCATCACTACTGCCTCTGGCCCTACATTAGCAGGAAGCTGGAAGCAGGAGCCAGGGCAGCAGTTAAACCCAGGTGCTCTGATGTGTGATGTGGGTGCCTTAAGTTATTTCTATTACAATATTTTAGTTTTAGGTCAAGTTAATTTCACGAAGTAAAGGGCAAAATGGTCATTTGAGTTTTTTTTTCTTTTTGTAAAGATTTTATTTATTTATTTGAGAGGTAGAGTTACAGACAGAGAGAGGGAGAGACAGAGAGAAAGGTCTTCCATCCACTAGTTCACTCACCAAATGGCCGCAAAATGGCTGGAACTGAGCCTATTGGAAGCCAGGAACCAGGATCTTCTTTCAGGTCTCCCAAGTGGGTGCAGGGGCCCAAGCATTTGGGCCATTCTCTAGTGCTTTCCCAGGACATAGCAGAGAGCTGGATTGGAAGAGGAGCAGCCAGAACACAAACCAGCATACCTATAGGATGCCAGTGCTGCAGACAAAGGCTTAGCCATATGGCTTATGCCATAGCGCTGACCCCTGAATTTTTTTCTTTTTCTTTTTTTTTTTTTTTTTTTTTGACAGGCAGAGTTAAACAGTGAGAGAGAGAGAGAGACAGAGAGAAAGGTCTTCCTTCCGTTGGCTCACCCCTCAAATGGCCGCCACGGTCGGCACGCTGTGCTGATCCGAAGCCAGGAGCCAGGTGCTTCCTCCTGGTCTCCCATGCAGGTTCAGGGCCCAAGCACTTGGGCCATACTCCAATGCCTTCCCGGGCCACAGCAGAGAGCTGGATTGGAAGAGGAACAACCAGGACAGAACTAGTGCCCCAAGCAGGACTAGAACCCGGAGTGCCAGCACTGCAGGTGGATGATTAGCCTAGTGAGCTGAGGTGCCAGTCTCTTTCTTTCTTTCTTTTTCTTTTTTTTAATAAATATTTATTTATTTGAAAGTCAGAGTTACACAGAGAAAGGAGAAGCAGAGAAGGGGGGGTGTCTCCCATCCACTGGTTAACTCCCCAATTGACTGCACCTGCCAGAGCTACACCGATCCGAAGCCAGGAGCCAGGAGCTTCCTTGGCATCTCCCACGAGAGTGCAGGGGCCCAAGGACATGGGCCATCTTCCTCTGCTTTCCCAGGCCATAGCAGAGAGCTGGATCAGAAGTGAAGCAGCCAGGTCTCGAATTGGCACCTATATGGGATGCTGGCGCTTCAGGCCAGATATTAACCTGCTATGCCACAGCGCCGGCCCCTGTTTTTTTGTTTTGTTTTGTTTTGTTTTGTTTTGTATAATGCATTAATAATTGCTTGAGACTGAGAGATCATTTCTATTTTTTTATATTATGTATAAGTTTATAGTTGTTATAATTTTGATGATATGTGACTCATGTGATGAGTTTTAGACCAGAATACACTCTGCAACTATAATATTTCTATGAGAAAGTAGAATCTCCATTCCATAAATCTACTTTATGCCTTGATTTATGAGACTGTAGTATAGCTACAAATGGAGACAGTACATAAGAAGATTACAGGAATCACCAGAAGATTGCTGAAACAATATAAATTGCACTGTAGTTGGAGAACCAGCTACTTGCTAATTACCTCCCCTAAAGTCAACTGTTGATCTTCTCTATTGAAGAAAAGAAGCTTCTCTGAATATCTGCATGGCGCCACTCCCTCTTCTCCTTTGGTGATGATTATTGCTGGCCATCCATCCAGCAGTTGGGCTCCTAACTTTTTTTCTTGACTTCTGAAAACAGCAGTTGCTTTGGAACTTACATATTCATTTCATTATTTGATTTATTGTTTCTGTGATGTAACATTTAGGTACCTTCTACAAAACCAATGAAATACAAAAATACTAGTATATTAAAATAATTTAACTAGGTCATTTAAATTAACACTGACAACAGATGAGGGAAGCATTGGCATAATTATTTGTGTACAAGACAACAATACCATTCCCCTCCAAATTATACTATTTGAGGAGAAAGTTTATTTTTATGTTCCTCTGTACCCATGACTGTAATGAAAATAAGTTATTAGGTGGCTCCTAAAAACAGTATTCTAGCAGGATTTTACATTTGGGAAACACATTTTTCCAGGTAATTATTGTTTAAGAAATGTTGGAAAAGTCTAATTTATCTATTCTATTTTCCCTGTGAAATAAAGTCTACTCATGTCTTTAGTTTTCCATTTCGATACAACATTTACTGAACATGGCAGATTTATGTTGCACTATTTAAGAAAATAGAAATTCATTAGAATCTAGAAGAATAGCTGTAGCATCTAAATCGATGAACTGTTGCTGATTCTTTAATATCTCCAAAGGGAAACCAAGCTTATAAAATCTTGCTAACCACCTTGCATTGAGCTGTCACCTTCAATGTACCTTTGATATACTTGCTTTCTGTTAAAGGGGAAGATGGGAAACAGAAAGTATATCATTTCATTCACACGGACTTTGTCTGGAAGTGGGGCTGTGATATGATTTCTGTCAGAAACAATCTGCTTGATATTCCTCTGTCTTTGCTTGGGAACACAGAGGAGCTTGTCTGTTTTCTAACCCAGGGTGCTAGGATATGCTGCCTTGTCAAACAGCATTTGTCTTCGCTCACTACCTGCTTGTTGAGTAGCGCTCAGCCTCACCACAGTGGTAGAGAAAGCCTTAAGGCTGCTCAGCATCTGTCTCTTCATGTAATTAACTGCAGCCTTGGATAGGGAGCAAAACAGAGATTTTGTGCTGTGAAAGAGTAATACGTCTAGACAGGAGTTTCTAAGTAAGGAAAAGATTTGTTAGTGTTTCTGTTCAAACAGGAGAGCACAATTTTGGGCTTCAAAATATTTTGAAAGCAGAGTGACCATTTGCTACCAAAGCAAAGATAACTTTGGCAAACTCAATGTGTTTTGCAAGCTCTCTCAAAAAACCTTTACTTGACAATTTTAGCATGAAGTGAAATCATAACAGTAATGAATTATAGCCCATTGAATCAAGTGAAAATACATCGGTAAATGCTGACACAAATAAAAGCATAAATAATGGAGAAGAGAAGCTTTTCTTGCAGTAGAGGGCAACTCGTAGATGTGGGAGGAATGATGGAGCTAAAAAAATCACCCTGTCACAAACATAATGGTAGTAATTGATTCGAGGAAGAACCATCACTGATACCAATTGATGAAAGTTTGCTGAGAATCAGGGTTTGTACAGTCTAAAGTTATCTTATCACAAATTACACATGAGTATATAATTGAAACTGAGTACAGAATATATGGTAGATTTTTAAAAATTTTTGTGACTTTTCTGCAGTTTTGAAACTATACCAAAATAATTAAGAACCACAAAAATAGTATACCAGGAAATAATTCACATACTCTCCTGGCTCTCTTTCTAAGTAATCGAAGCATGGCTCAGTAATGGACAGGCTTGGCTCTTTTTTTAACATGGTATTAGGAAAATGCATTATGTCAACCAGAAGCTTAGCTCACCAGCTGCCAACAAAGCTTCATTAAAGTAACATGTTCCTCGATCAAAACCTGTTCTCTCTTGGGAAGAGTGGCGTCCTGGATATTTGCTTCTCACTGACATTCACTAAGAGACTTGAAATTCATGAAGATTTTAAGTGGAATGTGGGTATCTGTGTCAGTGGCTTCCTAACACATTTTATGGTACCCTTTGTCTTACAGAGAAGGGTCCTGAGATTTATAGAATGAAGACTTGTCTGCCTATGTCATTCTTGATAAGCTTGCTTTCAAGAAGTAGCACACTAAGGATCTTCCTATTCTAAGACCTTATTGTGCAGCCACATCAGCCCTGAAAATTGCTTAAATGAGGAAAAAAGACTAAATATTATCATAACGTTATTGAAGACGGTTATACTAAGTTCCTTCCTGGGTATTTTTGGTATTCATTGTGATGCCTGGATGATTAGATTTATACTGTAACTTAAAAGTTGAAAGTAAGCAATTCAGTGTCATCTGACAGAGTCATCCCTCCTACCCACTTGATTGTGCAGTCTTCTCCATGCAGCCATAATGCCCTTGGTGCTTCTCTTGCAACTGAAGATGGGCCTGACCATTGCTTCACAGCCAGGATAGACAATCCTCTTGTCTGGAGAGATCTGGTCAATCTTTTCTTTCTCTTGTGACTAATAAAGGTAGGTTGACTTTATGCTGAAGGGGGGAATGAGCCAGTCATGTCTAAGGCCTTCAGTCCTCTTTGCAACTTGATCCAGCTTATCAATGCTGTGAGATGGTCTTTTATGTTCTCCTAAGAATGCCGATAATTGCTTACTGTGTTTGACACTTATAGTATGTTTTTGGTATTTTTGTTATGCATTTTACATTGAAAAAATATATCATTTTATGTTTTCTTATAAATTCAACTTCTCTGCCACCTTTTGTAAAGATGGAAATGATGTATAGGAATCCTACTATCAAAACTACTTGATTTAATCATAGGAAACTGAGTTTTGGGGATCCCAGGTTCCTGGAAATCATGCTTTTTGGCCCTGGAATTTTGACCAAAGGTTTCAGATTCCCAGGCTAGTATTGTGTTCACTTATTGCCACTCTCATAATAGTCAATAATCTGTCCAGTTTCTTGGGAACTCCTGGGAAACAAAAGTAGAATAATTTGCCAGTAGAATATTTAAGGAAATTAAATAAGAAATAATGGCTTAAAACCTTGCTATTTTGAAATAACATTAGATTTACAAAAGAACTGTAAAAGTAGTAAAGCGAGTTCCTGTAGCCCCTTTATCCAGCTTCTCTTAATGCTAACGTTTTATATAACCATTATGTACTAATTGAAAGCACTGGTACAGTGGCATTAACTAAAGTGCAGACTTTGTGTTTCCTGTTTTCTCATTGATGTCTGTTTTCTATTCCTGGATCCAACCCAGTATACCACATTCATTCCCTTCAGTAGTCATGTCTCATTAATTTCTATGACACTTGATCAAACTTTATTTGTTTTGCAAAACTTTAACCCTCTTGCATAGTGGTTAGGTATTTTGTAAAATGTTCTTCAATTGGAATCTGGTTGGGAATTTCATATGATTTGTAGCGTGCTGAGTTTCTCCACTGTCAAGTTATTGTTTGAAACTCTGTTTGCTAAACAGCCTACACCCACGTGGAGAGGAACTAAGCTTTACCTCCTAGAGGGAGTAAAGAATCTGTGGTCATAAGGAAATTTATTAAGGAATATTTGATGGGATATACATACCTTAAGGCTATGCAAATATTTATTGTCTCCTAAACATTTTGCCAATTAATTTAGTATTTATCAGTAGTTCTTGCCTTCAGCAAGTATTGCTATTATATCTTTTTAGAAAAGATTTATCTATTTGAAAGGCGGAATTCCAGAGCATGAGCAAGAGAGAGTGAATGAGAAAACCTTTCATCCGCTGGTTCACTCCTCAAATGGCTGCAATGGCTAGGGTTGGGCCAAGCCAGAACCAGGAGCTTCATCTGAGTTTCCTTCATGGGTTCAGGAGCCTAAGTATCTGGGTCATCTTCCACTACTTTCCTAGCACATTAGCTGGGAGCTGTATCAAAAGTGGAGCAGCCAGGACATAAACCAGCACCCTGTTCAACCTATTATTCTTATCAGTGTGGATTTATTTATTTTATTCTTTAGAGAATAATTCAATGCTTTCATTACTTATTGTTGCTCAAAGTGTTTCAGTTTTAGCCACTGGGAGCTCTGTAAGATTGGCTTCTGTGTCTTTTTGACATAGACCACCTTTTTTTTTAAATTCATTTTTTTAAAACATTTATTTATTTATTTGAAAGGCAGAGTTACAGAGAGGCAGAGAGGCAGAAAGGCAGAGAGAGAGAGAGAGAGAGAGAGAGACTTGTGCCACGGCTCACTATGTTAATCCTCTGCCTGCAGCGCCAGCACTCTGGGTTCTAGTCCCAGTTGGGGCACCGGTTTTGTCCTGGTTGCTCCTCTTCCAGTCTAGCTCTCTACTGTGGCCCAGGAAGGCAGTGGAAGATGGCCCAAGTGCTTGGGCCCTGCACCTGCATGGGAGACCAGGAAGAGGCACCTGGCTCCTGGCTTCTTAGCAGCCAGTTGTGGGGGTGAACAAATGGAAGGAAGACATTTCTCTCTGTATCCCTCTCACTGTCTAACTCTGCCTGTCAAAAAAAAAAAAAAAAAAAAAAAAAAAAAAAAAAAAAAAAAAGAAGAAGAAGAAGAAGAAGAAAGAGAGAGATCTTCCATCCCATCTGCTGGTTCATTCCCCAAATGGCTGCAACAGCCAGAACTGAGCCGATCTGAAGCTAGGAGCCAGGAGCACATGGGTGCAGGGGCTCAAGGACTTGGGCCATCTTTCACTGCTTTTGCAGGCCAGAGCTGGATGGAAGTGGAGCAGCTGGGACTAGACCCAGCACCCATATGAGATGCCAGCTCTATAGGTGGTGACTTTACCCACTACACAGCTGCCACAGTGCTGGCCCCGCCAAACTTTTTTTTAACTCTTTCTTTGCCATAGCACTGGCCTCTCATTCTTTCTCTTTAACTCTTTCTTTCCACTCCAGGTTCATCGTAGTTATTTCCTACCTCAGCCACAGAATCAGCCATTTTGACAAAAATTGTAATCAACTCTTCCTCCTCCCCTTTCCCCAACAACTGCTGATCACTTTTCTGCCACTACAGTTTTGCCTCTCCCATAATGTAATATATAATGAATTTACAGAATGTATGGCCTTTAGTTCTGGCCTCTTTCACATAGAAAAATATATTTAAGATTCGTCCATGTAGTTCTGTCAACAACTCATTCCTTTCTATTGCTAAGTTACATTCCACTGTATGTTTGTTTACCTGTTAAAAAGACTTCTTGGTAGTTTCCAGTTTTGGATGATTATGAAGAATACAGTTAGAATGATTTGTGTACACATATTTGTGTGTAAATAAATTTTTTATTCACTTGGGAAAATCCTTAGCAATATGATTTTTGTGTTATGTGGCAATCATGTGTTTAACTTTGTAAACATTCTTCCAGAGTGTCTGTGCCATATTGCATTCCTATCAAAAAAGAATGAAATGCCCTGTTCCGTATCCTCAGTAGCCCTTGGTGTTGCCAATGGGTCTGTTTTGTTTCATTTTAGCCATTCTTAGAGTTGTAGAGTAGTAACTGATGTTGATTTCATTTTCATTTTCCTCATGACTAATGATGACCTGCCTCTTTTCTTGAGTTTCTCTGTAAATCACCTATCTTTTTTTTTTTTTTGATGATTTGTCTATTTTCCCTTTTCAATTATCAGATAGGTAATTTACAAATATTTTCTCTCTGTCTGCATCTTCTCTCTTCATTCTATTGACAGTGTTTTCACAGAGCAAAAGATTTTAATTTTGCTGACATCAAATTTGTAATTTTTTGGTTTATATAGTATACCTTTACCGATGTATCTGAAAACCCATGACCAAACTACTATTTTCTTCTAGATGTTTTCAGAATATTTTCTCATTATATCTATGATACATTTTAGGTTAATTTCTGCATTAAATAAAAGATATTTATCGAGCTTCTTTTTCTTGGTAATGTCCAATTATTCTCATGTCACTTGTTGAAAAGACCATCTTCTCTCCATTAAATTGAAAATGAAATGATTTTCTACCTTTATCAAAAATCAGTTGACTCTTATATAACTCTTATATAACTCTGTTTTTCCTCTATGTACATTGATTTGCATTTCTAGCCTTTAATACAATACTTTGTTGATTATATCGCTCTAAAGTAAGACTTGAAGTTGGGTAATGTGAGTTTTCCCATATAGTTCTCTTTCAGAATTGTTTCGGCTATGCTAGTTACTTTGACTTTCCATATAAATTTTAGAATCTATTTATTAAAATAGATTTTTCAAAAAGCTTGCTTGGATTTTTGCTGGGATTACATTGTAAATTAGGAAGAATTGACATTTAATATCTTAAGGTTAAATTTTCTAATTCATGAATTTGGTATGTATCTCCATTTACTTAAACCTTAGGTTCCCTCCCCCACCCCCAAAGTGTTTGGTAGTTTTCAGCATACAGATACTGCAGAATTTAAAAAAAAAAAAATCTATCCTGAAATATCTTCTCTTAATGTTTGTGTAGTTATAAATGTATTGTTTTGAATTTCAGCTTGAAATCTCAATTTTGCATTTCTGGTCTATAGGATCATGAGAGGCTTTCATAGGCCGATTTTTCATCCTACAATCTTTTAAAACTCTCTTAGCAGTTTTAAGAGTTTGGTTATAGATACTTTGGGATTTTTCTACACAGACATTTATATATTCTGTGACTCAGGACTGTTTTATTTCTTTCTTTCCATTCTGTATTCCTTTCAAGTCTTCTTTTTTTCCCTCCCTTTCATGCACTAGCTGAAACTTCCAGTATTATGTTGAACAGGAGTGGTATGTGATGATATGTTTTTCTTAATCTTGATTTTATGGGGAAATCATTTAGCTTCTTGCTGTTAAGCATTTTGTTAACTATTAAAAATACATGGATTTCTTTTTTAAGGCAGAGAGTCAATTCAATTTTTAGTTTGCTGCATTTTTTAACCATTGATGTTTTTAGGATTTTTGTTAAGTGATTTTTCTTTATTTTTGAAATTATTATATAATTTTTCTTATTTAGTCTTCTAATATGTTAAATTACACTTAATTTTCAGATGTTAAACCAGTTATGAATTCTTGAAAGTAATATTAGTTATATGATGTTTTATCCTTTTTTATACTACTGGATCTGATTTTGTAATATTTTATTCAGAAGTTTTTATATTTATATTTATGGCGAATATTAGTCTGCTGTTTTCTATTCATTTTTTTAAAGACATTTTTTATTTATTTGAAAGACAGAGTGACACAGACAGAGAGAGAGAGGGAGAGACAGAGATCTTCCATCCACTGGTCCACTTCTCAAATGGTGGTGGCAGTTGAGGCTGGAGCCAGGAACTCCATCTGGGTCTCCCATATGGGTGACAGGAGCCCAAGTACCTGGGCCAGCTTCTGCTGCCTTCCCAGGTGCATTAGCAGGGAACAAGATTGGAAGTGGAGTAACCAGGGCTGGAACATGTACTCTGATATGGGTTGCCAATCTCAAGCAAGCAACTTAACCCATTGTATGACAATGCCAGCTCCTATTCTTTTAAAAAATGTTTTATGTTATTTGAAAACGAGAGAGAGAGAGAGAGAGAGAGAGAGAGAGAGAGAGAATGAATCTCCCATCTGCTGGTTCACCCCTCCCTGAAATACTCACAACAGCCATGCAGGCTAAGCCAGGCTGAAGCCAAGAACATGGAACTCCAGCCAGGTCTCCCAGCTGGGTGTCAGGGACCAAAGCACATCTGTTGCCTCCCAGAATGGGCATTCTCAGAAAGCTGGATCAGAAATGGGGGACCTGGAGCTCAAACTAGAGGATCTAATATGGGATGTGGTTGTCCCAGTTGGTGACTTAACTGCCTGTGTCAAATGCCCATCCCTAGTTTTCTATTCTTGATAGATCTTTGAGTTTGGAATAATTCTGGCCTTATAAAAATGAGTTGGGAAGTTTCCTCTTCTATTTTCTGGAAAAGACTATAGCATTAGTATTATTCTTTCTTAACTTAAAATTCTTAGGTAGAATTTGACAAAGAATTCATTTGACCCTGAACTTTTGTTTTTGTTTTTGTTTTGTTTGTTTTGGTTTCAGATATAATGTCTAGAATATATATTTTAAGACTATATATATATATATATATATATATCTTATTGAATACATTTAGTGTGTTTCAAGTGGTTGGTGCATTTAAATCCAAGAAGTAAAATTTGTGGGCATAAGGTTGTAGTGGTGTTGCTTATACTCTCCATGTCAGTTTGTTGGGTTGGTAGTAATGATTCTGCCTCAATTTTAAATCTTATTTGTGTCTTCTGTCTTTTGTTGTTTGTCTGGCTAGACATGTAGCAGTTTAGAGCCAACTTTTATAATTTTTCTCAATTTCTTCTTGTCTTCAGTTTAATTCATTTGTACTCCAACCTTCATTTCCTTCTTTCTGCTTATTTTTTGATATAACTTGCTGTTCTTATTCTAGGCTTCAACTGTGAAGGCTTCAATGACTTATTTAGATCTTTATTAATGTAAGCATTTAATATGAATTTCCTTTCAAATACTGTTTTATCATCTGTATCTTTCAAAATCTGATATTAAGCTTTAATTTTAATTTAATTAGCTTATAAAAGGCTTTATTAGCTTAAAATATTTTAACTTAAAAATATTTTTCATTTCCCTTTGACCCTTTCCCTTTTACCCATGGATTATTTAGAAGTTAACTGCATACTGCATTTTCAAGAAATAGAAGATAACAGGAATTTTTTGACATTTGATAAATTTTGGAAAAGGCAAGTTTACCTAGTTTTTTTTTTTACATGGAATGCTAGTATTAGATTATATGATATTATTGTATTATTACTAAAAATTTATTATGAATACTACATGACTGAAAATCAAAATTAGCTCAGTTGATCAAGAATCTGTTATAAATGTCCAAACAGACTTGAGTTCATCTTGAGCTGTGCATTATACTGTGGGATGAATATCAGGATTCATTTTCTTTTTAAAATATAATATATAAAAATAATTTTCCTCTAATTTTACCTTAGATTATTTGTATAAAGACTAATATAACAATCAGAAAGGAGTAACTTTTTCTAATGTACTAGGCTTTGTCTTATAAAATAGCCTAGACCAGATGTCTAGCTTTTGGACTTTTTGCTTTTTCAGTCTCCTTGTGATTAAAAATTCCAGCCTTCTTTCAGCTTGAGTCTGTCAACACCATCATGACTCCGGACATCTTTTTGGGGTACCTTCTGACATCTACTGAGGGTGTGACTCAGCAAATCACCATGGTGATAAGATCAAGAGCCAAGCTGTAGGGTCATCAGTTATAATTGGGTAATGCTGGGGAGGGAGCTTCTTCCTCAGAGCTTGCTACAGCCCGGTTTGGAGGCCTGTCATGAACAGTTTGAGTCTGAGAAGTCAGGTTAGTGTCCATGTTTGGCAATAATGCTTCACTGACTCTGAGTTTAAAGAATTCCTTGGAGATCATCTTCTCAGTTCCAGGGAGAATACCCTTTACAGCAGCTGTCTTGATTTGTCGTTAGTCATGATTTGTTCACTACGAGGGGTTAATCTTTATTCAGAGGATCACCATTTCAGGGTCTTAGACTCCAGAATGTAGTATTCAGGACTGCAAATTTAACATATAGGTGCTTTGAATTTAAAAAAAAAAAATACAGCCATATCTTTTTAAATGACAATGTTTGGCATTTTACAGTTAATACATTTTCAAATAAGATCTTACATAAATAAATATAATTTTATTAACATCTTTCTTATGGCACCTTAGGGGAGTACATTTTATATTGTACTTTATTTGGGTAATATTCCTTTCTTAGATAATATTCTGCAGGGAGAAAATCATATTTATATTTGTTTTGTGTACAGTGTCTAGTAGCATATGGTACTTAGAAGGTTCATAATAATGCTCATTGAGTGGCTAATAAATGTATGAGTGTGGATGGAGTATATGGTATTCTTTCTTCTTTTGTTTCCTTATCATCTATTTTCAGGAAATTTAAATTCTTTCCCTCCTAATGTTATAAAAAACAATCTTTATCTTTGTCTAATATGCTTGCTGTTTATATCTGAGAGAATGCAACTTACCACATACCTTATATTTAAAAGGTATACTTATTAATAAAATATTTCCTAAACAAACCTCTTTTAGTGTTGTACCTACAGATCACTCCAGAATATATAGGTATATATATATATATATATACACATATATGCATACACACACATATATGTATATATATATGTATGTATGTATTTCAAGTTAGAGAAAATGAAGAAGTCAGAGGGAGACAGAGGAAGAAGTTGTTACATCAGGTTTGGTTGGGTTTAGAGTGACAACAGAGTTAGTAGCCTCCACAGTCCATTCTGTGCCCTGAATAAACATCTAGTTTAAGGCTTCCCCATTCAGGTGATCTTGATTTATGTTATTTGACAGCCTTAATGATTTTCAACACCAGTACAATTCAATCTTCAGAGCTAAGGAATTAGAATATTGATATTTTGCTTACTGAGAATGCCCTTCTAAGCCTGCTGACCTTATATTAAACCATTTGGTCCATATTTTCTTGTATCTGCTATTGTAAACATTTAAGATATACACTATGATGTTTTGATACACACATGCCTAATGCCTTAGTCCCTTTCTGGAATTGCACTCACTCTCAGGTACCATGCCTCCCTCTCTCTTAAAGTTGTGCTTTCTTGGCACTTCCTCCTGTCTACTCTTGTGAGTTCTCATTACAGCCGAGCACCTGCTGCTTCAGGCCAGCCTCCTCCTGGTTACCAGGGATATCCCTTAGCCTTCCCTTGGCAAGTCCGTTTGTCAACTGCCTCATTCCCTGGCAGCACCTATTTTTATGCCAGCAGTATTACAGCCTTAACACATCTGCTTCTCTTCGTAACTCTCACTTAAATGTGGCTATATTATCCTAGGAAGCTTTCCGCCCCAGAATTATTTTGGAATGGCATAATTTCAAGTCTACTGGCCCGGAAAATGTCACAAGAATGGGAAGTTCTTACCCATATTACTTGCTCAAACATAAGTTTGCTTCACTGCGCTTGCAAGATCAGTGTTAGTGAAACTGTCTATTTGTAGCATGTCTTTACTAAATAACTCTTTAAATACAATTCCACTGTGTAAATAGCTTAATACAGTTAATAAGGAGAAAATAAACATAGAATTGTATTATAAAAACACATGTACTTCGTTAATTGCGTAATCCAATTTCCTCAGACCTTCTGAGCTGGAGGTAAAAATCAGGTCATCCAACAAATGAGCACACTGGCTAATTGTCCTGCCTGCATGCCAGTAGCACTTTTGCCCCTCCAGGTTTCCTTTTGTATGTCTTCCTGGTTATTCTTGAGCATCTCCATGGTGTTTCATATATTTATTATGAGAACCATCTTGACTCTTACATTCTTTGGGTGTAGTTTCTTGGTTCAGGGCCAAAGAGCTTTTAAAGAAAGTTCTTAACCTGTACTGCAGGTGCTTCTGTCATAGACATCTCAAGATGCCAGCGAGTGTGTGGCCCTTTCAGTCTACACACTAGCTTATGCTTCTTGGAGAGAATCTATTCAAATGTGATTTAACAGGAATAATAGTAATCGTATTTGTGTCTCTCTTAAGGTCCCTGATGCATTTCATATAGCACACGCATACTCAACTGCATGCGTATATTCCTCTGCTCTTATTGCCTCAGTTCTGGGCCATCCTGTTTTTAACTTAGATTGTAAAGCAACACTGATTATGCATTATGTTTGCTCAGTGTCTCTTGAGAAAGCATCTCCTTTCCATCTGAGAATCTCTTTCTTGGCAGGCGTTGGGGCTGGCTCAGGTTGAGAGATGCCAGACTTTGGTTTTCCATCTCAGGCATCTTGGGCTCAGGCATGCACATCCACATTCAAACCAGTCACCACCCACCTCTCCAGATGAACACACTACTCTCCCTCGACTTGTTCTCCCCACCAATCACACTAACTTCTGGTAGCCGGACGGGTTTCTACTTCATCATTTCATAAAAGCAACCACAAATTGGTTTTATTTTTGGCATTTCATGGCATTCTTTTTTTTTTTAAATGGCTTCCTAGGTATGGGGATGGGAAATATCTTGAATGCATAATATTATATATTATTTAGAGAGGCTATTTTCTCCAGGACTCTATGAATACATTATTGAATGGATTTGAGCAGAAATAATTTGCCCAGTAGTGCTTAGACATAGAAAGCACAAATATGCCTGTTTCTTATGTGTAGAGCATGGAAGAGAGTACAGACCTGCTTAAATGAACTCTAAATGTATGTATTTTGATGTGATGTCAGTGCATTTCTGTTTTTTAGAGGGTGAGGCTAAAGAGGATAATAGATTCGTGGGCCCATTTTTATTTTTGTCAGTTCCCAAAGATAGTGATGGGGTTCTCAGATTGAACTTGGATATAGAGAGGTGGTATATGTTAGTATGGATTATCTTGTTTCTTCAGGAATATGAAAATTTTGATTCTTGAAGAGTTTTACTTACATCGAATTAAATAGGAAAAAAATCGTTGCCTTCTCTACATCATGTACCATAGATTTTTCCAAGGATTATTGCTCTATTTTTATATTATTTGGTCTTTCAAAGCATTGACTCGTTTAACTGTTTTCTACTTAACAAAATTTCCTTCTCTTCTCTCTTACTGCACCGAAACTCCTTTCCAGTCTTTTGCTGAATCCTCTTTTTTCTTGTTGTTCTAACTCTAAATGTCAAGGACTATAGGGCTCCATTCTCTTCTGCCTCTATATTTCCTGGATGACCTTATTTGTTCCTGTGGCCCGAAATGTCATCAATATGTCAGCGATTCCCAAATCACAACTCTAGTCCCAACCTCTGCAGACTCCTAGATCCAGTTTCATACCAGACCTTCCACTGGGAGGGGTAACTGCAGTCTCAAGCCGAGCAAATTCTAGAGAGAATGCTTATTTACCTTTCCCCAAACTGCATCAGTTACGGTCGTCTCCAAATACCCATTTTTCTCAGGCTGAAGACCTGGGAATTTCCTTCGTTTTCTTTTTTCCTTTCCCAGCCATAACGATAAGTAATCCATTCTCAAGTTCAGTAGGTGAACCTGTTGATTCATTTCCATGCTTGAATCTTGAATCTGCTTACTTACTTTGTTTTCCAATAAGCTTGGTCCCAACCATCATCATCTGTTCTGTTCAAACAGAAGATTCCTAACTGCTGTCTCTGCTTCCATTTCTGCTCTCCTAAAGCGCATTTTCCATCCAACAGCCCTGCCATCCGTTCTCTCTATCCAGCAGCCACAAAGTCAATCTTTTTAAACAAAAATCACCCTCCTGCTTAAGATTTTCCATCATGTTTAGAATAAAGTTGCAACTTCTTATACAGGCTTACAAAACAGAACATGGTCCGGTTCCTGCTTGTCTCCCACATCTGACTTTGGCCCCCACTCTGCTCTATCCCAGCCTCCCAGCTCTCTGTTCTGCCTCTGATCTACACTAGATCTAGGGTCTTTATCCCAGCTGTTCTACAGCCCCAAGTTCTTCACATCAGCTTCACATGCCTCATTCTTCCTTGTCATTCAAATCTAAGTTTGGAATGTAGCCTCCTAAGAGTTTTTCCTGACAGTCTCACATAACTGAGTTACACAGTTGCTGTCTGTTATGTTACATAGCTTAATTTTCTGTCTAGCGTTTAAGATTTTCAGATCTTTATTTGTTGATTACGGGTTCCGTAGTAGCAATGAACACGTTTGTCTTGTTTATGGCTGTATCCTCAGTGTCCAGAATGGTTCCTAGCATTGTAGACACTCAAAAGATATTTATTAGGGTGAGCATTTGGCTTCACAATCAAGATATAGGCTAAGATACCCACATCTTACATCTGAGCACACCTTGATTTTCAGATCCAGCTTCTAGTTCTAGCTTCGTGCCATTGCAGCTCACGGGAAGCCGGTTATGGCTCAGGTGATTGTGTCCCTGCCACCCACCTAGGATTGCATCCTAGGCACATTGTTCTGTCCCCAGCTCAGACCCTGTTGAATCCAACCCATTGCAAACATTTGGGTAGTGAACCAGCAGATGGGAGCTGTCTGTTTCTCTATGTGTGTCTCTCACTCCCTCGCAAGTTAAATATTTCTTGTCCTTAAAAGCAAATAAGCAAATAATCAACAATAATGACATCCTGCTATTTGATTTCTGTTTTTAAGATGGTAGCAGTTATTTTTTACAAGGACACTTTAGACACTTAGAAAGAACAGCATTCACGTTGGTAGTGTTTCTCAGTGCAGTGAATTTTGGTTATGAGCAGAGCTGTGTATCTTATTGTATTCTGAAATTTCCTGGATTTGTATAACTCTAGGTCCATTTTTTTCTCTCTTCCTGTAAAAGAATCTACAGATTCTCCACAAAATGTCCATTCTTCCCTTGTCTGTAATTATCAAAGGTGGCGGTAGGTCTAGGCAAAGTAGTAAATGCCACAATCTCTGCTAGAAACATGGATGACCTTTGATGTAGAAACAGGAAGCCACTATGTAAAGTTCTTGGGAAAACTATTGAAAAGGGACTGACTAGAGTATTAGCTTGGTACTCTTTTGCCATTGCTCCTTTTCCTTCTTGCTGCCTAGAAGGTGAATATAATGATTGACACTGTAGCAGTTATTTTGTGACCATGAGGCAGCTATCGGGAAGGAAAATATATAAAAATATATATATAAATATATATATAATATATAATATATAAATAATATAAATATACATAAATAATATGTAATATTTATGTATATAATATATATAAAATATATATGCATAACATAAAATAAACCATTATCATATTTAATGGGCCATTCTTTGAATTTCTGCTATATGCAACTGAGCCTAGTTTCCTTCCCCAAAGAAAACATCAGGTATTCTCTTGAGTATCGAGAATATAAGAATGGCAATTTTAGTAAATTTTTTCATAAAGTGTTTTCCTATTAATTTTTAAGTAATTTGACATAATTCATCTTTGGAATTTTTTTCCATAATTGCTAACTTCGAGGTTCTTACTATCCTATCTTTTGATGGGGGCACTGTGACTGGAGGCAGGACAAGGGCTTTGGAATCAGATGATCATGAATTTGAGACTCAGCCTCATTGTCTGTTGACCTCCTGATCTTTCTGGGCCTCATCTTCATCCCACCTCAGACTCCTTGATTATCTCACTAACTTTAATAACACCTTTTTATGAGGATTAAGTTAGAAATAATCCATTTCTTGTTTGGCTCTGTACTTTTTCAAAGGTTTCTACATACTTTAAAAAGCCATTGGACTGTACACTTAAGATTTGTGCATTTTGTTCCATGTAATTTATATCTTAATTTTATGACCTGTTATAAATGGGCATCCTACAAATGGAAAACAAAGACACCTGTGTACCCCAATTATTATCATCATTTCCATAATAAAAAGATGATAGTAATTCTGGGGAGAAATTTACAGAGATTTTAATTTTAAAATTCAGAAATTGATGGGACCAGTGCCGTGGCCAATTTGGTTAATCATCTGCCTGAGGCACCAGCATCCCATATGGGCACCGGGTTCTAGTCCCGGTTGCTCCTCTTCCAGTCCAGCTCCCTGCTGTGGCCCGGGAGGGCAGTGGAGGATGGCCCAAGTGCTTGGGCCCTGCACCCGCATGGGAAACCAGGAAGAAGCACCTGGCTCCTGGCTTCGGGTCGGCGCAGTGCTGGCCATAGTGGCCATTTGGGGAGTGAACCAACGGAAGGAAAACCTTTCTCTCTGTCTCTCTCTCTCTCACTGTCTATAACTCTACCTGTCGAAATAAATTTTAAAAAATTCAGAAATTGAGATGATTGCCTTCGACCAAAATGCTCACACACATTAGGCACACCATCCTGAAGTTTGCTCTTCTAGTTTCAGACTCTGCCTCTCAATTCTCTTAGCCTAAAATTTGTAAGATTCAAAATTTGCAGCTATTGCCAGGAAGTGTTGTGGTTTTTTTTTTTTTATATGCTGAAGATTTGAAATTTGGGAGGTGGAATCTGAAAGTTGTGATTTTCACTTAAATTAGGGAGTCAGTGTCACCTTGGATGACTCACAAGGAAATGATTGTTCAGAAGTGGAAGGAGGTCAGTCCTCTGATCTCCGTGAACAAGACTGTATCCAAGGTCAAGAGTGTGGGCTTTACTAGCCTGTGAAGCTCAACAGACACCCTGGAGTCCCCCCTCCTTTTGGGAACAGCAGTGTGTTCTGCCCAAGATTGTGAATTTCCCTCCCTGAAGCTTCTCTCCTTTACTGGCCCTGTGCTCACTGTCACCAAATGTACTCAATCAGTGCACGTTGAAGCAGTTCCCTCTGTCATTTGGGAGGTGCCAATTTACTTCTGTGTGAGGCAGGCTGGTTTTCACATCACACTGGCAACTATCCTGGACTTAAAAAAAAAAAAAAAAACAGCTGTGTGGTTGCCAGCTGACCTGCTTTCAACCAAACAGCTGCTGCTGAAGGTCACGGGTGGAGTCCCTGGGGATTGAGAGTCACGTTATACCCGTGGCTGCTGGAGAACATAGATGTCCCAATTCTGAGCCTCACGAGTTGCTTCCACTTTCAGTTGTATCATCACAGAGGACCTTCTTTCTGTGCTGGCAGATCTGCACTACCTGTGCCTAAGATCAGGCTAGGCAGATCCAGGGTGTGCATGTACACTGTTGTATTAATCAGGTTATTCTACTTCTCGTCACTTGCTCACCAGGCTAAATTTAGTGAATTTCTATGTAAAAAAAAAAGCCTGTCTTTCTCAGGTTATTTTTGAAGTGAGGCAGTGAAAATACATCAAGGAATCTCTTGTGGAATATGGTATTGAATGGCATATTTGTTGGTGAGGGAGCGAGGAGGCCCAGTGACACAGTTCAGTGTATGCTCTGATGCCCAAACACACACACACACACACACATAAACACACACACACACACACCTCACATGCAGTGACTGTAACTATGGATTTAGGTATCTTTATTTCTGTCTTCGTGAAATAAACTCTAAAAACCATGGAATAAACTCCATTTATTTTTGCTCTTTTTTACCTCCTCACCTGTACTCTGCACAGTAATTTTGCTCCCCAGGACAGCTTTTAAGATTCTAATCTTGTTCCTGTCCAGCACTTTTCTCACAGCAGTAAGGAAAGGACTGGCATTCCTCCACTATTGTATATAAAGGAGAATCCGTTCTTGGAAATAAGAGCATTGTTTATGTTGAAATTCCCTTAGCTTAGCTGAACCTTCGATTATATAGCCCATTCAGATAACCAGATTTCTACCCCCTGTGGTCTGTTTCCATTCTCAGAGAATTGTCAACAATTTCTTTCTGCTCTGGTGATTATTTTCATGAGTGAGAGAAAGAGAGACATCTGGGATGATTTTGATAACTGAGTCATGTATACAAAAGTTAGCTGCATTTTTAGAAGTACGGTGTAAGAAGACAGATTTTTCTAAAAAATAGCAAATTGAGCTTAGTTACTGACTTGTTAAGATAATATATATTGTACTGTTAACTTGATTTCAGGTATCTTGGAAAATACCTTTATTTGTGCTTTATAAATTTTAAGAATATTATCTGAAGAAATCTAATGTGCTTTTTATAATTTTAATGGATCCTAATGTCAATCCAATAATTCTATTATTTGGTGGCAGTTACGTGAATTTACAGTTTGTATGGACTTAAAAGTGCTGTCCATTTTATGCAACATAATACTGACAACACGAAACCCCAACCAGAAAACATTTTTCATTTAATCCTGCGACATCGTGTTTCCTCTGCATTATTCTGTTCATTATACACTTTCATCCAGAAGCAGTAGAAAGTTGACAAAGACATGGAACAGTCAGTATATTCTGCTAATGGGAAATACTTCTGATTATGTATTGAGAAATTGGGGAAATGTTGCTTTGTATACTCTTCATTTCCATTGCTGAATATTTACAAGGACCAGAGAATATTCAAAGCAAAGACAGTTTTGTTTTTTGATTTTGTTAAGTTCCATGTTTATGGCATTGTGTAAGGCATGCACATAAAAGGCAGTTTCTTATCTATTCCTGTTATATTAGAGAAGTTCGTGCCCCGCTCTTAGCATTTTCCAACACAGCTGTAGAGTAGTTTAAAGCCTATTTTTTAAATAAGTGATGCTCAATTTGTCTTTGATGATCCGGATGATTCAGGTGAGATGGGAGCACGGTCGGGCCCTTATTTGCATAAAAATTAATCACAGAAAAATGTAAATTGATAAAATTTTGCCTGGCTTTTTCCCCCTATTTGAGAACTGGTGGATGGCTCCCAGAAGCAATCATCTCAGTATGGGGCCGCATTGGATGCTGTACAAATGATCACATTTGTGTTGAATACTCACTCATTTAAATGTCAGCACTGATGGGGTGGTACATCAGTAGAAAAAAACAAAAAATACATACACAGCAGCTGAGGATGCTCAGATCTGTAGGCCCTCTTTAGAGATATATGATCTAATGTGAAAAAATTGCAGATTAATTATCCTTTTTGCAAAATGGTAATTGTTTTCAGTATCACACCAAAAAAAATCTGCAGTTTATTTGAAATCAAACAAAAACCAGTAATGTTAAATACGTCATTACATCATTGTGTTTATTAGAAGCCTACAATTAATTCCTAAGGCTCCTTAGGTCTTTATAGCTTTGTAAAACGAAACAAAAGAGTGTTGCTATTAACTTTCAAGCAAATGTTTATCTTTCAAATCAATCTGACTGGTATGAAAAGAGTCAATGTTATGAAGTTTTGTGGATATGGTGCTGCTGCCACTTCCATGAATACAATCCCAGATTCCACGGGAGTTGTAATGTTAAAATGTGAAGGCTGGAGTTTAGTAGTGTGTAACTTTAACTCACTTTGGAAGAAGTGGTAAAATGTCGTCTCAGCAAAAGATGCTTCAGGAAAAAGAAAGCAATACTCATTGAGGAAAATAGCCAAACTGTTTGTGATAGCTAAACAAGAGAAATATTTTGGTCTACCTTTTGAGTACGGTTAACATGTCTGAGTTTTTAGACGTGAATTTTTTGCATGTCTAATTGAAATTATGGAAGTATGTTGGCTATCTTCAGGAAAATAGCAAAACTCTAAAATTTTATTAAATAAAAGCAGAAATAAACGAGGCTATTGTAACTTTAAAAGCATGTTCTTATTGTTGTTATAATTATTACTGTTATTTTCACTTCTTATATAATCCATTTCTCTCTGTTTCTGATGGCTCTCCTGGGCATCTGTGTTCCAGCAGCCTTGCTGTTCTTAGTCTGTGATTTCCATGCAGCATTCTAGCCCAGATGGAGGCTACTTATTTCTTATTATTCTATAACTTTAGCTTAGATTTCAAATAATTGAAGCATTGAAAATATCTTCATTAGCCAGGGAAGACAAAGTTAAAATACAGCCTTTCTACAAAACTCCTACTGAATTAGTGTTACATTAACCAAGTTGATTGTAGCAACATACTAAGAATATTTTGCCGTAGTTGAAATCTGTTATTACTGGAGTTTCTTAGTAGTTGGAATAGTGAGCAGCTTGGCAAATTTAAGTTAACTAACCCTCAAAATTAAACAAACTGGCACTGGTATATGCTCAGAGTTGCCAACACTATGGGTCACTTGCCATTTTTGTTATTTAACTACAACATCATACTTTGAATGTCAGCCCTCTAAGGGTGCTGGTTATGACGCAGTCACTGTTCTATTCCTTTACCAATAATTATGTATTTAATTTTAATAATAACCTCTGAAGCAGGTAGTTTTGTTGTCCCAACAATGAAATGCCCAAAGTTACCCATTTAGTCATAAGCAAAGCCAAGATTCAATCTCAGGGGTCTGGCATCTGACTAACTTGTTCTCAACCACTCTGCTCGGCTGACAAATGCCTAGTAATCAATGATAGGTACCAAGTGTGGTGCCAGGTGGAGTTCTGACCAGAGAAAGTGCTTTATTTTCTTGAATTTGGGATTTTCTTTTTATCATTGAGGCTTGAATCTATTTTGATTTCAAGTAAACCTGAGTCAAGGGACACATCTTAAATTTTTACTTTGTTAAAAATTTATTTTTAAAATCCTATGTTTTGTGTCATTTTCAGAATATAAATCAAAGGACTAGCTTCTTTGGCCACTTTAGAATGTCTCATGAGGGGTCACGTTTTTTTCTGGATAATGTTGTCACTTTTCAGATAGGCTATTAAAGGCCCTGATAGAGGTCTTTGTCCAGTTTGACTGAATTGAGTATCATCTTTGGGAAAGCCTATGTCCCCATTCATTTTTATTTCCCTGGTATATTTCATTGGTTCATATAAAGCCATGGATTTCATTCATTTATTCATCCATCCATCTTTCTATCCATCCATTCACTTATTCGAAATAGCCTTCTCCTAAAATTTACAAGTCTGGGATAAAAACACAAACAGAAGTTCCCTGCCCACAGCTCACTCCCTCCTCTTCACAGTCTTAGCTCTATTGAGCACCACAATGGGCCTCCAAAAATACAGGGTAGCCTCACCAACCCTCCGTTGAATCTGTTCTTCCCAGCCTGATGGGGGTCCTAGGCTAAGCTTTCAGGACTGGGGACTGTACACCACCCATATGACCTGCTTTCAGGATAGATCTGGGCTTGCGGGACAGAAGTTGGGGGAGAGGCTATTCTGGGGGCAAGTTTGAGGCTGTTTGGGCAGATAACCCAGAGGTCCCAGGGATTAGACTAGGAGGGAAGAGGAAGCACACAAACTCCAGGCGGACACCCGCCTTGGTGCCATGAACTCCTTGCCCCCTGAATAAAGTTGGAGGCCCAGGCAAGAGACTTTGGCTGTCCAGGCCTGTGGCTTGTATTGTTCAGCATTGTTCAAATATTTTTTCAGTCTAGTCTGTATGCTAGATGCTGTTCTGGGCACTGGAACTACAACAATACAGAATAGAGAAATGCCTAGTGACACATTCTAGTAGAAACAGACTAACAGAGAAATGAGGCCACTTTTTTTGTTTTTAGAACTTTTAATTTATTTGACAGTGCGAGTGAGTGAGAGAGAAAAAAATGTCAGTGAGCAAGGGAGAGCGAGAACTCCCAGCTGGTTCACTTCCCCAGCACCTGCCATGGCTGGGACTTCGCCAGGGCTGGAGCTCAGAGCCTGGAACACAATCCAGGTCTCCCACTTGGGTGCTGGGAACTCAATTACTTGAACCATCACTGCTGCTTCTCAGGCCTTGCATTGCTGGGAAACTAGAGTCAGCAAGTGTAGGCCCTCTGGTATGGGATACAGGTGTCACAACTGCTAGCCTAAACACTCACTCTGAGGCCATTTATTATATACTGGATTTGACCCACAGTATCAGGCTGTGGTGAATGTAGTATTATTCATGTGTATTTACTGATTTCACAAAGCACTACATTAGAAGGAAAATATAAAATATTCTTAAGGAAGGCTCAGACACTATTAGAAGTCAGTATTGATTCTTACATCTCATTGAAAACTCAGTTTTGCTGTGAAAGAATAAAGAACAGAGATCTCACATGTCGCTTTTTAACAGTTTCCTCAACAGAAGTTTACTGGGCACTTTTTAAAACAATTAACCTTGAACTGAACTGTTAAAATGACTGCACACGCTAGGCCATTTTTTGGAGATTCAAGGTTCTTTGTGACTAAATAGGGGATATTTTCCCATGTGGACTGTGTGCAATACTGTACTGTAGGAATCTGAGTTTAAAATGAGTTCTTATAACTAGCTGTACAAGTCTTCTTAGACTTCATTTCCCTCACCAAGAAATGGTAGGTTAGATAAATTATCCCATAAATTCTTTGAAGGCCCAAGAGAATAATCGTTTGGACCTGAAAGCTGGTGAGCAAAGTGTTCTTTTGGTTACAGCAGTGAGAAAGGTGACATTGATAAGATGCTTTGAGTCATTTCTCCTGCAGGTTTTGACTCAGTAGTTCATCACACTTCAAAGGTAGTTCAGAAATGCAAGATTTATGCAACTACTCACGATTATTTGAATGTGTCTTGATGGGTCAGACAACCCTAGTACTAGATACATACCTTATTGAAATACTTTCATCATGGCCTAATTTGGAAGTAACTTGACATTAATGAACCTTGACAGACAGGTGCTTTTCCATGGTGACTTGCAGGATGCCTGCTGTGCTGGGCTCAGGACACAGATGTCACATCATCATGCACCAATCACAGTGCATGGGGTTGAAAGAAGAGGAGATATGGGAGGGACTAGGGAGGAGGGGGAGGATCAAATGAGTTTATGCCTAGTGTTAGCCCTCAGGGATCACTTAGCATAATTCTGTTTGACCTAACATTCAAATATTTATGACAAAGAAGACAGAAGTTATGGAAATGAGGAGTCTTAAGTGAAAGCATTCCATTATTTTGTAATTTTTATAAAGATTTATTTTATTTATTTGAAAGGTAGAGTTACAGAGAGAGAGGGAGAGGGAGAGAGTGAGAGAGAGAGAGAGAGAGAGAGAGAGAATCTTTTATCCACTGGTTCACTCCCCAAATGGCCACAACGACTGGGGCCAGGCCAGGCTGAAGCCAGGATCCAGGAGCTTCTTTGGGGTCTCATATGGGTGCAGGAGCCCAAAAACTTGGGGGCCATCTTCCACTAATGCTTGGGAGCATTAGTAGGGAGCTAGATTGGAAGTGGAGCAGGCAGGACTTAAACCAATGCACATATAGAATGCTGGCACTGCAGATCAGGGCTTTCCCTCTGCACCAGAGCGCCAGCCCCTGTCATACATTATTAATTTACATTTTAGCTATGTTGTCTTCAAATATAGACCCCTGTCAGGTAATTGAGACCATATATATATTATTATATATATACATATATACATACATATATATATATATATATGTAGAGAGGTTCTGCATCTTCTTGTTCTTAACTAGTTCCTTAAATTACTAACACAGTGCTTTTGTTTTTCATTTTTGACTCATAGGCTGTTTTATTCTTTGGAGTCTTGATCTCCTCTCAGCTCCTGGGAAACATTTGCCTATCACATCTTATTACCAACTTTCCTGCTTTGTGGTAGTGCTGAGCTATTGAGCACTTCAGATGTGGATAATGTGATTGAAGAATACATGTTCAATTTTATTTCATCTTAGTTAATTAAAAATTATACTTAAATTGCTGCATTTAACTTGTGAACAGCATTTTATGTAGCACAACTGTGTTGTGTCATTAAGTATTTCACCATGTGCATTGTCATCCCATCCAAAAAGAAAAGTCAAGCATTATATTTTTATATATTCTTTTAAAATACTCAAAACATTTAGCATTTGGTTATTTGTATGTAGTATATGTAGGCAGTTGATGACCATGCTTGTATTTCAAAAGATCATAAGGAATGAATTAGATAGGAATTCTAATTTTAGTCTTCAAACTCTGAACTGCGTAACTGTCCCCATCAACATTTACTCTATTGGAATGTAACCATATGCAAGATGAACAGAAGTTCTATCCTCACAGGCATTGCAGTTCAACAAGTAAAATAGAAATTAGTCAGTTGTGGAGTCAGAAGTGACATTGGTTTAAAATGCCTGCTCTAGAGAAGAACCTAATCCAGATAGGTTTGAGAAGGCTGTGATCCATGTCAGATCCATGTCAGAGGAAACAGATCACCTCTGAGTGACAAGAATACTCATCTGACTTTTAGAGAAGGTGTTTTTATTTGCATTGCTTTTTAAATCAGAGCTGCTTGAATTGCTGTAACTCAAAACTATAGATACTGGCTCAGTGGCTTATTTTACAAAAAAAATATTAATCAGTGCCACCCCTTAAAAAAATAATGTATCCAGAAACCACAGTGGCACAATGAAGGTGAAGGCCAGTGGCCTGCGGGCCTAAATCACCCAACCCATCTTGAAACATGGACCAAAGAGTCTCACGCGTGCACAGTCGAGGGCTTGCACACAAATAATGTATCAATAATTTTACATGATGCTTCCTTTGACTTAATAATTACATTTTTAAATGACTGGCTTAAGGAAGTAATGCTAAATACTAAGGGGGAAAACTTTATGAACAAATATTGCCATTTCAATGTTTCATATAATTATAATATTAGAAGCAATCTAAATGTTTAATATGGATTAATTAATACTTGGTATATTTTATGAACTTTTATGCAGTTACTAAGACTGATGATTAAGAAAAATATATTATGAAAAATGTAATGCTTATATAAGTTAAAGGAAAGCAAGACATAGCAATTTACATGTAGTTTGATTATAATTTCACACTTGTTTTTATAAAAAGAAATCAAAGAAAACCATCTCAAAATTCCATAGTAAAAATGACTAGCTGAAGAGGAATACACAAGTACTGTATAAATTATGAAATTTCCTCTATTTTTATGTTCAGAGCTTACTCCAAAGCACAGCTGAAATTACTTTTGTTGATCTTTGTAACTCATTTTGATAATTGCATGTTAGTATCTTGTGTAACAAATTACCACAAGCTTGATGGTTTGAATCAATAGAAATTTATTCTCGTATAGTTCTGGATGCCAGAAATCTGAAGTCAATATTACATGGCTGAAAGCAAGGTGACATTAAGGCCAAACACCCTCTGGAGGCTCCAGGGGACAATATATTCGTTGCCCCTTAGCTTCTGGTGACTGCCAACATCCCTTGCTTTGAAGCTTCATCACCCTGTTTGCTTCTGCAGTAGCATTTTCTTCTCCTCTTTTCTAGTGTTTCCTGTTTCTCCATTTCTTTCTTATAAGGACACCTGATGATTATGTTTGAGGTTCACTCAATCAATTCAGGATAATCTCCCCATCCCCAAATCCTTAACTCTTATCTGCCAAGTCCGATTTTGCCTTACGTTATTAGCTTTTTGTTGCTACAGTGAAATACCTGAGATAAGCGACTTAAGAGGAGAGAGAGGTTTGTTTTGCTCACAGCAGAAGTACAACCAGCATGTTGCAGGCTTTGGGAACAGCCCCATGGTGGATGGCAGAACATACACAGAAGGGTCACATGGTGAGCCAGGAAGCAGAGACTGGGTGGAGCCAACCTCTGGCTTTTCTGACAACCCTTTCTCGAGGTCTGCTTTCTGAGGTCATGCCCCCAAATGACCTAAGGACCTCCCACTAAACCCTACTTCCTAAAGTTTCCACCATTTCCTGCGAGTGCCACCCTGTGGACTTCACCTTTTACATGTGGGCCCTTTGTAGACACACAATGTTCAAACCATAACACCTCATAACTTCCACAGGTTCCATGGGTTAGGACATGGATATCTTTTGAGAGGCTATTATTTAGCCTACCACACATAACTTGCTAACCCTTCATTCAGTCAAACTTAAAATGGCCTTGGCCAAACTAATAAGTCTTTTTTTTTTTTTTTAAAAAGATTTATTTATTTATTTGAGATGTAGAGTTATAGTCAGAGAGAAGGAGAGAGAGAGAGAGAGACAAAGAGAGAGAGAGAGAGAGAGAGACAGAGAGAGAGAGAGAGAGAGAGAGAGAGAGAGAAAGAGACCTTTCCTCTGCTGGTTCACTCCCCAAATTGTAGCAACAGCCAAAGCTGTGCCAGTCTGAAGCCAGGAGCTCCTTCTGGGTCATCCCACATGGTACAGAGGCAAAAGCACCAGGTCATCTTCTGCTACTTCCCCAGGCCATTAGCAGGGAGCTGGATTGGAAGTGGAGCAGCCAGCACTAAAACTGGTGCTCATATGGGACATCGGCACCACAGGTAGAAACTTGTCCTGCTATGTCACAGCACTGGCCCCCAAACAAATAAAGCTTTACTTCAGCATAAAGAAGTTAATTAGCAATGATGGAACTTCAGGACTTGGTTTTGAGAAATAGCTTTGTTTAGGAGACCTTTCTGGTTTCTGGCAAATCATATCACACAGGTTATCTCTTACTCTACTTAGGTGTAAAGGAAATCTGATGTGCTTTTATATAGTCTTACTTTAGTTTAAGAATTCAAGAACTATGAGTATCAATGTAGGGGAAGTTGAAAACCCAGAATTCATTAGCTCGTTTTAAGTACTGTTCAGGTGAGCTTATTTACTCACTCATTCAATAAATAAGTAACAGAGTAAGTCCTATGGGCTAGATTATATTCCGTGTCCAGGAGAACCAGTTTCCTGTTTCCTCTTAGTTGACTTTGCCAGCCCCTCAGGAAGAATCAATGACTCTCCACTTGGCACATTGTGTGAATCTCATGTTCATTCTGATTACCTGTGCTATGGTATTTTGTCCATAAAACTATCCTAGTCACCAAACTAGAACTCCTCAGGTGTAGAAATGGTCTCAGGGCCAGCGCCACTGCTCACTAGGCTAATCCTCCACCTGTGGCACTGGCACCCCGGGGTTCTGGTCCTGGTCGGGGTACCAGATTCTGTCCCGGTTGCTCCTCTTCCAGTCCAGCTCTCTGCTGTGGCCCGGGAGTGCAGTGGAGGATGGCCCAAGTGCTTGGGCCCTGCACCCACATGGGAGACCAGAAGAAGCACCTGGCTCCTGGCTTCGGATCAGCACGGTGTGCTGCCAGCTGCAGCGGCCATTGAGGGGTGACCAATAGATTCTCTGTAGACCTTAAGAGCTTTTTGTGGGGACAGTTCTGAAGAGGACATACTTTTGAAAAGCTGTCATTCACTTCTTCATGACTGAAGTGCTTCCTATGATTCTCTGAGTACTCGTGTAGAACAACCTTAGACCAAGCAAATGGATCCTCTGGCTCACACACAGGCCTCAGGAGACTCTCCAGTTTGAAAATGACTACCTTTAAAATTTCTAAGACCTCTCTACGACTGGTTGCTCCAAGTCTGGACTGAGATTTTGTGGTTCCCATTTTCTCATCCTCCAGTCAATGTTGGACAGATATCCTGAGAAATTCTTGGTTCGGAGGGTGGCTGGGTAGGTGCTCATTCCTGCTAGCAAGCACAGTATTTCTTTTGAGTAGCATTACGGAAATTGGACCTCACGAATGGCACTGACATTATGGTTTGGGGTAACTCTCACTCATGTCAGAAATAGGAAAATTTTGGAGGCCTTAGCTCTGGATGGTTCACTGCTTATCAATGGGTTTGAGATGCATGTGTGTGCCTGTGTGTTGGCTTTCACCTAAATGTGTTCTTACCATGACATAACCTTTGGTCTGTAGAGCTGTTGGTTGGGGTATGGTGGTAGATTTGCTTTATCCTTGCACCCTTATGCTGGCATCCAAAGCAGTCACCCACCTGGCTACAGGCTTTGTGCCACATGTCTGCATTGTAGTCCCCTGGGGGAGCCATGCCCATCTTTCTTGAGTTCTTTAGAGATTACTATTCTGAATTCTCAATAGGCCATTTGAATCTATGTACTCACTTAGCATTATCAATGTGATATACTCTTCTGGTTAATCTTTTTTTATAAGATTTATCTATTTATTTGAAAATCAGAGTTAGAGGAAGAGATGTGGGGGAGGGAGAGGGAAAGAGAGAGAGAAATACCTTCCATCCATTGATTCATTCCCCTGATAGCTGTAACAGACAGTGTTGAGTAGGGCCAAAGCAAGGAGCAGGAGTTTCTTCCCAGAGCTG
Source organism: Lepus europaeus (assembly GCF_033115175.1). Classification (NCBI taxonomy): domain Eukaryota; kingdom Metazoa; phylum Chordata; class Mammalia; order Lagomorpha; family Leporidae; genus Lepus; species Lepus europaeus. Next base: position 34,185,861 of record NC_084833.1, read on the forward strand.
TCTTCCACGTGGGTAGCAGGGGCCTAAGCACGTGGGCCATCTTCTATTGCTTTTCACAGACCATTAGCAGGGAGCTAGATTGGAAATGGAGCAGCCAGGACACAAACCAGTGCCCATTTGGAATGCTGGCATCACAGGTGGCAGCTTTACCTGGTATAGCACAATGTCGATCCCTCTTCTGTTGATCTTAAGCCATGCAGAAGGAAGGATTGACATTCTTTGTGCAAATAGGGCTGATCATCTTATTCTGTCTACTAGTCTCTCTTCTGTCCTTTACATTGTTGTTAGACTGTGATCAGTATTGGAGGAACCCACATTCTTGCATACAATGAGAATAGCTTAAAGGCTGAACTTTTCTTGGTCTATGACTATGCAATAAAATTCCGAAAGATAGACCTAAAATGATTGGGAGTAGGGAGCATTTAGCACAGTGGTTAGGATGCTATTGGGGATGCTTATGTCCCATAGCAGAGTGCCTGGGTTTGAGTTCCAGTGCTGCTCCCAATTCCAGCTTCCAGCTAATTTGCCCACCAAGAAACAGCAGGTGATGGCCCATGGTATTGGGATTCTGCCACCTTGTGGGAAACCTAGATTGTGTTCTTGGTTTCTGGCAATGACCTGACCCAGTGGTGGTCATTCTGGGCTTTTGAGGAGTGAACCAGCAAATAGAATATCTTTGTATATCTCATTGTCTGTCTCTTTGCCTTTCAAAATGAATAAATAAACAAAACAAGAAAACAAGTTATTATTCATGTATTCCTGCACACTCTAGGTAATGCTTGCATTTGGTCATCATCCATAAAATCCAGTTATGAGAGTCATCGTAAATGGTTATACATGGATGAAATGATGGATGGTGCAGCATTATGAATAACTATGTAAATAGTGCTGCATCATGGCATTAAGAAACTATAGAATCAAGGAGATCTATGTTGTTTCAGTACAGATTCCAAATAGTAATGGCATTGGGATATCTCAGAGGGCAGTAGAGGGGAAGAACATGAAGATAGTTGAGAGCTTCATAATTGATCGTAAAGAATGTAGAGAGAGAGTTCTTGGGCCTGAGATGGTCTCTAGACCTTACAAAGAGTCTTCACATGCACCAGTTGAGCAATAAACAAAAGTGTGAATATCTCTTCCTTATCTATTATGTTAAATACTTATCAGTAATTCACTGTACCTTACATGTACCCACAAATTTTGGAATGCATTTTAAAATTACATTGTTTGTGTAAATAAATGTCCCTCAAAATGTATTTTGTAGAACACTGCACACCCTAGGGGTGGCCCCTGGTATTAAAAATTAAAAAAACATTTTAATACCAAGATTTACTGCCTCTAAGAGCATTTCTTGAAGAATCTATAGGAGGTGGTTATTGTATAAACTTGTGGTTGAATATGGAGAAAGAAAAGGACTTGTCTGGAGTATATGAATGCAGTGAGAAGAATTAGGAAAGAGATGAATTATCAAAGGAAGCAGAAACATCTGAAAGTTCCCCAGAAGAAATAGCAGAAAGAGGAAGAAAAGTTTCAGAGGAAGCATGGGGAAAGGTCAAAAACTGGAACAATAGAAAGAACCAAGATTATAGTAGGAAGTTTGTCGACTAAGCTTCTGTGACAAAGAGATTCCAAAACATTTTGGCTTACCCAAACACTCATTTCTCTCTGTCTGCTAGTTCATAGGGGCATGCTGGCACAGAGCTGTTAGGTTACTTTGCCATTATTATAACGTGGCCTCCACCTATGGGCTTCTTTAAAGGTAAGATCTGAAAGTGGTGCACATGACCATCTCTTCACAACCAACTTGGCCAGCACTTTGATATATGGTAACATCTAAATGCAAAAAATTCTTGTCCTTTGTTTGGTAGCTAGGCACCCAGCTAAAAATCTATTATGATTGAAGGAAGGAAGAAGTAATTTGGACAATAACTTCCTTTTTGGTATGGTAGATATGCTAGATAGGTAAAAGTGATCAATGATATGCTATAAGCCAAGCTCATTGAGTAGACACCATGGAGACTGGGAAATGAAAAACTGAAGACATGAATAATTCACATCTCTGACTAGAACTCTGTTGTTGCTCAAGGAATCATGTGTTTTGCAGTTTTATGTAATTTGAAGAGATTGTATTATTCCTTGATCTCTGAAATGGCATGCATAGTCTTCCTTTTCACCATCCCCATCTCCCTATTCTTCATGTATACAAAATTCTAGGATCTTCCAAGAGTTCTCTTCCCCTGTGGTTTCCTTCTATAATATCAAGCTCATGTTGTTTTCTTCCCTTCCAGACTCTCATTGAAATTGTCAATTCTTTTTTCATTATGTTATTTCTCATATTATTTTCAAAATTTTTGCCATTTAATCTTTGCTTCTTTCTCAAATTTTCTGAATTTTCTTACAGCAGAAAACTTTCTCAAATTTCTTTTAGGTTCCCTGCAATATCTAGCTTAGTACTGGGGTGGGGCAAGGTAGGGGAGGAGTATGGTCAGGTGCTCAATATAGAGTATTTATTTCCCTTACTTGCACAAAAAATAGATACAAAAGCTTCAGGAAGTTTATCCATCAGAGAATTGAGATGGCAAAATTTACTTATGAAGCCCAGATAATTGATAAATGTAAGAGATTCAAGAATTCAAAGATTAGGTGGCATTTAGTTATAAGCAAATATTGTTGAAAGAAGGATAATTTTGTTTACAAATCTTGCACTTGGTAGAGATTTTACTGTAGTTGCAAAGTAAGCTTTTTTTTCCACACCATGTATGAAACTCTCTGACTATGGGAGATAATGACAGGTTTTTAGTGCTGAATATAGATGACTTCTCTGTATCTAGTATCTAAATAACCAAGAAGCTCAACCAACTAGAAGAACAAAACAAAATAGGTTAAAGACTTATTTTAAAAAACAAAATTTCAAAGGATGTCAGGATTGACTTTATATCCTTCTGCATGCCTATACATTTTTCTAGATGAAATATATATGTATTTCTGGCAGCTATCACTAATGTGTAAGTTTCTACCATATTTCATAGTTGATAATTGAAAAAATTAGATTGTGTTCAAAGGATTAATTAATGATTAATTGTGAGGAATATAATCTAAAATCATGGGAAGTATGGAAAAATAAATATTCTTTCCAATGTAATTGCTTAGATTATTTCTTATTCTTAAAAATTCCCAGTTATACAAGATGGGTCATAGTCATATAGTTCACTTGCTGAGGCCTTAATGACATTAAAACTTAGTCTCTGTCTTAAGTAATTTACTAGTTATCAAACCAATTGTAAACAGATGGGGCAAAGAGGAGTAAATAACAAGGCAGATGAACAAATTTCATCTATTTTTATTAGTTAGTATAAAGTATTCCAGAAACAAAGTACAGTAATGTTTAATATGCAAAAGTTACTTGAACTTTGTAATCTCTGGCTTACAAATTAATAATGCTCCCATCCACAGTTTCTATTGGGGTAAAATGACTTAAACTTTGTCTCTTGGGGTGAGTGTTTGGCCAGTGGTTAAGGCATTGCTTGGAATGCTCACATCCCTTATCAGAGTGCCTGGGTTCAAGCTTCCTCTTCCAGTGTCCTACTGGTGTGTACCCTGGGAGAAAGGGATGAGAGACTCAGATTAAGTTTCAGGCTTTTGGCTTCAGCCTGGCCCAGCCCTGGCTATTCCGGGCATTTAGGGGCTGAACTAGTGAATAAGAGATCTATCTGTCTCTCTTTCCTTCTTTAACAACATTAATTAATTAGCCAATTAATTAAAACCTTAAAGAATGATATTTACATAAGCTATTAAATTTATGTGTAATATTTGGTTTTCTTTGCAAAGCAAATATAGCCTAAAATATTTTGTACAATGGTATTGGTAAAATACTAAGAGTGTCCTACTTGGTGAATTGAAATTTCCAGCTATTTGTATCTAATCTTTTAATATTTAATACAGTGTTTCAGATCAGATAAATTTGTATGCGTAGTTCCTGATTTTGGGTGATTTCGTCCCAGGTTAGGGAACCAGCGCCTTAGAATACTTTAAAGCAATTCAAACCCATGGAATTTTGTTGCGTTATTACCAAACCTCATCAAAGCAGGTTGTTACTAGTGTTATCATTTACAGTCTATTTCTGATATGCTTTTCTTTTCTTCAGAGATGTGGTACTTAAAGTCCATCTTCTAAAGTGAATTCCACCAAAATCAATGTATGAAATATATTATTGTGCTGTACAAATAACGTGTTGTTCACTGTTTCTGAGTAACCATGCAATTTTGAATTAATTATAGATGAATTCCAAGTGGTATAATCATGTGACTTCAATAACTTTGAAAACCAAAAAAGAAAAAAATGAGTTAAATAAATAAACAGATACTGGTGTAAAACAAAAAGGTAAAGGATTTGTGTGACAGCTAGGGCATTTTACGTGCATGTTTGTAGACAGTTCTGATTGGAGTTTGGATTTGCCAGTGTCTATTATTTTCTGTCTCAGATCCAAATTACATATTGTATCATTTTATTACTGTGTTCATTACATTGTTAGAAACAATATAATTGTGTCCTGATAGGATATGAAAAAGACTATTTCTTTTCAGCTGGGGCACAGTTACCTTTGTTTTTATTTTACTATTGATTTCTAAGGGTGTCACATGATAGTTTTTTGTCACAGTGTGTACAGTTTGGCACAAATTTTCATAGCATGCCACTATGATAGAGTTCCATCAAATGCACCGGACTCTGAAAACATTACTGAGAGTGCCTTTATTTTCCATTACTTTAAAAGATTAGTTGAAGATAGGATTCTGGTGAAGATATGATTCCATTAATCAGGTTGAAACCGAAATGATAAATATTGGGCTTCATTTTGGGAGAGAAGGAACATGTCAATCAGACTATTTTAAAAAGATCCTAAGTTTAGTCTTTTAGGTTCAGATAAATCCAGGAGAGTATTGGTCATGTTCCTATCCATGAGGGTAGATACTCGCAAAGTATCAGACATTTATCCTTAATAAGAAGGCAGAGTTAATAAAAATCTATTTTAAATAACTAAAATCCCCTTTGAAGTTTATTTGGCTGCCTCATAGGGTGCATATAAATGTGTATGCTTTTAATTAGGTCCTTTTCAGAGCCCTGAATATTTTGTTTTATATAATATTTATATTAAATAGAGCAGTTGTTCAAGAATAGCCCCCTTCTGCACTGAGGAGAAAAATGGAAAATATTAAAAGAGGTTAAGTTCTCCAGTGACAAGAAAAAGGCTTCCTGCAAACTTTGCATGAATCACTGTCTCCACCTAGTGCTGGCTTTCAAGACTGAATTCCAGAGACCTAGCTGATGCTGTGAGATTCTTCTTGATGTTATGCACATGTACTGTCATAGCTGGGCCTGCTAGTGCCATTACAGTTAAGGGTCTGTCAGCTCCTCATTTATAAAGTGAATATTAAGAGGTCTGTTGCTTTTACATAAAAGCTCATGCTGTGCCAGAACTCTGCCATCTAATGGCCTTTGCTCTATGTGAATGTTTATTAATAATGTTAAGTTACACTTTACCATCTCCTTTTATTTATTTTTCAAAAAGATTTGTTTATTTGAAAGGCAGAGTGATAAAGAGCAAAGGAGCAAGAGGGTTAGGGTGGGATGGAGAGAGAGGGGTGGAGGGAGGGAAGGAGGGAGGGAGAGAGAGAGAGAGAGAGAGAGAGATTGATTCCATCTACTGGTACACTCTCCAAATGCCCCCAACAGCCAGTGCTGGGCCAGACTGAAGCCAGGAGTCACAAATTCCATCATGGTCTCCTATGTGGGTGGCAGGGTTCCAAGAGTTTGGGCTATCATCTGCTGTCTTCCCAGGAGCATTAGCAGGAAGCTGGATCCGATACAGCGTAGCTGGGACTCACACTGGCACTCTGATGTAGGATGCCAGCAAGGCAATGACAGCTTAACCTGCTGTGCCCCAGTGCTGGTGCCATTGACCAACTAATTTTAAAGACATCCTGATGGGTTGACGTTCATATGCACTGCAATCAAATAAATGAATCTTTTCCCTTTCTTGGAAAATTTTGGAAGTAAACTAGAAGGTGATTTTATATTCATACCTGCATATTATGTAAAAACTATAACCACATTATACACATAAAGTTGAAATTGAGGCTCTAATCAACAGGTCAATCCATTAGTCATTGTATTTCCACACCTATATTTACCTATTGTTTTCTACCAACTGGATAACCAAGCATTCTACTTACAGCTCACCTTAATAGAGTAATTTCTTTTCAGGATTGTCCTTCAGAGCCACACCCATGTGGCAAGCTATAACAGTTCACTCTGATCAGAGCTAATGTATCCCACTGACCCCTTTGAGCCAGGCTTTAGGAACCAGACTTGAATCCTTCTGTCATTAGTCAAATGGCTTTAGAGAAACCCCACTAAGGTGGTTCCTCTCCTGTTGGTAATAAGGAAAAGAATTAGAACAGATGCAGGCCTTCTGGGTTTGCTCGAGCCTATCCTAAATATATCAGTTCCATTGTGCAGTAGCTGCATCTGTTACTGCATGTCATGAAGAATATGAGTACACCTTGCTCACGATCGGTGATTCGGATTTCGTAGTCACTTCATGATGCATCATCAAGTTCTCAGTCTCAAAAACACCTGTTCCATATACCAGTGATTATTTTTTCTTTTAAACAGGGTTTTTTTTGTTGTTGTTGTTTGTATTGTTGCAGAGAACATGCTTTGCTTGGAAGTCTTAGTGTTCATACTTCACTTCTCTTGTTGGATTCACTTAACAAAGCATCCTTGCACCCCAGAAGTCATTAGTGCCATCTGATTCACCATATCATCATGTGGTAGACCCAGATAACAGAGAATGTTATACTACAGCCTACATCTGTTTTAAGTCATGCCTTGGATGCCTCTTGAAATTGATAGCTTCCTGAATCATCTAGGATGTGAGTCAGAATAGTACTTTGAAGTGAAATTTGTGTTATATAAAACCCAAAAGGGTCCACCCATGCTATGCCTTTTGCTTTGTTACACAAAGTATAAGGTGTGACTTTACCATGGAATAAAATCCCTGCACATATTAGACCAATGGACATCTATGGTACCTCTTCTATGTAGCAGTCCTTGGATGTTCAGAGGATTTTTTCCCATTCTCTTGAACACAAGAAGGGACTGAAAATTTTGATTACTAAAATGGGAGAAAACCAGGAGAATGTTGTTTCACAGAAGTCAAAGGAACTCCAAGTGACAGGTGTATGTTGAGGGGAAAATGATCATTTTTTTCAGACACTGTGGTTGGTTCAAGAATGCCTTAAGAAATAACCATTAGCTTTGGTAATGTGCAAACCCTGACAAGGCAGTTTCATTGGTGTTACAGAGATGAAAGTTTATTTGAATTTGTTTAAGAAATGGAAGAGAAGATGTTTAAGGAATTTTCTGCAAACAGGCACAAAGTAATAAGGCAATAACTGCAGGTGGATGTGAGGTATGCATTGATCCCAGGAGTATTTGGTGAAATAAAATTGATATGACCTAAATAGGCATGTTCCTATCGCTTTCACCTCCAATAGCAGGAGCTTGCACCTTCTGAACTTGTTCAGTAACTTTGCAATCATTCAAATATGCTGTATGAATGAATGAACTTTCCCTTTCTTTTTAGACTTCATTTTAGCTTATTGGTATTTATTGTCTTGAGTGCAGCTAAAACTCAAGGAGGAATTGTGAGAAAATAAGACATAGAAGAAGCATTCATAAGATAATCAGTGCATGATTTCACTGAGCGAAGGAGGGAAATATATCACAGAGGCTCTATTGCTTCTGAAAGTCTTCAACTTTCTGCTCCCATGTTGCTAACAGATAGGTCTTTACTGCTACCACTACCTCTCAGGGTCCCATAGTTTCCAGCAAGTTTTTACAGATCTGAGCCCTTGAACACAGAGTAGGAGCACTGCAGATGGTTGTGATAAAGCTGGGTGATCTTAGAAAACATTCAGTCTCAGCTGAACATCATATGTGGTGGAAAATTATAGGCAACACACTGCTACTGCATTCTCATTCAGGCATCAGTGATGTATATTAATAAATGTCCATCACATTATTTCTATGACTATATTAACTATAGTAATCATTCTGTTACCATAATGTTAAATTTTATTGCTTAATATTGATTTGGGAATTATACCTTTTTACTTTTTTAAAGATTTATTTACTTGTCTGAAAGTCAGAGTTACAGAGAGAGGGAGAGATCTAGAAGATCCATCTTCTGGTTCACTCCCCAGATGGCCACAATGATCAAGACTAGGACAGGCCGAAGCCAAGAGCTAGGAGCTTCCTCTAAGTCTCCACATGTGCAGGGGCCCAAACACATGGGCCATCAACTGCTGCTATTCCCAGGCCATTAACAAGGAGCTGAGATGGAACAGCCAGGGCATGAACCTGAGCTCATATGAGATGCTAATGTTGCAGGTGGTGGCTTTACCTGCAGTGCCTCAATGCTGGCCCCAGTGCCACTTTACTTTTAAATAATATTACTGTATCTCTTCTTAAATTACCAGTGATTGATTTTATTGTGAAGTTTATATCCCTTCATAGAATGAATTAATCAGATTTGTGTATATTTTTGGTTCAGGATATTATATAGCTTGAAAATGATCTGTTCTATGACCTGTGAAATTATATGAGCAAATATGTGTTTTGTTTTCTGTTGTAAATCTGTGAGTTTTTTCCCAGAAATTCATTGAATTCATTAAAATGTTCTCATTTATTCATATACACATGGAAAATGCACTCTTAAATCTTGTTTTAAATATTTGACATTTTCTTATTTGGTTTATGTTATACTTTTATTAATCTATACTTATTTTTAAATTTTTATTTAAGTTATACAAGTTTCATGTATTTCATATATACAGATTTAGGAACATTATGACTCTGTCCCCCAACCCTGCCTCCTGCCCACACTCCAACCCTTCCTCCTCCTCCCTCTCACAGTCTCACTATTCATTTTTACAAAGATCTATTTTCAGTTTACTTAATGATGGTAAAGTGAACCATACACTAAGTGAAAGAGTTCAACAAACAGTATGAGGAAAAAAGAAAACAAAAAACACTATTCCTCAATGGAAGAGACAAGGGCTGTAAACAATCATATAATCTCAAAATACCTATTTCACTCCAATAAATTACATTTAAACTACTCTATTAGTTAACACAGAGCAGGAAAAACATGATATCTATCTTTTGGGGACTGGCTTATTTCGCTAAGATAATAGTTTCCAGTGCATCCATTTTTGTGCAAAAGACAAGATTTCATTTTTTATAGCTGAGTAGTACTCCATAGTGTATACATATACCATAATTTCTTATCCAGTCAACAGTTGATGAACTGGGTTGATTCCATATCTTAGCTATTGTGAATTGTGCTACAGTGAATATGAGAGTACAGATAACTCTCTCATATGCTGATTTCTTTTGGCTGATTTCTTTTGGTTTGGGTAAATTCCCAGGAGTAGGATTGCTAGATCATATGGTAGGTCTATATTCAGATTTCTAAGGTATCTCCAAACTGTCTTCCATAGTGGTTCCACAATTTACATTCCCACAAACAGTGGTTGACAGTACCTTTTTCCCCATATCCTCACCAGCATTTGCCATTTGTTGATTTCTTTATGAAAGCCATTCCAACTGGAGTGAGGTGAAACCTCATTGTAGTTTTGATTTGCATTTCCCTGATAGCTAGAGACCCTGAGAATTTTTTCAAGTGTCTGTTGGCCATTTGAATTTCCTGTCTTGAAAAATACCTGTTCAAGTGCTTTGCCCATTTCTTAACTGGGTTGTTTGTTTTGTTGTTGTTGAATTTCTTGATCTCTTTATAGATTCTGGACATTAACCCTTTATCAGTTGTGTAGTATGCAAATACTTTCTTCCATCCTTTCAGCTGCCTCTTTGCTGAGTGTTTCTTTTGCAGTGCAGAGGCTTTTCATCTTGATGTAATCCCATTTGACAATTTTTGCTTTGATTGCATGCACTTCTAGGGTTATTCCAAGAAGTCTTTGATTATGCCAATGTCCTACAGTGTTTGCCCCAATGTTCTCTAGTGATTTGATGGTATCAGATCATAGATTTAGATCTTTGATCCATTTGGTATGGATTTTTTTTTTGTTAAGTGTAAGGAATGGGTCCAGTTTCATATTTCTGCACATGGAGATCCAGTTTCCCCAGCACCATTTGTTAAAGAGACTGTGCTTTCTCCAAGGATTTATTTTAACTCCATTGTCAAAGATAACTTGGTAGCAGGAGCATGGACTGATTTTTGGAGCTTCCATTCTGTTCCATTGGTCCACAAGTCTGTTCTTGTGCCAGTACCAGGCTGTTTTGGTTATAACTGCCCTGTAGTATGTCTTGAAGTAAGGTATTGTGATGCCTCTGGCTTTGTTTGTGTTATATAAGATTGCTTTAGACATTCAGGGTCTCCTGTGTTTCTGTATGAATTTTAGCATCATTTTTTCTAGACCTGAAAAGAATGTCATTGGTATTTGGATTGAGATCACATTGAATCTGTAAATTGCTTCTGATAGTATGGATGTTTTGATGATGTTGTTTCTTCCAATCCATGAATATGGAAGATTTTCCCATTTTTTTCTGTGTCTTCTTCTATTTCTTTCTTTAGTGTTTTGTAATTTTCATCACAGAGATCTTTGGCATCCTTGGTTAAATTTATTACAAAACGTTTAATTCTTTTTGGAGCTATTGTGAGGGGGACTGATCTTAAAAGTTCACTCTCAGCCATGGTGTTGTCTGTGTATACAAAGGCTATTGATTTTCCTGTGTTAATTTTATATCCTGCCACTTTACCAAACTCTTATGAGTTCCAAAAGTCTCTTTGTGGAGTCTTTTGGAACCCCTGTATATAGGATCATGTCATCTCTAAACAGGGATAGTTTGATTTCCTACTTTCCAATTTGAATCCCTTTGATTTCTTTTTCTTGTCTAATGGCTCTGGCTAATACTTCCAGGATTATATTAAATAGCAATGGTGAGGCCGGCTCTGCAGCTCAATAGGCTAATCCTACACCTGCGACACTGGCACACCGGGTTCTAGTCCCGGTCGGGGTGCTGGATTCTGTCTTGGTTGCTCCTCTTCCAGGCCAGCTCTCTGCTGTGGCCCAGGAAGGCAGTGGAGGATGGCCCAAGTGCTTGGGCCCTGCACTCACGTGGGAGACCAGGAGAAGCACCTGGCTCCTGGCTTCAGATCAGCGTGGTGTGCTGGCCGCAGCGTGCCAGCCGCGGCGGCCATTGGAGGGTGAACCAACGGCAAAAAGAAGACCTTTCTCTCTGTCTCTCTCTCACTGTCCACTCTGCCTGTCAAAAAAAAAAAAAAAAAGCAATGGTGAGAGTGAGCGCATCCTTGTCTGGTTGAAGTGCTTAGGGGGAATGATTTCAGCTTTTCCCCATTCAATAAGATGCTGGCCATGGGTTTGTCATAAATTGCCTTGATGTGTTACGGAACGTTCCTTCTATACCCAATTTGCTTAAGGTTTTCATCATGAAAGGATGTTGTTGTCTTTTATCAAATACTTTCTCTGTGTCTACAAAACTACATGTTTTTTTTTTTTCCAGTTCGTGTCTAGATAACTACATGTTTTTTTTTTCAGTTTATTAATGTGATGTATGACATTTATTGATTTGTAAATGTTAATCATCCCTTCATACCAGGAATAAATACCACTTGGTATGGGTGAATGACCTTTCTGATGTGTTATTGGATTCAATTAGCTAATATTTTGTTGAGTATTTTTGCATCTATGTTCATCAGAGATGTTGATACATAGTTCTCTTTCTCTGTTGTATCTTGTTTTGTGTGTGTGTGTGTGTGTGTGTGTGTTTTTTTGACAGGCAGAGTTAGACAGTGAGAGAGAGAGATGGAGAGAAAGGTCATCTTTTTCCGTTGGTTCACCCCCCAAATGGCTGCTATGGCCAGCACGCTGTGCCAATCCGAAGCCAGGAGCCAGGTGCTTCCTCCTGGTCTCCCATGTGGATGCAGGGCCCAAGCTTTTGGGCCATGCTCCACTGCCTTCCCAGGCCACAGCAGAGAGCTGGACTGGAAGAGGAGTAACTGGGACAGAATGCAGCACCCCAACTGGGACTAGAATCTGGGGTGCCGGCGCCACAGGCAGAGGATTAGCCAAGTGAGCCACAGCGCCGGCCTGTTGTATTTTTTTCTAGCTCAGCAATTAAGATAATGCAGGCTTCATAGAAGGAGGTTGGGGGGGTCTCCTCCCCTTCAGTTGTTTTGAATATCTTGAGAAGAATTGGAATTAGTTTCTCTTTAAATATCTGGTAGAATTCAGCAGTGAATCTGTAGCACCGATTGCTATAAACTTCCCTCTTAACACTGCTTTTGTGTATCCCATAAATTTTGATATGATGTATTGTCCTCTTAATTTGTTTCCAGAAATTTTTTAATTTCTCTTTTGATTTCTTCTATGACCACTGTTCATTTGGGTACATGTTGTTTGTCTCCATGTGTTTGCATATGATCTAGAAATTTTTGAGATGTTGATTTCCAGCTTCATTCCACTGTGGTCTGAGAAGATGCATGGTATGATTTTGATTTTTTTGAATTTTCTCTGACTTGCTTTATGGTTCAGCATATGGTGTCTGCTAGAGAAAGTTCTATGCACTGATAAGAAGAATGTGTATTCTCAACTGTGGGGTTAAAAGTTCTGTAGATACCAGTTAGGCCCATTTGGTTCAGAGGGCTGATTAGGTCTGTTATTTCTTTGTTGTTTAGTTAATCTTTATATTGATGAAATTGGGGTGTTGAAGTCCCCATTACTATTGTATTGGAGTCTGTGTCACCCTTTAGATCCATTAACATTTCTTTTAAATAGCCAGGCACCCTGTAATTGGGTGTGTATACATTTATTATAGTCACATCTTCCTGTTTAATTTTTCCCTTAATCATTACATAGTGCCATTCTTCATCTCTTAACTTTTTATATTAAAGTCAATTTTGTCTGCTATTAGGATGACTATAGCTGCCATTTTTCTGCTTTCTGTTAGCATGTAATACCTTTTTCCATCCTTTCACTTTTGGTCTGTGTGTATATTTGTTGGTGAGATGTGTTTCTTTTAGGCAGCAAAAGATGGGTTTTATTTTTTAATCCATTCAGCCAGTCTGTATATTTTAACTGGAAAGTTAAGGCCATTTACATTCAAGGCAACTATTGATAAGTAGTGACGTAGACCTGCCACTTTTCCATAAATATTCCTATTGTTTACTTTGGATTTCTTTTGTACTTTTACAGGGATGTTTTCTGCTTTCACATTCTTTCATAGTGATGGCTACCTTTCTGTGTTTCTATGTGTAGCACATCCTTAAGAGTCTTTTGTAAGGCTGGACAGTGGCAACAAATTCTTTGAAATTGTTTGTTATGGAAGATCTTTATTTCACCTTCATTCATAAGTGAGAGCTTTTCAGGGTAAATTGAAATGGGTTGACAATTTTTTTCTTTTAATATTTGGACTATATATTGCCATTTCCTTCTAGCCTCTAGAGTTTCTGATGAAAAGTCATCTGTGAGTCTAATTGGAGAACCTCTGAAAGCAATCTGGCATTTCTTTTGTGCACATTTTAGAATCTTTTCTTCATGTTTTACTGTGGAAAGTTTGACCACAATGTGTCATGATGAATATCTTTTCTGGTAATTTCTGTTAGAATGTCTGTGTGCTTCCTCTATATAGACGTTCCTTCTTTCTCCAATTTCTATAATTTCACCAAATAGGCCTTCTAATTTATTCTCTCTTTTAATACCTTCAGGAACACATTATTTCACAATATTTATGGCATACTATCAAATATTGTTGGGTTGTTTGATAGTATCCCATAATTCTCCAACACTGTTTTTAAATTTTCTGTTTTCTTTTTCTTCTTTTTTTCTTTATTGGTATGACTGTAAGATTTCTAAAGAATTGTCTTCTAGTTCAGATATTCTTTCTTCTGCCTTGTCAAGTCTACTGTTAAGTCTTTCTACCACATTTTTTATTTGATCTATCAAATTCTTCATTTCTAATATTTCATTTTGATTTCTCCTTAAAATCTCAATTAAGTGGGAAAAAATTTTCATTCATGTCATGCATGGTTTTCTTTAGTTTGTGAATTTGCTTCTGATCGCTTTTGAGTAATCTTATTTTGAATTCCATTTCCAGCATTTCCTCAATTTTTTCATCTTCATATTCTAATATTGAAATATTGCATTCCTTTGGTTGGGGGAGTGTCATGGCTTCTTCTTTATTCTTGTTTCTTGAATTTCTGCATTTGTTTTCAGGCATTTGTGGAGTTGATTTTTGTTTTCTTTTTTTCCTCTAATGGCTTTTATCTTTTATCTATTCCTCTGTGGCTTAGTAGAATGTCTGCAGTTTTAGTGAACACCAAGAGATGTGTGGTGGATATGGCCAAGGAGCTCTGGTCAGTGCTCCAGGGTGGGATGAGTATTCAGGGTAACACCCAAGTTGGATGTGGTAGATCTCAATGCCTATGTGTTAGTCGTCAATGTGTTTTGCACCACCTTATGAACTGCACAAATGATTTGTGCAGTCCTCACTGTGAGCATAGTTCCTGCTGCAATGACATGCTCTAGGCAACCAAGGAGCTCCAAGTGTATGGACTTCACCCAGTGATTGCCCTAAGACCCAGTTACACCATGTGCCTTCTCATGTAACCACCAAGTCCCTACAGTCTCAGCAAACAAGGCTCCCAAAGTTGCCAGGTGCAGAGGTTACTCTCTGCCCTGCCAGCCTGTCTAGTCAACAGAGAGGCAGATGTTCTCTGAGACAGCTCTGCCTAGGTGTCTTGATCCTGGGAGGCTGTGGGTACCTCATGATCCTACATTGTTGCCCAGCCACCTCCCAGGCCAGGCTCAAAGTCAATGGGGACTGTGGATTGTTCTGTCTGCTAGACTCTCTGGATCACACACATACACAAGAGCTACTGGCCTAATGTTGCTCTCTCCCTGCCATTGCTGCCAGTACTGCTAAGAAGAAGGCATTCTGTCTCAGCAAGTTGCTGTGTGTGCACATAAAGGCTTCCACAGCTCCCACCCAAACCCAAAATGGTGCCTTCCCTTTCTCAGCTGGGCAGCAGGCACTGTCATGTTGAAGTTAGGGCAAAATGAACATGCCCCATCTATCTCCACTGAGTCTGTGGCCACCACCAGCAACTGCTATTCCCCAGGGCTCCAGTCCAGATTCATGCCACATTCTCCCTCCACCTATATCACCACAGGTTGCTGTCCAGTCTTACCTCCATCTCCAAGCTGCCATCCATTCCAGTTCTCAGCTGCTGTAGTCATGTGTTGTATCCCTGTTCGTAATATGTGTCCACACCCTCCACGCAGGTCCACAGTGTTCCTCTTCCTCTAGTAGGATTTCCAGTGCAGTTTTGTCTCCAATTTCCCCCTGAGAGTACACTTCCTACACTTTTTTTTTTAAATGTTTATCCCTAGCCTAGTGCAGGAATCCGCCATCTTGGAATCTCTTAATTTATACTTATTGATAGGAGATTAGCTATTCTATTATTTGTTTCAAAAACATTTATTCAAAGCACTGAGCTGAAGCACTATTTTCTAAATTATTTATTTCTGTTTGAATCCTTTTAAATTTCCCTTTACCTACTTACCATAAGACAATTTGTTTAAATTTGGGTTATTTAATTTGTTTTAAAATTGATTATTTAAGCCAAAAGTTTTATTTTTTAACCAACTAATACTTTTTTTCATGTTAATGTGATCTAATACAAAGGGAACAGATTCAGTGTAGTTCATAGATATAATTCAAAGAATATAATGAAACTACTTCCTTGGCTTCTACCCCTCTTCTCTCTCCTTCCTTCATTTCCTCTCTCCCTCCCATCTTTCTTTGCTTCATTCCTTTCTTGCTTCTTTATTTCTCTCTTCCTTCCTTTCTTTCTTGGTTTTTGAGGTAGCATATTTTAAGTTACATTGTAGTAAAAAGCTTAATGCTCCATCAAATGACGAGTTCAACAAATAAAAAGTAAACAGACTCTATTTCAACAGGAATATAGGCAAGGGCTTTAAACAATAACCAAATTTTAAAAAATGACCATTTCACTCATATACAGTGAATGTTAACCATAGATCAGTAAAACTGTAGTAGTGTATCATTCACAACCAGTGGATGTAAAACAAAGTTTGACAAAACTATATTTGCAGCAATATTGACACACACAGGCATTTCTTTCATTTTTAATTTTTTTTTCTTTTTTAACTTTAGCTCTCACATTTAAGGTAGAATATATGGTATTTTCCTCTGGGTTTGGCTTGATTCACTCAATATGATGTCTTCCAGTTGCATCCATTTTTTTCCAAATGATAGAATTTCATTCTTTTTATAGGTGAATATTTCATTGTTATATATAAACCACATTTTCTTTATCCATTCATCTAATGACAGACTCCTTAGCTACTTTATCTGCCTAACTCTTTAAAAATATGCACTTGGTGTCATTGCTGTGGTATAGCAGGTAAAGCTACCATCTGCAGCGCCAGCACCACGTATAGACACCAGTAGGAGTCCCGGCTGCTACACTTCTGAACCAGCTCCCCACTAACGCGCTTGGGAAAGCAGCAGAAGATGGCCAAGATATTGTACCCCTGTACACCTGTGGGAGATCTGGATGCTGGCTTTGGCCTGGCCCAGACCTGGCTGTTGTGGTCATTTGTGGAGTGAACCAGTGGGTGGAATCAATCCCTTCCTTCCTTCCTTCCTTCCTTCCTTCCTTCCTTCCTTCCTTCCTCTTTCTCGTTCCCTGCCTCTGCCTCTCTCTCTCTGTAACACTGTCTTTCAAATAAATGAACTGATCTTTTAAAAAATGTACTTAACATTTTGAATTTACTTTGAATATAATTGTAAATGTTTCCTTTATATTTTCATGTATATTATATTCAGTGCTTACTAAATATTTATTGATCACATCATTTTCCCCCTCAATCTGGTAAGAGAATATTTGGGGGGAAGAAATGATTTAAATTATAAAATTTAGAATTTCACTTACATCTAATTTTATTCTATTATTTTCCACACTATGTGGCTTATACAATGTTCACTTTAAAACCATACTGTAGTTTAGTTAATATGTTATAGTTATTACAAATGTTCCTTGAATTATTGAAAAAGGTATATATATATTTTTTTAAAGATCCATTTATTTGAAAGGCAGAGTCACAGAGAGGCAGAGGCAGGGAGAAAGAGAGAAAGAGAGTGAGAGTGAGAGTGAGAAGTCTTCCATCCGCTGGTTCACTCTCCAGATGGCCATAACAGCCAGAGTTGTTCCGATCCAAAGCCAGGAGCCAGGAGCTTCTTTAAAGTCTCCCATGCGGGTGCAGGGGCCCAAGGACTTGGGCCATCCTCCACTGCTCTACCCGGCAACAGCAGAGAGCTGGACCGGAAATGGATCAGCCCAGACCCGAACCAGCACCCACGTGGGATGCCGGCACCACAGGCAGTGGCTCTACCACTATGCCACAGTGCCAGCCCCAGGTGTATTGTTTTTTCATCAGACTACAGTACATATAGATTAAAGGTCATGATTGCATTTATTAGTAATAGCAGTCAGATAATCTCTGTCCTTATTTATTACTTTAAAAAACTTTTATCTGGTATCTTATAATCTGTTAGTCACTTGATAATGCCTTCTTCAATAATTGTGTGTATGTCAGTTTCTCTTTGAATGTCTAAATGATTTGCTTGATTTTTTCTCTTTTAATATTTCCACATTTGTCATTATTATTATTGTAAAATGACTATTTTGTTTTTTGCCTCAAATTCCTCTATTACAACATTTCCAATTTTTCCTTGAGCATGTTTTTCTGTTTGTTAAAATGTGTTCTTTTTAGATGACTTTCATTTGTGTCTCTTCTGAGCAGAAAATTATCAGATTGGAGTTTTGAATGCAAAGTAAGTTTTCCCTAGTACACATTAGCACAGGAGACCTTGCTAATTTTCTCTTTGTTTTGTTTCAGGTGGGCGATAAAGCATGAAGGGACTAGTAAACCAGGCCAGTGGAAACATTCCAGAGTTGAAAATCCTCTGTGGAACAAGCTTGCGTACATGTGGCCAGTCCTGCCCAGTGGCCAGCTGAATGAGGTTGTATTGTTGAGTAGGCTGGTTGTGTAGTTTAGTGGCTATTTAGTATGGTGGTTGACGAGACATTTAAGGCCCAGTGTGTGGTCAACTTTCTTTAAACGTTCATGTATCTGTTGAATTTCTGTTGTTTAAGAGAGAAAACTTGCTAATTCTTTTTATCAAATAATTGGGAGATGTGTCTAAGTCTTCCATTATAGAGACAAATCTGTTTATTTCTTGTGGCCTATCAGATTTTACTGTATGTATTTTAAAATTTAGTTCTAGCACACCCATGTCCAAAACATTACCACTCCTTGGTGAACTGAAGCTTTTATCATTATGTAAAAACTCTAGCTCTAGTAAAAAGTCTCATTTTTCTCATACTAATAGAAATACCCCAACTTCCTTTTGCTAATTGGCTAATATATCTTCCTTCCGTCTTTTCACTCTGTCTATTCTGCTTCAAGTGACTCCTCAATATTCAGCACAAAGTAAATGGAAACAAATGTGTCTGACAATCTTATACCTAAACTAATGCAGTTTATCTATTTATTGTAGTCAAAGATTTACACAGGGTTTTCAACAAGTTCATGGAAAATACATGTTATCAAAAAACTATGTATGGATATCGACAATTTTTTTTTTGCTCTAGAATAAAGTTATCTTTTTTTTTTTTTTTTTTGACAGGCAGAGTGGACAGTGAGAGAGAGACAGAGAGAAAGGTCTTCCTTTTGCTGTTGGTTCACCCTCCAATGGCCGCCACGGTAGGCGCGCTGCGGCTGGCGCACCACAGTGATCCGATGGCAGGAGCCAGGTGCTTCTCCTGGTCTCCCATGGGGTGCAGGGCCCAAGCACTTGGGCCATCCTCCACTGCACTCCCTGGCCACAGCAGAGAGCTGGCCTGGAAGAGGGGCAACCGGGACAGGATCGGTGCCTCGACCCGGACTAGAACCCGGTGTGCTGGCGCCGCAAGGCGGAGGATTAGCCTACTGAGCCGCGGCGTGGGCCAGAATAAAGTTATCTTTAATTCCATTTTCTCATAAACTTTTTGAAATACCCTCCTATTTGATTTATTATTGGCTTTCTATTTGTTTTGGCTTTTCTATTCCTTTCTCCTTACCCTCTCCCACCCGTCTTATGTTCTTTTAGATTGACTATATTTTTCCTCATTATACTTTTACCATCTTCTAGTTTGACCATGATAACCTCGATTTCTGCTCATTTTGTTAATACCCTGAGCATTTTAGCTTACATACACAAATGATCAAAAGGTAAAGCTGATGAATGTGTTTACTCTTCTCAAATAACCAAGAACATGAAAGTATTTTAATTTCAACCATATGATTTTTTATGTAAGCTATTTCATCATATATTTTAGTTTTATCTTTTAAAAATTTTCACGAGATAATAATATTGTGGTGTCATACAATATTTTTTTAGATTTACCCTCGAATTTTTATCTTTCTTGCTGTAATTCCTTCTTATGTCTCAGTTCATTTACCTAGACTTCTCTTCTCACTAATATACAGCCTTCTTTTTTTTTGATGACAAATGCTTCAAGTCTATACTTATCTTAAAGCATCTTTTATTTTTATTTTTTATTTTTTTATTTTTTATTTTCTCAAATTAATAGTCTTTTATTGCATTATTAAAATACCACAAGACACAATCTGGGTTCTTGTTTCTGCAGCCGGACAACTTTTAGGTCTTATTCATCAGCCTGCTGAACTGTTCTTTTTTCAGAGACATAGATACCATCCAAAAATTTTCTGATATCTTTATTTTTAACTGTTGTTGCCTGCTGAATCAAAGCAGCTGAATTTGAAACAAGTTCAATATCACTTCCTTCAACGACTAATTCATCTTTCTGGGCTTGAGACACTGAACAGGCAACACCTGGCCTCATCCGAACCCTTCAGATGTATTTTTTTTTTTGACAGGCAGAGTGGATAGAGAGAGAGAGAGACAGAGAGAAAGGTCTTCCTTTTTGCCGTTGGTTCACCCTCCAATGGCCGCTGTGGCCGGCGCATCTCGCTGATTCGAAGCCAGGAGCCAGGTGCTTCTCCTGGTCTCCCATGCGGGTGCAGGGCCCAAGGACCTGGGCCATCCTCCACTGCCTTCCCAGGCCATAGCAGAGAGCTGGCCTGGAAGAGGGGCAACCGGGATAGAATCCGGCACCCCAACCAGGACTAGAACCGGGTGTACCGGCGCCACTAGGCTGAGGATTAGCCTGTTGAGCCACGGCGCCGGCCCGGATGTATTTTTCACCCAAGAAATTTCTGATTTCAACAAGAAACCCATTCTCTTGAATAACCACGTTGAAGGGGAAGTGAGCATACACAGACCTCATCTTGTAACAGAAGCCCAGTGTAACCCCCTTGATCATATTCTGTACATGACTACAGATCGTGCGAACAGTTGCCAGTTCCTTTCTATTTCCCCACCATTTGTCAACCTGGAGCCTCTTCTTTTTCTTTCCCAGGAGACTGAGTTCCACATTGATGTGATTGAAATCCCTCCGCAGGGTTCCTCTGGGCCCCTTCACAATGACTGTGCGCCCCTTCAGACTGATGTCGACATTTTCTGGGATGTCGACAGTCTGATTGCTGAGAATGGTCTTCATTCTTGCAGTAGATGCGGCAAAGAGATTTTATTTTTATTTTTTTAAGATTTATTTTATTTATTTGAAAGACAGAGCTACAGAGCGGTAGAGACAGAGAGAGAGGTCTTCCATCTACTGGTTCACTCCCCAGATGGCTGCAATGGCCAGAGCTGCACCAGTCCGAAACCAGGATCCAGGAGTTTCTTCCTGGTCTCCCACGTGGGTGCAGGAGCCCAAGGACTTGGACCATCTTCTACTGCTTTTCCAGGCCATAGCAGAGAACTGGATCAGAAGAGGAGCAACCGGAACTAAAACTGGCACCCATATAGGATGCCAGCACTGCAGGCCGGGGCTTTAACCCGCTGTACCACAGCGCCAGCCCCAAAGCATCTTTATTTTGCCCCTATTCATATAAGGTATTCTCAGTTAGCAAACTGAGGATATTATCAATGCTTTCCAACTTCCATTTTTGTTTTAAAGATTTATTTATTTATTTGAAAGTCAGAGTTACACAGAGAGAGGAGAGGCAGAAAAAGAGAGATTTTCCATCCACTGGTTCACTGCCCAACTGGCTGCAATGGCTGGAGCTGCGCCGATCCAAAGCAGGAGCCAGGAACCAGGAGCCTCCTCCAGGTCTCCCACGTGGGTGCAGGAGCCCATTGACTTCGGCCACCTTCTACTGCTTTCCCAGGCCTTAGCAGAGAGCTGGATCAGAAGTGGAGCAGCCGGGAATCGAACCGGCTCCCATTTGGGATGCCGGCACAGCAGACAGCGTCTTTACCCGCTAAGCCATCATTCTAAATGCTATGACTTTGGACACAATCTATCTTTTCTTTATGAATTCTTTTAACATCTTCTTTATGATGTTCAATATTTTATTTTAAGATATCTGACAGAGAATTTCTTTTTATTTATTCTACTTAGGCTTTCAGATTCTTTAGGCCACATGAATATGTGCACTGGTTTATTGCATCGTTTCTGGAAAATTATCACTGACCTTTCTGCCAGTATTCCTTCTTGCATATCTCTTGCTGTGCTTTCTATGGAACTCTGACTAGCTGTTTGCTAGAACTCCTTATTTTGACCTCCATTTGACTTGGCCTCTCATATTTTCCATGTCTTAATCTTTTATGATGCATTTTCCATTATATTTTCAGATGTTTTTCCTCAGGATTATTTTTCATTCATCTTTGTCCACTGTGTTTTAAATCTCAAGCAAGGGTCAGCTTGTAGCGCGAATTCTCAATGAAGATTATTTTTCTTCTCCCACACAATGAAAATATTTGAGACCGTTTATTTAACTTAGAGTTTTCTGGAGAAATTTTCTTTCTGGTTTGCCTTTCTGGTGAAATTTAGTCTGCTGAGATTCTTGTTCTATGAAGATAGAAGGCCTCCTATTAGACCTCTCAGCTTGACTGGGCCCTGGCATTTGTCTCCTGTGCCTTTCCCCTGCAAGAGCGCGGAAGCAAAAACGCGAGTTCTCCCGTATTCAGCCAATCTCCTTATGACAAAAGCCAGCCTCAGCATTTTCCTCACCTCTATGGGGTTATAAACTGTGTTATTTTGTTACTAAGTCAAAAATACATTCTGAAAGATTTTTTAAAACATTTTTTCCTGAAATTTTTAGTTGTTTTCAGCATCGAGTCAATCAGTTTACATAACGTATGTATTTTGTGGTCTCACCAATTTTTTTTTTCCTTCCTCTTAAATCATGATTCTCCGTCCCTCCTCATCTATTCCATCAATGGATCTCATCACTTTAGAGGAAGGATATATGGCATTTGAAACCAACTGGTTGTTGCTTAGGGTCCCCAGAGATGCCATATTTTCAGAGGTCAGTGAAGCAGTGGTCTAGAAAGCTGAGGTTTATTGAAAGAAGATGGAATTCTCCAAAATAATGGAAGCAGTAAGATGGGCAGCCCAAGTCGGATGAACCTACACGTGAGGTTCAGGGTTTGCAACACTAGTGAAAACCATCATGGAGTCAAGCATGGAGCAGCGGCAGAGAGAGACTAAGAAGCCCAGCGTGAGTCCCTTTCCCCTTGAAAAAGACAGTTGATTGCACTCATTATAGATTTTTCCCCAGATGTGCAGGAAGAATAAAAGCTAAAACAGAGCAGGCAGGAAAACTTCTACTTCAACTGGTGGTAGGCAGATGGTAGCAAGTTGCCCAATAGCCAGCGAGGAGCAAAAGCATGTCCTTAGGAGCTGCTGAGGATCCAGGACAGCACAGGGGTCTGCATGTCGACAGCGGGTCCCCTTTCCCATGCTATTAGTTTAGTAAACTTTCATTTAAACTTAGAAACCACACTGAGGAGAGGAAGAGGGGAGAGGTACATTTGTGAAAGAAAACAACAGTTCTGGTAAAAAAAAAAAATGTGAACCTTTAGTTTGATTGAGTATGCATTCAAGAGTTCAGAGCTTAAAAAATAGGCTATTTTAAATGGCAGAAACTGGAGCATCTCTGATTGGAGTTTTAAGCTTCCTGCCCATCTAATGGAAGAGTGGGGATTAGGGACACCTCGTAAGAAGGGCCTTCTTTATGAGAAAAGTGTAAATATTGAAAATTTATACAGATATGTCCTTGTCTATGTTTTACTGTTAACACATAAGTAGAAGTACTTCAATAATTAATTACTTGATTTAAAGTCAAATGATGATTCTATCAGGAATCTAACTTACCCAGGTTCTTTCTAGTAATGATCTTAATATTTTTTGTTGATGGTTTGGAATTTGGTGACTAAATGATCTAAGGAATGAATTCAGACTGCTCCAAACTTATACATCCAATCAAATAGAACAGTAAATTTTAGGCTGAATGATTGAATATTTCTTCATGTCAGCAAAGTTCTGGCCCTTATGGTTAACTGCAAAAAAAGCACTAAAGCACTAAAATTAGCTAAAATCAGGCATATTGACTGTGCATTTCAAAATAACTCAGTCTAAGGGTCTTATAACTTCTTGAAATGTTTGAGATCAAATCTGCTTAATAGTCATGGTGCTCAGATAACTTTCCCTCAAGTTAAATATGATCTATTTTGCTTCCAAGTATAGAACCATCTTATTTGAATGAATCGTATTTTCTTCCACTCACATTTTCACAAAATTGTTTTATTTTAGCAGAAATATTATTTTATTCCAGTGTTTACTTAATTGTAATTAGTATTTTGATTGGTAAATCTTTCCATATTAATACACTATGATTGGGAAATGTGGTTCATATTTTAGTATCCAAAACACTTTGGGCACCATAAGCATATGCATAAATTTTACAGCAGATTTAACCAACCAATTTTATTATATATTTAACTGTGATTTACTATATATTTAGGTAATGCATACAGCACAAGGAAGGAGATAGACATGGTCTCTATCTTCATGAAGCTTACAGTGTAAGATAGGCTATGAGTCAAGAAGGAGGAAACCAGTACAGGAAATAGGCAGAGTTGATAAATAAAAGAGGAAGAAGGTAGAAGAAGAAACTCCCAGAGACAATTTAGTGTCCCAGAAATCAAGACTATTTGATGATCCAGTGCCTGTAGTCCTACAGTCAGAGTGAAGACAGGTTAGTGGTTGTCTAAATGGCCCTAAAATGAAGTGAAAATACTGACTCTAGGGAAGTCGCTTCATAAGCACATTCCTGAGGGAGAATTCATTTCTCCTGTTAATTCCTTAACAAGAATATTCAAAATAGAATGATGATGAAGGGGAGATATAAGGAAATACGGATGCTATGGGAACATGGAGTTATCTTTGAAGTGGCCGAGACTATTGAAGTCTCAGTGCTGACACCTCTTCTGAAGACTGATTTAACACTGTCCTCACTTTGAAGTGTTATTCATTGTGAAACAATTGATAATATTTTTATGAACAGCATTTCATATATCTGAGGATACCAGTACTTTAAAATATGTTAAGGCCTTGTAAAAATGGAAGATTCATGAATTCTTTCATGAATCTGTGCTTAAGTTCCCTGGAATAATATATAGAAAATCAAATTATTTTCTCACAGCTTAGGGACAACAGTTCTGAATTAAGCTAAGTACTTAAACATAAGGAGCATTGGATTTTCATATTCAAGGATGAAATTTTTGAAAAAAGTGACTTTGAATAGACTTTGGATTTTAGGATATGTCACTGCATACTGATTTTTAAATTTCTTAATTAAAGAGTTAAGATACATGTGGATAGGCCCATGCCAGACAAAAGTTTAAGCACACATTTTGTTAATCTGTTATGATATGTTAATTACCCATCAGAACAAAGGAGAGAAAGATGTGAGAAGGCTTGAGAGGGAAAACTGAAGAGGGAGGGAGACTAATAAACATGAACATTTTGTTAAGAGCTGGCTCCCCAAGCAAATACATGCTGGTGAAAAAGAAAAAGTGGAATTATCTCCTTGAGGGAGTACCAGGGTCCATCCAGAATCTGACCATGCAGCTGTGCAAGGGAGTAATGTGTACACAGAGAAAACCAATAAAGAAATGAAAAGGAACATAAGAATCCCAACTGAGAAAATGGAAGAGAAGAAATAGCACTCCGGGAAGTTTAATTATCCATGGTTTTGTTGTCCTTCATTATCCTGCATTTCTTTATTGCCTGAAGGACAAATGAGAGCATCCTAAACATCAGCACAGGGATTGAAGTAGCAGAATGGAAGAGCGGACAGCGGTAACCCATACATTTGGAAAGTTCCCAAACTCCAGATAATTCTCCATCTCTTTGGACCCGATTTGTATGATGTCTCATATTTTACATATGAGCTTGGGCTTCCTTCCTTTAACTGAGGAGTGGAGGAAGCCATTTGGAGTCAGCAGTACTTCCGTGATGTGGAAGACAATGTCCACAATCACTACTGCTTGCCGTGAGAAAAGGGGAAGTGAAAAGATTCAAACATACATAGGCCCTAGGAAAGCGCATTGCATACATGTTCGTCAGAAATACAACTTGCTTGGTATACTGAAGAAACTCTTGATTCCACATCCTAAATCTATGAGTTGACAGACATCACATGACTAAGCATGAAACAGAATCTTGTTCTTTTTGCTTTTTCCATAGTTCAAAAAGAACGGGAGAAAGTATTACTTTAACCAAGACTTCAGTATGAATAATTATTTTTTAAGGATTTATTTATTTATTCAGAAGACAGAGCTAGAGAGAGACAGAGAGAGGGAAAGCGAGACACAGACACCTTCCATCTACTGGTTCACTCCCTAGATGGCTGCAACAGCCAGAGCTGGGCCAAGGCCAAAGCCAGCAGCCAGGAACTTTAACCTGGTATTTCACATATGTATGGTGGTTCAAACACTTGAGCCATCTTCTTCTGCTTTCCCAGGCAAATTAGCAGAAAGCTGGATTGGAAGTGGAGCAACTGGGACACGAACAGGTTCCCATATGGGATACTGGCATCATAGGCAGCAGCTTTACCTGCTCTGCCACAATACCAACCCCAGTGTGCATAAATTTTTTTAAAGATTTATTTTATTTATTTGAAAGTCAGAGTTACAGCAAGGCAGAGGCGAGAGAGGGGGAGAGAGAGAGAGAGAAGGAGAGAGGGAGAGAGGTCTTCCATCTGCTGGTTCACTCCCCAGATGGCCACAGTGGCTGGAGCTGTGCCGATCTGAAGCCAGGAGCTAGGAGCTTCTTCCGGGTCTCCCACGCAGGTGCAGGGTCCAAGGACTTAGGCCATCTTCTACTACTTTCCCAGACCATAGTAGAGAGCTGGATTGGAAGTGGAGCATCCAGGACTCGAACCGGCGCCAATATGGGATGCCAGCACTACAGGCGTGGCTTTACCTGCTATGCCACAGTGCTAGCCCCATGAATAATTTTTTTAAAAGATATATTTATTTATTTGAAAGTCAGAGTTACACAGAGAGAAGAGAGGCAGAGAGAGAAAGAGAGAGAGAGAGAGAGAGAGAGAGAGAGAGGTGTCTTTCATCCAATGGTTCACTCCCCAAATGGCTGCAATGGCCAGAGCAGGGGTGATCTGACTGGAAGCCAGGAGCCAGGAGCCTCTTCTGGGTCTCCCATGTGGGTGCAGGGGCCCAGGGACTTAGGCCATCTTCCACTGCCTTCCCAGATTACAGCAGAGAGCTAGATCAGAAGTGAAGCAGCTGCAACTTGAACCAGCACCCTCAAGGGATGCTGGCACTACAGGTGGCAGCCTTACCTGCTATACCACAGAGCCAGCCCCTGCAATTTAATTTCTATATAGGCACTCAATGAAAGTTATGAATAAAATAAAACTTCTTTAATTCAAATTTTTTCTTGTGTGACAAGTTGGCATCATTATTTGCCCCATTACTATCTTGTTTACTAGTCCTAATACTATATTTAAAATAAAGAAAAAACATTAAATCTAAAGCACTCATCATATTTTTAAACACTTACTTGTTCTGTTGTTTCCCTAATTAAATTGAAGTTGTTATTTACTCACTCGTCTCACAGATTAGCACATCATAATTAGATAGCCATTCAGAATATTTAATCTCTACAACCTTCAGATTGTGTTTACAACTTATTTCAAGCACCTTTCTTTCAATATAAATTCAGAATTACAAAAGGAATATAAGTTAATGTAACTGCACTTACACTAGTTTTCTTTTTTTAAAAGGTTCTTTTCTCCTAGAAACCAAGGTCATGTGTCTTGATCTGTTGGATTAGTATGCCAGCAACAACCCCCCCCCCATCCACATGTATCTTTGTCTTTCTCATGCCATTTAGATACTCTAGATCCACCTTCTCAAATATTGATGGTCAAAGTTTTGGCCTGTCCTTCTACCCTTCTTTGGATAGAAGGTATCCATATCCTCTTTAAGAAACTTCTATCACTTTTAATTCATGTGGTGTCATTGCCTGGGTTTAGCAATTTCTGGGTTCCTCAGAAATTGGAACCTGAAGCAAGTGGCTTATTTGCTTCTACTTCATTCAGAAGAGCATGTCAGGAGGCAGGGGTACAGGACAGATGAGCCAATATGTGAATGTGCCACCAAGCCATTCTCCATAAGTCACTTAAACAGTGTTCTTGAGAGAGTCTTTCTTGTAAGAGAAAGAGGAGAATGTATTCACCAGCTTCCATTTCTCTTTGGTCAAAGCCTTCCTGAAGGTTACACGACTAGCGTGGTGGGTCATAGATTCAAATACAGTCTGTCTGGTTCCTGAGCCCACGCTCTTAGCCATTTCACATGATGCTCAGAAGAATGTTACACAATGATGATAGGTAAGTATATAGTAGAAGCAAGGATAGGGAGAAGGAAGTGTTAGGGGAGGAAGGAGGACGGCTACATTGAGGTGATACGTGACCAAATACCTGAAGAACAAGCAGACTTCTAGGGAAAGAGCTGTAGGAAATGCAGAGAATTTGAAATGATGTCTTTGAGGACCAGTGAGGTAAAATACTGCAGAAGCAGTGTGAGCATGGTGCATAGCAGCAGGAGAAAGGCCAGAGAGCACAGAGAGGGACAGATCACTCAGAGCATTGTAGGATTTTTTTTTAAGTTAAGATTTACTTGTTTATTTTAGAGGCAGAGTTACAGACAGAGAGAAGGACAGACAGAGAGAGAGGTCTTCCATCCGCTGGTTCACTCCCCAAATGGCTGCAATGGCCAGAGCTGGGCCAATCCAAAGCCAGGAGCCAGCAGCTTCTTCCGGGTCTCCCACAATGGGTGCAGGGGCCCAAGTACTTGGGCCATCCTCTATTGCCTTCCCAGGCTGTTAGCAGAGAGCTGGATAGGAAGAGGAGCATCCTGGACACTAACCAAACCGGCACCCATATGGGATGCCGTCGTTGCAGGCAGAGGCTTAACCAACTGGGCCACAGCACCGGCCCCCATTGTAGGGCTCTGTAAAACCTTTGATTCTTACCCTAAGATAGGACACCATTAGAGGTCTTGGAACAGAGTAATGAGATAGTCTTACTTAAATATTAGTAGGATAGTTCCAATAATAAGTGTGAAAGTGGCTAAGGTGGATGCAGGCATAAGCAATTAGAGGCTTTGATTGCCTGTGCCTCTGGGGGTCTTTTTCCAAGAAATCTTTGCCTATGCCAATGTCTTGCAGAGTTTCCCCAGTGTTCTCTAGTAATTTGATGATGTTGGGTTGTAGATATAGATCCTTGATCCATTTTAAGTGGATTTTTGTATAAGGTGTAAGGAAAGGATCGTATTTCATACTTCTGCATATGGAGATCCATATCCTGACACCATTTGTTGAAGAGACTATCTTTGCTCTAGGGATTGATTTTAACTCCTCTGTCAAAGATAAGTTGTTTATAGATGTGTGAATTGATTTCTGGAGTTTCTATTTTGTTCCATTGGTATACACGTCTGTTTTTGTGCCAGTACCAGGTTGTTTTGATGATAACTGCGAGCAGTATGTCTTGAAATCATCTGGTATTGTGATGCTTCTGGCTTTGTTTTTGTTGTATAAGATTGCTTTAGCTATTCTTGGTCTCCTGTGGTTCCATATGAATTTTACCATCATTTTTTTTCTGTATCTGAGAAGAATATCATTGATATTTTTATAGGATCACACTGATCTGTAAAATGCTTTCAGTAGTATGGACATTTTGAGGATATTGATTCTTCTAATCCATGAACATGGAAGATTTTTCCATTTTTTTGTGTCTTCTTCTCTTTCTTTCTTTAATTTTTTGTAATTTTCATCTAGAGATCTTTGATATCCTTGGTTAAATTTATTCCAAGGTATTTAATGTTTTTGTAGCAATTATAAATGAGGTTGATCTTAGAAGTTCTTTTTTTAATATTTATTTGAAAGTCAGAGTTACACAGATAGAGGAGAGGCAGAGGTCTTCCATCCACTGGTTCACTCCCCAATTGACTGCAATGGCCAGAGCTATGCTGATCCAAAGCCAGGAGCCAGGAGCTTCTTCCAGGTCTCCCACACAGGTGCAGAGTCCCAAGGACTTGGGCCATTTTCTACTGCTTTCCCAGGCCATAACAGAGAGCTGGATCGGAAGTGAAGCAGCCAGGACTCGAACCTGTGCCCATATGGGATGCTGGCACTGCAGGCAGCAGCTTTCCCCACCATGCCACAGCACTAGCCCCAGAAGTTCTTTCTCAACCATGGCATTGTCTATGCAAAGGCTATCGATTTTTTTGTGCGTGTGTGTTAATTTTACACCCTGCCACTTTACCAAACTCTTTTATGAGTTCCAGTAGTCTCAGTGGAGACTTATGGATCCCCTGCATATAGAATCATGTCATCTGCAAATAGGGATACTTTGATTTCCTCCTTCCCAATTTGTATCCCTTTGATGTCTTTTTCTTTTCTAGTAGCTGTGGCTAAAACTTCCAGGACTATATTGAATAGCAATGCTGAGAGTAGGCATCCTTAGCTGGTTCCAGATTTTAGTGGGAATGCTTTTAACTTTTCTCCATTCAATAAGATGCTGGCTGTGGGTTTGTCCTAAATTGCCTTGATTGTCTTGAAGAATGTTCCTTCTATAGCCAGTTTGCTTAGAGTTTTCATCATGAAAGTGTGTTGTATTTTATCAAATGCTTTCTCTACATCTATTGAGATAATCATATGGGTTTTGTTCTTCAGTTTGTTAATGTGATGTATCATATTTATTGATTTGCAAATATTGAACCATACCTGCAAACCAGGGATAAATCCCACTTGATCTGGGTGACTGATCTTTCTGATGTGTTTTTGAATTGGATTAGCTAGTATTTTTTTGAGGACTTTTGCATCTATGTTCATCAGGGATATTGGTCTATTGTTTTCTTTCTCTGTCATATCTTTTTCTAGATTAGGAATTAAGTTTATGCTAGTTCTTAAAAAGAGTTCTGGAGGATTTCCTCCCTTTCAATTGTTTTGAATAGCTTGAGAAGAATTGGAATTAGTTTTTCTTTAGATGTCTGGTAGAATCACCAGTGGAGCTGTCTGGTCCTGAGTTTGTTTGTTGGAAGGGTCTTTATTACTGATTCAATTTCTGTTGGTCTAAATAGGTTTGCTATGTCTTTGTGACTCAATTTTGGTAGATTGTATGTGTCCCGGAATCTATCCATTTCTTCTAGATTTGGGCTTTTCTGTGTTGGGAGAGTCTTTATTACTGATTTAATCTCTGACTTGGATATTGATCTGTTTAGGTTTTTTGATGACATACTTTCAATTTACCTTATAATTACAAGCTTTATCTTCCACTAAATAAAGTATTCAACAAGTAGTACATAGAAAAACCGCTGTTCCTCAAGAATATAGACAAGGGCTATAAGCAATATTCAAATCTCAAAATGTCAATTTCATTCATATACATTATGTTTTGTTCTCTTTAAAATTTAAAGATCAATTAATATAATTAAAATATAGTTGATGAAAGTATGATTATATGAGCACATCTCAATAAATGCAAGAAAAAAGCTTTATAAGATTGAAGACACATTCAAGAAGAAATAATCTTAGCAAAATTGAAATCTCTTAATTTATGAAGCGTTTATGTCCCAAATAGATTTAAAAAACTTACCAAACTGATTTTTATGTCTATAGAAGCAGAAAAGGACCAACAACATCCAATTTCCAAAAAAGGCTAGTAAGGTGCCCTACCAGTTAACAAGACTTACCAGATAAGGGCAGCAATACGATACTGTTTGGAACATTGGGATGCTTGGATTTGATTCCTGGGTCTGCTTCAGATTGTAGTTTCCTGCTAATGCACACCCTGGGAGCTGCCTGGTGATAGTTTAAGTAGTTGTGTCCCTTCTATCATGCACAAGGCACGGATTGAGGTCCTCACTCCTGGCTTTGGCCTGGCCCAGCCCTGGCTGTTGTGGGCATTTAGGACAGTAAACCAGCAAGCGGTCTCTGTCTTTCTGTCTCTTCATATCTCTGTCTCTCTCCTTCTCTCTTTCCTTTATCTCCCACCTTTGCTCTCTCAAGATATATAAATAAAAGTTTTAAAAACTCTTATGAGATATAAAGTTACCGTACACACAATTTATGTAGACAGATTGACAAACTGAGCAGAATAGAACAAATAGAAACAGATATATACTATGTGGAACTATAATATTTTACAGAATGATATTTGTAGATTCACGAGGGATGCTACTATGATAATTATTTTAGCAAATAGAGATAACTTAGACTTTGCCTAATACCAAGTCTGATCACCCCTCTTCCCATTTGTTCTTCTGTAAGGATCTCTCCTGTGAATAGCTATTGTCCAACCAGTTGCCCACACTAAGACACACCAATGCCCTTGAAAGACATCCTTGCATGCTTTTTTTGTGCAAACATCATTTTCTCTTAATCCTCAAGTCTAATATATTCTTTCTTAAAAAGATTTAGTCATTTATTTGAAAGAGTCAAAGAGAGAGAGAAGGAGAGGGAGAGGGAGGCGGAGGGGGAGGGGGAGGGGGAGAGGGAGAGGGAATCTCCCATCTGCTGTTTCACTCCCCACATGGCCACAATGGCTGAGGTTGGGCCAGGCTGAAGCCAGGAGCCATGAACTTCTTCTGAGTCTCCCACTTGCATGCAGGGGCCCAAGCATGTAGACCATCTTCTGTGCCTTTTCCCGGGCCATTAACAGGGAGCTGATTTGGAAATGCAACAGCTCGGCCAAGAACCAGTACCCATGTGGGATGCTGGCATCACAGGCAGTGGCCTTACCGGCTAGGCCACAAAGCTATCCCATGATATATTCTTTTTATCCTCCCTTTACTGCACTAGCTCCTACTAAGGATCCAGGGTTCACTTACATGGAAATATTGAGTTAGATTCTCCTCTTCTGTGGTCCAATCATGCCCCATACCCTGTCACTATTGGACTCACACTTTTGTAATTTCTGTTTTGTTTCTGGCAAGTTCCTGAGAATCTGCTATAAATTCTTTGAGAGAAGTAATGCTGTTTGGTTCAAAGTTTTATTTTCCTTGCCTGCTGCTGTGCTTGGAATATAATAAACAATAAATAAAAATCTGGAAAACACATGAACTAGTAAATAAGTAAAGAAATGGATACATAGATAGAAAGTAGCTGAATTCTACAGCTGAAATGGCTTTAAATTTTTTTTTTAATCATCTTATTCCGTTTTAGGAGAATAGTCCCCATTTATAGTCTTCTGTGTCAAATAGATCTAGTTTAAGATGATATTATTTCAGGCTATTGTAAAACCACTTTTCACATATTCTTTTTCTTCATGTTGGTTGAAGATACTTTATACATGAGCAAAAATAAATTCTGAAGTTAATTTAATTTGTCTAGAATACTATTTCTCTTGAAAAGTAATAAATAATCTATGTTGTAACACACCATGGGTTGTCACATACATTTAAAAAAATCATTATATTCCCTGTTCATTAAAATAAACGTTAATTAGAATTGTCTGGAACATTGTAGGTGCCCAACAAATTTTTATTGAAAGAATGGAAGATTAAAGGCATCATTAGGACATTTAACTTTTTTTTAACTCTAAAAATGACTCTTACTTCTTATTGCATTATTGTCATTTACCTCTGAAGGAGTTTGATTGGCCAATAGAAGGACTGCTTGTTCCGAATAGTCCTCCCATGAAGAAACCCATCTGTAAGACCCCGGAACAATGTGTCCCTGTGAGACTGAGAGTGCTACAGAATGGAGATAAGAATAAAGACAGATCCATGGTTATAATTGGTCCAGACATCTCATCTGGATGGAGAACAGAGTAAGGACAACTTGTTTGTACTCACATTTCATTTAGGTTCTCTGTCAAGAACTTAACTTGAACTCTGCTGATTTGGGCTAAGCACAGGAGAAGATGGGTTAGAAATTAGCATCTCTATTGAAAATGAATCTTGATGTGAATGGAAGGGGAGAGAGAGCTGGAAAGGGGAGGGTTGCGGGTGGGAGGGAAGTTATGGGGGGGAAGCCATTGTAATCCATAAGCTATACTTTGGAGATTTATATTCATTAAATAAAAGATTTTTTTAAAAAAGAAATTATTATCTCTGATTAAACAAAATTCTATGATAAATTTGTATTTTGAATTAGCACTTTTGTTTGAATTTTATCAGTCTATCTTGAACAGGCTTAACTCATAAATTATTTAAGTGTAATTTTATAATTCTTTAAGTTATTAGACACACTTATGTCTAAATCTTTGGAATTTTTAATGAGTGTATATAGTTCTCAAAAGTGTAACATTATAAAATTATAATTTTTCCTGGGATAACATTTTCAAAATTTATCAT
Organism: Lepus europaeus; assembly: GCF_033115175.1. Classification (NCBI taxonomy): domain Eukaryota; kingdom Metazoa; phylum Chordata; class Mammalia; order Lagomorpha; family Leporidae; genus Lepus; species Lepus europaeus. The sequence continues at coordinate 34,219,782 of NC_084833.1, forward strand.
CCTACAAAAGCATCAATCTGAACTTTAGCTTACTTTATGATTGGAATAAAATCTTTCTAAATAGCCAATATTTCCTCACTGTTGGAAAAAATCATCTGCTATATACTTTATTGTTATGACAAAAGAAATCATAGATCATTGAAAATATCTGATGTAAAGAATGAGTTAAACACGTTGTTTCTCATATAATTACCAGTGATATTACCTCTTGACCTTTCTTTTGAGATGTTTGGGATAGTTGAGGCTGCTGATAATAGTTTAATATTACTTTCTTCACACTGATTAAATATACTTCATACATCACTGAACAATGAGTAACATTCAGATTGGCTGTCCACTGAACTGCCTTTAAAGATGATAAAGTAAAAAATTAATCTTCAAAGTAAAGTCAAGCCTGAAATTGAAATCTTTGACGCATACATTTCATAATTAGCTCATTCTACTATATGTAAAATATGAGAGTAATGCCCTTAAAGTAGTGCATGGTTTTGTTTTTTTTTTCTTCTTTAAGCATCTAAAGTTAGCAAAATTTCTATCACTGTCTACTTTTATTTTTTTCTTTTTCATATCTTTAATTGTGGCTCAGAATTATCTGTGGTTATCAAATTATTAATTAAATGTTTTAAAATGTTTAGTTCAGTCGAGTTATTCAAACATATCTTGAGACATTGGCAAATTTGGATGACTGTTCTAGCAAAAAGTGTGAAACAGCTATTTATATGCCATATTTGTGGGATACAGTATTTTGGTTCACCAATTATTCAGATAATAGAGAGTCACTTTGTTAATCTTTATTCTAAAATGGTTAAAACACAGTGGCATACACTTGACACAAAAACTACTAAATACAGTTTAATCTTTCTTTGCTGATTGTGATGTTTTGTGCTTTGTAAGAGAAAGGCCCAATAGGAGGCTCTAAGTAAACTATATTTTAGATAACCCCTACGTATGTATTATGAAGTAGTAAGTTATGATCCCTGAACTTACTCAACCTCCTTAATTTGACTTTCAAGGCCATTTATGACCTACCCTTGCATATTCTTCTAGCTTTATTTCTTATCAGCACTCTCTTCAATACCATTCTCAAGCTGCCCATTCTGTCTTCCACTTTCCAACATCTACCATTTACTTTCATAATAAAGTCTCTTGAGAATGACCTCATTTCTAGATGTTGACCTTGAACTTGACACTCCCACCCCCAAAGTTATAACTGATATGTATTCCACTGCCTTGGGCTTTCCCCCAGGATAGTATCTGCCATTGTGCTTCATGATTATGTCTATGTCTTCCTCCTTGAGATAGCTAACAGGGACAATGTCTTACTCATTCATATATGTGCTGTCTGCCATGTATGGTCGTAGAATAATGTGTCCCAGTTCATCAAGCATTAAAATATTAAACAGTCACTTCGTTAGCCACATGAGTAATAGCCCAAAATGAGCCCTAAAACATTGCTTTTTGAATGAATGAATAACTATGTTTTATTACCATGTGAAACGACTACAGCCATAATTATATTTGCTCACTATTTCTTTCATTTTTTTAAACTTTTATTTAATGAATATAAATTTCCAAAGTACAGATTAGGATTACAATGGCTTCCCCCCCCTAACTTCTCTCCCACCCGCAACCCTCCCTTTTCCCACTCCCTCTCCCCTTTCATTCACATCAAGATTCAGTCTCAATTCTCTTTATATACAGAAGATCAGTTTAGTATATATTAAGTAAAGATTTCAACAGTTTGTGCCCACATAGAAACACAAAGTGAAAAATACTGTTTGAGTACTAGTTATAGCATTAAATCACAATGTACAGCACATTAAGGATAGAGATCCTACATGAGGAGTAAGTGCACAGTGACTCCTGTTGTTGACTTAACAAATTGACACTCTTGTTTATGGCATCAGTAATCACCCTAGGCTCTTGTCATGAGTTGTCAAGGCTATGGAAGCCTTTTGAGTTCACTAACTCTGATCATATTTAGACAAGGTCATAGTCAAAGTGGAAGTTCTCTCCTCCCTTCAGAGAAAGGTACCTCCTTCTTTGATGACTTGTTCTTTCCACTGGGATCTCACTTGCAGAGATCTTTCATTTAGGTCATTTTTTTTTTTTTGCCAGAGTGTCTTGGCTTTCCATGCCTGAAATACTCTCATGGGCTTTTCATTTAATAGAATATATTCTAAAAATAATTTTTCAACTTAAATATTTCAACAGATGTATATTCTAATAATATATCTTTTTAAAATGAGCATTATTTATTTTTCATTTTAAAAATATTTGGGTTTGGGGACCGGCACATTGACATAGTGGATAAAGCTGCCATCTGCAGCACCAGCATCTTATGTGGGTGCTGGTTTGAGTCTCGGCTGCTCCACTTCCACTCCAGCTCCCTGCTAATGTGTCCTTGGAAAAGCAGCCATAGGGTGGCCCAAGTGCTAGGGCCCCTGCACCTGTGTGGGAGACCTGGAGGAGGCTTTTGCCTCCTGGCTTTGTTTGGCCTGGCACACCCTGGCTGTTGCAGCCATTTGGGAAGTGAACCAGCGGATGAAAGACTCTCCCTCTCCGTCTCTCTGTCTCTGTCTCTGTCTCTGTCTCTGTCTCTATCTCTATCTCTCCCTCTCTCTCTCTCTCTCTCTCTCTCTCTCTGCCTCTTTCTCTGTAATTCTCACTTATAAATAAATAAATAAATTTTAAAAAATAATAACAAGTAAAACTCTTTGGGTTTGGACAAATAATAGGACCACAGGTAAATAAAATCCTATAGGTAAAATGAAGGTAATTTCTGAAATATCTTAGAAGTTGATACATTTCCATCTCAGCATGTCTGGCATTATTAAAAGCGCTTAATTGTGGTAGTTTTTGAGACTCTTTTTTTTTAAAAGACATTACTTTTAGGACAAGTCATGGTAATTTAGAACTCATAATTTTTTTCATATATTGAAACATATTAAGAGATAATTGCCAATGTATATTGACATATCAATCATATCTTGCATCATTTGTTTCAGAAATGCTATCACTAAAAAGAAAAAGGAAACCTATGTCACTGAATATTCTGAAACAAGAACAAACCAGGTTGAATTTCAGCAAATTTTGAAAAGGTAAATACTTAATATCCTAAATGAAATCCTAAATCCTAAATGAAATACCCTACATTCAAATGTATGAGTAATAATGCATAATAGCTAGCACAAAAATATATGTATCTACATAAGAAAACAGTTGTTAATAACAATGAGTTTGGAGTTTTTAATCTCTAAAATACATAAACTATATGGTCTAGGATACCAACACTAACTATTACATTTTTCCCCAAAATTTCAAGGTATGACAAATTCCTCTAGCTTTCTAAACTGTCATCTCAGGAAATATAAATAAATATATTTCAAAATGTTATAGCATCATTATGTTTGCTTGAACTGAGGGCAGAGTTGTTAAAATTTTGTATTTTATCTATTAGAACCCAGTTCTTAAAATATCACTAGTCTATATCATATTTGTGAAATGTGTTACAACTTTTCTTTTAACCAATATTTTAGTACCAAAACAATATTTGATAATTGCACAAAGGTGAGATAACTGGTGTCAACTTTTTTGCAAATATGTCTTTTCAAATATGAGGGGTCAGTCTTAAAATTAAGGGAAATTATGCTATCTTTCCTTACTTAATAATTCATTCTAGACAGAGTTGAGATTCATTTGTTTTTGGTGGTTTTTCCATCTACAAAGCCAGAGGAAGATACAATAGGATAATAAGCATCACTTTATAATAATAGATGTAGAACTCTGTCTACACTTTCTGCTTTCTATAAAGCTGCACGCATCATAGAGTACTGGAAAGATCATTGGATTAGGAGGCAAGGGAATTGATTTTAATGCCAGGTTTGCTCAAAAATATCTGGAAGTCCTCAGCAAAGCCCTGCCCTTCTCCAAGCCTCGTTTTTCTGATCCATTAAACAGTAGCATTTGGAGAAGAGCGGAGAGCACGCAAAAATGAATTTTAGTCTTTTCAACAAGCATCTACTGTGTTTATGTTATATGCATCAACCTGTGTTGTATGTTCTGTAGGAGATATGTTTTTTTGAAGGGCAAGACATTCTTTTCTCAGGAAACTCTGAACTTTTTGGAATGATAGCTTGCATAGTAAAACAATTACAAAACCACACGTGGTACGTTTAACTGTACAAAAATGAGTGAGGGATCATTTTATATTAACTGGGAAAGAGCGAGAACCTTGAGCAGGACCACTGTCAAGGAAGGCCACATGTAGAGGAATGAAAGTGAGATAGAAACAAAACAATAAATGAGGAATGGAAGGAAGCATGTAGTCATAGCTTCCTGGAAGTTTTCTTGCTACTTTGCAACACCCAGAAGAATGTAGTAGGGCTCCTAGGACAGGGGGTGTGGGTGATTAATTCAAGGATATCTCCACCTTGCAAAGCTTTAGTTATCTGTGGATTTGGGAGATGCAGCTCCTTCCATTGCCCTTTTCTCATGGGACACCTGGGTTTTATTGAAATACAGTCCTCAGGGTACCAGCTCAACCTGTTGTTCCTCCATTGCTCCAGTCCTGAGAAGCAAAATCTGAGAAACATGCAAGTTTCCTAGACTCTCTAGAAAGCCATCAGTCCACAGGATTACCCTTCCTAACTCCTAGGATGAGAGCCAGAGGACCTGGTTTCCAGGGCCTGTCCTTCCATGAAGTGAAGAAATTGTGGACTGCTCACTTGGCATCTTACCCTCAGTTTCTTCACTTTTTTTTTTAAAGATTTGTTTATTTATTTGAAATGCAGAGTTACAGAGAGGGAGAGAGAGAGAGAGAGAGAGAGAGAGATCGATCTTCCATCTGCTGGTAGATATCTTCCATCTGCTGGTTCACTCCCTCAGATGGCCACAATGGCTGGAGCTGGACCAATCCGAAGCCAGGAGCCAGGAGATTCTTCTGGGTCTCCCACGTGGGTGCAGGGGCCCAAGTTCTTGGGCCATCTTCCACTACTTTCCCAGGCCATAGCACAGAGCTAGACGGGAAGTGGAGCATCCGGGACTCAAACCGGTGTCCCTATGGGATGCTGACATTGTAGGTGGCGGCTTTACCTGCTATGCTACAGCACCAGCCCCAGTTTCTTCACTTTCTAAATTTAGTATATTATCACTTTATGCTGATGTCCTCTTGGGAGGCCGTACAAAGGCCTAGATAGATTTAGGTATGAATTTCAGCCCTCCTGTTTACTATCCTCTTCAGTCAAATGGGCTGCTCAGAAATGGTGTGGAAATTAAATGACAGAATAGATGTGAAACACTTGCACTGCATGGTCCATTTCAATAATGCATTGTTGACTTTTTATGTGCCCATTCCTTTACAAGTATTCACCCATTTTTCTGTAAATATATCCCTGTGAGACACATACTACTATTTTCATCTTTTACTGATGAGGCAAAGAAGGCTCAGAGAAGTTTATTAATTCTTTTAGGGCTACAGAGTCAGTACATAAGAGGGCTAGAACTTGAACCCAGAATATCTGATGGCAGAACACACATTCCTTATTAAGTACTTAAGGACTAATTGGCTATGTTGGCTAACATGTTAACTAGTTGGAGGAATTATATACACCAGAAACTGCTTTTCTTAATCCTCACCAATCCACCTCCACTGCCCAAATATAGCATTAAAACAAGGTTTTCAAAAATGGGAGGAAGAAAGATTCACCAAGCACCCTTCCCTTATATTCTCTCACCCTTATTGTCCTAAAACAGGAGACTCCCATGGTCTAAACATCTTCCCAGGAAAATATGAGTGGTGACTGCTATGATGATGGTAACCCTTCTTAGGTCATACTCCAAATGCTTGTACCGACAAAGATATCAATTTGAGAGAACGTAGATAGAATTGGGTTGGGTCTTTGGATATCATCCAATCAAAAACTGGCAAATCATATGACTGAGGTACAACTCTGTCTCTCTGTCTGTCTCTCTCTCTTTCTCTCTCTCAGATTTGTTTATTTGAAAGAGTTATAGATAGAGAAGGAGAGAAATACAGAAATACAGAGAGAGAGAGAGAAAGAGAAAGAGAGAGAAAGAGAGAGTGAGAGAGAGAGAGAGAGAGAGAGAGAGGCCAAGAGGCCTTCCACCTGCTGGTTCACTCCCCAAATGGCAGCAATTGCCAGGGCAGGGCCAAAACCAAAGCCAGGAACTTCTCCTGAGTCTCCTACATGGGTAGCAGAGTCCCAAGCACTTGGGCCATCTTCTGCTTTCGCAGGCATATTAGCAAAGAGCTGTATCAGAAGTGGAGCAGATTGGACTCGAAACAGCACCCATATGGGGTGCCAACATTGCATGTGGCAGCTTAACCTACTACGCCACAATGTCGGCCCCTCAAATCTCTTAAACTTCCCTCCCACTTTACCCAACCAACTCCTATGGATAAGGAACCTGGCCCAGTTCTCACTGGTCTATCAGGCTCCAGAGTCGTGAGCAGGAAGGACTTGGTTTTCACTGGTTTATTTCCTTCTAAGGCGTCTTTAGAGAATTGGAGGGTCTCATTGTCTTCTTAACTGCATTATCTCATCAAAGGAAATAAAATTTAGAAATATTCGTCATACAGCTGAGTCTTACTGATGAGCATAAAACCATCTCTTATCCATCTACCATAAATCCTACATTACAACACAAAATAGCCATTATCTTTCACTTTCCTTCTTCCAAAAGCAGTATCATAGCAACATCTTTTGGAAATACCTCCTCACTCCCCTTTTGTTATACATCTTCTGGCTCACAAGCCTACCTGTTTTCTGTACCCTAAACTGCCTGTATGGGGTCCAGCCTCTGCCAAATCCAGTGAATTTTCTACCTAACAATTAACTTTTGAAAAGCAGACCTGATAACATCACACATCTGCTCAGATACCTTCAATGGCTTCCTGCTATTAATGGGATAGAAGCTAGGATCATTAGTCTAAAATTTTAAGTGTTTTCATATTGATTCCTGTCTTCTTTTTTTTTAACTTATTTGGCCCCTTTGCCTATTCAAACATTTAGCTGTGGCCCAGTCCTTCTTTATAAATTCCTATCTATCATGTGAAGTCCAATTGAAATTTCACTACCTTAATAGAAACAGATGGATAGACCAATGGAACAGAATAGAAACACCAGAAATCAATCCAAACATATACAGCCAACTTATATTTGATCAAAGATCCAAAACTAATCCCTGGAATAAGGACAGCCTATTCAATAAATGGTGCTGGGAAAATTGGATTTCCACATGCAGAAGCTTGAAGCAAGACCCATACCTATCACCTTACACAAAAATTCACTCAACGTGGATTAAAGACTTAAATCTATGACCCGAAACCATCAAATTATTAGAGAGCATTGGAGAAACCCTGCAAGATATAGGCACAGGCAAAGACTTCTTAGAAAAGACCCCAGGAGCACAGGCAGTCAAAACCAAAATTAACATTTGGGATTGCATCAAATTGAGAAGTTTCTGTACTTCAAAAGAAACAGTCAGGAAAGTGAAGAGGCAACCGACAGAATGGGAAAAAATATTTGCAAACTATACTACAGATAAAGGGTTGATAACCAGAATCTACAAAGAAATCAAGAAAATCCACAACAACAGAACAAACAACCCACTTAAGAGATGGGCCAAGGACCTCAATAGACATTTTTCAAAAGAGGAAATCCAAATGGCCAACAGACACATGAAAAAATGTTCAAGATCACTAGCAATCAGAGAAATGCAAATCAAAACCACAATGAGGTTTCACCTCACCCCAGTGAGAATGGCTCACATCCAGAAATCTACCAACAATAGATGCTGGAGAGGATGTGGGGAAAAAGGGACACTAACCCACTGTTGGTGGGATTGCAAACTAGTTAAGCCACTATGGAAGTCAGTCTGGAGATTCCTCAGAAACCTGAACATAACCCTACCATACACAACCCAGCCATCCCACTCCTTGGAATTTACCCAAAGGAAATTAATTTGGCTAATAAAAAAGCCATCTGCACATTAATGTTTATTGCAGCTCAATTCACAATAGCTAAGGCCTGGAACCAACCCAAATGCCCATCAACAGTAGACTGGATAAAGAAATTATGGGACATGTACTCCATAGAATACTATACAGCAGTAAGGAACAATGAAACCCAGTCATTTGCAACAAGATGGAGGAATCTGGAAAACATCATGCCGAGTGAATTAAGCCAGTCCCAAAGAGACAAATATCATTTGTTTCCCTGATCGGCGACAACTGAGCACCAAAGGGGAAACCTGTTGAAGTGAAATGGACACTATAAGAAACAATGACCTGATCAGCTCTTGTCCTGACTTTAGATGTACAATGTAATACTTTATCCTTTTTAGTATTTGTTGTTGTTGTTGTTGTTGTTCTAGTACTATTGGTTGAACTCAGTAATTAACACACAATTATTCTTAGGTGTTTAAATTTTAACTGAAAAGTGATCCCTGTTAAATATAAGAGTGGAAAAAGAGAGGGAGGAGATGTACAATTTGGGACATGCACAATCAGACTTGCCCCAAATGATGGAGTTAGAAATGTGCCAGGGGATTCCAATACAATCCCATCAAGGTGGCATGTACCAATGCCATCTCACTAGTCCAAGTGATCAATTTCAGTTCACATTCGATGGCTCGGATAGGTCTAAGAATCAAAGGGATCACACAAACAATACAAGTGTCTGCTAATACTAACTGATAGAATCAAAAAGGGAGAGAAAGATCCAACATGGGAAGCGGGATACACAGCAGACTCATAGAATGGCAGTTGTCCTAAACAACACTCTGGCCTCAGAATCAGCCCTTAAGGCATTCAGATCTGGCTGAAGAGCCCATGAGAGTATTGTAGGCATGGAAAGCCAAGATACCATGGAAAAGGAAAAAAGAAGAAGACCTAAATGAAAGATCTCTGTGAGTGAGATCCCAGTGGAAAGAACGGGGCCATCAAAGAAGGAGGTACCTTTCTCTGAAGGGAGGAGAGAACTTCCCCTTTGACTATGACCCTATCGGAATAAGATCAAAGTCAGTGAACTCTAAAGGCTTCCATAGCCCTGGCAACTCATGACTAGAGCCTAGGGAGATTACTGACGCCATGAACAGGAGTGTCAAATTGTTAAGTCAGCAACAGGAGTCACTGTGTACTTACATCCCATGTGGGAACTGTCCTTAATGTGTTGTCTAATGTGCAGTGATGCTATAACTAGTACTGAAACAGTATTTTTACACTTTGTGTTTCTGCGTGGGTACAAACTGATGAGATCTTTACTAATTATATACTGAATCGATCTTCTGTATATAAAGATAATTGGAAATGAAAAAAAAAACCCTGGTGTTAAATTGGAAATGGCATAGAAAATTAATTAATTTTTAAAAAAATATTATGTAGGATCTCTGTCTTTAATGTGCTGTACACTCTTATTTAATGCTATAACTAGTACTCCAACAGTATTTTTTTTTCACTTTGTGTTGCTATATGGGGGCAAACTGTTGAAATCTTTACCTAATATATACTAAACTGATCTTCTGTATATAAAGAGAATTGAAAATTAATCATGATGTGATTGGAAGGGGAGAGGGAGCGGGAAAGGGGAGGGTTGTGGGTGGGAGGGAAGTTTTGGGAGGGGGAAGCCATTGTAACCCATAAGCTGTACTTTGGAAATTTATATTCATTAAATAAAAGTTTAATTAAAAAAAAAAGAAATTTCACTACCTTAGATAAGGCTCTCCTGGGGGAGCTAATTGTTTCCCTGGTGTGTTCTCATAGACACTGGCCAGGTGCCCCTGACACCACCCATGACCTCATGTTACACTTCAGTTGCTGAGCTGTTCCTACCTTTGACTAGATTGGGAGTGCCTCAGGGAATAAACTGTGCCGTTCATCTCCCTATCTGCAGGGCTTGCCCAGTGTTTTTTTGGGTGGGGGACAACAATTAATATTTAATGTTTATTACCCTGGCTAAAAATTAGTATTTCAAAAGGAGCTAAAGATATATAAATTACTTATTTAAAAAATATGTTTATTTATTTATTTATTTGAAAGAGTCATTGTGAGAGAGAGAGAGAGAGCGAGCAAGTGAGAGAGAGCGAGTGAGAGTCTTCCACTCACTGGTTCACTCCCCAGATGGCACAATGGCCAGTGCTGGGCTAGGCTGAAGCCAGGCTCCAGGAACTTCTAGATCTCCCATGTGGATAGCAGGGGCTCAGGCATTTGAGCCATCTTCTGTCTTCCACTGCTTTTCCTAGATTACTAGAAGGGAGCTGGATTGGAAGTGGAGCAGCCAGGACATGAACCAGAGCCCATACAGGTTGCCAGAATTGCAGGTAGCAGGTAAAACCTGCTGCCACAATGCTGACCCCAGAGATTACTTCTGATGGAGAGGGATGAGGAAGTGCTTGGTGACATACATGACTTTGGAAGTCTTGAACAGAGAAAACTGAGGAAATTTTAGGCAGAAGGAAGAGCACAAGCAAAGGAACAGAAATAGGTAAGTGTAGGGGCATATTGAGCAATGAGAAGTCAATAATCATAGTACCTATTTGTTGCCATAGATGGCACATGCTAAGCACTTTTCAAAAGTCATCCTCTAGTCCTTACAACAACCCTAGAAGGTTAGGAATTTGGGCTTAAAGAGGTTCAAAAATTTGCTTCAGTACCATAACTGGGAGAGGGGCAATGAGGCTCAAACATGTCTGTTGGCTGCAGAGTCCAGCTCTTCACTGTCTCACTGTCTGCAGAGTTGTCGTTGATGATCCAGGCCCTTAATTTCTCTCTTTTTCTCTTTTCACTGCTGGAAGATCTCTGTTTGCGAGGTCAATTTTTGTGTGTCTTATTACAGGTGCACTGAAATTTTAAATTTACCTTCTGCAGCTCGGAGATTGTTTAATGAAAAGGGGAAGGAAATCTTTGCCCTGAGAGACCTGCAAAGAGATGAACTGGTAAAAACATGAATCTGAGACTGAAAATCTTAATATGTGAATACTGAATATATGTGAATATATGAATACCATCCAAAGAAAAACATCCTTAAATATAAGACATTAGCTGCTTTCCCTTTTTATTCTTATTTTCTCTTAGAGTTGTCCTAACTCAGCGACCATCAGCATGCAATACTAATAGCTAATGTTGTGTTGTAACAGTGAGAACTTCCTATGTGTCAGGCAAGGTTCTCAAAAATATATGTGAATTAACCCCCTTAGCATTCACCATGGCCCTAGGAAATGGATACGCTCATGCTCTCACTGTGTTCATGAAGTAAGAAACTGGAGAAGGTGGAATTAGTCACCACTTGTGATTTCTGACTCTGGTTCTGACTGAGGTAGATCCTCTACTCTTTTTGAAGCCTTGTTTTTCTTATTTTTTTTTCTATTCTCTTTTCCTTTTTTCTTCATACTATTCAATGAATTCTAAGTGTAGGGTTAATCATATGAGTATAAATTTAATTGAAAATAGATCTCTATAAAAAAATGAGAATGGGAAAAGAAGAGGAAGGAGGAAAAAAGGTGGGAGTATGGATGGAAGGGGGCGGGGAAGAATCACCATGTTCCCAAATTTATATTTATTAAATGCATGAAGTTGTATTCCTTAAACAAAATTTAAGAAAAAATTTAAAATGGCACCTATAAAAATATAACTGTTCAATGATTTTTTTAGAAAATGATAACTTCACTTTGTCAGGAAAGAAATTATTTCTTTAAAGATTTAGTTATTTGAAAAGCAGAGTTACAGAGACAAAGAGAGACAGAAAGAACAATTTTTCATCCACTGATTCAATCCCTGAATGGCTGCCAATGGCTGGTAAGCTGAAGCCAGCAGCCTGGAACATCATCTGGGTCTCCTGTGTTGGTAGCGGGAGCTCAAGCACTCAAACTGTCTTCCACTGCTTTCTTAGATGCATTAACAAGGAGCTGGATTGGAAGTGGGGCAGCTGAGACTTGAACCAGCACCCGCATGGCATGTCAGTGTTGCAGTGGTGGCTTAACCCTCTGTGCCAGAATGCTGGGCCCAACAGATTTTTTTGGTACACACTATTTGGGTGACTAGAGACTGGTGTGCAATGAAGACTGTAGCAATACACTCATTTCTCCTGGCTATGGAATTTGAAGTATCAGCCTGCAAAATAATAGTCTGCCTTGACCGATACCTGAGGTTCTGCACAGTGAATAAGCTGTACCAGGTTATCAGAACCCTACTGAGGCTCTCAATGTAAACCAAAGTTCTAATGATCAGCAGCAAGGACATCTTGTGGGATGGAGAGTCTGTTATTCCCGGAGTGTGCTGGATCTTATTTTGAACACTTATGTTGTCACTATCAAGTTTTCTTGTTGTTTATTTGTTTTTAATGTTTTTATTGGCACTGCTGCGTTTATTCACTATATTTTCTTCAGATAGAATATAAGGTAGATCACATTAAAATGAAAAATTCAAAAGAGTAAAGTTAACTTAGAGCTAAGCACAGATGAGGCTACCTGGGCAAAGAAAATAGAAGTGTAGAGGGGGATAAAAAACAAGTGACTGCATAGTTGCTAGGATTTAACCTGATATTGCTCCCAGCAGCAGGGTGAAGATTGAAACATGAAGTTAGATACTTTAATATGTCCATAGATAAAAAGAAACCTGTTGTTAAATAAGAGGAAATTTTCAAAAAAGTGTTCCCTGAGTCCTCATACAAAAAATTTTGGTAGTGATGAGTGTGTGACAGTCAGAAGAGGAAGCACTGAGACTGGGCACTTGGCTTACTGGTTCAGATGTCCACATCCCACACTGGAGTACCTGAGTTTGATCCCTGGCTACAGCTCCTGATACTAACTTCCTGTCCGTGAAGAATCTGGGGAGCAGCAGCAGGGCTCAGTTGGGTTCCTACCTCCAACATGGGAGACCTAGCTTGGGTTCCTGACTCCCAGCTTTGGCCTGGCCCAACTCTTGCCATTGTGGGCGTCTGGGGAGTGAACCAGTGGAAGTGAGTGTTTTTCTCTCCCTTTCCCTCCCTCTCTGTTTCTGCCTCTCAAATAAAATAAATAAAATGAAAAGCCTCTCTTAATTTTATCTTTCTTCTGATTCTTTCTCAATATGTCACTATTTTTGCTCTTCTTTAAAGAAATAGGCATTCCTTTGAGAAACACATATAAGCAAAACTGAGGAAAAAGTGTCATGTGTAATCTCATCATCTAGAAAGTTCCACATGGATGTTTTGAAGTTTATACTACAATTTCATGTATGCCAGAGGTCATTAAGCTTTTTCTGGAAAAGGCCAGTTAGCAATTATTTTAGGCTCTGTGAGCCATATGGTCTCTATGGAAACATCCACTCTGCTACTGTAGCATGCACACAGCTACAGATAACATATAAATGAATTGGCATAGCTCTGTTCCAATAAAATTTTAATTATAAAAACAAGCAGCAGGCCAGTTTGGGCTGTAGCCACAATTTGCCAATCCCTGACTTATATGTACCTACCTTTCAATCCTTCTTTCTTTCCTTCCCTTCCTTTCTTCAAAGAAACTATTCTAAAACTTACTTTTTAAGAATCATGGGTCACAGTACATTGTAACCAGACTTGTTTGACTCGGTACAAAATCCATGCAGTTCACCAAAATGATTGCCTTTATTAACATGTAATGTGTTCATTTTTATTACTGTAGTATTTCATGGTACCAGAGCTTGTTCAGCCATTCACCTACTGCCAGAGCATGTTGATTGGTTCCAGTTTGGGCTGGAGTACAATTGTATACCACAGGATCAGAGCCGTGTTTCTCTGTTAGGTGTACGTTTCGTGCGGAGAACCGTGGATCAATCCTGATGTAGCCACAGCTCAGCAAAAGCAGCAAATCTTCCTCAGGAACTTAGCATCAGATGTTTCCAAAATGCAAGTCTTCTGCAGCACGCATAAGCTAGAGGGTAGGCGCTGGAGTTACTTACCTTACTGCAGGTAGCCAAAGTAAAATGCTTGATGATATATTGTTTTTTGCAGTAAACTTTAAATTTGTTTAGACAGATCATATTTCACCTCTGGGTCTTGCTATTTAATTCTGTAGATTAGTGTGTGTCTGTGTATGTAAAACAGGTTACCTATTTTAATTCATGCTACACTTGGGATGTGTAAAGAAAACATAGTGTCTTTATTCTTTGTTGAAAAGATGTGACCTACTTGGTGAGCCTCATCAAGGAAAAAAAAATTATTTTCATCAAGGAAAAAAATGAAATGTTCTATCAGGTTTAAATTTTGTCCTGTCCAATAATTTAATTTGTCTCTTTAGGAGGCTTTCAAACTCTTCAGCCTTCACGACCTTACTTTAGTGTCTCTTGGGCATGGAAGGGAAGAAATTGGGATGCGATCCTTTTGCTGCCTGGGCTCTGCTGGCATAGGTCCCTTGCAGGGGTGACTTGTGATCCCTTCTTTTGGCTTGGCATTGCTTGTTTTGGGTGGGTGGTGCTTCCTGCCCGACTCAGCCTCCCTGTGCTCCCCCTCCGGCCCTCTGAAGCCTAGTACTGAAAGAATAGTCATCACCACAGTGCTTTCTATGGAGTCAGCTCACCCCTCCTAGGCAACCATTCTAGAAAGTTCCGTAGCAAGAGCCTCAGCAAATCTTGGTCCATAGCTGCACCTCCCAGAAACGGGATGCTACTTCAGGTGGCTTTGCCTCAGACTGGGGTGACAAGGGGACCTTAAGAAATGACCTCATCACAGTGTCCTGAACAATTGGCAGTGTCCTCAGTGTTTCCCTGGTTTAACTAAGAAACCCAAAGTGAAGCCTGCAGGGGGAGGCAGGATTTCCTGTGCTGGTTTTCTGGCTTTCTCTGCCTCGGTCTCAAATCCCCTCAGACCCAAAAGTAGTGATTTCTTTCTGCAGGCCAATCCTGAGGTTAAACCCTTAATGTGCTAAATGGGAGCCACAGGAGTTTGGGAAAATCCTAAATCATGATTGTATCATCCTAACTTACATGGCTGTTGCATGCTGTTTGGGTGTCAAAAACTATCTTGGGACTTATTTTCCTCGCGATTTGCCTTTCTAATTTCCTCATGCTCCTCTCCCTTAGGTCCTATATAGAGAAAGGAAAAAGAAAAAAAAAAAAACAAAAAAAAAGCCCATAATTTAAAACATACCCCTGTTGCATATATTGAACAGTGAACAGTAAAGCATTGCATGTGCCTTTCTAGACACTGTGTCTTTCACGGATGAGTTTGGATCCTACAGAATGAACTAAATACCTATATCTAAATATTGTAGCCCATTTCAATAGCTGGAAATGAAAATAATTAACTTATTTTTGGTAGGACCTATAGTAATACTTTTGACTAAGAGTATCTTGAGAGGTAAAAAAATGTACAAAACCAATCCAATCGAATTAAATAACTGAATTAAATCCAACTTATTTAAAGAATCTCCCATGAGTAGACTAAATGATTGAACATTTTCTGCATTTGTATTTTAACCTGTGTTTTGAAATTCCCAGTGCTCTGCTATCATAACTAATAAGTCCTTGCAACTTGTGCATCTCTGCTCAGCTCTTGGTTTGGAAGTCCGAAGTGACATTGTGCCTGGAAGCAAGCTTGCTGTGCGCAAACCTATAGTCATTTTTGAAGAAAAGAAGGAAGTTACAGAACCAGAGGAAAAGCAAATGCGGGATGCTTTAACAATGGAAAGTGCTTCCAGAGAAATTCTGTAAGTAATCATTGTAGCCAGAAAAGCTGCCGGGGGGTTTTTTGAACTCAGCTCATTAGTCTGGTTACAGAACAGGGCCCCTGCAGGGAAGCCATGCCAAGTTTGTGAAACTGATATCAAATGCTAGTATTTAATTAGTGTTTTGGCAGAAGGATAGAACTGACACTTCATTGTTCAGTCATCACAAGGTACTACTTTTAGTCATGCTATTCTATGTAGTACTATTTTAGAATCTTAAAATTGTAGACATTTATTTGAAGAACTCCTCTTGTTTTGTTTCCATAAACAGTTGAATTTAGGAACAATTAAACTTCTTCACTATTGCAGGTTCAAGTTGCATGCGTGTTAATATACAGTCATCATTCTGGATCATTGAAATAGCTTTCTGCTTAGTCTCTGTCTCCATGGTTTCTTCACTCCAAGTCACCTCTAAGTTCCATCTGTGGGCAATTACCTTTTGAATACACAATCCTTTTTCATTTAGTTTTTCAATGGCAAACTATTGCAGACAGAAAAAAATTACTGGTCTGGAATTCCAAGCCCATTTGAACCACACCCCTGCCTGTCACTGACCCTCATTTGCACCCTTATGCCTGCTTCCCCTTCATACTTTTCTTTCTGCCACATGAGTGCCACACTCCAGTTCATCCTCTGTAAGCTGTTGCCAGAACGTGGTACATGCCATTTATGGTCTGCTACAGGCTTCTGACCACATACTCATATCTTGCCACCCAAATTGTTCTGTTTGCCCCATACTCGTTTGTAGAATGACCTTCGTCATTCAAATCAATTCCAGCAGTGATTGTACATAGTTTGTTCTCCCTGCCCACCTTCCCCCAGCCAGCCTGAGAAGCCAATGAGGGCTAGGGCTCTGTGAAATGTACTCTTGGAAGGGCACAGTCACAGGCGTTAATCACCATAAATGAGTTTCCAAATTATAAAATCCAAAATACTTGGACAGTTATCATTGTGACAAGCTTGAAAATCAATTAGCACAACATTGTTGCAAGCTACTTTAAAAGACCATTTCTACCCTTACTGGTAAGAATATTGACATTGAGAGTGGGTGTTTTGCCTGGCAGTTAAAGTTTTGTCCTTGCATCCCTTATCAGAGTAGTTAGGTTTGATTCTTGGCCCCTGCTTCTGACTCCAACTTCCTGCCGATGCAGACCCTGGGTGAGTCAGGTGGTTGAGTCCCTGCCATCCACTTGGGGAACCTGGATTGAGCTCCTGGCTCCTGGCTTTAGCCCTGGCCCAGCCCTGGCTATTGGAGTAATTTGAGGAGGAACCAGAGAATGTGACATCCATCTCTCACTGTGTCTGCCTCCCTCCCTCTCTGTCTGTTTCTCTCTCTCTCTCTCAAATAAATACATAATTTAAAAATAATATTTTCTATTTTCCAAACCAAACTTCCCAATTTAAATAGGCGATTCGTCTAGCCCTATGTCCTACATTAGCAAAAGCACTAGAAGGCATTGTTTGGGGAGAATGATTTTTCTGAATGACATCTTCTGCAATGGTTAGGAAGTTCTACAATTTTTTTCTGGTACTCCTTTCACTCTTCTCCTAGAGAATGTATCATCTGTTCTGTGAATTGTTAATCTGCACTTGGAAAAAAATGAAGAAGAAAGAAAGAATTATCTTTGAAAGTAAAGTTCATTGTTGTTCTGATCACAGGTTTCATCAATGCCTGGGAGCTTGAGATAATAGTAATGGCGTTCACGCATCTCCTGCACATTCCATGCTGGCTTCTGCTTGAGTCTCTTCTTGATTACTAACAGTAACAGGGGGATCACTATTTCACAAGGCAGCTCATTCTAATGTTTAAATAATTCTTTATGGAGCCGGTGTTGCGGCACAGTGGGTTAAACCACTACCTGCAATGCCAGCAGCCCATATGGGCACCAGTTCGAGTCCCAGCTGCTCCACTTCCAATCCAGCTCCCTGCTAATACTCCTGGGCCCCTGGACCCACATGGGAGACTGTAATGAAGCTCCTGGATCCTGGCTTCTGCCTGGCCCATGCCTGGAAGTCGTAGCCATTTAGGGAGTTAACTAGCAGATGGAAAATTCTTTCTCTCTCTCTCTGAATCTTTCTGCCTTTCAAATAAATAAAATAACAAAAATAATTACTATTGAGAATATCTCCATCCTATTTTATACATGTTTCTGTACCTTATCCTATTTTTTGTCCCAAGAATTCTTAAAATATGTGAAAGGGTTATCAGTGCACTGGGTTATCTGTTTTTTTCGTGCTACTTTTCAATAGTTCTTTGGACCTTTTTGATGGCACAGTCATTAATAATTTTACATTAGAAAGCCACTGTAAGATTTCTCTAGACTTTCTTAAATATACTTGTTTGACAATTGGGATAATTTAAGATGGGAGCCAGGAGAGATCCATCCATAAAGTAAAAGACTAGAGCATCAATCTGTAAGGAACCTTTTTGACTGCTGAGTTTTGTGAAAAGCTATCTGGTTAAAAAATTAAAAAAAAAAAATCAAAAGCATGATGGTGATGAGGCTCTGCACTGATGTTGTTTAGAACTGATCTCTGGGAGAACTTCTTCATTCCCTCAATAAGGAACAGACACCCTCACTCACTGTATACCTCTCACAGCAATGTCTTTCTAGTCCTCAGATGAGCCCAACGCGTGCTTACTTCAGAGCCTCTCTGCTTGTCCTTTCCTTGGCCTGCCCTGTCTCTAGGTCCTCACATGACTGGCTCTTTCCCACCGCCCAGATCTCAACTCAAACCTCAGCTCTGAGAGGAGTCTTCTCTGGCTCCATTGCTAAAGAGGTCTCACTCCAGCCCAGTCAATTTACACCACAGTATCCTGTTTTCCTTTACTTACTGCATTTCTCTTATTTATTTACTCAAGGAATTGTCTATTGTCTCTTTTCTTCATTCTAGAACAAGAACTTATGAACCTTGACATTTCATCTGCTTTGTACATCACTGTATCTCCAATGGTTAGAGCTCTGTACCCATCATACAGCAGATGTTCAATAAATATTGGTTAAAGGAATCAATAGGCAATTGAGTGATTAGTTCTATGAATGAATGAATGAGCCAGATTTATTTTAAAATGACTTATGAAATTGAAATGACTATATTTTACTGGCCATAAAGCTCAAGAGCTTGCAGATAATCTACAAATTAGAAAACACCTTGCTAACTTGATTAAAACAAAGGATGACTTTTTCTCATGTCCTCAAAAGAAATGGAGTTGGTTGGGAAGCTGTGTTTCTCATTTTTGACACAAGGTGGCACTGTTGCTTTTTCAACTGTTAGGAGGAGTACCTTGAGAAACCGCTTGTGCCGCTGTTTTCTTGTGAGGCCATGGTTATTCACCAGTTTCTTATCTACATGTAAACTTTTGTTACCCTGAAAAGTGTAAGGCCAGCACAGCTAACACAGGAATTGTCTTTGAAGATTTCAGTAATTTGATAACGCTTGCAGTTAAAATTATCACAAGTACCTTGGTGATCACAGTCCACCCATGTATTCACACGTGTACCTGTATAGAGTGCTCAAGCCTGTTTGCTGCTTTGCCTGTGTGTGTATCGTGCCTCCCGCCAGTCAGTCCTCGCATTGTGTCATGATTCCACAGACAGCACATGTGCTCTGAACCCTGGCCTGAAACTTGATATATTCAGAGCTGTTCAATGGCTTCTGCTCCATCCACATCTTCATCTTAACGAGAAGCCAGAGGGCTGGCTCATTTATTCAATCTATGACTATTTACTCCAATGTTTCAGGCTATTATTCTCTATCTAGCACATATGTACAGATGCTATTTGAATCTCCCTAGATTTCTCTATTGAGAGAAAAAGTTGATATTCCTTAACGTTGTCTACTGGGTAGACCTTATGAAACCCGGTTATCTAGGCTGTACTGTTCCAGACAGAATCATGATCCATTTATGGGGTGGGCAGAAGAAGTCTTGTTACATGTTCATTATGACTTTCCAAAATTTTTGAGTAGTCAATCTTTATAACTTTTGAAATATAATGCATGTGTGATTTTTCCGAGTAGCTATAGCAAAGAGGAATGTTGCTTATTAAATGATTGAGTAACTTTATTTGCAGCCTTATATTAAATGCCCTAAATTATATATTAGTGAGATGTGGATTTTGAATGTTAAGCACCCTTATGGGAATAAGATTTATAGACTCACCAGTATCCTACAGGACATGATAGTCTTTACCTCAGGAAAACAATCTATGAGCACAAACCCGAATTCTTAGATGTGTGCTTGCTTTTGAACCTTGATAGAGATTCCCATGCAAGAGCCCATCTCCGAATGGAGGCTTGCCGACCACTTCTCAGGTATGCCTGGCAGGAAATTCCTCATGGCTTGGAGGAGGATGACAATCTTCCACAGAAAATGGATGAAGGGCTCTGTGAAGATGTGGAAGCACCGAAGAAATACAGGTAAAAATAAAATGCAGAGATTCCCTCTCACCTTGGCATAAGCATATCCCTGAGAGTTTTCACAGTTGTTGGCCGTTGCTTACATCAATGTGTGTGTCTTTGTCTTACATTTTTGATAAAAGAATTTGCACGTATTCGAGGCAAGGTTCTCTCCCCTTTGGTCTGTTTGTGCAGTGTTGGAATTTCTTGTTCTGGTGTGTCTTCTCAAGTAAATAGCGTGCTGATCCACCTTTGCTCCTGAGAACTTAGCACAAGCCCGCATTTTGGTTGAACGAACATGGGAATGGATTTATAAATAAGCGTGCAAGATGCCTAGGTGTCTGTAAGAAGTTAATAAAATGTTATTTCTTCCTTTGTAATGTTATTTTTTTTTTTCTGGTCGGTGTTCATTGAAATAGGAATGTAAAGAACTGTGTATTATTCTGGGATCTTTAGATATTTGCTTAACATTACAGCAGTTACAAAATGTGTGAGTTAAATAGTTTTGGCACTGCAAAATTTAGGATTACATGATGCATATAGTAGGGACTTAGTAGATGTCTATAGATTAGTTAAATTGCCAATGCATTGTATATTTAACATGTTTAATACCTCTGCTTAATGCCTTAAGACCATTAAGTAAGAGATAATTTTCTATTAATTTATTATGTCATAATTTTCATTTATGATATTCTATGTAGAGGTCATTGAAAAAGTTGAAAAATGATGTCCTGTTTACTGGGGATGTTGTAGATAGAAGATAGAAACATCATAATTCAACAGAACTCTTTTTTTCTTTGTGATGTTACATCCTACATTACCCTATCCTCTTATTTTTTATTTATTTATTTATTTTTTTGACAGGCAGAGTGGACAGTGAGAGAGAGAGACAGAGAGAAAGGTCTTCCTTTACCGTTGGTTCACACCCCCAATGGCCGCTATGGCCAGCGCACCGCGCTGATCCGAAGCCAGGAGCCAGGTGATTCTCCTGGTCTCCCATGCCGGTGCAGGTCCCAAGGACTTGGGCCATCCACCACTGCCTTCCTGGCCACAGCAGAGAGCTGGCCTGGAAGAGGGGCAACCGGGACAGAATCCAGCACCCCAACCGGGACTAGAACCCGGTGTGCGGGCGCCACAGGCGGAGGATTAGCTTAGTGAGCCACGGCGCCGGCCTTTTTGTTTGTTTGTTTGTTTTGTTTTGTTTTCTTTTTTTCACTTTTTTTTTTTTTTTGACAGGCAGAGTGGATAGTGAGAGAGAGAGACAGAGAGAAAGGTCTTCCTTTTGCCGTTGGTTCACCCTCCAATGGCCGCTGCTGCCGGTGCATCGTGCTGATCCGAAGCCAGGAGCCAGGTGCTTCTCCTGGTCTCCCTTGGGATTCAGGGCCCAAGGACTTGGGCCATCCTCCACTGCACTCCCTGGCCACAGCAGAGAGCTGGCCTGGAAGAGGGGCAACCGGGACAGAATCCGGTGCCCGGACCGGGACTAGAACCAGGTGTGCCGGCGCTGCAAGGTGGAGGATTAGCCTAGTGAGCCGCGGCGCCGGCTCACATTTTTTAATATAACTTTTTCCCATTTAATAAATTACCTCCTGAACTGAACTTCTTTTCTTTTTAATGATGAATTTATCAAATCTTTGTTGGGCTAAACATTCATGTCTTTCACAAAATAAACTCAGAGCTCTATTTTTTTATATCACCTGAGAAGCACCATGCTAATAGCATGGTTGCTGTTTGCATGGTATAATCTATCCTTGCAAGTTAGCATTGTTCACAGTGGGGCTGCCACCAATGGTATTGCTCCTCTCCACTGCAGCAAGTACATGGGTCACTTTTGTGCCACTAATGAAATTTCCTTTATCCTAGCCATTCTCCAAAGCAAAGTAAATTGCAGAAGCTTTGCCATCAGCAGTTTGAATACAGAGATGGGCAAATTATCAGCCATGCTGCTCCTCAGCTAGTCTTGGGGGCACAGGGTCCTGGCCTGCATTCAGGTATGGAGGTGGTTTTGGTCAAGAAGAAACCCGGTGATAGTCATCAACGCTGGATACACAAGGAAGATAGCAGGTAAAGCCTTTATATTTGGGGTTTAATACATCAAAAGATGAATATGAACCTAAGAATTTTCACATGGTCCCCATAGGGCAAGCAGAGGTATATTTGAGGGCTTTGGGTTTTTCATTTGACTTAGTTGATAATTCTTTATCCTAATCAAAAAAGAGAAAGCAAATGAGATCAAATGTAAATGCCAGGTAGGCTGCAAATAATTTATCCACAATCAAATTCAGATAAGAAAGATTCAATCTGATCAATGAGATATAGAGTTTTTATAGCCATTGGGCTCAAGACTAGACTCATTTCTAATTTTATTTATATGATATGAAATGATCAAATAAAAATTCTAAAAAGTTCCCAGTTTTAAAAATTTGGGGTAGTTTTCGTTAACTCAACCCTGGCTCCTCTCCAAATCTATGACTCCCCTTCTTCCTTTAAAGTTAACCAAACAACGTGGCTTTGACACATACAGTGAAAATTAGCTATTACCTTAGCAAACATCAGCCTAAATCAATGTTGGGCGTTGGATCCAAATTCAAATCAACTACTGTCAAAAGCTATTTTTGAGACAGTCAGAGAATTCTAAAACAAGAATATTAACGAAGGCTTACTGACTTTGTTGGGTAAAATAATGGCTTAACAATTGTATTTTAAAAAGAAAAAAATCCTAATCAGTTTGACATGTAGTATTCACAAAGAAAATTAAAAATTTATCTCATATTCACTTTAAAATATTCTAGCAAGAATAAAAATATAAAAAGCAGAGAGAAATGATAAAGTAAGAATGGAAGATTGCTCATCGTTGTTTGGGTCCATGATGGCTCATTACACATCTCTCTGTTTTTGTGCATGTTTGAACATTTCTTTGATCCAATAAGAAAGAAAGCAACTGCTCTTTAGATTGGTTCACTTCAGAGTCTTCCTTTGGTAATACCTGGTGAGACCCTCCCACCTCCTGAAATACTGTAGAAGATGCATGCTTGTGCATCTGTGCAAAATGGTGTTTTTTTTTGTTTTTTTTTTTTTTTTCTGGGAAAGAGCTGTGACTTTTACTGGGTCCACAAAAGGTCTGTGATGCTAAAGGCTGATGAATTGTTGCTTTGAGAGTGATCCTGTAAGCTTCAGCAGGCGGCAGCAGCGGGCCCAGCGTGGGCAGAGAGGAGCTAGCTGTACTCTGCTCACTGTCTGAGATGAGCAAAGCTGCCAGCAAGGAACACTTGCTGGGCTTGTTTGGGGGAAGGCAGGAAAGCCAAGTGTGTCCACCGACCTTTTAAATGTATTCCTTTACCCCATTCACACAGCCTAAGCTGTCTTCGCAATGTGGAGCTAAGATAGAAGGTGTTTGTTCCCGTGAATGGTTTGCTATTGCAGACCAGGATTCATTCATTCAGCTGCAAAGGATAATTGGGGGCAGTGTTTGAGGTGCTGGTGCTTAGCAAAGAACAAAACTGTTGAAAATTCTTGCCCTTACAGAGGCTGACATTCTAGTCCTACCCCATCTCTGTATTATATTTATAGATATATCTTGCTGCGTTGGCTTTCTGGATTATAGCGGAGGTGCCCACTTAAGCCTAAGTTGGAATCTGAGCATGGCTGATGAATTTCAGTGGACGTGCATGGGGAATGAGAGATGTGACCCTAAGGCAAGAAAAAGCCAAGCAAAATGAGATTGACCCAGCAATACTTGGTCATTAAAAAGAGAGCACTAGCTCTAAGTTCTGTTTAATGTCCATCACTGGTTTTCTTTTATTTTGAGCACTGTGGAGGAAGATGAGGGGGGAAGGCCACTTAAATAAAAACAAAAAGGGAAGTTCTCCTAGAACTCCGGGCTATGGTTGGGCATAAACAGCATTGCTTTGGAAAATCTAACAAGGTGTAGCAGAAAAGAAGGGAAGCCCTTCCCTCTTTCCAGAGCACCCTGCAACTTTGTCATCTTGAGAGCTCCCCATGTCAGGCCGCAGAATAAAGGGGCAGCTGATGAGAGGGCCTTGTGGGATTGCTAAATCCCTCTTCAGAAATCTTGGAGTCGGAGGGGAAGACGTGGAGCAGCAGGAGTTTCAGTGGGACAGGATTTGCTCATGAGAACATGAGCCCTCCTCCAGGGACTTGCAGACACGCTTGGGTAGGAAAAGTTTTCAGAAGTCTTGACAATTAGGTGTGG
The DNA here is from genome assembly GCF_033115175.1 of Lepus europaeus. Taxonomy (NCBI): domain Eukaryota; kingdom Metazoa; phylum Chordata; class Mammalia; order Lagomorpha; family Leporidae; genus Lepus; species Lepus europaeus. Next base: position 34,244,092 of record NC_084833.1, read on the forward strand.
ACTGGATTCAGGGCAATATATGTCCCATGGTGAAAGTCTATCAGCGTAATGACAGCAATTCTGCATCTACTTCTTCATTTCCCTTGGCATATCGCTTTGTTCCTTTTATGTAATTGGATCTTGAAAACCATTTGTTCTGAGAAAGCTGAGGGTTGGAGAGCTCTGGATTACACGATACAGAAGAAACCTGTAGAACCTGAGTTTCATGCCAGTCCTTTTTATCCTCCATATTTTAGGCAGGTAGGAAGACAGCATTTAGAGAGCCTCCACCCAGAATTCGTAGAACAGCCAGCTGCCAGGATCACGAAATGTGACTGTCACTTTGCTGAGAATTTCATCCCGCGAGTCCTTCCATTCAGTTCTGTAGGCCTGGAATGAATTTTTAGTGTGACTTTTTATTTAAAATAGAAAATAAACAGGCAATCTGATATCTTGAGCAACTATAAACAAAGCCTCTGGAGCAAGATTTTGACTGGGAGAACAAAGCCTTGCTGGAAGAGGAGGACGTGGTCCAGGCTGGGAGCGCTAGGAGGGAGTGAGGAGGCCCTGGAAGGTGGCAGGAGAGTGCTGAGGGCACGCCACACCCACTTAGTTCCCAGCCACACAGAGTAATGGTCCGTGTCAGCTATGGAGGTGATATCCCTCTCTTATTGTCAACTATAGTGCAATTGAATTAATCATTTGATCTCCAAAGGGAAATAGGAGAAAGTCCTTGGGGGTGAAAGCCCCCCACAGTAGGACTCAAAATTATGGAGGAGAAAATACAGTGTCATGGAACTTGAAGTTAAAAGGGATCCTAAAAATCTTTGAGTCTTCATTTATTGCAAGGCAAAGTAATCTGAGACTCAAAGAGGCCGAGTGACCTGTTTGTGCTCATACTGTGGATTAATCAAAGAGGCTGGGGTATCGAGCTAGATGTGGCTAGCATATGTGCTCTTCAGCACAGAGAGGGGCTTTCTATGGAAGTCTGTAAGCTCAGCTTTTCCACAGACTGAAGTTACTTCTCTGCTGTGGACAAGCACCAGGTGACAGGACTGCTCAGACAAGGAAAAGAAACACCAGCAGGGTAATGGTAGGGCTTGACAGCAGAGCACGGGAGAGACCGCTGCGTCTGTTCCAGGCAGAACGGCATGCAATGAGCAAGGTACCGAGTCCCGCCCCTTCAGTAGAACACTGCAGGAAATATGTAGACAATGATTCTTTTATTTTAATGATATTATTGATATATATTTTAATGTATTATTGAGTGCCAATGAAATGCAAGATGCAAACTGTGCCACATGTTGAGGCCACAGAGATGAGCAACGGAGTACCAGCAGTACAGGCTTGATAAATGCCAAAGAGGTATTTCATAAAATTGAATACCCATCTTGGATTGAAAATGGTACTTCGCTAGCTTACTATAAAGGAAAGAGTACATTGTAAGTTTAATAGTTATTATTTTGTAGGAGTAAGAGTGATTTAAAAAGTTTTGTTGGGGCAGGTGCTGTGATGCAGCAGGTTGAGCTGCCACTAGGGATGTCCGTATCTCTTGTCAGAGTTCCTGGATTGAGTCCTGCTACTCTGCTTCTAATTCAGCTTCCTGCTTATGCACCTGGGAGACAACAGATGATGGCTCAAGTACTTGGGTTCCTGCCACCCATGAGGAACACCTGGATGGAGTTCTTGGCTCTTGGATTGGGCTTCGTCCAGCTCCAGCTATTGTGGGCATTTGAAACAGCAGATGAAAGACTGTGTGTGTATGTGTGTGTGTGTGTCCCTCTCTTTCTGTCACTCTGCCTTTTGAATAAATAAATCCTAAAAATAATTCGTTATAACTTTTAATGTATTTTCAAATACTTTGTAAATTCTTTACAATGAAGACATATTATTTTCAGAAATTTGACTTGAATATTTGGATATTTTTAAGTCTTGAAAGGAAAAATACATGACTTTTATAATGGATACCACCCCACCTTCTACTATTGCCTCTGCTCTCACATCATTAAATTTTAGATTCAAGAGGTGTTACATTTTCCACAGCAGGATTGCTACTAAAGAATTGGCTTTTCTACACAAATGTGAGCCTTGAATGTTTGGTTTATTTTTGCCTTTAAGTATGATGCAGTGGAAAGAATTTAAAAGTTTTTAGCTCAGTCATTTTCATTTTTTTTTTTTAGTCAAGGAGGTTTTATTTTAACTCCATTAAGATTTTTTTAAACAAACTACATATATCATATATTGTATCATGAATTTTAGGGCAAGATCTTTTGGGAAAAAAAGAATTTGAGGAAAAGCTATAAAAATCACAGATATTAGTAAGAGTAGCTAATACTAAATGTTATGTACCGTGCAATATTTTATGCATATTATATGCATTAACGCATTTAACTTCCACTCTATGCACCATAAATTTTCCTTTTACAGATGAGCAAATTGAAGCACAGAGTGATTAAGTAAAGTCAGACCTACCTGAGACGTGAACCCAGGATTCAAACTCAGGCAGAATGGCTCCAGAATCCACGTAATCATTCCGATTGCCTGCCGTAATAGCAAAATGGGCACGGAGCTTGTATCAGTCTGGGTATAATTTAGAATAGAAACCACACCGTGATTTAAATGAGGAAAATCGAATGTAACGGATCATTACACTGTGACAAAACATTAACTATTAGACACATATGCTTACACACATCCTGGCACAAGTAGGGGTTTTCTAAAAACTTTGTTGAAAGGTGGGAGTTTAGCAGTATGGTTAAGACCCCTGCAGCCCGTATTATACGATGCATTAACATTTGGAGCATTCAACTCTGGGGCTCTGGCTCCTGACTCCAGTTTCCTGCTAATGTGCCCTCGGGGAGGCAGTGGTGATGGCTCAAGTAATTGGGTGTTTTTCACTCATGTGGGAGACTGGATTGAGTTCCTGGCTCCCAGCTTCAGCTCTTGCCTGGCCCCAACCAAGGATTTGCCACTGCAGGCAATTGGGGAGTGAACCAACAGATGGGAAATCTGTCTGACTCTCTATCTCTACTTTTCAAATCAGTAAACATTTTAAGAACATATAAAATAAAATACAATTCATGGAAAATGAAATTGAAAGATATTTTTGGTTGCAGAAATTTTTTGAAATCAGTGCATAGTTTTTTTCATACTGTTCATTTTCTATGAACTTTTGAAGATTCCCTGTGTATACACGTGTAATATTGCACTGACTATTGAAGCCTGTTTGTTTTGATAAACTGGTGAGTTCTGGAGAAAATAAAGAAAATTTTACTTATGTTAACCACAGGATTCTATTTGTTAATCACATTCTTTTTATCCTCTAAATTTTGCCCTCAGCTGAGGGAGAGAACCCATTGAAACAGTTTTGGTATGATTTCACCCCACTGGATGACAAAAATTTTCCTGGTGTGCCTGGCTAGAACTGGTGGTGCCCAGCAACTGGTGGTTTCTGGGCAAGCAGGACAGAACCATCTGGAATGTGTGTGGGGTGCAGCTGGTTGCTGGAGATGCAGCATGCAGTGGGAATAGGACTGTTGGTGCTGCAGGAGGGCTGGAGCATGTGGTATCCCTATCAACAGGTCAGTGAGCAGATGCTCCACAGTCCGGCCAGGCCAGGTGAGGGTGTCAGGAAGCCATCCCTTCTGGACATCTGGTTGGAGCAGAGCATCACTGGATAGAATCTTTCCCAACCACTGACCCCGTGTAGCAGCCCGAAGGAACAGGGGGTCCCCTTTGGCTTGCTGTGTTCTTCCAGCGCCCTCTATAGAGAAAGTTCCATATCATGCTTACCCTCGAGGAGAAATGAAGGATTTATATCCATCACCGTACAGCGCAGGTGGAGCCTAGAGGCAATAGTAAGGAGGAGATCTAAGCAGATCATTCCGCTTTGTAATCTGACTCATCCTGTTTCCCTAGGACCTTTCACTTGGCAAGTAACCGAGATCTTGTGCTGGCAGTGTCCATGACCAAGGCTAGAAATGAAGCCTGTGGCTATCCAGTGATTGTTCAGGTAACAGATGTGCAGGCATATAAGTTAAGGAATAATCATGGCCCTTTAATCATATATAAATAAAATTGCTTGCCTCCTTATTGTGGAGAAAAAAAAAACCACTGTCATTAGCTTCTGCCCTGAATAATTACAATAGTCCACCTAGATTTCAAATCAACCATGTTCATGTAGCTCTTAATTTATTTTAACCCAGCAGATGGTGTTTGTGGGCTTGCTGCATTCAGGCCCGACGCTAGTTTCTGGAATCAAATTCAGTGGCAAGCACGAGGAGTTATCCCAGCAGCATTCAGGAACTTACAGTCTAGTGATGGGTGCAGTCAGGTGAATGACTGCTAGATGCAGCTAAATTTGATCATTTAGAGCATTTAGAGCAAGTCCCCCATACCTGGAAATTAGAAGGAGAGAACCTGGCTAGGGAAGATTTCCTGGACTACACAAGCTCATCAGTGTTAGTTTTACTAAGTTACCCCTTTGAAACACACCTTTAATACAAGTTTGCAAATGCTTGTAGCAGCCAAAAATAGAAACTGATTAATGTTTTCCTTGCTAAGAGGACAGAGAGTTTAAGTACATTGCTGGTTCTGCATTTCCTTTCTGTATCCTCCACAGTATTTTACATCTTTTTTAAACAAAATATATTCTCTTCAAATAACATTTGTTTTATACTACATTTTTAATAGCAATGAGGGAAAATGTTTTGCAAGCCTCACATCCCAAATTGGGATATAGGAATTTGGACAAATACTAGGGCTTAATTAAGTCTTCCATCCTGATGATAAAAGGACTAAACCTTTATTTCAGGAGACACAGTATATCACATTACATTCGGTTCTGTCAGGTACCTCTTCTTCAACCACAGTGAGATAAAACTTCATGCTGATGCAAATTTAGTACCTTAATCAGCTTCATAAAATTGTCCATATTAATGTTTTCCCTTAAGGTTCTCATTTTATAAGAAATAAATTTGATCCCAAGGTAATCTGGATTGCCTTTCAAGACTTTTTCTTTCCTGATGTTTCATTTTTATCTATGGAAACAATCAGTTTGAGAGAAAATATTAAAGGCCATATAAAACAATAAAAATGAGGCATGTTAGGTTAACGCTACCAGACCCTTTCCAATTCCTTGACAATACACCCTCTGGTTTTTGAGACCTGTGATGGAGGCAGTATTGTCTGACACATTAAATCATTTCTTGAAACTCATTTATTTTCTTCTTTTACTATTATCCTGTTGCTTGAGAAAGTAGGTGTTGTTAATTATAAAGTGAGGTGTCATGATATGTTTAGTTAAAAGTAATCTACTTGTTTTACTTGTTAAATAGAAACTATTTCTTTACTTGGGCCAAGTGGGCCAAGTTTAATAAATTAGAATAAATATACTGTTTCAATTACATATTTAACCAAATGTATTTTAAAAACTGATGAGCCTCCCTGATAATCACTGAAATATAAAATCAAATATCAATAAGGTAATTTTTTGCTTATTAAATCAGTTTTTTGGGAGGTATTGCCCATTATGACAAGAATGTTAGGAAAATGGGTCATTTCATACACTACTGATGAAAGTGTGGAGTAAAATCATCTTAGTAGAAGGCATTTTGATATGATACATCATAATCTTTAATAATTATCATATTTTCTTGGGAACTCTACCTCTAGAAATCTGTCTTGATGTGTAATCATGGGTTTATACAAAGATTAATTTTACTTTTATTCATTGCTATTTTTTTTTTTGAAAGAATTACAGAGAGAGAGAGGAAGAGACAGAGAGCGAGCTGTTAAACCTACTGATTCACTCCTCAGGTCGCCACAATATCCAGAGCTGAGCCAGGCAAAAGCCAGGAGCTTCAGCTGGGTTTCCCACATGGATAGCAGGGGCCCAAGCACATGGACTATCTTCTATAGCTTTTCACAGGCCATTAGGGAGTTAGATTGGGAGTGGAGCAGCCAGTTCACAAACCAGCACTCATATGAGATGCTGGCAGTGCAGGTGGTAGCTTTACCCACTATACCACAATGCCAGTCTTCTATTGGCTTATTGTAGGGCTATTCTGAGAAACTGCCTACATGTTTAACTATTGTAGTTAGTAAACTAAAATGTTAAAATGATACTTAAAAGATGTTAGGGAAAGCTTCATGAAAATTAAGTAACAAATGCAATTACTGAATTGAACATATTTTGTAATTCTATTTTTATAAATTGAAGAACGCATATTTAAGGACCTGCAATGTGGCGAAGCGAGTTAAACACCCACCTGTGATGCGTACTGGTTTGAGTCCCAGCTGCTCCACTTCTAATCCAGCTCCCTGCTAAAGCACCTCAGAAAGCAGTGGAGGATGACCCAAGTACTTGGGTCCCTGCATCCACATGGGAGATCCTGGTGAAGCTACTGGCTCCTGGATTCATCCTGGCTGTTGCAGCCATTTGAGGAATGAACCAGTGGGTGGAAGATCTCTCTCTTTCTGTCTCTTTTTCCCTTTTTGTCTCTTTCTCTCAACTAAATAAATAAATATTTTTAAGAAGAATGGGTATTTATAAATATAAAAATATTTTGTATACAATCACTAAAATATTAACAGTAGCTGTGATATAAACAGTAGCTGTATAATAGGATTATGAGTACTTATCTACACCTTTGGATTTATGCAATGAAAAATATGACTGCTCTAAACTTGCCTTTCTATTTGACTTTTCATTTTGTCTCTTTATTCAGAAATATAAGGAATACAACAATGGAACTGCCAATCAAAAGTGGCATTACATGGAAAATATGAAAGCATTTATGGCCTTTCACAGCAGTGCCCTGGACAAGGAAATCACATCAGCAAATTATGCTGGCATCTGTACATCTTGTGTTAGTAAAGAAAACATTGATCAACCAGTAAGTGATTCCTTCTTCTCAAGGAAGAAGGGGAAATGGGGTAAAATAGAGTAATTTAATAAAGCAAAAACTTTTTCTCACCTAGAAAAACCTTAAACCTTGTGTTTGTACAAATTGAACACAAATTTTTGAATTAAATCACTTAGACTGTTGGTTCTGTTTAGGAAAGAATAAAAGAAATTGTGAGGAATAAGAATAATTAGATATTCTGGGGGCGGAGCCAAGATGGCGGATAGTGAGGACGTGTGCCTTAGTTTGGGAAAATAAACTTTCATAAAAGTGGAATTACTGTAGCCTCAGGAAAAGACTCAAGAAAAAAACTGCAGAGGAAACGCTTCCGGATCTCGTGGATGAGACACAGAGGACTTACAGGGAACCCACCGCGTGGAAAACCAACCGAGAGGAGCCGAGTGGCAGCGGCGAGAGAGGAGCCAGAGCCTCAGAATCTCGCCAGCGCGGGAACGGAGGAGGAGGGTAAGACAAAGACCTGAGAAGTCCGAGACATTGGGGGGAGGGGGAACAGAGGCCTCTCCCTTCACTCACCAAGCAAAACAAAGAGCACCGCGATTTTACATATGTAAAGCTCAGCCAAACTCAGTATCTTTAGCGAAACTGGAGAACACATTGAGGGCTGCATAATCTCTGTGGATGGTCCCAGGGGTAGATCAAACGAATACTCACAAAGGCCAGATTTCAACTACACTCAACCCCACTCCCAACTGAGTCAAAAAAAAAAAAAAAAAAGAGAGAGAGAGAGAGCGAGCCAGCAAGGAGCAAGTGAGTGAGAAATCTGGGAGAGTTGCTCTTTACACAGCCTTAAACCTGAAGAAACAAGCATAGCTCTCTGGCCACACCCATCACAGCCCCTAAGGCTCCAACAAAGCAGACAGCTCACTTAGAGGCATAGTATAACGAGAGAAAAAAACAAAAACAAAAACACCACAAATTATCTCTAACATGCCAAGCAAGAAACATAGAAGCGGAGGTACCAAGGACAGGGAAGGCACTATGACGCTCCCAAGTGAACAAGACACGCCAATGCAAGATTATGAAGATTATGAGATAGAAGAAATGAAAGATACAGATTTCAAAAAATTTATGATAAGAACATTAAGAAGTTCTCAAAAACAAATTCTTGAACTACAGAAATCCTTAATGGACAAGATAGAAAATCTCTCCCGTGAAAATGAAATATTAAGGAGGAATCAAAATGAAATGAAAAAACTAATGGAGCAGGAATTCGCGATACTGACAAAAAACCACAATGAAATGAAGAACACAATAGATCAAATGGCAAACACATTAGAGAGCCTTAAAAACAGAATGGGTGAAGCAGAAGAGAGAATATCAGAATTAGAAGACAGAGAACAGGAAAGGAAACAGTCAAATCAAAGAAAAGAAGAAGAAATCAGAAATCTAAAAAATACTGTCAGGAACCTACAGGATACTATTAAAAAACCTAACATTCGGGTTCTAGGAGTTCCTGAAGGCATGGAAAGGGAGAAAGGATTAGAAGGCCTTTTTAGTGAGATACTAGCAGAAAATTTCCCAAGTTTGGAGAAGGACAGAGACATCCTAGTACAGGAAGCTCAGAGAACCCCTAATAAACATGATCAAAAGAGATCCTCACCACGACACGTCGTAATCAAACTCACCACAGTGAAACACAAAGAAAAGATCCTAAAATGTGCAAGAGAGAAACGCCAGATTACTCTCAGAGGATCTCCAATTAGACTTACAGCTGATTTCTCATCAGAAACCCTACAAGCCAGGAGAGAATGGCGAGATATAGCCCAGGTACTAAGAGAGAAAAACTGCCAGCCCAGAATATTATATCCTGCAAAGCTCTCATTTGTGAATGAAGGTGAAATTAAGACCTTTCACAGCAAACAGAAATTGAAAGAATTTGTCGCCACTCGTCCAGCCCTGCAAAAGATGCTTAAAGATGTGTTACATACAGAAACACAGAAACACGGTCACCAATATGAAAGAAGTTAAAGGAAGGAAACCTCACAGCAAAAGATCACAGGAATCTCAAACCAGATATTAGAAAATATCTTTGGCAAATGGCAGGGCAAAGTTACTCCTTCTCAATAGTCACATTGAATGTTAATGGCTTGAACTGTCCAGTTAAAAGACACCGATTGGCTGACTGGGTTAAGGAACAAAACCCATCCTTTTGCTGCTTACAAGAAACCCATCTATCCAACAATGATCCATACAAGCTGAGAGTGAAAGGCTGGAAAAAGATATACCACGCCAACAGAAATGAAAAGAGAGCGGGCGTAGCCATCTTAATATCGGACAACATAAACTTTACCACAAAAACTGTTAGGAGAGACAAAGAGGGGCACTATATAATGATTAAGGGATCCATTCAACAGGAAGATATAACGATTATCAACATATATGCACCTAATCATAGGGCACCAGCTTATTTAAAAGACTTGTTAAGGGACTTAAAGGGAGACTTAGACCCCAATACAATAGTACTGGGGGACTTCAATACTCCACTCTCAGAGATAGACAGATCAACAGGACAGAAGATCAACAAGGAGACAGTAGATTTAAATGACACTATAGCCCAAATGGATCTAACAGATATCTACAGAACATTTCATCCTACATCTAAGGACTTTACATTCTTCTCAGCAGTACATGGAACCCTCTCTAGGATTGACCACATACTAGGCCATAAAGCAAGTCTCAGCAAATTCAAAAGAATTAGAATCATACCATGCAGCTTCTCAGACCACAAAGGAATGAAATTGGAAATTGGCAACTCAGGAATCCCTAGAGCACGTGCAAACACATGGAGATTGAACAACATGCTCCTGAATGAACAATGGGTCATAGAAGAAATTAAAAGAGAAATCAAAAATTTTCTGGAAGTAAATGAGGATAACAGCACAACATACCAAAACCTATGGGATACAACAAAAGCAGTGTTAAGAGGAAAGTTTATATCAATAGGTGCCTACATCAAGAAATTGGAAAGGCACCAAATAGATGAGCTTTCAAGTCATCTCAAGGATCTAGAAAATCTGCAGCAAGCCAAACCCAAACCCAGTAGGAGAAGAGAAATAATTAAAATCAGAGAAGAAATCAACAGGATTGAATCCAAAAAAACATTACAAAAAATCAGCCAAACGAGGAGCTGGTTTTTTGAAAAAATAAACAAAATTGACACCCCATTGGCCCAACTAACTAAAAAAAGAAGAGAAAAGACCCAAATCAATAGGATCAGAGATGAAATGGGAAACGTAACAACAGACGCCACAGAAATAAAAAGAATCATCAGAAATTACTACAAGGACTTGTATGCCAGCAAACAGGGAAATCTATCAGAAATGGACAGATTCTTGGACACATACAACCTCCCTAAATTGAGCCAGGAAGACATAGAAAACCTAAACAGACCAATAACTGACACAGAAATTGAAACAGTAATAAAGGCCCTCCCAACAAAGAAAAGCCCAGGGCCAGATGGATTCACTGCTGAGTTCTACCAGGCATTTAGAGAAGAACTAACTCCAATTCTTCTCAAACTATTCAGAGCAATCGAAAAAGAGGGAATCCTCCCAAATTCTTTCTATGAAGCCACCATCACCTTAATTCCTAAGCCAGAAAGAGACGCAACATTGAAAGAGAATTACAGACCAATATCCCTGATGAACATAGATGCAAAAATACTCAATAAAATTCTGGCCAATAGAATGCAACAACACATCAGAAAGATCATCCACCCAGACCAAGTGGGATTCATCCCCGGTATGCAGGGATGGTTCAACATTCGCAAAACAATCAACGTAATACACTACATTAACAGACTGCAGAAGAAAAACCATATGATTCTCTCAATAGACGCAGAGAAAGCATTTGATAAAATACAACACCCTTTCATGATGAAAACTCTAAGCAAACTGGGTATGGAAGGAACATTCCTCAATACAATCAAAGCAATATATGAAAAACCCACGGCCAACATCCTATTGAATGGGGAAAAGTTGGAAGCATTTCCACTGAAATCTGGTACCAGACAGGGATGCCCTCTCTCACCACTGCTATTCAATATAGTTCTGGAAGTTTTGGCCAGAGCTATTAGGCAAGAAAAAGAAATTAAAGGGATACAAATCGGGAAGGACGAACTCAAACTATCCCTCTTTGCAGATGATATGATTCTTTATTTAGGGGACCCAAAGAACTCTACTAAGAGACTGCTGGAACTCATCGAAGAGTTTGGCAAAGTAGCAGGATATAAAATCAATCCACAAAAATCAACAGCCTTTGTATACACAGGCAATGCCACGGCTGAGGAAGAACTTCTAAAATCAATCCCATTCACAATAGCTACAAAAACAATCAAATATCTTGGAATAAACTTAACCAAAGACGTTAAAGATCTCTACGATGAAAACTACAAAACCTTAAAGAAAGAAATAGAAGAGGATACCAAAAAATGGAGAAATCTTCCATGCTCATGGATTGGAAGAATCAATATCATCAAAATGTCTATTCTCCCAAAAGCAATTTATACATTCAATGCAATACCCATTAAGATCCCGAAGACCTTCTTCTCAGACCTAGAAAAAACGATGCTGAAATTCATATGGAGACACAGAAGACCTCGAATAGCCAAAGCAATCCTGTACAACAAAAACAAAGCCGGAGGCATCACAATACCTGATTTCAGGACATACTACAGGGCAGTTGTTATCAAAACAGCATGGTACTGGTACAGAAACAGATGGATAGACCAATGGAACAGAATAGAAACACCAGAAATCAATCCAAACATCTACAGCCAACTTATATTTGACCAAAGATCCAAATCTAATCCCTGGAATAAGGACAGTCTATTCAATAAATGGTGCTGGGAAAATTGGATTTCCACATGCAGAAGCTTGAAGCAAGACCCATACCTATCACCTTACACAAAAATCCACTCAACATGGATTAAAGACTTAAATCTACGACCCGAAACCATCAAATTATTAGAGAGCATTGGAGAAACCCTGCAAGATATAGGCACAGGCAAAGACTTCCTGGAAAATACTCCAACAGCACAGGCAGTCAAAACCAAAATTAACATTTGGGATTGCATCAAATTGAGAAGTTTCTGTACTTCAAAAGAAACAGTCAGGAAAGTGAAGAGGCAACCAACAGAATGGGAAAAAATATTCGCAAACTATACTACAGATAAAGGATTGATAACCAGAATCTACAAAGAAATCAAGAAAATCCACAACAACAAAACAAACAACCCACTAAAGAGATGGGCCAAGGACCTCAATAGACATTTTTCGAAAGAGGAAATCCAAATGGCCAACAGACACATGAAAAAATGTTCAAGATCACTAGCAATCAGAGAAATGCAAATCAAAACCACAATGAGGTTCCACCTCACCCCGGTGAGAATGGCTCACATTCAGAAATCTACCAACAACAGATGCTGGAGAGGATGTGGGGAAAAAGGGACACTAACCCACTGTTGGTGGGAATGCAAACTGGTTAAGCCACTATGGAAGTCTGTCTGGAGATTCCTCAGAAACCTGAACATAACCCTACCATACAACCCAGCCATCCCACTCCTTGGAATTTACCCAAAGGAAATTAATTTGGCTAATAAAAAAGCCATCTGCACATTAATGTTTATTGCAGCTCAATTCACAATAGCTAAGACCTGGAACCAACCCAAATGCCCATCAACAGTAGACTGGATAAAGAAATTATGGGACATGTACTCCATAGAATACTATACAGCAGTAAGAAACAACGAAACCCAGTCATTTGCAACAAGATGGAGCAATCTGGAAAACATCATGCTGAGTGAATTAAGCCAGACCCAAAGAGAAAAATATCATTTGTTTTCCCTGATCGGTGACAACTGAGTGCCAAAGGGGAAACCTGTTAAGTGAAATGGACACTATAAGCAACAATGAACTGATCAGCTCCTGTCCTGACTTTAGATGTACAATGTAATACTTTATCCATTTTAGTATTTGTTGTTATTGTTGTTGTTCTAGTACTATTGGTTGAACTCAGTAATTAACACACAATTATTCTTAGGTGTTTAAATTTTAACTGAAAAGTGATCCCTGTTAAATCTAAGAGTGGAAAAAGAGAGGGAGGAGATGAACAATTTGGAACATGCTCAATCGGACTGGCCGCAAATGGTGGAGTTAGAAACGTGCCAGGGGATTCCAACACAATTCCATCAAGATGGCATGTACCAATGCCATCGCACTAGTCCAAGTGACCAATTTCAGCTCACAATTGATAGCTCTGATAGGTCTAAGACTCAAAGAGATCACACAAACAAGACAAGTATCTGCTAATACTAACTGATAGAATCAAAAAGGGAGAGAAAGATCCAACATGGGAAGTGGGATACACAGCAGACTCATAGGATGGCAGATGTCCTAAACAACACTCTGGCCTCAGAATCAGCCCTCAAGGCATTCAGATCTGGCTGAAGAGCCCATGAGAGTATAGCAGGCATGGAAAGCCAAGATATCATGGAAAAAAAAAAAAAAAAGACCTAAATGAATGATCTCTGTGAGTGAGATCCCAGTGGAAAGAACGGGGCCATCAAAGAAGGAGGTACCCTTCTCCGAAGGGAGGAGAGAACCTCCACTTTGACTATGACCCTATCGGAATAAGATCAAAGTCAGCGAACTCTAAAGGCTTCCATAGCCCTGGCAACTCATGACTAGAGCCTAGGGAGATTACTGACGCCATGAACAGGAGTTTCAAATTGTTAAATCAGCAACAGGAGTCACTGTGTACTTACACCCCATGTGGGATCTGTCCCTAATGTGTCGTCTAAAGCCAAGTGATGCTATGACTGGTACTGAAACGGTATTTTTATACTTTGCGTTTCTGTGTGGGTGCAGACTGATGAGGTCTTTGCTAATTATATACTGAAGTGATCTTCTGTATATAAAGAGAATTGGAAATGAAAAAAAAAAAACAACCTGGTGTTAAAATGGAAATGGCATAGAAAATTAATTAATTTGAAAAAAAAATTATGTAGGATCTCTGTCTTTAATGTGCTGTACATTGCTATTTAATGCTATAATTAGTAATCCAATGGTAGTTTTTTCACTTGATGTTGCTATATGGGCAAAAAGTTGAAATCTTTACCTAATATATACTAAACTGATCTTCTGTATACAAAGAGAATTGAAAATGAATCTTTACATGAATGGAAGGGGAAAGGGAGCGGGAAAGGGGAGGGTAGCGGGCGGGAGGGAAGTTATGGGAGGGGGGAAGCCATTGTAACCCATAAGCTATACTTTGGAAATTTATATTCATTAAATAAAAGTTTAATTAAAAAAAAAAAAAAAAAAAAAAAAAAAGAATAATTAGATATTCTATATAATAGTATTTCAACGTTTCATTATAGAAGTTTTCTTACATATTCCAAAGTAAAGAAACTAGCACAATGAATCTTCATTTAACCATCATTTGAATTCACCTATTATCAAGGTTTTGTCATATCTGCCAACACAAGACATGATATCATTTCACCTCTAAATTAACAAGTACTTTTAGAAGTTTTGAGCATTTTCTGAAATAATAATCATGCCATTATCAAACCAACAAAATTAACAATGATCTTTGACTATCTATAATACTGTTCTTTTTTTCTTTTTGCCAATACTGATGTTACAATATTTTTCAGAAAAGATTTATTTATTTATTTACTTATTTTAAAGGCAGAGCATCAGAGAAAGAGAGAGAGAGTGAAAGGTGCAAAGAGAAAGAGAGGGAGAGAGAATCTCCCAGTTGCAAGTTCACTCCCCAAATTGTTGCAACAGCCAGGTCTGGACCAGGCCAAAGCTAAGAGCCAGGAAGTCCATCAAGGTCTCCCATATGGGTGGCTCATGTACTTGGGCCATCTTCCGACACCTTCCCAGGTGCATCAGCAGGAAGCTGGATTGAAAGCAGTGTAGCCAGTACTCGGACCAGCATTCATTTGAAATGCTGGCATTGCACATGGTGGATTAACCCACTGTGCTATAATGCCATCTGAAAACCTTAATAAAATTTCCCTGACTTTCCTAAAAACTATTTTTGCAATTTGTTAGCTTGAGTCAAGATCCAAACAAGATCCTTATGAACATTTGGTGGCATAGAATAATTTGTTGTATATAATATTCATCATTTCTATCTGTGTGCTTCTTTGTGGCATCCTTCAACTTATTTCTCTAGCCACCATAATTCCTGCAAGTGGAATTGAGCACTGGAATTGTTATTAGATTCCTAACATTTTTGGGCCAGAATTTTCATAGATTTTTTTTCCTGTATGTTTCATAGGGAACATCTAGGTTTTCCATTTATGATTATAATTGTTATCAGTGAGTTCAGATAATGACAATCTGATCCTATATTTAAAAATTCTCCAGTGATTTTTTTTTAAGATTTATTAATTCAGTTGAAAAGCAGAGCTAGAGAGAGAGAGAGAGAGAAAGAGAGAGAGAGAGAGAGATCTTCTCTCTGCTGTTTCACTCCTCAAATGGCTGCAACAGCCAGAGCTGGTCTGATCTGAAGCCAGGAAACAGGAGCTTCTTCTGGGTCTCCTACATGGGTGCAGGAGCCCAAGTAGTTGGGCCATCTTCTTCTGCTTCCCTAGGTGCATTAGCAGGGAGCTGTATCAGAAGTGGAGCAGCTGGACTTGAATTGGTGCTCACATGTGATGCTGGGGCCACAGGTGGCTTTACTTGCTATGCCACGGCACTGACCCCTCTCCAATGATTTTTCATCTAATGGTACACTTTTGTTGCAAAAGGGCCAATTCTGCCTAATTCTATAGTTCTCCATACATTTATCAGCTGAACATTTAATATGAGGAAGAACTTCATCAAATAGATATTTGACTACTCAAAAACATGATCTGTAAGAAAAGATAGGATAAATGCATTATTCTTTCCATCCATCTCACTTATATATTGCAGTGTAACACAGCACCTGAACACTTAGTGGCTTAGCCCAACAAATATGTTTTGCTTTGTGGGCTAGAAATTTGGGCCAGGCTCAGCTGAGAAAGTTCTGCTGGTCTTGCCCAGGATCACTAACTAATGTGCCTATAGTCATCCCTGGTTCTTCAGTAGTCTGGTGGTCCTACAGGGACTGAATTGTCAAAGACAGCCCTCTAGGGGCTGCCATTGTGGCACAGCCACTGCTTGCAACACTGGCATCCCATATTGGAGTGCCAGTTTGAGTTCTGGTTGCTCCATTTTTGATCCAGGTCCCTGTTACCGTGCCAGCACATTAACTTTAAGTTGCCAAAGTGCTTGGGTACTTGAGCCCCTGCCTCTCATGTGGGAGTCCCAGAATGGAGTTTCAGGCTCCCGGCTTCAGCCTGGTTGTTCTGGCCATTTGGAGAGTGAGCTAGTAGATGGAAGATCTCTTTATTTCTCTTTCTCTCCCTGTATCTGTAACTCTGACTTTCAAGTAAATAAATCTTAAAAAAAAAAAAAAAAAAAGATGGCCTCCCTCATATGCCTGGTGGTTGGTATACTGTTAGCTGGGGCATTGGTTCTCCAACCGCATGGATTCTCAGGCAGGCTAACTCAAGCTTGTTCATGTTGTGGTCTGAGAGTCCAAACTGTAGCCCAAAGTGGAGAAGCTCCAATGCCCAAGCACTTCACAGCCTTGCCAGATGCAAGGAAAGGAGACAAAGAGAAATAAACTCTCATTTCTTGATTGGAAGAACAGCAACATCATGTTTCACAAGGACATGCAAATCAGGTTGGGACATTTTTCTTGTGGCTCTCTTTGCAAATAACGTGCCACACTGTCAAATGGCCATTTTTTTTTTTTTTTGAGACCTTCTTACACCAGTTTTATTTAAAACACATATGAGTCTTTCTGTAATGGCAAATAGTTCAAATAATGTGAAACATGAATTATTGACTAATATGAGGGGTTTAAATATGAAATAAAGTTTTTTTTAAAGAAAGAGGTTATATTCAAAACAAGGACCTGGAATCTATAAGCTGATTCCAAAGATGACATGAGTAGAAAATCTGTGGTGAAACCAGAACATCCCAGCACTGCTTGAGAGAAAGGCTGTCACACAACATTCAGTCGGCTGAAGGTGGATTGGGAGAGGTGGGTCTATACATAAATTCCAAGTTGGTTTTGCTTGTGCATAATCATCTAGCTCTTTCCAGTCCTGTGGCTTTTTTTCTTTTCCACATTCCCAAGAAGGCTATAGGAAGCTCAACTCTCAATGAGCTGCTTATAACAGCAGTCTCTTAGGAGCCAACACGACAGGTGGGTCAGATTGCCCTCTGAGAAACAAAACTGGACGCCTACAGCAAAAGAGCAAAATGGACAAGTCCTTTTCCTCCTCCTTCCGATTACATACAATAGGTCTCCTTTCCACACTAGTATCCCTGTCACATGTGGTTCCTTCACAAGTCTAAACCTTGAGGTGAGATGAAGGAGACTAACAGCAAGAAAAGAAAATTCAATCCAGAAATGAAAGAAACTGGAAGGTATCCAGTACACTCCGAGTGTCTCAGTGTCCGATTCTCAGGGTTATAAGCTGGTGCTCCTTTACTTCCAACAGTCTCCTATGAACTGTAGTTTCATTTTTTATTTGTTTGGAATTTTGTTGATTTGTTTTTACTTGTGTTGTTGGCACCATTGTGAACTCTTGGGATGTCACACATTCAAACATATTCAAAGCATTTCTGATAACATTCTTTTTGCTGCTCTCAAATGGTCACTCTTTGGAGTCTCCTTCATGTTGGAACCTGCGTCTTTTCCACATGATTTCTTTACTCTTGGATGACTTCTTTTCTTTCTAGGTACATGAAGGTATCCCTTGCTTATCTTAAATATTCTTTCTCTAAATCTAGAACTGCTCATTCCTTCATGAAAGCATGATTATAGACACAGGTTATACTCACTGGTATTGCCTTGTCACTAAAGAGTTTGGGAATACTTTTTTGAAACAAATATAATTATTAAGGAGCAAAAAATAATACAGTTATGTTATTTCAAATTTAGCATTTGGGAATGATAAAAGGGCTTTATTTATGTTGCAAAATGTTCTGCAGAAATGCTGTCATAATCCAGATGTACTTAAATGAGTATCTTTTTTTCCCAATCTAGGGATACTATTACCTCTCACCTGGTGGAAAGAGAATAATGCTCTGCTTGGCTTGTGGAGGATCCATGAGAACAGAGAAGGAATTGAAACAGGTGCTTCCAGGGTTTCCATTCCTCTGTGCTTCAGGCTCCAAAACCTCGCGAGGGCCTTTCAAGGTCACCAACGTGGCCATGGTGTGTAATTTGAGCTCTGCTAATGCACATGTGGCAACAGTTTAGAAACTTTGATGTATTCATTATCTGCCTTGCACTCAAGTTCATCTCCACTCATCCAATTCATCTTCCTCAAATGCACCTTTACCATTCTACCTGAATTGATTTCCTTTTTCCCACTGTAATTTAAAATACATTGTCTATTAATAGTTCAGTATATCCTTTGAAGTTAATTGGGCATGTCTGCGGCTTTAATCATCTACTGACGCCTTTTACTGTTCTCTGTGTTGCTTTCAGGTGAGAAAGTAACTGCAGATCTTTACTTTGTTGAGCAGCTTTCTTGCCCATATCCACAGGGTAAACTCCTTTCTACTAGTATGGAACAATCCAGGGAGAATTTGACATGTTGTTGTTAAGGACTGTTCAGGTTGGATGTCTGAATTTGCATATCCACCTCTAATGCTATTGAGAGTTCATGGAGGAATATGACTTTAATTTACAATGGCACCATTTTAGAAATGCTTTCTTTGAAGTTTAAAAGTGAAAAGAACTGAGTAAACTTACCCATTTGAATAACAAAGAAAGATTCCTGAAAGATAGGCAATGTACTATCCTGGTGTGCTCTTTAGGGTTTGTCTACCTGATTCCTAGACCCTCTTTCTCACCCCTGACCCTGATGTACATGGTGGGGCGTGGGGCTGGGGAGTGGGGCAGTAACATTGCAATAAACATCAAGTAATAACTAAAACTGTAAAGTAGAAAGGAACCAGTCCTCTGGGGGAGCCTGGAGGCACTCGGCTATGCTTGAGATAGTGAGCTAGAGTTCAGGAGTGCATGGGGGAGATGATTAGAAAAAAATCCCCAGTGTAACAACTTCTTAGAACTTTTTCTACAAGACAACACCCCTGGTAGGGGTGAAAAAGCAAAGGTTTTCCACCTTATTACCATATGGTTAATGAGTGTGGGTTTATTCACTTCCTCATTCTTCAGCATCTTCCACCATAGATGGCATCATCCTAAAGCTAAAAACTAAGAGAATATTGGTAGTGATCATGTCTCTTTACTTAAACTCCCCAGGCTCACTTTGGTCCTGGCATCCTTGTCACAAGGGAAAGCAAGCAAACAAACAAAAGATCAGAAACATAAGCCAGTTTCCCCAAACTCACCTGGTAACTCAGGGACAGGGCTGAAAAGGGAACTGAAGAATCCTGACCCAAATGTCCTTCCCATTGCAACATCCAGTATCTATAGTAAGGAAGTGAGCATTGCAAAATTTAGATCACACACACACACACACACACACTCATGAAATTAAGAGATTGAGGTATACCAAAATATAAAAACTAAAAGAAGAAAGTAAATGGACTTTTTTTAAAAAATCAGGTTGATTTATCATCCTCCGAGGCTGAGAAAACCCTAAGTTGTTATGAAGAACGTCTGCTATCTTTCCGGATGAAGGCTGGCATGCAAGCTGTATCTCACAGTGGTATGGCGGCTAAGCGCCAGAAGGCAGTGAAAATAATTGCATACAAAAATGGGGATGGATATCGGAATGGGAAGTTAATTGTGGCTGGAACGTTCCCCATGGTAAGTGACTATCACTTAAAGGCTGCTTGCATCCTCAGAGGTAATGATAATGACAATTCTTTCTACAAGAGAAAGCAGGGGGACTGAGTGACAAATGTCCCTGGCCAGATTCTCCAGTTTTTGTTTGTTTGTTTTTTGTTTTTGTTTTTTGTGGTTTTTTTTTTTTTTTTTTTGACAGGCAGAGTGGCTAGTGAGAGAGAGAGACAGAGAGAAAGGTCTTCCTTTTTGCCGTTGGTTCACCCTCCAATGGCTGCTGCGGCTGGCGCACTGGGCTAATCTGAAGCCAGGAGCCAGGTGCTTCTCCTGGTCTCCCATGCGGGTGCAGGGCCCGAGGACCTGGGCCATCCTCCACTGCCTTCCAGGGCCATAGCAGAGAGCTGGCCTGGAAGAAGGGCAACCGGGATAGAATCCGGCGCCCCAACCAGGACTAGAACCCAGTGTGCCGGCACCGCAAGGCGGAGGATTAGCCTGTTAAGCCACGGCGCCGGCCGATTCTCCAGTCTAAGCTGATAAAATCAAGATCTACATCTTGATATCCTTTTTCATTGTATTTCTTTGGATACAAAGATTCAGAAAAATGAGAAACCAGAAGATGGGTTTCAGATGGACTCCAGAGTAAAGACATAAAGCAAAGGGGTAAACCAGAGATTCCATATTTTCTTCATCTTTATGACAAAATGCCTTTTCTCCACCCTGCTTCCCATGCCGGTTTCAATACATGTCGTCTGAATAGTCTGCGAGATGCCACCTCATTTACTAGTAGTGCATCCGAGCACTTATTTGTTGATAGGGTGTTTCATTTTGCTTTCAAATTAGAGAAGCAGGGGTTGTCTTCGGTAAGACTATGTGGTCTTTATCTTGGAGACTGCTCCCATAGCCTAAGGGAGGGAGAAAGTGCCAGAAGTCCAAACTCAACCTTGTCCTTCCAATGCTTGATATTGCCTTGTCTATGGGTTAGGGCCAATACCTTTAACAACATAGTTTATTGTGATGTTAACTATGATACAGAATTACCCTGCAGATTTCCTTGCAAACACACGCACACATACACATATCTGTTCTCACACTTCCTTGGTTAAAAATAAAAGGATTGTTTAAAATTATTATATTGTTGTTCAATGGGCTAAGCAAAGTACAGAAGTTAGTGACTTTAAGATTCACCCAGGCACCCATAGCTGCTTTTATGGTCTTGGACAAAAATAATAACCTCTCAGCCTGTTTTCTCATCTGCAAAAGGAGATCATTGAATGTGGCAATTCTTGGCTCTGTGGTTAACAATCACTTATTTTAAAGTGGTTTATCAATATGAAGTCTTACAACAATTTTATGCCTTATAAAGCAACAATATTGAAAGCAGGTTTCTAGGTTAAACATTTCTTAGAAAACACTGTCATGCTAAAGTATGTCAACTACTGTCTTTTGAAGCTAGAAATTTTCTCAGCTACATTGAACTAATATAAGATTAGGAAGGAAATCTATTATAAAAATTGTCTATAATCAAAGATCAAAATCAGTAGTTATTCTGCTTTCTATTTTCTCAAATTAAAAAAATTTACCCAGATTCCTAAAATGGCATGCTTCTCATGATTATTTCTCCCTCAATCACTATTTCCCATCAGTTTCTTACAGTCTCTGTGTTCCAGCTTCTTACAGAGTGCACAGAAAAACTTGGGCTTGCCAGAGCAGCCACCAAAGTTTATACCAAGGATGGAACCACAGTCTGTACTTTGTGTGATTTGGTTTCATGGGCTCTAGATGAATCTTTCATTCAGAGAGACTCGAAGGAACAAAAGAAAATTGCAGCTCCTATTGGACCAGAAGAGACAACTCTTCAAAGTATGGGAAGTTGACTGCATTCTGCAAAAGTTAATTGGTTCTGTTTATATCTGGTCACAAAAAATGCCATGTGAAATTTTGTTTATTGCTTACTTATTTTCATCTATTTGAAAGGCAGGGATAGAGAGAGTGAGCGAATAAGGGTGAGAGAGTGAAAGAGAGAGTTGGATTAGTTGAACATTCCATCCACTGGTTCACACCTCAAATGGTCACAACAGCCAGGGCTGGCCCAGTCCTCAGTCCAAAGCCATGAGCCCACAACTCTATCCAGATCTCTCATATGAATGACAGGGGCCCAAGCACTTGATCCATCATCTGCTGCTTCCCAGGATGCGCCACCAGTAAGCTGGATTGGAAGCCGAGCAGCTGGGACACCCAACTAGCACTCAGATATGGAATGAGGGCATGCCAGGTGGTGGCTTAACCTGCTACCCCACAGCACTCGCTCTGATGTGACCCTTTTATTCAATCACTTCTTCCAGAATTTTGAAATCACAGGGAACTACTTTTGTAAGTGATTTCAAAAGTATCAATAGAGAGTTTTTACCTTTAGGAACAATAGGAAATAATTAGAAGCAATATAAATTTTTATTTCAGTACTGCAAAAATAAATTACATAGAATTAATAAGCTATGTTTGTAAATTTAGCTAATTTATGAGACAGGAGCAGATTTTACTCTCAAACTCAGCCAAAATGACCGGAGACCACTTAAGAAAGTGGGGCTTGGACATTGTCAATCTATTAGAAGAAATATCCTCTCCACACCTCTCCTGTCTTCTAACTCCCCTTCTCTATCCTGCCCATCTCCACCACTGCCACAAGCTCCAGTCAATGTCCTGTAGGGCAGCTTTTAGTACGGAAGGTTTTAATTTTAATTATCTCTTTACATCTTTGTGTGTCTCATTAGATTATGTACAACTTGAGGGCAGGGACTGTATCCCAAATAACTGCTAAGTAAAACAGAGTACTGCTAGTAGTGATTTAGTACAGTTTTCTCAGTGTGAATTTTTCTACTGTTGTTGTCTTGAGAAGAATGAGTTTGAGATTAGGAACTTGGATTTTGGAGCCAAAAAACCCAGAGTTCCAAACCAAGCTCTGTCACTTGTTACCTGAATGACCTTAGGCAAGCTGCTTAACTATGCAGTACCTCAGTTTGCTCATTTGCAAAATGAGGACATGAATAGTAATTTACTTCAAGGAAGTTTTATGAGGATTATGTGAATATAATGCATAAATATTCATATACACATTTGTATATTGAACATATATTTGATTCTCATCAATATGAATATATTCATAAGAATACACACATATAAATATATGCTCTCATATATAAGTTCTTCATAAGAAAAAATGTAAATCTAAGATATACATATAAAATGTATCTATCTGTTACTTAGAACAGAGCCTGGTTGATGTTTACTGAACATTCACTAAATCTTGTTATTACTGTGTATAGGCTATTATTTGTTGCTACCTGAGGAGTTTTAAAGAATAAAGCATAGATTTCTGTCTTGATTCTATAACATTATAATTTCAAAGTCTTATTTTAAACCTGGTTGGAAGCAGTGCTATTTATACAGGACTGCTGAAAGGACACAGCCACCCCTTCTGCTCCAGATTCCAAAGGCCACCCTTGAATCGGGCAGGGCTGTTAGTGAGTTACCCTTTTACCGAGTTATGGTTTGGGATTGTGCCATCAATTTGCACTGAGGAACTTTAAAGAAATAGCTGCTGGTGAGAGTTCAGCAGAGTTTTCAATGCAGGCAGTGGGTGAGAGCCAGGCTCTGGAGGCAGATGATGTGGATCCCAGTCCTGATCCTGCCACCACACAGCGGAGGGAGGAAAGCTCAACTGCCTCATCTGTACAAGGTGGACGAAAAGAATGGCAACAGGACCCAGCTCAGAGAACTGTTTTCAGAATAACACCAGACAGTGTTATGTCAATGTCGTAGTTAAACGCCTGGCAAGTAGTACAGCCTATGCTGCATACCAGGATACTGATAGCTGTTTCATGAATGATCTCTTTATGAGCACTTAATTGCATTTCTCCAGCTCTCAGTACCAGGAAAAGTATATCTTCTGCAGAATTTGTCTGTTTATTTGGGCCATTTGAATCCAGAAATTTTGTTTTGTTTTCCCTTCTTCTCTGGCCTCTAGGAAGCTTTGAGCCCAAACTATGCTTTAACAGCTGCAAATTAAAAGAGAGTGGTGTTTACTTCTATTTCACAATGAAAACAGTAGCCAACATTTATTGGATGCTTGCAACAGTGACTAGGTTAAATGCTATTTCTTCTAAGCACTTGCTACTTTAATCTGACAGCAGAATGAGATAGATATTATCATTCACTTAAAATCTGAGGACACTGAGGCACCTCACCCTCACGCTAGACCATTCCTATACTCCTCTTCTGTTTTACTTGGTTTTCTTATCCTTTATTTTTCCCCTTTCTAATAAGCATACTTTAGCAGGTCACCTCAAATTTCTGTAAGAACTAGGTGATGTGTCAGAGAAGAATTAAAATGTATATTTACAGTCATATTACATTAACTTCTTTGGTTGCATATGATGTTTTTGACCATATTTATGTATCGACCTCATGAAATAATTAATGAAGTAATTAATGAAGAATGAAATATTTTGAATAAATGAATTCTGATTGTAAATGTATTAATTATTCATTGAACAATTGTAAGTGTGCCATTTCTTTCCCAGAAAACCCAAGAGTGAGATTGAAAAATAAATTATTTCCAAAGTCTTTGACATCCAACAGTTTGGATGATGTTGACACGTCTTTGCTCATCCAGATCCTCAGAAATCCTATTGCCATTTGGGTATCTTGTGGTGAGCCATTTCAACCTCCAAATGGTAAGCTTTTTGTTTTTGCTTTCAAGCAAGTATATGAATGTGAGAAACAAAGTTTAGTCCATCATAAGAAAATGAATTAAATGTGTGTAATGTCAACATAATAGCATCACATTTATGCAAAGAACAGGAGATCCATCAATTATTGTGTGCATGAGAATAGCTATTGCACATTTGCCTGTTTCTTCTTACTAAAATGGAGTATTCTGCATGGAAAAAAAAGTCTAATTTAGTTGATAAAGAGATCCTTGGTCTATGAGACTGAGAATAATGGTATACATTAGAAAATAACAAATGAGTTTAATTCACACTGAAGACGACCTGTCTGCACATTTTCATTTTTAAGAATTGCACCCTTTAGGCAGTAGGTGGATGTTTAAAAAATGAATGGTTCCAAGCCAGGCTTTCATCACCTCCAAATAGTTTGTGGAAGTGGAAAATGAAATATGGCCACTGCATATGGTAAATCTATATAATAAAACAGCACTGCTCTTCTCTCCCACACCCCGCCTTCATCCCACAAAGCAATGCCTTAAGCTCTGTCATCTTTCAAATTAGGTTTCTTTTAATGACCCTTACCTTTTAATTACTTGTTTCTAATTGAATCTCTTTCTTAGAGCAGAAACTTCTTTGTAAATTGCTGTGCATGATAAATTACTGTTGATAAAAGAATGCTAGATAAAATATCATGTATTTTTTCTTATTCTAGCTTTGCAGAAAGCAGAAACATTCGAGAAACAGATTTGGCTTAAAAAGGACAAAATTTTGGCTGATCTGGATTCCATGAAACACAAAATGAGACAGTTAAAAGGTCAGTATGAACTTAACCAAATATTACATGTTTAATTCTAAAGCTGACCTCAATTTATGATAGGTATTTTTTTTTACCATTGGACACCAAGTATTTAAGCAATGAATACTATGGAAATATTGTATTACAAAAGTTATTTGAAGAAAGTCTAAGACCTAATAATATACATTTTTAGTACCAAAGTTATATTTGTAAATTTCATATTAAAAGGAATACCTCTTAATTATGTATATATATTAAAAAAATTAGGAGGATGTCTGGGCCAGATAATCACACCATTGCTTTTGAAATAATACCTGAACTAACATTTATAGGCTTTGGAACTAGTCTCTAAATTAACTTGCTGTGGTATTTCTGTTTGTTTAATAGCCTGAGTGAGGAATCACTAAAATATTCAGTGTTGAATTTCAATCAATATCTCAAAAGGATTACCTCTCCTTTTTATTTACATCTTAAAAATTATTAGAGAGCTAGAGGGACAGAGACAGAAACACAGAGACAGACAACACTCCCCTCCACTAGTTCATTCCCCAAATTCCCATAACGACCAGGACTGAACAAGGGTCAGTGCTGGAAGCCGGAAGTTCATCCAGGTGTCCTACATGGGTGAGAGGAGGCCAAGTTCCTGGAGTCTGCATTGGGTCTCCCAGGGTCTGCATTGACAGGAAGTTGGAATCAGGAGCTGGAGCTGGAGCTGGGAGTCAAACCCAGGCACACAGATACGGGCTGTGGCCTTCTTAACCACAGGCTAAATGCCTGTTCCTCTGTTTTTATGCAACTATATGCTATTCATGGTCAAAGATCAGTTGGCATTCTTTATCCTCATCTTCCATTGTTTTTGTGACAAAATCTTAGGTTCCTGACCTTATCCTATTTCCAGCATTTGAAATACAAGTGATTCTTTGGGGAGCAACAATGCACTATGGACTTTAGTCTGGAAAGAAATAATTTTCAATCTCTGAAACTGACATAACAGAATTTCTTTTCCTAAGTGTGTGCACTGTGTTGTGTCAAAACCATATTACTCGGGAATGGCACTGTGGTGTAGTGGGTAAAACTGCCGCCTACAGTGCTGGCATCCCATATGGGTGCAGGTTCAAACCTCAGCTGCTCCACTTCTTGCTTTTTTTTTTTTTTTAAAGATAACTGGGTTGCATCTTTTTTCTTTTTTTATTTGACAGATAGACATTGAGGGAAAGAGACAGAGAGAAAGGTCTTCCTTCCGTTGTTTCACTCCCAAAATGGATGCTACGGCCGGAGCTAGGCTGATCCGAAACCAGGAGCCAGGTGCCTCTTCCTGGTCTCCCATGCAGGTACAGGTGCCCAAGCACTTGGGCCATCCTCCACTGCCCTCCCAGGCCACAGCAGAGAGCTGGACTGGAAGAAGAGCAACCGGGACTAGAACCCGGCGCCCATATGGGATGCTGGCACCGCAGGCAGAGGATTAACCAAGTGAGCCACGGCGCTGGCCCCAGCTGCTCCACTTCTGACCCAGCTCTCTGCTATGGCCTGGGGAAGCAGTAGAAGACAGCCCAAGTCCTTGGGCCCCTGGACCCACGTGGGAGACTGAAAAAAAGCTCCTGGCTTCAGATTGGCGCAGCTCCAGCTGTTGCGGCCATCTGGGGAGTGAACCAGCAGATGGAAGACCTCTCTCTCTATCTCTGCCTCTGCTTTGCTGTAACTCTGCCTTTCAAATAAATCAATCAATCAATAATTAAAAAAAAACGTATTACTCTTGCTTTAATAAACAGCAACCAGTCCTACATGCTTTGGACAGAACTCTGGTTTGAAATGGCTATTGTTCAGTCTTGACCAAAAGAGTGATTAGATGTAAGTGAAAAGCATCTATTACTACTACAAAGCACTTGCACTCCTGCTATTAGACATTTTCACTTGAATGTCTTAGAGACGTGTCCACAATGACAGCTCTTATATCACCCCCATATCAAGAGTCTCCTCTGTTTCCCCTAGTAGTGGGTTCTACCACCAACAACCCAGGTGCTGTCACATAAACCTGGGAGTCATTGCTGGCATAGCTCTCCACCTCTCCCTTTGCTCAAGCAAATAATCATTGACTCTGGTTACACTGAATTGGCAAGTTGTACTCAGATGAATTCTAACCATCTTAAGCTCCAGCGTTACACAAGTTCAAACCACCATCATCTATTCCTCTGATTACTGCAACAGTTTTCCAATTTGTCCCCTTGTTCCCAGCCTTGATGGTAGTTTCTGTCCTCTGAAGGATGGTGACATTCTGGAGGTGAAGTGGTCATGTACAAGGGCAAGGTGTTATGTACTCCAGGCATAAAACATTTAAGGTTCCCTATTATCCCTGGGACGAAGATGAAACATGTTAATATGGCTGTTGATGATCTGTTTCTCTGGAAGTTCTTCTCTCCTTAAGTTCCTCTCTCCTTGCCCGCCAAAACCTGTCAATCTGGCTTTTCTTTAAGTTGTCCAGACACACCATGAAATTTCTTAACCCTGAGCTTTTGACTCAATTCCCCCCCGCCCCCAAGTTTTCTCTCTCCTATCCTCTTGGATTGCTCCTGATCATTCTGTATTTTTCAGCCTATTTGTTCACTTCTTCCTGGAAGCCTTCCTCAATATTCTGAACCTGAAATTACCAAACTTCCCTTCAGAGAGCCCTCATCACATTATTATAATTGCCTATCCATATGACTAAGTCTCCTGTTAGATTATAAATTCTTTGTCTTTATTTTTCCTCTGAGCCATTGTAGAATGATTGAATTAAACAGTGAATGGAATTTTAACCATTCACTCCAGTGAATTTCCTAAACTGTATTTTTGTGTCACCTTAAATCCATAGAAAGCAGCATACCAAAAATAGCACCTGGCGTAGCTGCTTTACTGCATTCCTTACTGAATTAACATCATGTCTTCTGTTTCTTTTACAACTGAGTATTAAAAAGGCATTTCCAGTTAGCTGGCATCATTTACAATATCATTGTTGAAACCAGTATGTGTTTGGTCAGTTAATGTCCATTATGCAAGGATCTATAAATATAGCTTCTTTCATGATTTAGTGCTAGGATAAATCTTGTCTCTATTGGCAATCTGGCATGGTTTCTGCTGTTAAATACAAATATTAGCACATGCTTATAAAACCTCTTTACCAGCTGTTGAGATTGTAAGGATAAATAAGAACAACTCCTAGCTCAGCTAACTGTAGTCCTTGCTAGATTGTGAGCTTCTTGAGGGTTGAGTGAAGAAAGAAGTACAGAAGGCATAAATGTTACCAAATAGATTATTTCTGGCTATAATAGCCATTTGTAAATGCAGTAGGTATTTATTTAGCAAATGCTATATATAAAACACTGCTAAGCTGATTTTACATTTCATTTTAAAATATGATCATTGCTAATATTGTGTCATTAATAATTAATGTATAGGGCTTTTATGATTCAGTAAAAATACTTGCTCCTTGGTTTATGTATCATAAATACTCAATAAATATTGGTATAGAGTCCAGAGGGCCAGCAACGTGGCTCAATAGGCTAATCCTCCACCTGTGGTGCTGGCACACCAGGTTCTAGTCCCAGTTGGGGTGCCAGATTCTGTCCCGGTTGTCCCTCTTCCAGTCCAGCTCTCTGCTCTAGGCCGGGAGTGCAGTGGAGGATGGCCCAAGTGCTTGGGCCCTGTACCGGCATGGGAGATCAGGAGAAGCACCTGGCTCTTGGCTCCGATCAGCGCAGTGCGCCGGCCGCAGCGGCCATTGGAGGGTGAACCAACGGATAAAGGAAGACTTTTCTCTCTGCCTCTCTCTCTCTCCCTGTCCACTCTGCCTGTCAAAAAAAGAGTCCAGAGAAGGCAGCACATATATCTACTTGGGGCCTTAAAACTGATAAATAAACTCAGAAGTGGCAGATCAAGCCAAAGTATCTCTTTTGTGACATACCAAGACAACATTGGAGCATTCATTTAGTGTGAAAGTTAAACAGATATGTCAACTGAAACCCAACATAGGGTGGACTTACCCTTCCAGATACAGATGTTGCTGAGCTAGGGCAGGGCTCCCAGTATGGGAGGGTAAGGGGAAAAGTTGTCCAGGTGTGACTGATAGCATGAAAGAAAAGTAAGTACTCAGTTCTCTAGCTTCTAATAGAAAACGGTGTGCAAATGGACTAATAATTCTCGCCTTTTTTTTCAATTTCCCATCAGAGAAGTCATCTGCCATTGATAGTGAGGCCTCATCCCCTTGAAATGAAACATCAGAAGTAGGGAAGAGGCATGCCCCATTTATAGTTAGCTATCATTATCTCCTGATCTCACGTGAAATAAAGTAGGATATATGAAAAATATAAGAAAATTTTAAAAATTATTCAATACCTTTTACTTAGTTTCAATTTATATTATTCTTACCTATAATAATACTTTAGTTTGAAAGTCCTTTTCAAAGATAAAACATTTTGTGATGATCTGACATCTCTTCATGAAAATTATGGTTAAAT
Organism: Lepus europaeus; assembly: GCF_033115175.1. Lineage (NCBI taxonomy): Eukaryota > Metazoa > Chordata > Mammalia > Lagomorpha > Leporidae > Lepus > Lepus europaeus. The sequence goes on from NC_084833.1 coordinate 34,273,820, forward strand.
GCATTCAAATTTCATAGTACCATTAGAAGAAAGTTGACAAAAACAAATAATGCATTTTTTTTACTGTTTTCTATGTTCAATCAATTTTTTCAACAGTGTAAGTTATAAACTATTGCTGAAATATCTTTAGCTGAACAAAATTTTGGAGCTCAGAATGCATTATAACTAAAATGTTTGTTGAAATATTACCCATAAATTTATGTGTCATATACTAATGTTATCTATAACCTGTGAATAGAGTTGAGTTAAAAGTGCATTTAGTGCAACTTTGTGTTAGATGCCTGTGGTCTTCTCCAAAGCGTGTTACCTAATGGCATTGTCACCATAACTCATTCACTGATTGATTCAATTATGTTTTCTCCACATCCATAAACTGCACATGAATGTTTATTATGTACATAAGAATTTTGGTTTCTCTGAAAAGTCATTCCTACCACTTATTTTGTTGTTGTATCTATTTCTTAAAACTTGAGTTATAAGAGCTAAGAGCTTTATTCTCTGGAACTACTGAATTATTTTGAGTTTTGACCATGGCTATGGTCTGAAAAATCTGCACTGTAAGAGTATCTTGGCAACAACACTGAAAACAAGACTTCGTTTTCGTAGTTCTAGTATTTTATCAACCTAAGTGTTACTTTCTCAAAGAAGTCTTCTTTGACACCTTAGGCTAGGTCAGCAACTCCTGCTGCAGGTTCTTCTAGACCCAGTATTTCCCTGGCACAGCACCACTGCAATCAACAATCAGTGTACCATTCCCTTGATACATCATACTTGAGGCAAGGATTTGCTTTCAAACATATTTGCCTCTGTGCCATTCAGCGCAAACCAGACCTAGAACTGGTGCCCAATATAGATTTGTGGAAGGATTATACAAAAACAGCATTTTTTTAAACTTAAGCTCTGAGATCAGTATGAGACTCAATGCTAGTATGTATTCAACACAGAAAAAGAAAATAATTTCATACATGTGACCTTAAATCTCTTTTATAATGATTCTAAGTGGTCTAGTTGAAAGAATACATACATCTGAATCACTGCACTTATTAAATTATGCCTGTGATTCTTCAGAATACAGTATTTCAATAAATATTTTCTCTTACCGCAGCTTCTCAACAGCATAAAGGGCACAGAAGAGGTGTCAGAAACTAATCGTGCTTGCAGGGTATTATTAGTCAGAAAAAAAGAGCTTCTGTCTCTTGGGTTAATATTATTTTAGAAATACTTAATCCCCAGGCTGCTAAGCTAATTGTGGGGGAAAGGCTTATTATTAGTGAAAAGAACAAAACATATGTTCCAAGACTGGAAGAGATGATAGGGACTATATAAGGTCATGAATTCTATTTGACTAAATTACTACTGAACCGTATCATGGATGTGAGGCCAGGGCCAGGGTGGAAGTCAGCATGTTATCTTTCTTTTTCCATCTGTAGAATGAGGAGGAGTTTTCTAGCTATTTAAAGCCTGAAACTCTCATCTGAAGAGTTATTGTTGGATGTTATTACCTTAGGCATCTTTGCTTTTATGATATATTTAGTATTTGGGCCTATGCTCTTGGGTGGAATAATTTATGCATAGAAAGCCAAACCAATTTATTTGAAATCTGAAGGCCCTATCATCAGAAACAACATTTCCAGAGACTTCTTTCCCCAGGGCGCCGTGTAGCAGCACGTCAGCCAGCCACCATGATTCCCACCCAAAGCCCTGCGCAGCCAGTGGTGGTGGAAGGAGGATGGACTGAGCCGGCTCCAGAGGAAATTGAACTCATGGAACTTATAAGGCATACAGAGGTACAGTCCTGTGGATGGCAGACTGTAAGGACTCTGCTTCTTTTTTAAGGGTTTAAAAGTACAATATTGAATTTTTAAATTATGCTACTAATATATTCTCAGCATCTGGTCAGTTATGACCACATAAGCATATGCCAAGCATTGAGTTGGCATTTAGAGAGTAGCTATCTGAAAGACAGTCAGCTCATTTGAAAGTCTGTTTTGTTTGAATGGAGACCAGAAATTATGACCTTAGCCAAGAAGAGAAAAGGGCCCAGTGGATATGTGTAAAGGTAGTTATAATAAGTGTAGTCAAGTTGAGCCTTATGGCTTCATTGCTCATCACTCCTAAGGGTATGTCTCAAAGTGTAGAAAGAGCAAGGAGCAAAATACTAATTGCAGTGGAGACATTCAGAAGTGAGGAATTCAAAAAAGTGGCTTCAGCCCAATTGGTTAATCAGTCAGGATCGCCAGACATAAAAAAGTTGAAAAAAGAAAGGTCAGTTTTTGAGAGAGGACAGTAGACACCAAGGAAAACTTTTAGCTTTGTGAGGTTTTTCATCCAAATGATATGTTCCTATTTCATAGTGTTTCTCAAATTTGTAAATGTGTTCAGTCTACATCTTAGACATTTGCCCAAATGAAGGTTATTAGAAAAAAGAAATTGACATCCCTAGAAATATTACTTCTTGCCAAGCTAAGAAGAATAAATCACTGACCAGGGGATGAATGCAAAGCATTGATGCAGGGCTTGCTTGAAGTAGGATGAAAAGCTGCCCAGCAGGAACCTGGCAAAGTATAAGGGTGGCTACTGTATTTTAAAAGACAGCAAGCAAGGACTCAAACAACACCCATGTACACTCCCTGAAGCATTCCGTGGTTAAAGGAAATGATGTTGTGATTCTAATCAAAAACCTATTTATTAGATGTGGAGAAATGGCTCAGCAGGAGAAGCACCATGCAGAATTCCAGAAACATTCTTTCTTCATTGCTCCAAATTATAGATGAACATCCAGTGCTTTGCCAAAATGAGTGTCTTATTGTTATTATTACTCTAATGATTGGTATTGCCTTAGTGTTTCACGGAAGCGAGGCAAGTCAGGACAGGAGACACTAATGCACTCAGTGGTTACTTCCTAAAATGTTTTTATATAATAATTACAAGAGATTTCTGACTTTCGTAACATTCTTTATACACACTCCACAGATAGTTCTCTAAACGTGGCGTTGTCTGGGATTTTTCTTGACAGGCACACCTTTCTGAAGTCCAGGAACAGCAGTCCAAGAGAAGCTTCCCAGTTGTGACTAAACGTCTGGCGGTAAAGCGGAGCAGTCTGTACAAGCAACCCAACACAAAACGGGTCTGGACCTACCTAAACGGAGGCAGACCTGAAGACGGCACCTACGCCTGGGGGAAAACCATCTCAGAGGTACATCTGGTGTGCAAGGACTGTCTCACAAGTCGGGGTTCAGATCTCCACTCGGACATTTCTGTATCGTTAGGTCAGGAAGATTACTTCTCTGAGCTTCCTTTTCTCATGTGTGAAATGGGAATGTTACTTTCCTCCTAGGGTTGATCTGATGTTTAAAAGGGCTGGTGGTGTGAAGCCCAGTGCTGTGTCGTATGTATGAATTTGAGCATGACATTCGGCCAGCAGAGAACAAAGCCAGTCAAACCTACCACAGCCAAATAGTGAAATCCAAGCTTTAAGATAATTCTCATCCTTTATTTTAAATCCAGTTCACAAAAGAGTAATTTTTCCCCTCATCATGAGCTATTCACTAGATATGTTCTATGTAAGAAAAGCAGCATTACTCATGAGAGAAAAATGTAGCAAATTCTTATTACCCAGAGTCCTAGAACTGGCAGAATTTCCACTTTCCAATGTTAAAACAGGAAAAGAAGAGCAGCAGTTCTTATATTGCTTGCAATTTCAAGAGTATAATACTAAAATTTCACCTCTTATCAATCTTTTTAAAAAATGTATTTATTTATTTGAAAGACAGAGAGAGAGAGAGAGAGAGAGAGAGAGAGAGAGAGAGAGAGAGAGATTTTCCACCTGCGGGTTCACTCCCTAAATGGCTGCAGCAGCTAGGTCTGCTAAGAGCCAGGAGCTCTTATGTAAGTGTCATGTAAGCTTATGTAAGCTCACATGTAAGTGTCAGGGGCCCAAGTACTTGGTCCATGTCCCACTGCTTTTGCAGGCCATTAGCCTGGAGCTGGATCAGAAGTGGAGCAGCTAGGACTGGAACCATTTCTCATATGGGATGCCGATGTCACAGACTGGCTTTACCCTCTACTGCACAACACTGGCCCCTTGTGTTAATCTTTAAGTGCAAATTTTAGGTACTTAATAAGTGAATTTTGATAATCTTTAAAAAGTTATTTATTTATTATGCATATATTGATACATATGAAAAGCAGGGAGACCGAGTCAGAGGTAAACAGACAGGCATGCAGAGATCTTCCATCCACTGGTTCTCTCCTCAAATGCCCACAGTAGTCAAGACTGGGCCAGGGCCAAGTCGGGAACCAGGAACTCCAGCTGTATCTCTCACATGGGTGGCAGGGAACCAAATACTTGAGCCATCACCTGCTGCCGGCCAGAGTGTACATTAGCAAGAAGCTGGAACTGGAAGCCTAGCCAGGACTTGAACCCAGGTACTCCTACATGGGGTACATCTTAACTTCTGCACCAAATACACACCTGAGATTTTGATAGTCTTTTTTGAAAGTCATATCTATTGTAGTAGTACCTTAAATAGTAGTTTTTTACTTTGTAAAATTTTTTAAAGATTTATTTATTTATCTGAAAGTTGGAGTTAAGCAGAGAAAGAGGAGAGGCAGAGAGAGAGAGAGAGAGAGAGAGAGAGAGAGAGAGAGAGAGGTCTTTCATCCACTGGCTTACTCCCCAATTGGCTGCAATGGCCGGAGCTGCACCAATCTGAAGCCAGGAACCAGGAGCTTCTTCTGAGTCTCCCACACGGATACAGGGGCCCAAGGACTTGGGCCATCTTCTACTGCTCTCCTAGGCCATAGTAGAGAGCCAGATTAGGAGTGGAGCAGCCGGGTCTCAAACTGGCACCCATTTGGGATGCCAGCACTGCAGGCAGCAGCTTTACCTGCTACACCACAGCACTGGCCCCAAAATGTTTTGTGACAAGAGAAAATCACACAGAGGTAGCATGTTGATGGGGATAGTAGAAAGTGAAGATGGTGGAATAGACTAGCCTCATTCATAGAGCTGGTAAGGATACTGAGAGGTGGCAGGGCATCTCCTGAATTCTGCACCTGGAGATTGATCCAGTTTCAAGGTCCCTTCTTTGGCAGGGACTTTGAGTAAGAACTGTGAAAACAGCATCTCATAAGTTGACAATCAATTTGCTACACTGGGGAAAATAAGAGTTAAAAATGTGGAAACTGTATCCTCAAAACTAGGAACACAATAAAGGACCTTCATACATGGGGAAAAAAACAAACTTATTTGTGTGTTTGTTTTTAAAGAGAGTGAAAGCTTTTTCAGAAGAGAGCATCCTAGGAAAGCTTTGCTTTTTTCTTTAAAAATCAGAATTCATATTGTGATGCCAAGTCTTAAAATGCATTTAACTGCTGCAACTAGAACCAATAAATTAGTGAGAGAACTGTAATGATTGATAAGTAGGGAACAGTAGAGAAGGGAGAATGGGCATAAGATAGCCAATCAGACCAAGGGTGGCAGAAGCTTATAATAGCATTTCCAAAGATTACATATATCTGTGTCTAGTTTGAGAGGTATTTTTGATTTAAGTGACTTCCAGTGTCGCATATAAAAAGCATTCTATGGAGCCAGTGCCGTGGCACACTGGGTTAATCCTCTGCCTGTGGCACCCGTATCCCATATGGGCACTGGTTCTAGTCCTGGTTGCTCCTCTTCCAGTCCAGATCTCTGCTATGGCCTAGGTTAGCAGTAGAAGATGGCCCAAGTGCTTGGAACCCTGCACCCACATGGGAAACCAAGAAGAAGCACCTTTCTCCTGGCTTTGGATCAGCACAGCTCCAGCTGTTGAGGCCATTTGGGAAGTGAACCAATGGAAGGAACACCTTTCTCTCTATCTGTCTCTCTTGCTGTCTGTAACTGTACCTGTCAAATAAATAAATAAAATCATTTTTAAAAAAAGGCATTCTAGGCCGGCGCCACGGCTCACTAGGCTAATCCTCCGCCTTGCGGCGCCGGCACACCGGGTTCTAGTCCTGGTCGGGGCACCGATCCTGTCCCGGTTGCTCCTCTTCCAGGCCAGCTCTCTGCTGTGGCCCGGGAGTGCAGTGGAGGATGGCCCAAGTCCTTGGGCCCTGCACCCCATGGGAGACCAGGAGAAGCACCTGGCTCCTGCCATCGGATCAGCGCGGTGCGCCGGCCGCAGCGCGCTACCACGGCGGCCATTGGAGGGTGAACCAACGGCAAAAGGAAGACCTTTCTCTCTGTCTCTCTCTCACTGTCCACTCTGTCTGTCCAAAAAAAAAAAAAAAAGGCATTCTATGACTGTTCCATATCATTCAATTTTTATACATTTTATATATGAAGAACACTGTTCTGAATACTGTGAAAAAATTTTCTAAGTTACATATGTGAAAAGATTTTAGTAACTTAATAGTGCTGTGTAATTGACAGGTTAATATCAACAGTGACGGTAGCAGTAGATGAAATAAAGTAACATATGGTCTGTGCTCTCATTAGATTAACATTTCAAGTTGGCAACATTTTTAAAAACGTATCCTTGTTTCACTTGGATGTATAAAGAGATGGGCATCTTCATGCTGATGGAAGTATAATCCTTTGTAAGATCGTTTGTCGGTACATGTTGTAAACAATGCACTTTTACAACTTAGTCCTCAGGGCATTTTGATGAATTTAGGAATGTTTGTTAAGAATAGTTGTCACAGGACTATTTATAAAAACAGAGACAGATTTAAAATAATTTTAAAAACTCATGAGTTGGGACTTGGTTAAATGAATTATAACACATATGCTAGAATTTTACACTTTTATGACTGGCATTCGGTGCATTGGTTAAGATGCTACTTGGGATGTTTGCATCGCATATTGGAGTGCCTGGCTTTGAGTCACAGATCTTCCACTTCCAATCAAACTTCCTGCTAATGCACACCCCTGGGAGTCAGCAGATGATGGCTCAAATACTCTGGTCCCTGCCACCCACGTGAGAGACCTAGCTTTGGCCTGGCCCAGTCCTCACTGTGAAGTCATTCAGAGAGGTAACAGACACATGGAAGATTTCTCCATCTCTCTGTATCTATGCCTTTAAAATAAAGTGAACAAAAATATAAACCAACTTTTAGAAAAAAATAATGATAATAAAGACATTCAAAATCTACTCAGTGAAAGAAGCATAATATAAGACATGTGGCGTTAGAGTCTATGCACGTACAAGCACATACATTGGCGAAAACACTGGAAGAATATTATTGTTAAGTATTTTTGAGTGGTCATCTTATAAGGGACCTCTATTTTTCTTTCTTGTATGTTTTTCTATTTGTTCCATATTTGCTATTCTTCTTAAGAAAGACTTACCTGATAAGAAAGCTGATGTTCCTCTTAGAGAAAGACTAACATAATGTGCTGAAGTTCAAATCAATGGTACAGGCAGGAAGTTCAATAGGAGTTTAGAAGATGAGAGCACTCTGTCCCCCAGAGGTGAGTGGCAAGGCATTTCAGAGGAATCAATCAGGACCTCCTTTGGAGCTTGAGAAATGTGTAAGATTCAACATCTCAGGCAGAAAAAGTATTAACAAGGATGAGGGATGCCACACACAAAGGTGGTAAAATTCATAAAGCACGTTAAATAGATGATCCTTGGTCTGAGAAGTAGGGAGAGATCTATGAATGGGGAGATGATTTAAAAGTATGTGGTAGACCCCACATATTGCATGTATTATTTTACTCAAGCAGCCGCAAAATACGACAGACCGCGCAACCTAAGCAACAGGAATTTATTTTATCACAGTTTTGGAGGTGCAATGTCCAAGATCAAGGTGCCAGCATTGATTTCCAGTGGGGGCACCCTTTCTGGCCTGCTGATGACTGTCTTTTCACTGTCCTCACATCATCTTTCCGTGGAGAGAGAAGGGCTGTAGTGTCTCTTCCTCGCCTCATAAGGAAACCAGGCCTACTGGATTAGGGCCCTGTGCCTATCGCCTCACTTAAGCTTAACCATCAGCTTAAATGCCTTATCTTCAACCATTGTCACAATAGGGTTAGGGCTTCAGTAAGAATTTGAAGGGGGCCCCCAGCATCATGGCATGACTGGTTAAGTCATGGCCTGCATCTGCCATAGGCCTCCCACATGGGTGCCGGTTTGAGTCCCAGCTGTTCCACATCAGATCCAGCTCCCCACTGATGTACCTGGGAAATTATTGGAAGATGGCCCAAGTCCTTGGGTCCCTGCACCCACGAGGGAGACTGGGATGGAGCTCCTGGCTACTGGCTCTTGGTTTTGGCCTGTCCCAGCCCCAGCTGTGTGGTCACTTAGGGAGTGAATCAGCATTTGGAAGATCTCTGTCTTTCCCTTTCTCTCTCTGTAACTCTGCCTTTCAAATAAATAAAATAAATCTTAAAGATAAAAAAAGAATTTGAAGAGACACAAATCAGTCCATAACACTATCTCAGACTAGACTACTGGAACCATTAGTTGCTTCTGAATAAAGAAATGGAATGGTGGAAGCAATGATTTGGGAAGACTAATGTAGGTCTTGTATTTAGAAATATACTGTAGAATTTCCAGGAATTTTTCTGCGTATTCTTTCTTTCTTTGTTGTATTTTTTAAAGTTATTTTTGATCTCTTCCTTTTCCAAGCTGAGTATTTTTGTCTACAGGGGCCTGTGTGAGATTCTCTGTGATCAGTTCGAAATGTATCCCTTCAGGCTCTCAGACTGTCAAGAATTCCTCACAAGACAGGACCATGTAGAACAAACAGGCTGCAGGCAGGACAGGGTATAGATTTCACTTGGGCAGTCTGCCTACAGACACTAGCTCCGAAGGAGTCAGAGTTTCAGTGGTTGGTACATTTACTGGAAGAATGACAAACACCACATTTCAAAATGCTTCACTCTATCTCCTATAATGAAACCCCCAGATGGTATTCAAACGCCAGCCAGTGCAGGCTTTTCTCAAGTGCTTTTGCTGCTGTGGCTATTCTGGGTGATTTAACCACGTTTTCTCCCACCCACCCTTTGAACATTGCCAGAGCAGCTCTCATCTCCAACTGGTGTCAGCTCATCAGTCATCCATGCGCAGGCAGCTCTTTGCCCAGGGTTAGTGGCTCTTTCTTCGAGACCAATATCTTTCTCTGATTTATGATTACCCACACCCCTCCTTACATAGATAAAAGCATTTGTTTTGTCCCATCCTTGCAATGTCTCTGATTCTACAGAATCTCAGAATCAGTATGTTATTGCTCAGTCTAGAAGCGGTTCTGAATACATGAGTGAAATTGGAAGAATGAGAAGCAGCCCATTTCAATTTGGATAGGCAAAGACCTCTGACAGGGGGTGCACAACTTTCCATGATGCCAAGACATGAGAACTAAACTCTCAAAGTAAGCTGTGGATGAGGAATTGTTCATAGAACATTGTTCCTTTATCAGGAACTTGTAACAAAAATTCAGTTTTAACACCTACTCTAAATAAGATTCTTGAGTAAATTTAGAATACATTTGAAAACTGAGAATTAAAAATGTCTTTGAGGTCATAAATTGATTATATATTTTAGAACTTAATTGTATGGAAAATGCCTTATTTTCACATATATTTTCAAAAGGTTTTGTAAACTCATTGACTTTGTCTCATGTAAATAGGTTGTTGTAAAAACCAAGTAAAATACCCATAGGTTAAATTTCCATTTTGCCCTTAGTATACATATCCAGATTAAATTGCATTTATTTTTCTGGTTATAAATAGAAAGCATGATCCCTTTAGAATAGTAATATTTTCATGGTAAAGTAAGGAAAAATAAAAGAATTACCTTTTAGTAGGATCTTTTCAAACTATGCAAATTTCTTCCAGATACTTACCCATAATTCTAAGGCAGCTCCCCATTGCTCTCATCCCAGAAAGAAACTCAACTTAAATGCCCTTTGGTGAGGCTACTATTGAATTGAATTGAATTCGTTCATCCCTTGCTCAGAATACATGGTGAAAACTGCACTCTTCAAAACTGCATTGCCCTTTTACTCTTCTTGTCTTGCTTCTTACTACTAATTAATTTTCCAGATGCAGGGTGCCATGGCTTGCCCCATTCTGCCACCTGCCGTGCTGCATTGTTGTGAGTTGTAGACCCTTAAAAGGTCTATAAACAGAAGTATTGATGGAGGTTTGGGGATTGATGTAGACCTGCTTCCTGCATTTTGAAGGAACAGATTTCTGACCCCCGAGAGGTGAAAGTCATGCAGACAGAATTGCAGAAAGATATTGCTTTCTTCCTGCTTGCTTATATGAGGCCCTTTGCAGAGTGAACCAGCGGATGGAAGACTTCCTCTCTGTCTCCCTCTCTCTGTAACTCTGCCTCTCAGATAAATAAATAAAATCTTTGAAAAAAACCTATTCACATAGTCTTAGAGTTGTTTTCACATTTTTTAAAGATTTATTTTAATTATTTGAAAGGCAGACAATAGCTAAGACCTGGAACCAACCCAAATGCCCATCAACAGTAGACTGGATAAAGAAATTATGGGACATGTACTCCATAGAATACTATACAGCAGTCAAAAACAATGAAATCCGGTCATTTGCAACAAGATGGAGGAATCTGGAAAACATTATGCTGAGTGAATTAAGCCAGTCCCAAAGGGACAAATATCATCTGTCCTCCCTGATCAGCGACAGCTAACTGAGCACCAAAAGGGAAACCTGTTGAAGCGAAGTGGACACTATGAGAAACAATGACCTGATCAGCTCTTGTCCTGACTTTAGATGTACAATGTAATACTTTATCCTTTTTAGTATTTTTTTTGTTCTAGTACTATTGGTTGAACTCTGTAAATAACACACAATTATTCTGAGGTGTTTAAATTTTAACTGAAAAGTGATCCCTGTTAAATTTAAGAGTGGAAAAAGAGAGGGAGGAGATGTACAATTTGGGACATGCTCAATCAGACTTGCCCCAAATGGTGGAGTTAGAAACGTGCCAGGGGATTCCAATACAATCCCATCAAGGTGGCATGTACCAATGCCATCTCACTAGTCCAAGTGATCATCTTCAGTTCACAACCGATGGCTCTGATAGGTCTAAGAATCAAAGGGATCACACAGATAAGACTAGTGTCTGCTAATACGAACTGATAGAATCAAAAAGGGAGAGAACGATCCATCATGGGAAGCGGGATACACAGCAGACTCATAGAATGGCAGATGTCCTAAATAGCACTCTGGCCTCAGAATCAGCCCTTAAGGCATTTGGATCTGGCTGAAGAGCCCATGAGAGTATTTTAGGCATGGAAAGCCAAGACACTTTGGAAAAAAAAAAAAAAGAAGAAGAAGAAGAAGGCCTAAATGAAAAATCTCTGTGACTGAGATCCCAGTGGAAAGAACGGGGTCATCAAAGAAGGAGGTATGTTTCTCTGAAGGGAGGAGAGAACTTCCCCTTTGACTATGACCCTGTTGGAATAAGATCAAAGTTGGCGAACTCAAAAGGCTTCCATAGCCTTGGCAACTCATGACTAGAGCCTAGGGAGATTACTGACGCCATAAACAAGAGTGTCAGTTTGTTAAGTCAACAACAGGGGTCACTGTGTGCTTACTTCTCATGTGGGATCTGTCCTTAATGTGTTGTCCAATGTGGAGTAATGCTATAACTAGTACTGAAACAGTATTTTTACATTTTGTGTTTCTGTGTGGGTGCAAACTGATGAAATCTTTACTTAGTGTATACAGAACCAATCTTCTGTATATAAAGATAATTGAAAATGAATCTTGATGTGAATGGAATGGGAGAGGGAGCAGGAGATGGGAGGGGTGTGAGTGGGAGGGAAATTATGTGGGGGGAAAGCCATTGTAATCCATAAACTGTACTTTGGAAATTTATATTTACTAAAGAAAAAAAAAAAAGAAAGGCAGAGTTACAGAGAGAGGTAGAGACAGAGAGAGCGAGGGAGGCCTTCCATTTGCTGGTTCACTCCCCAAATGGCCACCATGGCTAGAGCACAGCTGATCCAGAGCCAGGAGCCTGGAGCTTCTTCCAGGTCTCCCACATGGGTGTAGGGGCCCAAGGACTTGGTCCATGCTCCACTGCTTTCCCAGGTGCATTAGCAGGGAGATGGATTGGAAGTGGAGCAGCGAGGATTTGAACTGGTGCCCATATTGAATGCTGATACTGCAGGCCAGAGTCTTTTTTTTTTTTTTTTTGACAGGCAGAGTGGACAGTGAGAGAGAGAAAGGTCTTCCTTTTGCCGTTGGTTCACCCTCCAATGGCCGCCGCGGTCAGCGCGCTGCGGCCGGCGCACCGCGCTGATCCGATGGCAGGAGCCAGGTGCCTCTCCTGGTCTCCCATGGGGTGCAGGGCCCAAGCACCTGGGCCATCCTCCACTGCACTCCCTGGCCACAGCAGAGAGCTGGCCTGGAAGAGGGGCAACCGGGACAGGATCGGTGCCCCGACCGGGACCAGAACCCGGTGTGCCGGCGCCGCAAGGCGGAGGATTAGCCTGTTGAGCCACGGCGCCGGCCTTCAGGCCAGAGTTTTAACCCACTGTGCCACAGTGGTGGCCCCTATTTTCATTCTTTAACAGAATTACCCTCAGGGTTATGCAACATGTTGGCTAATGTTGCTAGTATTATTGGTGTTTTGCAACCGTATGTATATTTTCATAATATTTCAAGGAAAAATTTATGAATATTTCAAGAAAAATTGAAACATCCTTCTAGAACATTTTTTTAAATTCATCAGTTAAGTACAAAGGCTTTCTCTTTTAAAAGATTGGTTTATTTATTTGAAAGGAAGAACATCAGAGAGAGGGAGTCAGAGAGAGGGTGTGTGTTTCCATCCACTGGTTCACTCCCAAAATGGCTGCAAAAACCGGGGCTGCACCAGGCTGAAGCCAGGAGCAAGGAATTTTACACAGATCTCCAATATGGGTGGTAGTGGCCCAAGTGCTTGGGCCATCCTCTGCTGCTTTCCCAGGAGCATTAGCAGGGAGCTAGATTGGAAGTGGGAACAGCTGGGACTTAAACCAGTGCACATACAGGATACCAGTGCTGTGGACCAGGACTTTAACCCACTGCACCACAGTGCCAACCCCAGTTCATCATTTTTTAAGCACCTTTAGGGAACATTTGTATACCCCTCTTCCCATCCCTTATATATCTATTTCTAAGTTATTTTTTAAAAGATTTATTTATTTATTTGAAAGTCAGAGTTACACAGAGAGAGAAGGAGAAGCAGAGAGCGAGAAAGAGAGAGGTATTCTGCCCACTAGTTCACTCCCCAAATGGCCTCAATGACTGGAACCTGTTCTGGGTATCCCACGTGGGTGCAGGGGCCCAAGGCTTGGGCCATCTTCTACTGCTATTCCAGGCCATAGAAGAGAGCTGGATTGGAAGTGGAGCAGCCAGGTCTTGAACTGGTGCCTATATGGGATGCTGGCACTGGAGGCGTTGGCTTTACCTGCCACGCCACAGCTCTGGCTCCACTATTTCTAAGTTATAAGTGAGTAACTATTCAAATCAGGATACTAGTTCTCCTCAAAGAGCAGAGTCCTTAATACCTAACCACCTGGTGGCATCCCATGTTCAAACATGGCTATCCCTTTGTGTTGCAGCTGTTGGAGAATTGTTCGTCTCGTCTCAAAATGGCCCACCCAGCCAGAGCACTGTATACTTCAGATGGAAAGCTCATTGAGTCATGGGATGATGTAGAAGGAGACATGGTCATCTGTGTGGCCACAGGACATGACTTTGTAACCCAAAAAGGTACAGGTTATTTTTGAAGAATTAAGTGTTCAGTCTTTTCTTCAAAGAGCTTACTTTACTGAATGTTATAACCTATCATAGTGATTTTGTTATTGATTGAATGGTTTGATTTGAAAGGCAGAGAAAGAAAGAGAGAGGGAGATTTTCCATGTTCTGGCTCATGCTCCAAATGCCTACAGCAGCCAAGACCAGCCCAGATTGAAGTCCGGAGCCCAGGTCTCCCATGTGGGTGGTAGGGACCCAAGTATTTGAGCTGTCACTTGCTGCCTCCCAAGGTGCACAGTAGCAGGAAGCAGGGTTGGGAGCAGACCTGAGACTTGAGAGAGGTTATCCTATATGGAATGCAGATATCACAACCCTAAGCCAAACACCTGCCCCTAATCTTAAAGAATTATCCTCCTTTATGTCATTTACTCTACATTGGGAAAATTAAAATTATGTGCTGGAACCTCATTGTTAGTAGTGTTTAAAGAATTCCATCAAATCTCAGTTACCATGAGTCTTATCCTGGGGTTTATTTGCAGAAGTGGTAGGAGGGCCTCATCTGAAGGCATTCCCTTAGAATGAACCCTGATGAAAGTGAGGCTCCACTGACTTCCTACTTTATTTTATTAATAGTAGTTACATAGCTGGAAAATTTAACAATAAGTAAATATATTCTAGTTGTATATCCTGTCTGTTCCCTGATCATTTTCTTTGGTAAATGACAGAAATTGAAAAGAAAATATATTTGCTATTCAGTGAATGCTTGTCCTGTATCCAATTTATCTTGAGAGATTTAAGGCCTCATTCTGTAGTTGGGTCTACATTAGCAGAGACATAATTCTCAGGAAATTCTGAAAAATATTATTATCATTTTAAAGAAGATTAAACAATAAGGAAGTAAATTACCTGACATTTTGAAAAAAAAAAACAACCCAGAGTTATTCTTTTAGAAAATTTACCATAAAATTGTCATTACTGTGTTTATGTAGGGTAGGTAAGCCAAACATTTTGAAAATTTGCAATCATATCTTTCCATTTACTTCAGAAGCACAAGAGAAGAGAAATGAAGACCAAAAGGTAGAGAGACAGAGATTTATTGGGATGCCTTGCCTAGCATTGAGGAATGCCACAAAGATCCCTCCTGTATTGCCCTTCACTACGGAAGAAGCCCCACTCTTCATATTCTTTGAATTCTGCTGTTCACATCATCTGCCACTACCCATAACCCCAGAGCTTGGTGACCGTCACTGTATGGTTGCTTACAAAAATAAGAGTGGGGTTCTTTTAATCAGTTTAAGTGACAGCTTTCTACATTACCAAAATGCAGAGCCTATAGAAGTATGCCAGCCTTCCTTTCCTGAAAAAAAAATCAATCCGATTAAGAATGTGAACATATTTGATATGATTAAGCACAATTGAATAGCAAGCAAACATAGTATGATAGAAGGCACGTTCCCAGTTCCCCATTTGTGCTTAATCTTTCATATGCCTGGGACTGGCTCTTGCATGTACCCTACCCTCCTTGCCACGTTGTGTTCACTGGGCTTGCCTGATAAATAAAGCTACATCTGCTTCAGACAAGCTAGCCAAAAGAGTTCTGAACCTCAGAGAGAAATGATTCCCAGAATCCAGCCTGTCATCAATAAAAACTGTGAAGGTAGGAGAGAAAAATGGGAAATATAAATATTAGTCTCTCGACCATTTTCCTCCATGTTAGCTACGGGGACCTCAGGCAAGGTTATGTAGACAAAGGTTCATTTTTGCATCTTTACTTTCGAAGACATATGGATTACTCTCATGTAAAAGTTAATCCTTTCCCTATGCAAGTAGGTTGCTCATATTACTTTCATTTTTTGCTTTTTTTAAGATTTATTTTTATTTAGTTGAAAGAGTTACAGAGAGAGGTAGAGACAGAGAAGTCTTCCATCCACTGGTTCACTGCCCATATGGCCACAATGGCCAGAGCTGCACTGATCTGAAGCCAGGAGCTTCCTCCAGGTCTCCCATGTGGGTGCGGGGACCCAAGGACTTGGGCCATGTTCTGCTGCTTTCCAAGGCCATAGCAGAGAGCTGGATCGGAAGAGGAACAGCCTGGACTAGAACTGGCGCCCATATGGGATGCCGGAGCTTCAGGCCAGGGCTTTAACCTGCTGCGCCACAGTGCTGGCCCCTCTCATAATACTTTCATGTTGGAAGAATTACAAAAGGGTCTAATTGTTCTTCAGAAACTTTTTTTTACTGGTTTCATTTTGTTGTTTTTATTTCCTAAAATAATCATGAGAAATAATTAGTTGGAATTTAGATATACGGAATAGTTTTAAACAGAGAGAAATTCCACTACATACATGTACTTATTAAGTAACTTTAAATCAATCATTCCATTTTTCTGTGACCTATTGGCTTAGCTATGTAGTAAAAGAATGCAAAGACAGCCTATGAGTTTCAAAACTGAACACTCTGTAAGAACTTTCTGTGCTATAATGTAAAAAAACATTTAACAGGTAGAAGTTAGTTATCAAATAATCTTACTAGGTTTTTGAAGAATGAATTTGATTCAGCAAAAACAAACCAGATGCCATTAGAAATGATTCCTTTCACACAAAACCCAACAGAGTTAAACAAGTGCTTTTTGCTGCTTGCCATAAAATTTGAACACCATTATCATGGCTATGGCTCCCATCTTTCCAGTAGATCCAAGTTAGCTTGCAGTTCAACCTTCATAAAATGCCTAGGAGGAAGCCCTGCATAACAACCTCCATTTTTAAGAAACCAGGAGAATGCTAACACAATCTGATGCGGTAAGGAAGTCAAGTGTGTAATGAGAGCCCCGTGTGGGAGTCAAGGATTTCTGCAGGATCTTGAAGGTTTTCATCATCCTTAACTCTTTTTTTTTCTTTGACAAATACTCTGACTTCTCTCTTAAAATATTTTTTTTAAACAGAGGTAAAGCGACTGACAGAGGTCAGAGCAAATTATGCCAGAATCCGAAGGCAGCAGGGCCCGCACGCCACAGACATTGTGGTATCACCATCCCGCACACCCCTGTCTCTGGCCCGGCTCTACAGCTGACTCCCATCAGAACCATCGCACTGTGCCCTGGATTCCTCTGGTATCACCATGTGTACATGTTCACGTGTGTGTTATGTTGTGATGATTATGCAGCCCCCTGTCATTTCATGCAGTCTGTTTTAAGGTTATTGCCTTCCACATTTTGTGTGAAGTGGAATACTTCCTCCAGATCTGCTCCTGGAAAGGCAAGAAAACTAGGTGAAAAATGTGGGTGAAATGACTGTTTTAGTATTATTTTCTTCCAGGAGAAAAAATAACTACTAATTACTGAACTGTAATTCAGCAAGGTCAAAGTGCTTTGTTTATGTATTATATATATACACACACATACATATACATATATATAAACGATAAATAATTTGATACATAAATTAGACTCTTTGGCCACCTAACACTAAATTTGACCCCATCTGACATTTTCTGTCTTACTCACCATATTTTCCAAATCTCCATGTTAAAATCCTTCATTTACTGAATAAAAATGAAGTGGCTGGTAGCCACAGAATACCACATGAATTAGTCTTTCCTTCTCGACTTTCTCTTCAGGTTTGCTTTTAGTACCAGTGAGGACAGTTTGTGGGACACAGTTAGGCATTGTTCAGGAGAGGGAAGCTGGATAATTCTTGATATGTGATGTAGATGGTGTCCTTAATACAAAAATCTTAGAGAGAGAAAGCCTATGTGCCTGATTTGAAAGAAAAATCAGGCAAGGGTTGTTTTTCAAAAAGGGATTGAAGAAGATCCTTAACTGTCATAGGTAACAATCCTATAGGACAAGAAGCATTTTTACTCATTAAATTTTTCCTGGAGAAAAAGAAGAAAAACCTTTTTTTTTTAATGGCAGTGAAAAATCAGTTTGATTTCTGTTCCTGGTGGAAATTTTCCAAAGTAATGTTCCTCCTCCCTCTCTTCATCTGAAAGCCACTCATAGCTGCCTCTGAATATAAATTGCAACCTGGCTAGGTGTGTACAGAATGGCTCAGCTGGGCTCACTCCTCAATCCTGCACTTTAATATGATGTAGGAAGGCAATATATCATTTGTACTGAAGGGGGCTCTTGCTAATCACTGCAAAAGGCCTAGCATTTACTCCCAGTCTGCAAATCAGTGAGGCTACATGAATAAGTTCCTGCCATCTCCAACGCCAGCAGAAGCAAAGCACATTGAGGTGAAATCTCACATGTTACGACAACGATTTGCCCTTTTACAGACATCTCCTCTGTGTTGCGTGATGCTGGAGATGTGAAGATATTCAAAAACAGCTTTGTGCCACATAGGAGACAAAGATTGCATGTGACTCATATTTTGATATGCTTTTTGCAACAAGAAAATCAAAGCAAGAAGGGTTAAGGACTTTGCCCCCAGTCGGAGAGTGAGCCACCAGGACTCTTCAACCAGCTGGGCCTCTCCTTAGGATGTCTTGATCACAATCCCCATCAAGATAACTTCTTAAATTCAAAATCCTGTGAAAACAAAAGCATTTCTTTAGGTACAAAAGTACCTATCATTTTGCTGCCAGGGAAAAATTGATTTGCTATGAAAATGGCATAATTTCACCCTAGATCAAATGTGCAAATTCTTGTGAAGTCTTCGCTGTTGCATGTGAATATGCCTGAAGCGAAAATTGGTATTATCACACAATGCTATATCAAGCACCAGGAGACATAAGGCAAAAATCTTCACTGAACTTTTCTATTACTAATAAATGGGATTTTAGGTGTAATATAACAGTCATCAACACATCACATGTTACCAGCAAGGCAGCAACACTTACTTGGTAGACGACAGCTTGCCCAGGGTGTCTGCAGTTCATAGCCACTTGTAACTTAGGCTAAGAATAGCCCAGCTCTTTCCTCACTATTAACTTTTCCCTTTGGTTGGCTGAAAGGTGGACTAGGGAGCAGTTACTCCACCTTCAGCAAGGACTATAGGACAAGACTGTTCCAATTCTGTTCAGCCCTCCTAGGCTTCTAATAAACCCAGTAATTTCCTCTGGAGACATGTTTATCAAGTTTGAATCAGATTCATATATATGTGTGTGTATATATGTATGTCAGATTTCAATATTTTTCTATTAACTGAAAACCATTTATTATTAAATACTACAACAAGCATCCCCAAGTCTGTGGCTTTCTCCAGAAACTTATTTCCTGCTGGTTCACAAACACCCTTAAGGTGATCCAGATGTTAATCAACAGTGTGCCAGTGAGAACTGGAGTTTTCTGTCCACCTCTAGCTTTTGTGGCCAGTTTGGGGTAAAGTTGCATGAAAGCAAGCTAACAAAAAGCCATATACCTGAAAGCTTGACAAAATTTTGATTAACTGACAGTAAACACAAGGGACACTTTATTGCGTACTGCTATCTGCTTTGTAAAACAGGACACGTCAGTCAAAAATCACAAGGCAAAGGTAGCATTTTCAAGCCAATAACATTAAATTCTTTCTCTCTCTTTTTTTAAAGATGTATTTATTTATTTGAAAGGCAGAGTTACAGAGAGGCAGAAGCAGAGAGAAAGAGCAATCCTCCATCCATTGGCTCATTCTCCAAATGGCCGTACAGGCCAGAGCTGGGCAGATCCAAAGCCAGGAGCCAGTAGCTTCTTCTACATTTTCCCCGTGGGTGCAGGGGCCTAAGGACTTGTGTCATCTTCCGCTGCTTTCCCAGGCACATTAGCAGGGAACTGGATTTGAAGTGGAACAGCAGAGACTTGAAAACTGCCTATATGGGATGCTGACACCGCTGGCAGTGGCTTTACCCTCTATGCCGTAGCACCGGCCCCTCTTTTTTTTTTTTTTTTTTTCTTGATTGTTCATAATAACTAAGCACCATTTTGTGAATCAAGAAAACATAACAAAAAATAATAATAGAAAGGATGTATTTATTCTCTTTTGCCGCCGAATCACTTACAAATTGTGGCTAATATCTGCAGCAACATTTATGAGCTAATCTTCATTAACAGCCCAGGTGTGCTGAGCATCATCTAGAGATTCGTGATTCACCAACACAACATTTGTTTTTTGGCATCATTTGAAAGGAAATGATCAAAACACACAAATCTCTGTTATTCTAGAGTGTCACAAAGTGAAATGCCAATGTTCTCAGTTAAATGGAATTTGGGGCTCAGTGGTGGCTTTCAGCTGTTTTCATTAAACAGATGATTCCAGAGTCATCTTGACTTCCCCCACCTCTGTGCTAGGGCTGGGTAAGCAGAAAGAAAGAGCAGCAGTTTTGTTTTCAACACAGGAAATTAGAATTCTGCATAAATGGCACTGTTTGGGGCTGTGGGGTCATAGGCAACCGTAGAGCAAGACCACTCAGGTGAGTGCTGCTGAAAGTGAATGGATTCATCACAGAACGGTGGGAATTCAGTAGGCGCCTGCTGCTAGCTAAAATATTTTCTAATTCTGTGACACTACAGTATGAAACTACTATCAACAGGCTGTCACTGTGCACCTTAAATGCAAATAAAAACATGTGGGGAGAGAGGAAGAGCTATGGTACACCTGGGTTAGAGGAAGAAAGGAGGCAGGAAATCATATTTATAGGGCAACTGAAATGACATTTTGAACTGGGTATGCTACCACTGGTCGTGTGTTATGTTCCTCTGCCAATTGGTAAAAGGGTTAGTCAAGCTGAAGGACCCACTAGGTTCTACCCTGACACTTTAAAGCAGAAGTCGCACACTTGGGAGTTGATATTAGTGTTTTGGCCCCAGTATACCAGGAAATGCCAGCACCTGTGTTTTAAAGAAAATTGACCAAAACATGCTGCCTTTTTTTAAAAGATTTATTTATTTATTTGAAAGGCAGAGTTACAGAGAGGCAGAGAGAGAGAGAGAGGGAGAGAGAGAGAGAGAGAGAAGGTGAGGTCTTCCATCCACTGGTTCACTCCTCAAATGGCTGCAACAGCTGGAGCTGAGTTGATCTGAAGCTAGGAGCCTGGAGCTTATTCCAGGTCTCCCACGCAAGCACAGGGGCCAAGTACTTGGGCTGTCTTCTACTACTTTCCAAGGCCATAGCAGAGAGCTGGATCAGGAGTGGAGCAGTTGGGACTTGAACCAGTGCCCCTATGGGATGCTGGCACTGCAGGCAGTCACTTTACCTGCTATGCCACAGCGCCAGCCCTGAGCATGCTGTCTTGAAATAACCTTCAGACTGTGCTGGGGAGAGGTGGAAGAGAGGTGGGATCCTCTCAAGACTTTTAGGTTAGTGCCCCCAAAGTTATAAGACTGGATGCTGTCTCTCTTAATTTTCATCAGTTTTCCCCCTCTTCCCTCCTTCCCTCTTTCTCCCTTGCCTCTTGGCCTTTTCTCCTGTAAGAGTCTTTAAATCCCACTTTCATTGAAAACCAAACCAAACAAACAAAACTTTTTTTGGAACAATTTGTGGATGGGTAAGTGATGCTTTCCTGGTTCTCAAATTTTGGATGCACAAGAAACACCAGGGGAGCCCAAAACAAAACAGATTCCCAGGCTTGATCCCAATGATTGTTACAATCTGTGTGCCTGAGCTGGGGTAGGGAATCCACATTATAACACACACTTAGGAAGCAGTGTGGGAGCTGACCACAGAGTCAGAGACTTTACCAGGAATTTGGGGCCCATCAAGGAAAATACTATTTCCTATCTGCAAGGCATGGCCCAAGTGGTAAGGACCAGTTTCTAGAGACCTGTGGATGCTTTACCCTTCTATTCAAAGAAGCAGTTACTGTGTGGGTGAGGGTTTGAGTCTAAGTATCCTCTTGTTTGCTCATCACTCTTTCCTTTAGGGGTGTTAGAAATGGTCTTGAGTCAGGCCTAAGCAACCAGAGAGGGTAACCTGGACCCAAACCTTGGAAGGCTGACCTTGCAAATGAGTATAAGGTGCTGAAGTCTCTCACGTTAAATAAGCTGCCTTTGGTGCTGATGAAATCTTGTTATTCTAAAGGTAACAGGAGTAATGTCAGTACTATGGTACACATATCAAGGAGCAGAGTAATTTTGAGGGCGGGGAAAATAAGCAGCTTCCTGAAGTTTTCTTGTACATTTTTAAATGTACAAAGAAGGAGAGCTTTTAAACAGAGACAGGATTTTTATTTTCTGTGGCTACCTTTTCTCCAGTGGAGGAGCTGTTTAGAGAGGAAAGGACTAAACCTTCTCTGTCCTGTTTTCCCTAAGTCTAGTTAATATGGAGGCCTGAGCCACCTGCATCCCTGGCAGGCTCATCTCACAGTGAAAATCCACAGGATATTATTTCAATTCAATAACAAATGCTCTTAGAAAAACTAATTTTCAAGGTAGTTTTGTTGCCTCATAAATGAAATCCATATAGGTTGAGAGATAGGCACCTTCCTTAGAAGACTGAAAATAAAAACAAAATTAGTTTTTGAAGGCCTAATTCAAGTATATAGCCTGGTGTGCTTTCTCTCTCTCTCTCTCTCTCTCTCTCTTTCTCTCTGTCATTGGTGTAAGTGCTTGGCATGCAAAGATGAATGTTACAGATGTGACCCTCCTCCCCATGGAACTCACAGTGCGTGTGGGTCACTCAGAAGTTAAGCAAGTATATACAATAATTATGTATAATAAATAAAATAATTAAAAATTAGGTTAAGTCCTATAAAGGAAATCAAGCTGATAAGAGGAAAATTGGAGGGGGATTGAGGAGTAACATAGTTAATGTTGCAGGAAATGTGGTTCCTGGCTGGGTTTACTCCAAGTTCTTGTCTTGCCATGAGAGAAGATTCCAGCAGATATATAGGATTAAAGAGATTAAGGAGACACACATTCAGAAGTGAATGCAGGCAGCCTTGCTCCAAGAGGTACAGTTATCACAGCTCCCACTGCTGCTGCTGCCTTTGCCAAAGTTCAAACCGCCCATTTTTTGGGTACAGGGTGGTGCTCTAACGGACTATACGGATGGAGTAGAGTTTGGGAGGGGCTTCACTACAGGTGGTATCAGGGTATCTCCATGTAGAGCTTGGCAAACGCATGGTTATCATGGCATCTTGTGCTTGATGGGCAGGTGAGACTCCAGTGTATCGGGGGAGGTGGGTGTGCCACTCCTGCAGCCGTGTTGGATTGGCAGGGAAGTGGGCGGGGTTTTAGTGTGCATGGCTGTTGCAAGGAGACTGCTGGCAGCCTCACAGCTCCTTTGCTGACTAACTAGCTCTCTACTTAGCCCAAATCATTTAATGCATGACACACTTTAAGCCTTCTCTAAAGATGTAACATTTAAGCTAAAAGACAGGAATGAATTAGCCATTCTAAAAGGTAGAAACAGGGTGAGTGTTGGATCATGGAACAGAGTACCAGCAGAGGTGGCAATCAGGAAAGAGTATGGCATGCTCAAGGTACCAAGGAAAGCTCTAACATAGTACTGTATACAGAAATGTAGTGGGAGATATTTGAATAATTTGACATTTTTTAGTAGCCATATTTTTAGAAAAAGTAAAAAGAACTATGGGCTGTATTTTTAATATTATATTTTATTGAACCCAATATACTCAAAGTATTATCTTTTTAACAGACATTCAATATGAACTTATTCAGACATGACTGCTTTGTTGTTGTCCTTCTGGGGTTTCCCTGTCCTGTGTGCATTTTACACCTATAGCACTCCTCAGTTCAGACTGGCTGTATTTCAAATGCTAAATATTGTTTCCTTCCTTCAAAAAACTAAGTCACTTTCAAACTGGGGGTGGGAGGTTGAGGGTAGGGGAGGAGTACTAAGCACTGCTCTAAGTGCTGGGCATACAAAGGTGAATGCAACAGGCAAGGCTGCTGGGCTAGGCCTGGAGTGCTGGAGAAATGGGTGTGAGGTAGGAGAGTGGGCACA
This sequence comes from Lepus europaeus, assembly GCF_033115175.1. NCBI lineage: Eukaryota > Metazoa > Chordata > Mammalia > Lagomorpha > Leporidae > Lepus > Lepus europaeus. The sequence goes on from NC_084833.1 coordinate 34,297,406, forward strand.
GGCCCGATTGTGGGGGGTCTTGCAAGTTGTGCTGAGAAGTTAGGGATTTTCTTTTATGAGTGCAGTGGGAAGCCCCTGAACTTGCACTAGATATTGCATATCAAATTAAGCTTGTTCGGGTTGCCAGTTACAGAAAGACACCGGGGCTGGGGGTTGGTTGGGAGGGTTTACAAGGAAGTGAGGAAGCACAGGAAAGCCCAGGACACAGGTGTCGCAGCAGTCTGTTCAAGAGGCAGCTCTGTCCGTGTCCCAGGGGACACCCGGGAGTCTGCCATTCCTGCTCTTCCCTGTTGATCTGCGCCTCCACTTCTCTGCTGCATTTCGGCTATTCACAGGCCTTCTGTTGTCCACTAAGACATGGCACTTGCCTGCTCATGAGTTGTGCTGCTTCCTGGCTTCTGTCTCTTGTCTTCTTTTTATATTTTTTTCAGACGGCAGGGCCACTCTACCATCTGAATTGCTTTCTTTGTGTCTCCTAATGGAAGACTGAACGGCTGGAGGATAACTGATAGCTGCCTTTTATTCATCCCTTTATGTTAGGATGCCAGGGATCTGTGATACAAAGCACAGCTTCCCCATGTAAGCAACCGTGTGGGTTGATCTTTCCTTAGGAAGCTGTGGACATAGCTGACACTCAGACTCCATGGAAGTTTTAGTATAGACATAGTTCTGCCATTGTTAGGATTCACTTCTCCCTTAAGCACTGAGGGATGAATTTAGCAATGGAATCAGCTAGGCTGTCCTTGTTCCTATTGTGTCAGTGAAAGGCTTGCCATTGGATGCACCCTCACAGCTGGCTTTGCTGGATTGACCTTGCTGATCTTTGCTAAGTAGCCGACACGAATGTGAGGGTTGGGATCTACGACTTTGATTACAACATCAAGATGGGTACAAGTCGCACTTGTAAATACAAGCAAGTCTGAGCAAATAGATCTTGAAGAGACAACCTGACAGAACTCAAGATACTACCCCTGGCATCCAGGAAATTTTACCAAATCAGTTTGCCAGACCCTCTTTATCAGATCTTTCCTTGTCTCCTCATTAATTTAGTCACTTTGATAGGAAAACCCCATTGTGGATTTTGACTTCTATACTATCTCTCCCACTGTCCTTGCTCTGCAAGGCCAGCCTAACAATCTGCTGGGTATTGAAATGTGAGTTCTGGGGCTGGCATTGTTGTGTAGCAGGTAAAGCTGCCTCCTGCAATGGGGGCATCCCATACAGGCGCCAGTTTGAACCTGGCTGCTCCACTTCTGATCTAGCTCCCTGCTAATGTGCCTGGGAAAGCAGAGGAAGATGGCTCAAGTCCCTGCATCCATGTGTTAGATCTGGAAGAAGCTCCTGACTCTTGGGTGCGGCACAGCCCAGCCCTGACCTTTGCGGCCATTTGGGGAGTGAACCAGAGGATAGAAGATTCTCTCTCTCTCTCTCTCTCTCTCTGTAACTCTGATTTTCAAATAAATAAACAAATCTTAAAAAAGAAGAAGAAAGAAATCTGAGTTCTGTTCCCTGGGCTGCAGTGGTCTGTTACATCAGAAAACTCCTGGAGAGTAAATGCCCAGCTTGCTTGGACTTGCATTTCCAGTGCCTGAATATTCCTTACTGCATAGCAGACATATACAAATGTTTGTTGAATGAATGTGAGATTTAAGGTAACTTGTTGATTAAAAAAATGGACTTTATTTTGTTTTCCCACACACCTGGAGTGCTTGCTGTTTAATATGGGCAATACATCAGATCAGAGTTTGGCTTTTCTTCTCACATGCATTATCATATCAATCCACAGAGCAGCACATAGCCTTCCTATAAAATAAACATGTGCTTGATGATATGACAGTATACACTGATTAAAATCCTTTATCAGGAGGCAGAACAAAGCAATGTTGCTTATAAGTCCTTCTTCACCAACTGAAACTTTCAGAACACTCCGAAGGCCTGGGAGAGTGGAAAACACTCTTCTGCCATCACAGACAGACAGACCCTCTGCTGCAGGCAGCCAGGATCGGAAGGGAAGACAGGAAGACAGACATGTCAACCCCCCTTCACAAGCATGATGATTTGTGGCTGAGAAGGGAGAGACTGCTCTCTGAACCACATGCCCCTTGGTGCAGGCAGGCTAAGGAAAGATGAATGGCATTATAGGACAGACATCTGAATGTTTCGTATTAAATTAGTCCCACAGAGTGCCCAGAATTCTCATTCCATAAATCACAAAGTAAAGTCAACTCACTCCCAGGTTAGATTACTGTGACTCTGGCCTATGGTGTCATAGATAATCTCGGAACAGTTGAACATTTGTCTGAAATGGTAATAATTTTCAGCATATTTACTCCGTGACACAGAGGTGACCCAGACTGATCTCTGCTGGCAGAAACAGCATGTAAATGGGAGTCAGCCAATTTAGGAGATTTCCAAGCAGGCATCACTGCTCCTCACACCCTGCGTCTAATCTGAAATGGCCATGAGCTCCTCCAGGAGCTGCTGGGTACAGGGGGCCCAGATGAGCAAACTTCAGATCCTCGAGAGCATTGATGCATGCCCACCCCTCCACTAAATTGCACTCACAGTGCCATCTTGAAATCCACCTTCACTTTGTCTTGGCCTGAGACTCACGATCTAAGAATCATAGAGCTAGGAATGACGTTAATTCCAGTAAAGGCACATTTCTATTTAATGGCAAAACCTTACTCTGAGAATACTTTATGTATCCATGCGTCTTTCCTGGTTGTTTCGTTCCTGCACTGACATTGTTGGCACTAGAGACACTTCAAAGAATGGACAGAACTCTGGGCTTGGGGCCATGAGACCATCCAACCCGACACTGACTGGCTGAGGGAATGTTTGAGCTGCTACTTCCTTTTAGAAAATGCAGAAATTTTTGATCTCTAAAGTTATGTTCAGTTTTAGAAGTCTAATTCTGATTCTGTGGTAAAATATAACTGGGCATATATAAATGTTGTGGCAATCAGAATTCTGGCTGATTTCTGAAGGTCCTTCTTAATAGGGCCTTTCTTCTTTTATACTATACATTTAAAAATATGTTTAAGGGCCATCATTGTAGTGCAGTGGGTTAAGCTGCCACTTATGACACCATCATCCATTACTGGAGTTCCTGTTCGAGTTCTGGCTGTCCTGCTTCTGATCCACCTTCCTGCTAATGCACCTGGAAAGCGAAGGAAGATAGCTCAAGTGTTTGGACCCCTGCTCCGATGTGAGAAACCAGGATGGAGTTCCTGGATCCAGGTTTCAGCCCAACCTAGAGCTGGTTGCAGCCACTTGAGGAGTGAGCCAATAGACAGAAGATCTCTGTCTCTCCTCTCTCTGTGTTACTTTGCTTTTCAAGTAAACAAATCTTTAAAAATATATATTTAAAAATTTTAATTGACATAATGATTGTGTATATTTATGAGGTATGACTTATTCCAATGCACGTATACGGTATGTAATCATTAGATCAAGGTAGTCACCACAGACAGTTATCATTCCTTTGCATTGGGGACATTCAAAATCCTCTGTATTAGCTATTTTGAATTAACATTAAATGTTGTCAATCATACTTATTAGTAGGGCTTTCTACAGATATCATAAGGATCTGCCTCCAGGGTCACCTTTATCCTCAGAAGCCCAATCTGAATCTCATCAGAGCAACAAAGAGAGGTCATGGCATGGCTTTGTGGTATCTAAAAACTAGAGATGGTTTCTTCCAGGGAAAAACACTAGACTTGGAGTCAAAGACATGCCTTGAGTCTTGCTTCCTGCCCTGTCAGGCAAGTCCCTTGGTACAAGAAGCAAATGAGATCATCAACATGGAAGGAGAACACTAGCACTTTCAGAATGTCTACTGCACCAGGCAACACACTGGATCTTTACATTATTGTAGGCTATCTCATTCAATACAGTCATTTTTACATCATTTTTAAAATACTATTCCTCTGTTTTTTAGAGAAACTGAGTTTCTGAAAGTCACCAGTCCAGTGAGTGGCACAGTTGGAACTTGTAACCAGATCTATTTAACGTGAGAGCTTGTATTTTTTTTCTTTTCTCTTTTTTTAAAAAAAATTATTTATTTATTTATTTGAAAGAGTTACAGAGAGAAAGAGAGAGATAGAGAGCGAGAGATCTTCCATCTACTGGCTCACTCCCCAGATGGCCACAACAGCCAGCGCTGGGCCAGGCCAAAGTTAGGAGCCGGGAGATTCCTTCAGGTCTCCCATGTGGGTGTCAGGGGCCCAAGCACTTGGGCCATCTTCAGCTGCTTTCCTAGACCTCAGCAGGGAGCTGGTTCGGAAGTGAAGTGGCCGGGACATCAACTGGAGCCAATATAGGATGCCAGTGTCACAGGCAGCAGCTTAACCCACTATGCTACAACGCCAGCCCCTATTCATTTTCTATGAGAATAGTCTAGAAACCCTATGTAAGTTTTCAAAGCTGTATGATTGTTATAGCAAATATGATTGTTAGTCATTCTAAAATTGAGTGCACTGGATGCTTTCAAGGAATCATCCTATGGTTTAGTCAGTGCCTACCTGCTGGATTTCACTGATGCCTAGTTAAGCAATTAAGCTACATGTGGATGCCCAATCCAAGGTGGGAAGGACGCTGTCCTGTGCATGGGAGGAGTCCTCACCCTCTCATCAGGACGTTGCAAGCCAGCAGGGGTCTCATTTTCCTACCTAGAATGGTATTTATCTGTGTGTTAGTTTGCTAGGGCTGCTGTTGTAATCCTTTTCTGTTGTTGTTGCTATAATTGAATGCCTGTGGTTAGATAATTTTAAAGAAAAGAAATTTATTTCTCACAGTTGTAGAGGCTGGGAAATTCAAGACAAAGATCAAGGCACAGGGATCTAGTGAGGCTTTCTTGCTGCATTCTCACATGATAGAAGGTAGAAGGGCAAGAGAAAGCAAACCCACTCCCACAAGCCCTTTCTGTAGCTGCATTAATAATTTATGAGGGCAGAACACTCATGACGTAAACAATTCCCAAAAGACCCCATCTCCCAACACTCTTGTATTGGAGATTAAGTTTCCAACCTGTGAATTTTGGGGGAACACATTCAGACCTTAGCAGATGCCATAACAAGGTACCATAAATGACTGGCTTTCTCACAGTAAACTGGAAGCTATAGGACCACGTTCAAGGTGTCAGCAGGTTTGGTTCCTTCTAAGGACTGTGAGGAAGAATCTGTCCTATGCTTCCCTCTAGCTTTGGGGGATTTGTTGGCGCTATGACCTGAAGGTTTGCATCCCTCCCAAATTTCTGTGTTGAAACCAAGCCACCAGTGTGATAGTATTAGGAGGTGGAGCCTTAGGGAGGTGGTAGAATTACTGCCCTAATAAAAAAGTTCCCCGAGAATGTTCTTGCCCTTGCTACTACATGAAGATAGAATGAGAAGGTACCATCTATGAACCAGAGAACAGGCCCTCAACAGACAACAAATCTACCAGCACCTTGATTGTGGACCTCCCAGGCTCCAGAACTGTAAGAAATGAATTCTGTGGGTTTTTTTTTTTTTTTTAACTATCCAATGTGAGGTATTGCATTGTGGCAGCCAGAACAGATGGAGATAGCTGGCCATCTTTAGCATTTGTTGACTTGTGGAAATATCACCCTGAACTCTACCTTCATCTTTATGGCAATTCTTCCTGTGCACCTATGTCCAAATTTTCCCATTTATCAAGACACTGGTCATATTAGATTAGGGGCTTAATCCTATTGTAGTGTGACCTCATCCTAACTAACTGTATCTGCAGTGACCCTATTTTCCAAATAGGATTTCATTCTGAAGTGCTAGGGTTAGGGTTTCAATATGTGACTTTTGGAGGGGCGCAGTTCAGCCTATACTAGTGAGTAACAGAGTCCATCCCTCACCCGCACAAGCACTTTGAGCACAAGTGCCCCACCATTAAGGACTGCAGTATTCTTTCCTGATGGCATCTCTCTCTCTTTTATGTCTTTCTTATTCCTTACTAACACTGAAGTCTGATATTAATGGAAAAACCATTAAAAAAAAAAAACTATTATCCTATGAGGTAAAGTGAATGCACTCAACTGTAAAAGGAAGACTTATCGATCAATTTCAGTTAAACCTTGCTTGTCTGACACTTTGCAGCTAAGGAATGTGTTTTTATTGCCTGGCCAGATAGTTCACATTTCCGGTCAGTCTTAGTAAAGACCCCTTTTATAACATTGATAAAATTTTATCACAGAGCTATGAAAACAAAATTAGATTTCATAACTCACATCAGGCCTTGAAAAGGATGCCAATATAAATTTTTACAAACTTTATCAGGGTTTAATGCACTTATTCTGATTTTTTTAAAAAAATAGCAACTTGCACTGAATTTTATATATACGTATATATATAAATAACTATGTATGTGTTTATGAATATTTATTTATTTATTTATTTATTGTTTCTACCTTACAGGAAAGAAAATATCCTCTACCTCCATGTAAACAGAAGATGGTGACAGAAAGACCAGTTTCTTAGATTGCAGAGTCTCTGAACTTCATCAAATCGACTTCTAAAAATGAAATATGCATAGTATTTTTGAAATGTAGTTCTAACACTTACCCTTTAAAACAACTAGATTTTTCATGGACATATTTTGAAAACTTACCTGCATTGAGAAATCAGCCACAATGTATCTATGCAGTCATTGTAGGACATGGCATAGTCGAGGGCAGTGTTAGCCATAAAGATTTTGTATCCTAGTGGAATCCAGAATTCGTTCTCTAGTTTTCTGGTCTATAGAGTTGTCTATAGGAGAAAAGACGACATATCTACAGACACATGTTTTCTCTTACCAAATAGATGGTAAGTGCCTAGAGGGCAGCGATCCTGGTCTTAATTACCTGGGACATGGCTCACCCACAGTGTTCCTTGATAAAACCCATCAACTCCACTCTATCGCAACATGATGGGAAGGTGAGATTTAGTTGTCACTGCTCTGGCACTGGTCACAAACCAGAATTATAGCAGTTCAATGGGAACAGAGGATCGATCTGCTTTATAGAGTTTCATTTCAATCACCTATTGAGGTAGTACAGTCCTCAGAATCAAATTAAGTGGAGTTACAGTTGGACAGTCCTTCCTGTGTTTCAAAGGCAGGAAACACTTCCCAAGATTGTACAAATGGAATAAATGTCATGGTATAAACAAGGCATCTTATAGTCTTAAAATACAGCTTTGATGATTTATGTATCTTAGTTGCAAATACTAAGTTTTAAGAAACACTCAAAATTGTCTGAAATTGCTTATACATGAAGTGACAATATTTAAAATTTTAGCAGACTATTATGAAGCAGTTCTCAAGCTGTTTTGGCCCATAGATTCCTTTGAAAACCCATAATCACACAAAATGCACCTACAGAAAGATGTCTTTTTATACCATTTCACAGAACTATTTTTAAAATGTTGCAAGACGAAATCTTCCAACAAGTTGGAGGAGTTCCTATAGAGCTCCCAAACTTAGGCCTGCTTGCTCAACACACAGAAAGCCACTCACCGACATCAGCATAGTGGAAGAAAGTAGGTATTTATTTGCAAAGCATAGAGCAAGGAGCTGGGCAATCCCTGAGGAGTTACAGGTGAAGGGTCTTAGAGATTCAAACTGGGGCTGAAATATGCATGGTCAGCTCCTATCCAAGTTCCTGGTTGCTCAGTGGTACTCATGACCTTCCTTTGGTTGGTCAAAGATGCTGTGCCCTTTGGGATATTTTTATGGTGGCCAAGTGGGCTTCAGAAAGTCTGGGGACTACACTGTAGGAGGTAGAGGAATTCCTTTGAAGCGAGACCGGTGAGATAAAACAGATCATTCTGATGTTCATTACTGGAGAATTTTCCTGGGTCTACCAATGTACCACTCTCTCTGTTGAAGTGAATGCCTTTAGCTCTCCTAAAGGAAGAACAAGGGAGCCTGAGCTGGGGGTGAGAGGCTGCATCCCAGTGACATCTTGCCTCTGCTTTAAGGACACTTGAGTAGGGGTTCAGTTTCAAAAAACATTGGTGAGCTTTCCAAATACAGAAGTTCTGACATAAGAGGTTTCTGCAATCTTTGAGGACTGGGGGACATAGAACCCACACATCTCAAAGTAAAGATTTTAAAATATACGTTAGATGAAGCCAATTCTAACTTTCACCATCGTGATGTTATTTTGTTATGTTCAAGAACAATAAACCATAAAGACTTCTTCGTGTCCTTGAGTTTGATCTGTGTGTCTTGGAATCAAGTGGGAAGAGAGAGGGAAATAGAAACTTCCTCAAACAGTGTTGTTAATTTGGAGCATTCCTTAGAGAAAATCCTTATTACCTGGCAGGAAAAAAGCTAATTAATCCAAGATTTCTTATAATCACAAAACCATTTTACTTGCTTCTCTTCCAGGCGGAGGGGATACATACTGCTTTCCTTTTGTCTTTCAGGTGAATAACAGAGTCTAGCAGTCGGCCTGGCAGTTGGGGACTGAAACAGCAGAAGAGTGGCTTTGGATGTTTTAATCCTACATGGAAACCACTGCTAGGAAGCTATAGGAAAAATGGAACCTCTTGAGTCAGAACCCCCAGCTATCTCTACTGCTGCACGTTTAGGACCCTTACCTTTTTCTAAGATGGGGATGCTGCCACATGTTCAGATAATGTTCAGATTATTTTATTCTGAGACATAACAGTACTTCAGTGAATTTGGCCAAAGTTTACTACAATCTCAGAAATCATGTACAAAATGCCCTGTAACTCCTTTTAAGCTATCATTTAGAACCTTCCTTAAAACTTGCATTTTTATATGCAAAAATGTATTGGATTATGAATTAATGTCACTGTCATTGGCTAGAGTTCTCAGATTCATAAAGGGCACTGGTGTAGCAGCCAGAGGATGCCCTGTAGGACTGCTCTATTAACAGCTTTGTTCCCAATACCCAGCACCAGGCCTTGAACATAATAGTTGCTCCCTAAATCTTCATTAGACATCGGATGAACAGCCGAGTGTCAACACTGCTTGTGCTTCTTACTACTCATGGGACACACCTGCTTTCTCATACCTGACATGAGAATGGTAATATTTTCCTTTAACCACAAAAACATTGGTTTTTAGGGCTGGCACTGTGAAGTAGAGGGTAAAGCCTCCAGCTTCTGCTCCAGCATCCCACATGGGTGCCAGTTCTCAAGACCAGGCTGCTCCACTTACAATCTGTCTCCCTGCTAATGTACCTGGGAAAGCAGCAGAAGATGGCTCAAGTGCTTAGGCCCCTGAAACCTCATGAGAGACCTAGAAGAAACTCCTGGCTCCTTGCTTCAGATCAGCCGAGCTCAGGCTGTTGCGGCCATTTGGGAAGTGAACCAATGGATAGAAGATCTCTCTGTCTCTGTCTCTCTCTTTCTTTCACATAAATAAATAAATCTTTAGGAAAAAAGTTGTTTTTAGTATCAGATGAGATAAAGCACATACACCCAAAAAAAACTCACCATTTTTTCTTCCTTCTGGAAGAAAGGAGTAATTTTTAGTAGAAGAGAAAAAATAATTTTCTCTCTACCTTGTGGTTCCTAGCCAGGATGAGCCCCTGTAACAAGACAGATTAACAAGAGAAAAAGAAACAGAAGCTTATTAGCGTGTATACTCCTGTGTACATGGGAGACATCTGGGGAATGAATACCCCTCAAAGAGGTGGCCTAGATTCCAGCCTTCAGACTTAAATTCTGCCTTCAACTGAAATAAAGAAGGAAGTGTTCAGGAGAGACCAGCTAAGGGGAGGTGACCAGGAAACGGGTGGGGAAAAGGGGGGGGGGCGTTTTCTGAGGGAGCCATTCCTTTCTAGATGCACATTTCCCTCACAAAATGTTCCTCTGTTTTCAGAGCTTCTCCTGTGTGTGCGGATTCTCAGCGTAATCAGCTCAAAATAACCCTTTTGCTAAAGGGGCATGATTTGGCGTGGCATATTACTTACAGATCGCAGGCAGGTATAAAGAAATAAGTGACAATGTGTATTATTCTAGCATGAAAAGGAGACTACATCATTTAGGAGGTAAACCAATGGAAGGAAGACCTTTCTCTTAGTCTCTCTCTCTCACTGTCTAACTCTGCCTGTCAAAAAAAAAAAAAAAAAAAAAAAAAGAAAAGGAGACCACAGATCATTAATTCAGAGTAAAATATTTTATAAGAATGTAATGCTGAAGGGAAGGAAGAACATGTTCAGCCACCAGGTGAGAAACCATCACATCTCAGACCGTAATGCATCATCGTGTGCAAGCTGACTTCTCATCACGTGGCTGATGGGAGGTGGCTCAGTTAAATTGGAGATTAGGGGCTTTCTTATCCTTAGGGGAGGGAAAGGTAGATGCTGTGTTTGAAAGTTAGCAAAAAGAAAAAAAAAAAAAAAACATGTGGATGACATAAGTTTGTAAGATTGAGCTTTCCATGTGGGACCGTGCAGGGAGGCGGATAAAGAACAAAACAGCCTGGAGATTTTCCCAAGTTTCTGTCTCTAGGCCTGCACCCTAACTCTACCCCCTCACATGCCAATCCAGCACACTCACTTTCCCATGATGCACCTGAATCTCCTCCAGCATTAAGAAAAGGACGCCATGAACACTTGTGAGCTGAGTTCCAAATAGAGACACCAAGAAAACTTCCCCAGAAGACATCAGACCCACTGACCCTGCCCAAACTCCACCGGTTCTTCATGTTCAACTGGGGCACCACCCTCTGTCTGGTAAAGGGCCCACTGGACTGGGGGGTTCTCTCCTCAGAAGTGCAGCCCAGCCCAGCATCTCTCTTCATGGACAGGCTGTTTACAATCTCTCTCTTTCTGTCCGTGTTTGTCTGTGGTCCTCTCCTCGTGAGGTTGCCTGCACTCACATCTGATTGTGTACTCACTCCCACTTTAAATAAATCCTGTTCCCATTTTTGTACTATGTCCCTGCTGCGAATTCTTATCTCACATGGGAACAACAACCTGGAATAAAGCAACGGGGAAACATATCCCCAGTTGTTACATCAAGAATTTGAAAAGCAGCCAGCGCCGTGGCTTAACAGGCTAATCCTCCGCCTTGCGGCGCCGGCACACCGGGTTCTAGTCCCGGTCAGGGCGCCGGATTCTATCCCGGTTGCCCCTCTTCCAGGCCAGCTCTCTGTTATGGCCCGGGAAGGCAGTGGAGGATGGTCCAAGTCCTTGGGCCCTGCACCCGCATGGGAGACCGGGAGAAGCGCCTGGCTCCTGGCTTCAGATCAGCGAGATGCGCCGGCCGCGGCGGCCATTGGAGGGTGAACCAACTGCAAAAGGAAGACCTTTCTCTCTGTCTCTCTCTCACTATCCACTCTGCCTGTCAAAAAATAAATAAATAAAAATTAAAAAAAAAAAAGAATTTGAAAAGCAAGAAATACCCTGATCCCAAGGGAAACTTGCATCATTTATTCAGGCAATACTTATTTATGCAATTCCTGTGCTATGCCAGCACTACCCTGGGTGCTGGGGTTATAGTGATGAACGAGACAAGGACTTAGTTCTCTTGGACCTTACTGTCCTGGTGGAGGCAGAGTCGATGAAAAGGGGACTGAGTAAGTAGGAAAGACAATGACTAGTGATAAATGCTGTGAAGAAGGATCACCGGGTAAAGGGATAGAAAACAATGGGCCAACTTGAAGTGAAAATGCACGAATTTATCAGAAATATTTACTGAGTGAATAAGCAGGTAACTGGTGACATAAAAAAAGTCCCTTCAGGGGATGATAAGTGGCCTTGGTACTTTGGAAGCACTGTTTTACAGTAAAGTTTGGGAAAGAGAGCAATACATAGACTTGGCATTAACAAATAAGCAATTCGCTCTGCTGTGCTCATCAAACTGTGTGACCTTGGCAAGTTGACCTAACCTGTATCTCAGCTAGTGACAAATATTGTCTGATGCATGTCTCAACGTGTAGATATGTAAGAAATACTGGGATATCTCCAGAAGTGTTACTGAGTTTATATTTGTCTCTCTTATACGTTCAAGAGATCATTATTAGCACCATTGCTGGCACCCCCACTGATGCCACCAGGGTCATCAAGAAGGGAATTGTCCAGTAGGTGCTAAAGTGCTAAGGCCAATAAAGGTTAAGGAGAGGCCAGCATTGTGGCACAATGAATTAAGGCACCACATGCAATGCTAGCATTCCATATCAAAGTGCTAGTTCAAGCCCTGGCTGCCTCACTTTCAATCCAGTTCTCTGCCAAGGGGCCTGGGAAAGCAGTAGATGATGGCCCAAGTGCTTGGACCCCTGCCACCCATGTGGGAGATTCAGATAGAATTCTGTGTTTTCCTGGTTTCAGCCTAGTCCCATGCCAGTCATTGAGGACATTTGTGGAGTGAACCAGCAGATGGAAGGTGTCTCTCCCTCTGCCTGCCTGTCACATAAATAAATCTTTTTTAAAAAGAGGTTAGGAAGCCACAGTCTATGTGCCAGGCACTGTGCTAGTTCTTTAGATGCATCAACCTGTTTAATCTTCCCAACTATTATTAGCTCCATTTTGCCAATCTGAGAAAAGCCTAACAGGAATCTTCAATAACCCATGTTCGTTTGCTTATTCCTTCAGTATTTATTTAGTGAGCACCTACTAGGAACTTGCTGTACCGTGTTAAATTTGGCATTAAGAAGATAATCTTACTTTGTATCAAAAGAAAAGAAAGAACAGAAAGGAGAGGAAAAAAAGAGGAAGAGGCAAATACAAAACATCATTTGAATCCAAACTCATTTCTTTGATTGAATTCAGGAGAAACAGCAAATTGTTGTGGTTTTTTTGTTTGTTTGTTTTTTGTTTTTTCCTCTCTCTCTTTCACTCTTTTTGCTGCCACTCTCTGAACTTTTGGAATCTCTCTGCTCTCTGTTTGAACTTGAGCAAATATATAACTTATATTTTCTCTATTCCTAGAGCTTTCAAAAATCCCGAAACATTTGGTTTAGATTAAATTCACTGACCGAGGCATTATAATTTGGCTTCAACACAGATGATCCCATCAACCATCGCCTTATCTCACCTCCCGGCTTATTACAGTCACGGAGTACACTAGTTAGGGGGTAAGGGCAGGGCTGAGGGAGCAGGCCGCCCCGGTGCAGCAGACACACATCCTCAGCAGGGTGGTATCCTTGTAGAATCCAGGGGAATGGATTCAGAAAATCCGGTCAGGATCATGTGTGTGCGTTTACACAAACCTCTTTTTATTTTTTTGCCTGAATCTAAATGATAGAGATTTTAATAGCTCCAGTAATTAGACAAGCATGCAGTCAACCCCATTATATTCCTGTGCAATATCACACTCCCTGGGGCCCATCTTCTCTGCTTGCTGGGCTCCCCACAGGGGCCCCTTCCCCTTATTTCCTACCATGGGGAGGTGGTTACTTTTCAAAGAGCTTACTGTTCACGTTGTTTTTATCTGCCCGAATCTGGAGGTCGGCTTTGCTTCTCAGTGCTTCACCACCGCAGTGCCCAGTTGCATCAGAAAAGGCGAGAGCAGGGCCCGGCAGTTTGGTTGCCTGCCCACAGTGCCTGGGGCACATGCTGGTGAGCACAGTGGCCTTTACACAATTTCGTGTTGTAAAAAAACTTTTGATAATTCAGTTATCCGCTTTAAAGGGGACGGAACACCACGCCGAGCCTCACTACTGTAAATCATGGCCTCTTACAAAGAAAATCACCTTTCTGCATTCCTGAAAACCTCTCATTATTTTTCTTCTCTCGGGTTGTGTGACATTCTATTATCTGTAGTAATATTTCACCTCATCAGCTAGGTAATCTCCCTGGAGGTGCCGGGGGCTCCATATTGGGCGTCTTGGGTTTTTCTTATTGTTGTTTCTTCTGAAACTTAAAAATCTTTTAATGATTTAAAATTAAGGATTACTGTGCTATCACAATGATGCAGTTTATCTAATTAAGAAAATGACTTTTTTCCCATATATTTTTGCTGGGGGCTGTCAGAAAGCCATGCTCATTGCCATCTGTGTTTTTGTTAGTTTGTTTTCTTGTTTCAGATTTCTTTCATGACTATGTCTCAAGAATAGAGACATGTGCAGTTTGGTTTCTTGAGGTCATCTTCTCCTATCCAGTCCTTCCCCACCAAAAAATAAAAAAATAAAATAAAAAATTAATTATTTTACTTGGCAAGAATCTGAAAAGTTGTCCTCTGAAAGCAATTCTAAATTCCTGCAAAGTTGGTCCTTATACCATCTATGAAACAAAACAAAACAGAATCCCCTAAACAGCATAGAATCACAGGTTTACACTGCGCACTTGTAACTGTGGTTACTGTAACTGGTGCTCTGTGTGTGTACTCTCCGCAGTGGGTGTCAGACAGACACGGGGATACGGGCAAGGCTAGGAAGACTTGACAGTTAGGAATGTTTCCTGAGACTATATCTAAAATATTTTCTACCAAGCAGGGTAAAAGAAAACAAGGTATTTTTAAAAGATTCTCACAATTATAGCATGATTAACTCATTTTAGAATCATGTATCTCAGGTTGTAAAGACTGCAAATGTTGAGTATTTTGCTTCAACAAGATGAAGGGGATGTCTGAGCGGCTTAGAATGCAGAAGCCGCCTCTACCGAAGACACTGGCGTGCCCTTGACTCTCCTTGGGAGGAAGAAAGGCTAGCCGGGAGGAGTCTGACCATTCAGCATTTTGTGCCTGGTCAGGATTGATTCCAGATGTGGGAGGTAAATGCTAGAAAGATTTTGGAAAATGGAGTGGAAATGAAAAATCCATCAGGCCATTTGAGGTTCGATGACAGATGAGGTAGGTATATTCAGGTAAGTAATGAACTTGCTGGGAACTTGGAGAGCGCTTAGTCCAGTAGGTCTTTTTTTAAAATTTTTTTAATTTTTTTATTTTTTTGACAGAGTGGACAGTGAGAGAGAGAGAGACAGAGAGAAAGGTCTTCCTTTGCCGTTGGTTCACCCTCCAATGGCCGGCGCGGCCGGCGTGCTGTGGGCCCGTGCACTGCGCTGATCCTAAGGCAGGAGCCAGGTGCCTCTCCTGGTCTCCCATGGGGTGCAGGGCCCAAGCACTTGGGCCACCCTCCACTGCACTCCTGGGCCATAGCTGGCCTGGAAGAGGGGCAACCGGGACAGAATCCGGCGCCCCAACCAGGACTAAATCCCAGGGTGCCGGCGCCGCAAGGCGGAGGATTAGCCTATTGAGCCACGGCGCAGGCCCCCAGTAGGTCTTTAACAGGAAGGAAAGACCCAGCTGAGGTACATCATGGCCTCTCTCATGCTTTGTGCACCCCACACGGGGAAACATGGGGCCCGAAGAGTAACACATAAAAATCAAAAGCTGAGACACAGCTACTCTGTAAATAAGCTGAATTCACATCTTTTCCTAACGCTAGTTCATACTTTGTGAGTGTTTCTTTTTTCTTCAGCTTGTTACGTGGTCTATCATGACTGTCTAATTATTGGAAGAAATTGGTAGATTGCAGAGCAAGCGATAATGCTCCAAGATGAAAGACCGTCTGTAAACAGCAACACAGAGACACACACGATGAAAGGACCAACACGTCCAAGCCAGCACTGCCGCACGCAGTTATGCAGCTTTTCCACTGTGGGATTTCCCAGCTGAGGAGAGGAAAGCGGGGGCTGGAATTCAGTCTCCACTTCTCTCATCGTGCCTCGACCTGAAGGAAGAGGCTGCTTTGTAACTTTTGCAAAAACATCTTCATCCTGCTGAGCCCTGTATCCACAGCAGTTCATCAGCCCAGAAGGGGTACCATTTCCCAAATGGGGCAGAAAAGCTATCTGGGCTAGTAGTGGCACTGGGTAAACCCCACACCGCCCAGAAGGGAAGGGACAAGGAGTGACAACAGGGGTGGGTGCCTCCTTCCCTGTCTTCCCTGTCTCACTTCTTTCCTCTCTGTCCTTTCTCTCTTGCTGGGATCAGAGGATCTCAAGGTGGAAAGAGCCAGCGAGGACCACCCAATTCACATCCCATCTCATGCTTGAAATGCACTCCCCTGTATCACACCACGACAACCGGTCAGCCAGATTTAAGCATCTTAGTGGACAGGAAATGTGTAACTTTCTCAAATAGCCCTTCTACCTTCTGATAGTACTGAAGAAAATTCCTACTTACAGCAACCTGGAACATCCATGCATGTGTATCCTGTTCACTCATGACTGGTTCTTCATCTGTGATACAGGGAACAAACTTAACACTTCTTCCAAAGAGAGCCCTGTCAGGCTGGCTTTATGACACAGTGGAATGAGTCACTGCCTGCTGTGCTGGCAACCCTTATGGGCACCAGTTCCTGTCCCAGCTGCTCCACTTCCAATCCAGCTCCCTGTTAATGCACCTGGGAAAGCAGCAGAAGATGGCCCAAGTACTTGGACCCTTGCACCCACCTTGGAGATCTGGATGAAACTCCTGGCTTCTGTGGCTACTTGAGGATGGAAGATCTCTCTCTTCAGGTCTCTCCCTCTGTATGTAACTCTGCCTTTCAATTTAATAAATCTTTAAAACCAAACAGAAATAAACAAAGAGAGGCCTTCAATTTCAGTGTGAGGTTTGTCTAATGCTGAAGCTTCCTTCCATTTTTGGACAATATGATTTCCTCATATACCTGATAAAAATTACTTCACCTCTCTCTCTTACCAAAACTGTCTATCAATGTGTTATCTAGAACTCAATGTAATAGGCAGCCATCATCCAAACAGAGCTCACCATTAACGATAAATACCAATAGTTACAAAAGTCTTCATAAAAATAGCAGAGTGAACTAAACTGAAAACTCATCCCATGCCAGACATCATGATAAGCACTTTACTTACTATATTTAACCTTTACAACAACACTTTTGGAGTGGAGATACTGTTATTATCCCTGTTTACAAATGGAAAAACTGACTAAATGGTTAAGTCACTCACCTAAAATTCTCACTACTAGTAAGTGGTAGTAAAGAGATTTATACTGAAGTGTCCCTAAGACCAGAGCTCACGCTCTATGCCCTTCACTATACTACTCAATGTCTTAATGTAGCTAAACACCGCATTAGAGGGGCTGGTGCTATGGTGTAGTGGGCTAAGCCTCCATCTATGATGCTGACAGCCTGTATGAGTGCCAGTTCACGTCCTGGCTGCTCCACTTTCGATCCAGCTCTCTGCTATGGCCTGGGAAAGCAGTAGAAGATGGCCCAAGTCCTTGGGTCCCTGCACCTACATGGGAGATCTGGAAGAAGCTCCTGGCTCCTGGCTTCGGATCAGCCCAGCTCCAGCCATTGTAGCCATTTGGGGAATGAACCAGTGGATGGAAGACTTTTCCCTGTCTTCTCCCTCTCTCTTTCTCTCTCTGAAACTCTACCTCTCAAATAAAAAAATTAAATCTTAAAAAAAAAACATGTTAAATTCCCCTTTCTCTGTTCTGATCTGTTCTCAAAAAAGTTTCAACAACCTTTAACAAATTGTCTAATAGCATGCAACATCAGCGCTCTCCTTACTAGTACATTTCACTGGTGTGAAACGTTTTTGATAGAGATTATACTTTTGGATCCTAAGACTAAAAATATTAAAAGCAGGCTGTGGGAGAATAGGACCTATTGTGCTCACACTTTCTTCAGTAATTATTTTTTACTCAAAGCATCAGGTTGCTCTTCATACTCATTGGATGATACGGGAGTTCTAATGACGTTTTTCAGAGTAAGTTGGGAAACCAAAGAGAGTTGGGGGGCATTACTTCCTTAACTCAAAGAGCAGAGCCCAAGATGCTCAGCCCAGTGTTGTAGCTTCTCTTTCTCTTTGCCCTATGATGGGGGAATTTTCTGAAGTAGAGTACACAGAATTTTTCCACTGTCCCAAGCTCTTTTTACTGCTTTGTGGCTGGGCCTTGTGTAAAATGATTCAAGAACATTGTAGAAGATAACTAATTCTCAACCCAACTGCAGGAGAGTACAAAATTTTTTCCAAAGCCACAAAAGCAAGCTGGTTAAGGTTTCTTAGATCATCAGTCAGGAAAAAGATCAAAAGGCTTCAATAAATTATTTCCTTAGATGTAACAGTTCTCCTGACAGTCTTGGAATTCTGCAAAATCCGTTTGCTCCAACCACATTGACATGGTTCTCTTTGGCCTTTAGGAACAGACTGATCAAGTCTATTAGGGTTACACCAAAAAAAAAAAGTTATGACATGATGCTAATTGTAAAATTAAGTAGCAAAATCCAGAGTGTTCCCTGCTCCCTTAGGGTTGGGAACCTCTTGTTTTGCTCATCGGTAAACCTCCATCCCTAGCTTAGTACTCTGCACAGTCTTTGAACTAGCCCAAACTGAATATAGAGGTGCAATAAAAAAAGTCTAATCCTGTGAGGGTTTGTAAAACATAATGTATCTTTAAAGTTGGCAACTTTGAGTTCTGAAGTCTGTTTTTTCTATTTGCTCCAAACATTAAAACACCTCCGATAAAGCAGTCTGCTTTTATTTTTCATCAGCCTCTTTTTCCACTACCGCCAATGATAACTCAAAACTAGTCTAGTAGATATTTTCTGATACTGCCCTTTTAAATTTCCCATGATATAGTGTTTAAAGGGAATCCCAAATTTTGGTCCCTTTAAAGCTGAACCAAGGCTGAATATATAACGTTACCTTTTAAATTTACAGATTTTATTGGCTAAGAAGATTTGTCATTTGTATTCCAAATTTTAGGAAGAAAATGCCAGATTATAATTCATTGAGGACCAGATGTATTTTGTTGTGCCAATGTAGTCCACTAGGTGGCATCTCAACACACAAAGAGCCGAATCTATGCATTGGAGAAGAATCCACTGTACAGCTTGAAAAATAGATTTAAAAATTGCATTGAGCTGCGTGGTTGCAATAGTATTTTGAAGCAGTGAAAGTCTAGGTGGCCATGCATATGAAACCTCAAACGGAGATGGCTTCTGTGAGCTGGCACTGCAGCCCCTTGACAGGCAACTTTCTGCTGGAACCCTGTCTTGACCACCGGTCCATACTTCACCCCTATACAGCTTCAGTCCTTGCCCTAATGCCTGACAGCAGCCAGGGTTTCCATAAGCAGAGGGAGAAAGTGAGGGAGCCCAGGACCAGAAGCAGAGCAGACTAACTCCATTCCATAGCTCCTTGCCAGCATGTACACACTAAGCAATATGGGAGCGTTCTTTCCCTGTAACAACCAGGAGTACACCTGTCTTCCTACTAACTGGACAGGAACTTGTACTCTTGCTTTCTTAGTTTCCCATGTTGCCCTCAGTTTGGCCATCTCTTCCACCATGGGCAATGTCTCTAATATCTCTTTTTGTCCTCATAATAACAGTGCTCCTATTTCTACCATGTATACTTAACTTATTCCAAAGGTTCTTGCAGGAATGAAAGATTACTATATCCCAAGCATCATGCAGGAGCAATACAACACTGCTCTTCTTCAGTCAATCTGATCCTGAGTATAGACCTTCGCCCTACATCTACACCCGTATCAGCAGGAAGTAGCCAGAAAGAAACCGGCGCCTGTCTCCTTATCCATACTCAGAGTCAGGAGGGGTGGAACAAGGACATCAGCCTCAGCCACTTTAGGTTCTTGTTACCCCTGCCTACTTTCTTTCTTTTTTTTTTAGAGATTTATTTATTTATTTGAAAGTCAGAGTTACACAGAGAGAAAAGAGGCAGAGAGAAAGAGAGAGAGAGAGAGGTCTTCCATCTGCTGGTTCACTCTCCAATTGGCCATGACGGCTAGAGCTGCGTTGATCTGGAGCCAGGAGCCAGGAGCCAGGAGCCAGGAGCCAGGAGCTTCTTCCCAGTCTTGTGCATGGGTGTAGGGGCCCAAGGACTTGGCCCATCTTCTACTGCTTTCCCAGGCCATAGCAGAGAGCTGGATCAGAAGTGGAGCAGCCGAAACTAGAACCTGCACCCATATGGGATGCCAGCGCTCAGGCCAGTGCATTAACTCGCTGAGCCACAGCACCGGTCCCACCCCTGCCTGCTTTCAAGAGACCAGTTCAGTCTCACACCCAGTTGTTCTCCAGCCTCTCCACCCCCACCCATTGTTCCCCAGGTTCTGAAGCCAGTGGGCCAAACTTAGGAGACCTGTATGAAGGAATTCACCTCCACCTGCCGCCCCCACCCCCACCCGTAGCCCACCTAAGATATAAAACAGCCCAGCCTGCTGGGCTCTGGGCCCCCTGTCACATGTTCGGTCTGTGTGCACGCTGGCAGTTGGTCACCCACCTCTGCAGATTTATTTTCTCTGAATAAATTCGGTCTGGCTGCAAGTTCATATTCTGTCTCCTCTCTGTTCTGTACCTTTTTTCTTACATTTGGTGTCCCATGTGAGGAGGCACCAATCTGCACCCCTTTTTCTTATAGAAACTTTCAGCATTTATGAACTTGAAAAGATGATGGTAAAGGATCTATGTTTCAGGGCCAGTGCTGTGGTGTAGCAGATAAAGCCACCTACTGCTGTGCTGGCATTCCATATGGGCTCTGGTTTCAGTCCCAGCTTCTTCACTTCCCATCTGGCTCTCTGCTGTGGCCTGGGAAAGCAACAGAGGATGGCCCAAGTCCTTGGGCCTCTGAACCCACGTGGGAGACCCGGAAGAGGCTCCTGGCTTCGGATCAGCACAGCTCCAGCCATTGCGGCCAATTGGGGAGTGAACCAGCTGATGAAAGACCTCTCTCTCTCTGCCTCTCCTTCTCTCTCTGACTTTCATATAAATAAATAAATCTTTTTTAAAAAATCTGTTTCTGTTTTAGATAAAAGATGTCCTAGTGGAATCCTTAGTGTTTGAAAAAAATTGCCTGAAAAAACAAATATGAATTTCAAGAGAAGAAAAGTGAATGTGCCGGCGCCTTGGCTCAACAGGCTAATCCTCCGCCTTGCGGCGCCAGCACCCTGGGTTCTAGTCCCGGTTGGGGCGCCGGATTCTATCCCGGTTGCCCTCTTCCAGGCCAGCTCTCTGCTATGGCCCGGGAAGGCAGTGGAAGATGGCCCAAGTCCTTGGGCCCTGCACCCACATGGGAGACCAGGAGAAGCACCTGGCTCCTGCCTTGGGATAAGAGCGGTGCGCTGGCCGCGGTGCGCCGGCCGCAGCATGCCAGCCGCAGCGGCCATTGGAGGGTGAACCAACTGCAAAAGGAAGACCTTTCTCTCTGTCTCTCTCTCTCTCACTGTCCACTCTGCCTGTCAAAAAAAAAAAAAAAAGTGAATGCACTTGACCTCTAACTTAGAGCCCTGAAATATTTGCAAAGCTCCCTCCATAGCACACAATTCAAAGTTTTTCCTCCTCTCTCTTGTATTCCCATAGATTCCAATCTCTCATTATTATGATGAATCTGACCTTTCGCTTTAAGTCACCATCAAGAGCCAATAGTATCCAAAGGCTGCCATTCAGAAAGAGCTCTTGGCTGTGTAAACCAAATTGAACACATGCAAGTATGTTAACATTTATTGACTACTGGCCTGGCAAATATGAGAACCAAATTCTACAAGAAATATTTGGGGAGCCAGTACTGTGGCATTGAGGTTAAGCATCCACCTGCAGCACTGACATCCCCTAAGGGCACAAGTTCAAGTCCTGGCTGTTCCACTCCCAATCTAGCTCCCTTCTGATGGCTTGGGAAAGCAGTAGAAGATGGCCCAAGTGCTTGGGCCCCTGCACCTGCTTGGGAGACCCAGAAGAAATGCCTGGTTACTGGCCTCAGCCTGGCATAACCCTGGTGGTTGTGGCCATTTGAGGAATGAACCAGTGAATGGAAGACCTCTCTCTCTGTTTTTCTCTCTGTAACTCGTTAGCTCAAGTAAATAATTAAATCTTTAAAAATGCTACTACTAATAAACAAATATTTGGTATTTTACCCTCACCGGAGTGTCGCCAAATGCACCAAATGTATCAACATGTCTTCTCATTTTTCTTTAATTAGATACCAAGGAGGGTATAGGAAACAGTGTACATAGCAACACACTTTTTTTTTTTTGATCCTTTTTTGTAACAAAAGACACAACCATGAAATTGGCTGGAGCTTCAGGCAAGGAGAATTTATAAATGAGAATCTTTGTAGCAGAGGTCACGAACTTAGGCTCTGGCTTTGTACCAACTGTATTGCAATCCCAGTTCCACTACTTCCTGTCTTGAGACCTTGAGTGTTTTAACTAACATCTTGAGAATTTATTTTTTTAAAGGGGTAAAACAGCATCTTTCTTAAGGGCTATTAAGAGGATAAAATGAAAGAACGTGTACAAATTTAGCATAGTGGCTGGCCCATAGCAAAAGATCAATAAACTTTAGGTATTATTATCATCATAATTGTTTATCTGAATGGCTTTTCTTAGAAGCCCTTGGTGCTCAATGACAGCCAAAATGAGTATGCTATAGGCTTCTTCACGCATCTTTTAGTCCTATCTGTTGGATTCTGAAATTGTGATTGTACTTAGCATAAATGTGAGCCACACACATCCTAGACAGGGTTCATGCACTCTGATTTAAGTCAGGAGCCACAGAATGGTGATCCACCTTCCTTTTCCCTTTCAAACTAACCTTTTTTTCAAAAATGAGTTTTCCTCCCTGCATGTATTCATCCACTCATCTGTTCCTTCAACATGCATGCTTCCTAAGCGGTTGTGCATCGACAGAGTCTATCTCAGAAAGTTTACAGTCTAGAGGGGAAAACCAAGCATTCACACACAGGTAACTTTAAGAAGAGGTGGAAAGTTACGAGGGTCAGAAAGGAGAGGCACAGGACCGTGGAACTCAGAGTAGAGAATTGCTATTTCAGGGCTTACACTGTGTGTCCTTAGAGACAAGAGATGCTAGTGATGATGCAAGAAAATGGGAACCACTCTTCTTGTGGGTAAGGAATTTGGAAACTTGAAGGGAGAAGAAACAAAATCCATGAGTGATTTCAGTCTATATCCCAGAAGTGGCACAATATCTGGCCTTCCATAGATTTTCCATTGAAAGAACAAAGAGCCTGAATAACACTGTAAAACAAAACAAATACGCAAATACATTTTCCTGCCTTGGTAAGGATACTCTGAGATGAAGCAAAAAAATGAAAGCAAGAAAGACCTGTGTCTGTGGGGGGGCGGGGCATGTGATGCTTCCCCTCTTAATACGTGGCTTTCATGAACCAACAATGGTGTTCACCAAACAATTTCAGATATTATTGCTTAGGGGATGACATTTAGCCGATCAGTTAAGACACAGGTTGGAATGTCAGCATTTCATATCAGATTGCCTGGTTTTGAGCCCTGGCCCTGTTCCTGATTCTATCTTCTTGCTAATGCTCATCCTGGGAGGTAACAGGTGATGGCTCTAGAGTTGAGTCCCTGCCACCCACGTAGGAGACTTGGATTGAGCTCTGGCTTTGGCTGGTGCTGCCCCAGCTGTTGCAGGTATTTGGGGAATGGACAGGAGCTGTCTTTGTCTATCTTGTCTATTTGTCTCAAATAATAAATAAGTTAAAACGTAAAACTTGTTGCTTAAAATTATATACAATTATCCATATTAATTTTGTTCATCTCAACATGAATTAATTAAGTACCTGGCATGAAGAGAACATAGTAGTAGATGCTGGGAATAACACAGATATAATAAAGATATATATAGATATGACCATATTTATATATATATATATATATATATATATATATATATATATATATATAGTCCCTACCTGCCACATTTTAGTACAAGACATCTGAGTCAAGTGGGAGACATGAAATGAAATGAACACAAATAACCACACTACAAAGTGAAACTTGGCAAGTCCTAGAAGACTTAGGTACTCGAGGAGCTGTGGGAGAAAGTGAAGGGGAGAGAAAGCATTGAAGGTTATGTAAATTTTCAAAAGATGGTGTTGGAAGGGGAAGGAGTTCCAGGAAAGGACAAGCTTAATCAGAGATGTAAAGGAGGGAGTGACTCAATGAATTCAGGTGTGGTGGACTTCCAGAGATGCTGTTCAAGCTTCGTGAAGAAAAAACAGCAGTTGTTGACATGAGACGTTATGTCGATCCACAATATGCTTAAAATAGACCTGCTCTGGTCTAAAATCCTGGCTGCGGTAGAGATCCAGAGAGTACAGTTCAAACCCGGGGATGGAGACTAGAGACTAGGAACTCAGACTTGGAAAGGCAGCAAGTGGCCAGTCTTGGGTACTCCAGAGTGCTGGGGCCCTGGGCACAACTGGGGTCTGTGGAAAGTTTCTGAGCAGAGAAGTGGCAAGATCAGAACTGTATTGTGCTGAGACTCCTGGGTGATGATATGTAGGGTACACAGAACCTTGAAGCAATTTAGTTTTATAGAAATTTAATAAGAATTCACATGTCATTGTATATCCCCAAAGGTGGTCAAGTGCCCCACAGACCTGCCAAGGCTCTTTGTGACCATCTCAGCTCTTGAAGGATCACTTCAGATCACGGCAGAGAAAAGAGTGCAGATATTGCATTTCTGGAAACTAAGGCTGTTGGTGATGTGGTTGAAACACAGGTTTGGAATCCATCCATGCCTGTGTTTCAATTTCAGCTTTGAAAAAAAATTTAATTTTCTCATCTGCAAGATCAAGAGAATTATATCAATTTCATGATTGTTGTGGGAGATTAAATGGTTCCATCCATTTGTATGTCAAATACAACACATGGTGATAACACTCAAAACATAAGACAAACTGACTAACCAGATCAAGAGAGGGGAAAGTGCAGGTTTACCCACCAGAGTCATTGATGCTAATGAGGATGCTGGGTGGCCCCTAGGCAGTCTAAGGCCAACCCTGGGCTGGACTCATTCTTCACTTTTTTTTTTTTTTTTTTACAGGTAGAGTCATAGATAGTGAGAGAGAGAGACAGAGAGAAAGGTCTTCCTTCCATTGGTTCACCCCTCAAATAGCCGCTATGGCTGTCGCCGTGCCGATCCGAAGCCAGGAGCCAGGTGCTTCCTCCTGGTCTCCCATGCGGGTTCAGGGCCCAAGCACTTGGGCCATCCTCCACTGCTTTCCCAGGCCACAGCAGAGAGCTGGACTGGAAGAGGAGCAACCGGGACTAGAACCCAGAGCCCATATGGGATGCCGGTGCTGCAGGCGGAGGATTAGCCAAGTGAGCCATGGTGCCAGCCCCTCATCCTTCACTTTGTTGGATGGGGTTTCTGCCAGCCAGAGGGCCCTGAGCACATTTCTGTTTCATCCCCACCCTCTTTCAGTGGAGACTACTCAGGCTTCTTTCCCCCATGTACTGATCTGCAAAACTAGTTTATCAAGTTGAGTCTATGAAAAGTCTCAGACAACAAAAGAGGGAAATTACTTTGTTCACATTACCAAGGAGCCTGCTTTGTGGGTCCTATCAAGACAGACTGTGCAGCAAACTGGGCAAGGCCACGCGGCATATCAGGATGAATGCACAGCAATCGAAAAGTGTTGCTTGTATACATTCAGTCTCTGCCAATATCCAAGCAGACAATGTCATCGAGGGATAAACTGTACCATAAAGGATGGATTCCAGCTGCATCCAGGAGAAATGTCATGCACTTGTCCAGAGGAGTATGGGAAGAGCAGCAACCACATTAATGGTATCCCAGGGAGCTAATGTTTCTGTTTTCCATGAGACAGAGACAAGAATCTGTCAAAAACAGCCTCTGTACCCACATTTCCAATTTTTAATTTGGCTCAGCATTTTAAGCTTCCTTCAATGTCCACCTGGAGATGCATTGTTGGCTCTTATTTCTGGTGCTTCCCAAGGGTGTTCAGAGACTCCAAGCAGCTTTGCTGCTAATCCCCACCACGGGGCTTGAATCACCGGCTTCCTCAAATGTCTCTCACCTTGCTAGTGGCTACATCATATTTCCACAACCCCCAAAGGGGTGGTAAACTTACTTTTCAGAAGACTAACTGAAGACTTTGTTTTGCCTTATGAATTTGTTCATTTGATGTCCTTTGCTTGGACCTGAGTGGATGAGCTTTGATTGGATTTCAGACCTGAGATTGAGTTCCTATGAACTCCACTGGGAGCCAGAAAAAGAATGAAGTAACAGAAGGGCTGGTGATCTTTGACCTCAGCCCATTGATGGCTGTTGTCATCACTGTTGGTGGCTGCTCTGAACAAGAATGTATTGTCTCTCTATCTATTGTGGACTGGCCTTCACAGTCAGTCTTTACAAGATGTAACCTTTAATCAGGGACGTGTTCTTCTACCTAGGGCAAAAGGTGGATGAGGAAGGCAGATCAAGCAAGTTAGCAATGCTCCAGAGAGTCAGCATTTTAGAAGGAAATGTTGAAAAATGTTAACAAGAAAAAGAATTAAAAGTTAGTAGCCTTTGAATTCTTACTATACGTGTACATTAGACATAATGATTGTTTCATTGAATCCCCCTGAGCAGCCCCACAAAAGATAGTCTCCCACTTTTTTAGTCTTTTTTCCCTTTTCTTTTAACATACATAATAATCTAGGTATACCAATGATCCTATGATTTGATTTAGCAGAGTTTAGAGAGTTTTCTGTGGCTACTTCTTCCTAATTATCTTAATTAAGTAACATGTTAATTATCTTCAATTCAGTAACATCTGTATCTGGGAGTAGAATATTCCAGTATTCCACACCCTACAGTCCTGCCATAGACCCTTTAAAAGATTGAAAGGTGTTATTCTTGCTCTCATAGGGCATGCGATCTAGTTGGAAAGAATTTTAAGTACATAAACAAGTATTTTGTCTAAATAAACTATGAGTGCCCTTGGAGTTTGGGACTAGTTGCAGGGGAAGATAATGGCTTCTGAAGGCTTTGGGGAAAACACTCT
This sequence comes from Lepus europaeus, assembly GCF_033115175.1. Lineage (NCBI taxonomy): Eukaryota > Metazoa > Chordata > Mammalia > Lagomorpha > Leporidae > Lepus > Lepus europaeus. Next base: position 34,324,146 of record NC_084833.1, read on the forward strand.
GCTATGATCTGATCTCTTATAGTATTTGCCCTTTCAGTGTAACACCCTACTTGAAAGACTTCCATGGTCTGAAAAATAGAAGGAAGGTGGAAGGAAATGCAAGATGGGATTGAAGGACTTCTGACCTCTTGCAAAAAAACCAGTAGTATAATTATAACCCCCAAACATAAACTAAACAAATAAAAACTGATTCTGAATAGTGACATTGTGGGAGTGATATGAGGAGCCAATCAGGGAGATAAGATCAGATTGATTAGATTCATGAGCTGGAAAACATGCACCCACTCCAACCTGATCTAACTAGCATATACCCACCTGCCACTCCCCTTTCATAAGTGAATATGAGACATAGATGTCCCCCACCCCAGCACTTCCCTGTGCCTCTTGCCTGCCTCCCATTTATGCCACTGCTTCTGCCTGCAGACTCCCACACATGGCCCCGGGTCTATCCTCTGCCTGGTATGGAACTCCCGGCTTATTTTCTGAGGCCCCCCCCCCCCTTAATAAAGCCCTTATATTCTTGTGTATTTCACTCACTTCCCCAAATAAATTCTGAGCTTTATTATATTGCCTGTCTCGTTTATGTCTCAGCTTAGAATCCTTCTCTAAGCTTGAGACAAGAACCCAAAATATTAATTTTAAAACATACTAGATGGGCCGGCGCCGCGGCTCACTAGGCTAATCTTCCACCTTGCGGCGCCGGCACACCGGGTTCTAGTCCCGGTCGAGGCACCGGTCCTGTCCCGGTTGCCCCTCTTCCAGGCCAGCTCTCTGCTGTGGCCCGGGAGTGCAGTGGAGGATGGCCCAAGTCCTTGGGCCCTGCACCCCATGGGAGACCAGGATAAGCACCTGGCTCCTGCCATCGGATCGGCGCGGTGTGCCGGCCGCAGCGCGCCAGCCGTGGCAGCCATTGGAGGGTGAACCAACGGCAAAGGAAGACCCTTCTCTCTGTCTCTCTCTCTCACTGTCCACTCTGCCTGTCAAAAAAAAAAAAAAATACTAGATGATAACAGGAGTATACATTTCTGGGTCTTGACTCTGGTTATAAGCAAGAGAAATTTCCTTCCCTAAACTCACACGGTACCAGTGTTGGGACTGAAATACCGCAGAGTGAAAATGCAGTTAAAAGTTAAAAGTGGTCTCAGGGAGCCAGTGCTGTGGCAGTGCCGGCATCCCATATGAGTGTCAGTTTGAGTCCTGGCTGCTCCAATTCTGATCCAGTTCCCTGATAATGGGGCTGGGAAAGCAGTGGAAGATGGCCCAAGTCCGTGGGCCTCTGCACCCACGTGGGAGACCTGGAAGAAGCTCCTTGCTCCTGGCCTTGGCCTGGCATAGCCCTGGTGGTTATAGCAATTTAGGGAGTGAACCAGCAGACGGAAAATTGTTCTCTCTGTATATATATCTCTGTCTCTCTCTCTCTCTGTGTCTCTCTCTCTCTCTCCCTCTTATCGTCCCTCTTTCCCTCCCCATGCTTTTGCCTCTCTGTAACTCTGCCTTTCAAATAAATTAATTAATTAATTAAAGAAAAAATGGTCCCAAGTAATAGTACCCCAAGATATCTGGCAGAAACAGTGAAAATACCAACTTTAAATTCTGGTGTCAGAGAATTACCATGGATAACAGATCTAAGGAACATGAGCAAGCAATAGAAATTGACTAAACTTTAGGCCGGCGCCGCGGCTCACTAGGCTAATCCTCCGCCTTGCGGTGCCGGCACACCGGGTTCTAGTCCCGGTCGGTAGTGAACAAGCCACTATGATTGAAAGTTCTTGGCTGGAGCCGCGGCTCACTTGGCTAATCCTCTGCTGTGGCGCCGGGACCCTGGGTTCTAGTCCCAGTTGGGGTGCCGGATTCTGTCCCGGTTGTTCCTCTTCCGGTCCAGCTCTCTGCTGTGGCCCGGGAGTGCAGTGGAGGATGGCCCAAGTCCTTGGGCCCTGCATTCCCATGGGAGACCGGGAGGAAATACCTGGCTCCTGGCTTCAGATCAGTGCAGCCCGCCAGCCGTAGCAGCCATTTTGGCGGGTGAACCAACGGAAAGGAAGACCTTTCTCTCTGTCTCTCTCTCTCTCTCACTGTCTAAATCTGCCTGTCAAAAAAAAAAAAAAAAAGTTGTTATAAATAACAAACTACAAACTCTGGCCTGAAAAGACTACAGATATTGGAGATAACTGATGTAGAATATAATAAATGATGTTATTTAGTATATTTAAAAATAAAAGAGAATATTGAAATTTTGAAAAATGCAAAAGAAAAAGAAGCTATGAAATGAGTTGAAGAGACATAGAAGGTAGACTGTGAAGTTCCAATAAATGTCTGTTGGAATTCCAGAACTGCTAATGGAGAATTATAGAGAATCAATATTTGGTAAGATGATGGCTGACACTTTTCTAAAAGAATTTATGAAAGATTCCAGTCATCAGATTAATAAAAGTCCTGGGGACTTTCTACTGAAACTGCAGTATAATAAGGACGAAATGAAAACCTTAAAATGATCCAAAAGGAAATGTACATTAACCACTAAATCACAATCGTTAGAGCAACAACACACCTCTTAAATGCAATAGCAGAAAATGGAAGGCATAGAAACAATATCAACAAAGTGCTAAAAGAAAATCGTTGTCATTCTGGAGTCTTATAACTTCCAAAATGATATTTCAAGAATAAGAATCATGGATAAGTATTTTTAGGTAAACAGAAACAGAAACATTGTTGCTCTCATCAACAGACACTTTGTAATAACTTTCTTCCAAGAGAATGAAAATAATCCAAGGAGGAAGGGCAGTGTTTTCAGAAATAATTGTTAACAAAGAAAATATACAAGTGTGGGAAACTCTAAGGAATTCTTTTTGTATATAGTAATAACAATGTTTAATCTATTGCACTAAAAGATAATGAAAATCCTGGAAAATAGCACTTAAGTCACCAGGGAGATGAATGGAGTTAGTGATGTAAGCTTTCAAAGTGATCCAAAGAAAGGTAAAAATATTGATTATATTTTTAAAATTTTAATTTGATACTTACAGAATACTGGTAAAGAATCCTTCAGAAAAAGTACAAACTTCATTACTGAAGTATTGAGAGCAACTTGTGGACCTAATGCCCTATTACCTCTTAATTCCTGAGAGTGTGATTCTTACAAACAAGAACAATAAATTAACATGGATACATTGCTATGCTTAATCCTGATACCTGTTAAAATTTTTCCAATTGTCCTAATAATACTATTTAAAACAAAATGATCCCATTCAGAATTATCTACTGTATTTATCTGTCATATCTCTTTAGAATAATACACATCCACCCCCCTCCTGACTTTCATGAACTTAATACTTGAAAACTACAGGTAAGTTATTTTGTCCAATGTCTTTCATTTGAACTTGCCTGCCATTTCCTTATGATTTCAGTTAATGCATCTTTAGTAGAAAAAGCATAGATGTGATACTGTGTTCTCATTGTATTCAGTCAGGTAACTGTTATTTTCTAAAGGTGTTAAATTTGATAACTCCATTAAGGGAATGTTTTCCAGGCTTTTTCACTCACAATGGGAAACTGACTCTTTTTTTCCCCTTGATAGTTAATAAGTATTTGATTGAAGATGTAATGACACTATGTAAATTGCACTTTACTCATCAAATTTTCTATTCAGTTATTTTATTTGTACTCATGCTTTCTTATTTTATTAAACAGGTTAGATTGGATTAAGATGGTGGAATAGGGAGAGAGCTTGCTGTTTGAATCTAGAAGATAGTTTAAAAAAAGTGGAAAGAGTGACGTCTCAGGGAATAGTTAGGGAGAAAACAGCAGAGGAAATTCTACACAAACTGGAGGAACACAGTGGACCTTCACAGAGGGCATGGACGTGCCATTTGTTTTATAATGTTTTATAATTTTCATCATAGGGATCTTTGACATCCTTAATTAAATGTATTCCAAGATATTTGATTTTTTTTTTTAGCTATTGTGAAAAATCTTCCATGTTCATGGATTAGAAGAATCAATATCATCAAAATGTCCGTTCTTCCAAAAGCAATTTGCAGATTCAATGCAATATCAATCAAAATACCAAAGGCATTCTTCTCAGATCTAGAGAAAATGTGCTGAAATTCATATGGAAATACAGGAGACCTCGAATAGCTATAGCAGTCTTATGCAACAAAAATAAAGCTGAGGGATCACAATATGAGATTTCAAGACATACAAGGGAGTTATTAGCAAAACAGCCTAGTACTGGTGTAAAAACAGATGGATAGATCAATGGAACAGAATAGAATCACCAGAAATCAATACAAGCATCTACAACCAAATTTTTTTGACCAGGGAACTAAAACAAACCCTGGAGCAAGGATAGACTCTTCAGCAAGTGCTGCTGGGAAAACTGGATTTACAAATGCAGAAGTATGAAGCAGGACCCCTACTTTACACCTTACAGGAGAATCCATTCAAAATGGATTAAAGACCTAAATCTATGATCTTGTACCATAAAATCATTAGAGAACATCAGGGAAACCCTGCAAGACATTGGTATATGCAAATCATTCTTGGAAATGACCCTAGAGTCATAGGCAATCAAAGCCAAAATTAATAAATGGAATTATATCAAACTGAGAAGCTTCTATACTGTAAAATAAACACTCAGGAAAGTGAAGAGGCAACCGACAGAATGGGAAAAATTATTTGCAAACAATGCAACTGATAAAGGATTAATAACCTGAATGTATAAAGAGATCAAGAAACTCCACAACAGCAAAACAAACAACCCAGTTAAGAAATGGGCAAAGGACTTAAATAGACATTTTTTAAAAGAGGAAATCTAAATGACCCACAGACACATGAAAAAATGTTCAGGATTGCTATCTGTCACAGAAATGCAAATCAAAACCACAATGAGGTTTTGCCTCACCTCAGTTAGTATGGCTTTCGTATAGAAATCAAGAAACAACAAATGCTGGTGATGATGTAGGAAAAAATGTACCCTAATCCACTGTTGGTGGGAATGTAAACTGGTAAAACTACTATGAAAAGCAGTTTGTAGATACCTCAGAAATCTGAATATAGACCTACCATATGACCCAGCCATCCCACTCCTGGGAATTTACCCAAGGCAATGAAATTAGCAAATAAAAGAGTTATCTGCACACCCATGTTTATTGCAGCTCAATTCACAATAACTAAAAGAATCAACCTAAACCACTGTCAACTGAAGACTGGACAAAGAAATTATGGGATATGTACACTAGGAAACACTACAAAGTGGTAAAAAAAAATGAAATCCTGTCACTTGCAACAAAAATGTATGAATCTGGAAAACATCATACTTAGTGAAATAAGCCAGTCTCAAAGGGAAAGATACCATATGTTATCCCTGATCTGTTATAAGTAATAGAGCACCTAAAAGGAAATCTGTAGAAGTGAAATTGACATTTTAAGAAGCAATGACTTGAATAGCGCTTATCTGGACTGTCAAGGAGCAGGTTTTTTTTTTGTTTGTTTTTCCCTTAATGGAGAATGGGACTGGGAATGGGAGAGGAAAAAGAGGTGGGGTGGGAATTGGGGTGGGAGGGCATGTATGGTGGGAAGAATCACAATGTTCCTAAAGTTGTACTTATGAAATTTGGACTCACTAAATAGAAGGTTTCTTTGGGAAAAAAAAAAAAGTAAAAAGTAAAATAAATAGCTTATAATCCTTTGTTGTCATTATTTCCTTGCTAATTCTCCCCAGTCTGGATTATATGTTGTTTGAGAGTTTAAGGCATGAAAAAAGTGTCCCAGGCTCATCTTGTTCTTTTCTTGAATCCCTACAGGAAGATCTCCCTCACTCTGCCCTGACTCAGTTCATGCAGAAATGCTTTCCTGATGACATGCTTTCCTTAACCATCTGGACTTCAATACTCCCACAGACTGCCTTCCCATATGATCACTCTCCTAATCCCTCTTGAACCTCTATAACCTGAACCAGAAGCCTGTCCTTATCCCCCAACCTTCCTCCAACCTCCACATGGATACCTCCTTGGTCTGCTTAGGCTGATTTCTAGAGAGTTCACCCAGCTTATCCTTTCAAGCTCCAATACCCATCTCTACTTTCCCCTTTCTTGATGTTGTCCCACTTATTCTAAATAGGTTCCAATACCTGTTCCATGTAATCTCCTCTCAAGGATCCCTCATGGATACACCATCCAACACCCCATCTCAGGCCATCATGTCCATGAGGCTATCCAAGCTCACCCCACATAAATGCCTTCTGTCTACATGTTGTGTTCTGCCACTTCCATCCTGGTGGGGACAACAATATTGCAATGAATGCAGAACTAAATTCTTCTAAAGGGGAAGGGAATAAAAGAAAAAGGATAGGAAGTGGAAAGGGGGATTAAGCAGGAAAGGAGAAGGAGGAAAGAGAGGAGGATAAAGTGGAAATGTTTCAGGAAGAGACCAGTTGATGTCAGCATTGCAGGCGGTGAAAGAATTCAGAGCAATCAGATAGAGACATCAGAGAGATTTATTTAATATGCTGTAACACAGACTATAATCCAGACTATCATATATTGTAATACATAATAATCTGTCACTTATATACATTTATATATATATATGTATGTATGTATGTATGACAGATTGCCATTAACTAGTGACTCTTCTGCCAGTAGTGGCTTTCCCACCACCATTTGCCCTGGTGACCTCTATATTATACCCTGACAAATTGACAATGACAAACCTTTGGCATTTGGGTGAAGATTTCACCTTCTATAATTGCTTCACACTGAACAGGTGCATTGAGTTGACCCTGCCTACGATTGTCAGTCTTCCAGGGGCTCAGGGTGTCCCAGGGTCCTGGCTGCAGGGATCCAGCAGGTGGTGGAGATTCAGGGAAAAAAGTGATCTTTTCTGGAAATGTCTGCCTATGTTATCTAGGGGACTGTAGGTGACTTTCCTGGAGGAGGGAGTTGATGTCATTGCGGTATTGTCATTGGGAAGTTGGTTTGCTGTATTCTGGAGGAGATAAACCTGTTTAGTTTGTTTGAAAGAGTAGGCTCAAGAATTAGGGTGAGGCGGAGTGCTCTCTGGGACAGGAGAGAGAATAGAAACCAAATTCTCTACCAGGGAGCTGAGAATCAAAGCCTGCCGTCTCTATTCGCAATTACTTATCCTTTTCAAAGCTTCTGAGACCTAAACACATTCTTTGTGATTTACTTAAATCTTTATTTTTGTGACCTATCTTTTCCTACCCAGTCTATAGTTAGCCAGTCATTATACTTTAGGACAAAAATTTAATTTCATGTTAGATGCATTTCTTTATCTGAAAGAAATTCTCATTCCTTCTTAACCTTCCTCACCAAGAAGATACTCTCATGCTTACAGTTTCCTGTTCATTTTTATTGTATTTTCTCTTACTTTTAATTTGATTGTTTAAAAATCTATTTATTGATTTGAAAGGCAGAGTTATAGAGAGGCAAAGCAGGAGAGAGACAGAGACAGAGACAGAGAGAGAGAGAGAGAGAGAGAGAGAGAGAGAGAGAGAGAAAGGTCTTCCATCCACTGATTCATTCCCCAGATGGCTACAATGGCCGGAGCTGTGCCATTCAGAAGCCAGGAGCCAGGAGCTTCTTCCAGGTCTCCCACATGAGTGCAGGGGCCCAAGGACTTGGGCCATCTTCTACTGCTTTCCCAGGCCATAGCCGAGAGCTGGATTGGAAGTGGAGCAGCCAGGACTCAAACTGGTGCCCATATGGGATACTGGCACTGCAGGCAGTGGCTTTTACCTGCTATACCAGAGTGCTGGCCCCTTCTCTTCCTTTCTATTTTTTCTCTCTTCCTTTTATTTTTCCTTTATATTTCTCTCTTCTTTTTGTTATGATTCCTTTAATTTACATTTTTTGTAATCTATTCAAAATTTCAAATTAAGGCCAAAATTTTCTAAAGAAAAGAACATATAGAATTTTACTTAATACACAGAACACAATGGCTACTGTACTTTTATCTGAATTGTTTGCTTTTGTATAACATTTCCCGGCCTGAAACACCAGGTACGAATGTACGTCCAGAATAGATACACGATTCTGCTTTAATGAGGACACAACTTCCCCCTTGGGCAGCTGTGAGGATATCTAGAGCCATTCCATTTTTGAAGGCTGCTTTCCTCAGTGGGAAGCATTGATATTCAACAAGGACAGCTTTCTAGCCAGAGTAGCAGCACACGGTGAGCTGTCTGCGCTGTGCTGAGCTGCCCAAAGCGAACTAGTCTGTCTCCTACAGTGCATCACCAGTGGCTGTCATGCTCACTCACATTAGCCAACATCTGGGGACAGCATCCAGATGTTTGAATTGTACTCCACCAGTCATCTTATTTTTCCCAAATTTTCAGTCACTACTACAAGTCCTAATCCTTGCTTCTCAAGTTCGAAGAGGTCAAATAGCTTGCCTAGGGCTTCACTATGCATGCTGTAGAGATTTTAGTATTATGTGTGAGAATTACAAGTAACTTCAGATTTGGAAATCTCTTAAAGCTCAATAGCCAATCCAAAGCAGACTTGGGTTTTTTTTCTTACTACAGTAAGTACCTAATGTTTTGATTTTTCAGGCCCTACTAAGAAGCAACAACTTCATTTACTTACTGCAAGGCTGGGAATCCTTGAAGCCAGGCAGTCTGTGTATGATTTTTAGATATGCCAGTGTTTCTAACTGTATCCTGTGATAATGAGAACAGATTGTTAACGAACTCATGCCATGAAAAACCAAATATCCTTATAAAAGTTTTTGAGTTTTGGAGAAGTTAAGTAAGGGAGGACGGATAGACAATTCCATGTTTACAAAACTGTATTTTACCAAAGCACCGTAAACATCAGAAATCACAGGCTAAAGCTTTCCTGGACCTAAAGAACGAAACGTTCAAACACAGAGCCAAAAATATTCTAAATAAAAGACATAGAAATCCACAAATTTGGTTAATTCATTCTGCCTAATGTAACTAATTCTTGTTTGATCTCCTTTAACAGTTTTATGGATTTTCCAGTTTTTTCCTCAGAGTTCTAGAAATTCTTATCTAATCCATTGAGTTTTTTAAAGATTTATTTATTTATTTATTTGAAAGGCAGAGTTATAGAGAGGCAGAGGCAGGGAGAGAGAGAGAGAGAGAGAGAGAGAGAGGTCTTCCATCTGCTGGTTCACTCCCCAAATGGCTCTGAAGCCAGGATCCAGGAACTTCTTCCGGGTCTTCAACACAGGTTCAGGGGCCCAAGGACTTGGACCATCTTCTACTGCTTTCCCAGGCCACAGTAAGGAGCTGGATCAGAAGTGGAGTTGCCAGGACTCAAACTGGCACTCATATGGGATGCCAGCACTGCAGATGGCAGCTTTACCGGCTATGCCACAGTGCCAGTCCCTAATCCATTAATCTTTTTTTTTTTTAATTTTTTTTTATTTTATTTTTGACAGGCAGAGTGGACAGTGAGAGAGAGAGAGATAGAGAGAAAGGTCTTCCTTTTGCCATTGGTTCACCCTCCAATGGCTGCCACGGTAGCATGTTGCGGCCGGCGCGCTGCGCTGATCCGATGGCAGGAGCCAGGTGCTTCTCCTGGTCTCCCATGGGGTGCAGGGCCGAAGCACTTGGGCCATCCTCCACTGCACTCCCGGGCCACAGCAGAGAGCTGGCCTGGAAGAGGGGCAACCGGGACAGGATCGGTGCCCTGACCGGGACGAGAACCCGGTGTGCCGGCGCCGCAAGGCGGAGGATTAGCCTAGTGAGCCGCAGCGCCGGCCAATCCATTAATCTTAACACAGTCAGAAATCTGTATTTAAGAATACTTGTTAAAATGTCCTCCATGAATCTGATTGCAAATTCTTTTAGAGAGAATCAAAATTGTGGATGACAAAAAGACTTAAAATAGCCATGGTTAAAAGTTTAAGCCTCGATAATTGACAAGGAAAGTCAATTGTGTTCATTGCATTCAACATTTTGGAAAGTACCTGAAAGGTTTTACAAAACTTCTGAGAGAGAGAGAGGAGAGAGCTGCTCCATCAGCTGGTTCACTCCAGCTACAGTGGCCAGGACTGGGCCAGGCTGAAACCAGGAGGCAGGAGCTCTGTTTGGGTTCTCTGTGTGAATGTGGGGACCTATGTACTTGGGCCATCCTCCACTGCTTTCTTAGGCCATTAGCAGAGATTTTTTTCAGAAGAGGAGCAACTGAGACTTGAACAGGAGCCAATATGGGATTTCAGCATTGCAGAGGATCGCTTAACCCTCTTGAGCCACAGCACTGGCCCCATGGCCTTCTTTTAGCCAAAGAAGTACCATTGGTTCTTCTTCAGTGGCAATTTATCCCCATTAAAGCAGACACCATTTAAATTAAATCTGGCCTGCGAATAATTAAAAATGGCCTGAGAAAGCAGTAGAAGGTGGCCCAAGTCTTTGGGCCCCTCACCAGCATGGGAGACCCGGAAGAAGCTCCTGGCTTTGGATCGGCACAGCTCCAGATGTTGTGACCATCTGGGGAGTAAACCAGTGGATGGAAGACCTCTCTCTCTGTCTTTGCCTCTGCCTCTCTGTAACTCTGCTTTTCAAATAAATAAATAAATCTTAAAAAAAAAAATAAAGAAAGAAAGCCCAATGCTTCCCACTGAAGAGGGAAGGTTTCTGAGGTTGGGTAGCCAATCCAAGACTGTAATAAAGAAGCAAAAAGCTGTACTCATCCATGAAGCATCAACTCTTTCAGTCTAGGATTTTTCTGAGCAGAGTGGTGAGTAGCAAAACAGCATGAGGGCAGTAGGCTTTCAATCCTTATAAAGGGCAAAGGAAGTAGGTGAGGAAGAACAGAGATGTGTAGTCCATGCCCCTGAAGGCAACGGCTACTGGGTGTCCATGAACAAGTGCCTTTCACTTCCACCGTGGCGGTGATAAAAGAGGGAAGAAGGACTAGAGTGGTCAAGAGGCCAACAATGTGTGTGGATTTGCCTAGATGAGCTGCTGCCACCTATCGCACCACATGTTGTAAGTTGGCTCGTAGGGATCAGAGGAGAAGTTCCTACATGGGCCACCAAACTGTCATGAAAAGCAACCAATTGAAGCTGGTGGTGCAGGTGGTGCAAGGATTCATGCAAGCAGTCAGACAGAGTGAGCAGAGGTAGACTTAGGAACATGCTGCCAAAGGGCGGCCAGAAGGCTGACTGCTGCAATGCACCCTGGAATCCAAGACAGAGATGTAAATATAGAGACAAATATGACAGATTGCCGTTAGCTGGGGACTTTCCCACCACGGGGGAACTTCCCATCCCCAGGGGCTTTCCTGTGACCAGCAGCCCTGGTGATCTCCACCAGAAATAGGAGGGGAAAAGAAGAATTTTATTTTAATGTTTATTAAACTAAGAATGCATGTGAGCATTTTGAGGGTATTCCCTAAAAGAATAAGATGGAGTGTAACATCCAAATTAGTAGGAAGAAAGGAAAATAAACTTAAGTGAATTTATAGAAGGCAAGAAAAAAACAAAACAAATAGTACTAAATGTGTTGGTAGCATTTAATCTCAATTTATTAGGTATCAAAACTGATGAAAAAGAATGAAACTATATACTTAAAAGACAATCATACTAGGTATATAAACAGAATCCATGTATATGCAGTCCAAAGGGGCCAGACCTAAATCATCAGGGTACAGGAAGTTTTCCCCTTCTGACTCGTACCCTTGTTCTCCTAATCTGGAGGAACAAGAGGAATCAGAGCCAAGTGATCAGGGCTCTGCTGAGGATTGTGGTCCTGCATCAGGCCACTTGAGCGTGGTGAGATGTCCCTGGGACCCACAGGAAAGAATAAGATGAGCCCGGAACATCCTTTTTGTGCTCAAAAGCCACAAAGTACTCAAAGACTGCTAAGGATGTGTCAAAGGACACAGAAGCCAGTGTGAAGGGGACCTTCAAATCAAAGTGATTCCAACGCCCAAGAGCTGCTTTGTGAGGCCAGCTGCTTCCTGTCTGAGTTTGGGCTGACAGCGAAAGGCAGCCTCGGCCTCTCTCCTCTCCCCTTCATGTGGTCTCTAGCACCGGGGGTATCCCCCACAGGCTCTCTTGTTTTCTGTCGTTCCAGCTTATGTGGGTGGCCATGACCCAAGGCTTTATCATTGCCTCTCCCTTTGTTTCCCTACCTTGTTCATGGTAACAACTTGCTGCTGTTGCTAATCTTCAAATCACTTCACCATCCTGCTGGGTTTCTCGGCTCCACTATCGTGTGTGTAACCCAGTCCCTCAGTTGAATTAGAATCCCTCTATTTAGATAGTTAAGGGAATTTCTGTTTTCCTAATAGAAAACTCCCTGACACGGCAGGCAAAGACTGGCAAGAAGAAATATAATAATTATATTAACATTAGGAAAAATAGACTTAGGCAAAAAATTGTCAGTGATATGGAAAATGTGACATAATTCTAAATTGTACATACTTAACAACCTACCAAAAATATACAGAAAATATCAACAAAAGTACAATGAAAAATGGAAAAATTACTACTAAAGCAGGAGATAATGAACACATTTCTTTCAGTAACTGGTAGTTTATGCTGCAAGGACTAAGAATATAGATTTGTACAATATAATTAAGAAACTTGGCCGGCGCCGTGGCTCACTTGGCTAATCCTCCGCCTGCGGTGCCGGCACCCCAGGTTCTAGTCCCGGTCGGGGTGCCAGATTCTGTCCCGGTTGCTCCTCTTCCAGTCCAGCTCTCTGCTGTGGCCCAGAAAGGCAGTGGAGGATGGCCCAAGTCCTTGGGTCCTGAACCCTCATGGGAGACCAGGAGAAGCACCTGGCTCCTGGCTTCGGATCGGCACAGTGCCGGCCATAGCGGCCATTTGGGGGTTGAACCAATGGAAAGGAAGACCTTTCTCTCTGTCTCTTTCTCTCTCTCACTGTCTAACTCTGCCTGTCAGAAAAAAAAAACAAAAAAAAAAAAAACAAAACTCGATCTAGCAGCCATACATAGAACACCACACCAATAACTAGGTAATGCATACACATTTTACCCAGGCACACATGAAACCCAGATCACATTCTAGGCCATAAAGGAGGGATTAATAAATTTCAAAGAGTATCCTACAAATTACATTCCTTGCCATAATATAATACCTTAGAAATCAATGACAGTAGGGTGATTAAAATAATCTCATACATTTGGAAGAGGAAAAACAACTCACAGGTAAAAGAAGAAATCATAATGGAAGCTTAAAAGTATTTATAACTGAAAAATGATAGAAAAAGTACAATAGGGTTTTAATGGAAATTTAATGTTTCACAAATTTCTACATACAAAGAAAATAAGGCTGAAAATTAAGAACTTTGAATAAGAAAAGCAGAATAAATCCAAAGAAAGCAGAGGAGATAAAATGCTGAAAATAGGAGTAGTTTTAATAAAGATAAAAGATTGATAAATTTGACTGCACTAAAATTAAGAAATTCCATTTACCAAATGATACCATAAGGTAAAAAGAGAAAAAAACAAGAATGCATACTCAAAGCAACTTTATATAATGTGTATTAGCAGCAAAGGGATAGTGTTCAAGACATAAAGAATTTCTACCAATCAATAAGATGGCCAACTGAATTAAAAATGGTGGAAGAGGGGCAGCCATTGTGGTGGAAGTGCTAATGTGTCTGAAAAAGCAGCTGATAGTGGTCCAAGTATCTGTGCCCTTATCACCCATGTGGGAGGTCTGGATGGAGCTCCTGATCCCTGGCTTAGACTTGCCCAGCCCCAACTGTTGCTGCCATTTGAATCAGTGGATAGATTCTCCCTCTCTCTCTCTGTGTGTGGGTGTGTGTATGTGTGTGGGTGTGTGTCCCTTTCTGCCACTCTGCTTTTCAAATAGATAAATCCTTTTAGAAATTGGTAGAATTTGTAAGTGAGCCCATCTAGGCCTGATGCTTTTTATTTGAGAAAGTTATTAAAATTGATTCAATTTTTAGTAGATATTGACCTACTCAGGTTATGTATTTACTCTTGTGTCTATTCTTGGCACTTTATGCTTTTCAATTGTTCCATTTTATGTAGATTATCAGGTTTGTGGATACAACACTATTCTGATAATAAATATAATGAGGAACAACTCATATACCCACCAACAGTAAAATAGGTAAATTACAGTATTCTCATCTAGTGAGATGTCATATTACAATGAAAATGTATAACTTACATTGTGTTTCTCAACTTTTTTCCTTTCTTTTTTTAAAAAATTATTTTTTCTTTTACTTGAAAGGCAGAGAGACCAAGAGAAATACAGACAGAGAAAAATCTTCCATCTACTGGTTCAACCTCCAAATGCCTGTAACAGCCAGGATGGGGCCAGGCAAAAGCCAAGAGTCCAAAATTTAATCTGGATCTCCCAATATGGGTGGCAGGTACCTAAGGATTTGAGCCATTATCTCCTGCCTTCCAGAGAGCACACGAGCAGGAACCGGGAGTGGATCTGGGACTCAAACCTTGGTGCTCTAATTTGGGACATGGGTGTCACAAGCAGTGTCCTAACCACTGTGCCAAATGCTCTCTCCCTCAGCCCTTTACTTATTGTCACATATCTGAGGAATCTTTACAGATATGGTTTTCCTAACGACCTCATTGGATGAAATTGTAATGTAAATACAAATTGTATATATATGGACTACATGCACATACTTTGCTGTATGTTTTAGGAGTAATAGTTTCCTGCACTCTAAGAACAAATTTTCATCCCTTTAGGGTATTATCAGTCCCACTGAGAAGGCATGATTCATTCATCAATACAGATGAGCACTAAAAACATGTTAGATTCAAAATAGGCAACATTAAATAATATGCTCTTTAAGAATACAAATGTGTGTGGTAAAATTAGAAAGACAAAGTTATACTAAATATAAAAATTCCTTTAGCCATCTATGCCGGACAAGTAAGCCAAGGGTTCCCCAGGAAGTTTGATGTTATTGGTAATATTTGCATCCTTAAGGCATATGGTTGGTACATAAGTGTCTTAACAGTCATTACTATTTTAAATGTACATATACCCTCTGTGTATTCCTTTGCAGTATTCTATGTCTTGGCCAATAATTGCAATAGAATGTGGTAAGTGCAACTGCACAGGTGGATTTAGGTGGGTGACAAAGGAGCATATGATTAGCTGCTTTCGAGATTCAGAGAGGACTTCAGAGACGCCAAGGTGAGGTACACAATTTTCAGGATTCATGGAACCTACCAAATAAAAGCAGAGTAGAGTGTTTTATGTAGAATGTTTCCATGCACAAAATAGCTTGGACTTTGGAGGAACTATGAAGGCGTCAGTATGCTGGGGAGCATTGAGAACAGGAGGATATGTGAGCTACAGATGCTCCAGAAATACAGAAAGATGAACCTGACAGGGGAACATCGCACTCTCGTAAGGTTCTTCATTAAAGTTTTATTTCATGCCTAAACAGAATACAGGGTCCTGAACTATTCTTGCAAATAAAACTACCAGCCCCAACTTCAGTTTAGAGTTCCGATCCCCGGCTAAACAAGATGCGAGGTCTGTGCTGCCATCTGCATCCACTCAGCCTTCTTCCTATTTGGTCTTGCAAAATCGTTCCTCTCCAAGTTCAAGAGTTTTAATCCTTTTGGGAAAGCCTTCACTAATTAAGGCCCAAACAACCTTAAAAGCAAATGAGCATTTGGGGGCTCTGGGCACCATTCCATGGCTCTGGATCCATTGTTTTTATTTCTTAATACTCAAAAAGACTTCTTTGTTTAATTCTGAGCTTCCGTAAGTGCCCTTTTCTCACTTTGAGTTTTTTCCCTCCCTTTTGGCTCTACTTCAGCTCACCACAATCAGTCTAACAAAATCTCACCTAAAAGAAGCTCATCTTTTTGAGGTCTCGTGATTTGATTCTCTTTATATATACTCACGACATATGCCAAACCCTCAGCTCATTCACCACTTGTAGTTGCTTCACGTGTGTAATTTCCAAGACAGAAAATACAGATGCAAAGCTCATGTTCAGTGCAAAGAGCAATGAACTCTTAATCAAAGAACACGGGATTTAGAGAGTAACCCTTGATGTACCGCATGGGGAGATTCCAAGGAAGTCAGAGTTCATGGATAAGCCTTTTTCCCCCTTCATTCACTGTTCTAGGAAACAAAAGCAAAGCACAAGAGAAAGGAGACTGTTTCTGTACTGCCAAAGTTGATAATGGATCATCAGTAAAATATAAGCTTCTGGCACTTGCCTGGTGGATTACTAGGAAAAAAAAAAAAGAAAGAAAGAAAGAAATGAGAGAGAAGAGAAATGTTAGTGACAGCACAGATTCTGGGGACTGCCTGATCTCTCTAAGGGTTAAATGCACTGCGTTTTGATCATGCCTGTCTCATTTTCCTCTGTGACAAGCCTTAACTTTTTAAACCTTTGATGGATAGCATTTTCATTCAAAGATTTTTCCATTGTCATCAGTTGAAAGTAATTGCAATGCCTGTGCTTAGCAAATCAATAAGGGAAAAAAGTGTCTATCATGTGGATCTTTGTCTCCTTAAAAAGCAAAAGTAGTATGTGTTATACAAATTAACTGAGTTCAAAACATGCAACAATTTTGTCTCTTTTTTGTCCATGATCAGACAAAATCAAAGCCTCCCTAATGAATACTCTTGACCATTTTCTCCTTTTAGATGTAGGTAGTGGTTGTGTCTTTGAAAGCGGCTGATAATTTCCACATAACAAAATTATTTCTTCCCCTTCCCATTCAGAAAATCCTTAGTCTGATGCTCAGGAGGCTCTTGTGGTGTTACTACCTCCTCGACCCCCTTGAGAACAGCCAGTACTACCTGGCTGTACTGACTACCCATCAGGACAGGACAGGGTATGTGATCAAGGGTAAGGTTAACATCTGAACTGACTTAGAGTAACGGGCTTTTGCCACTTGAATATTCTACTGGAATCTTGAAAACAGAGCATTACCCAAAGACCAGCTAATACTGGGTCATCTTGTTTTAATGCTGAAGTTACAGTATTGCAAGCCTCTACTTCACAGTTAATGGAAAGCTAGTCACAGGAGACCCCCCACCCCACACTGATCCGCCCAGTGAACTTGGCGTCTCTCAGAGGGCTCCCACCGCCTTTTATCACTGTTATTCTTACTAACTGCTTCCTTTGGGTCCTCTCTTTCACTTGCATTTCTTTTCTGGCAGTTGGGTCTTTCTTTTAGGATAATTCAGAGGTTAAGAGCACAGAATCTGAAGTCACTTGTAGCTGAGTAGCTTTGGGCAATCTATGAATACTCATCCATTATGCCTCAGTTTCCCCAGCAGTAACAATGGGCTATTAGAACACCTTGTCACAGTTTGTGGACAGCATTAAATAATAAGAAAGCACTTGGATGAGGACTGGCACAGGCAAAAAAAAAAAAAAAAAAAAAAAAAAAAAAACACAACCTCTAGGTTTTAGCTATTAATCCCATTGTCCAGTACCTAGCTAAAGGGACTTGGTCCTTTTTCCTCTGCTTCTCAGACACAGTCTTTGCTAATAGAAGGGTTTTCTTCAAGCCTCAGCTGTAATAGAAGTCAGTACTTACAGGCTGATTTCCCAATGATTATAAACCTTTCACCAGTCCTGCTGAGTGAAAGCTCGCTACCATCTCCTCTCTGATTCCCCCATCTCTCGGCAAGTGCGTGAGCTGCTCCTCTTCAGTGCCCTCCTCACCCCTTCGTCCTCCTTCTTTCTTTTCAGATGAGATCGGGCGCGTTCAGGGTGGTATGGCCGTAGACTCCTTCTTTCTTTTCAGCCCCCTCATTCCCTCCACTCAGGCTCCCCAGACCCTCCAAAGCTCTGCGATTTTGCAGAATAGCCCAACATCACTCTGCCAGGATGCAGCCTTCAGAAGCTTCAGCCTTTACGCCCTGAGAGGCCTTTGCAAGCATTTTCCTAACTAAAGATTCATTTCAAGAAAGGAAGCAATCATGGCCCCTCCCCCAACAGCAGAAGGAGCTGCCGACAGTTTTTGCTGTCTTTCTTTTTTTTTAATCTTTAATTTACTTTTTTGAAAGGCAGAGTTACAGATAGAGTGAGAGAGAGAGGCAGATATTCCATCCTCCAGTTCACTCCCACAAATGACTGCAATGGTTGAGGCTGGGCTGTGCCAAAGCCAGGAGCCAGGAGATTCTTCCAGGCCTCCCACAAGGGTGCAGAGACCCCATCACTTGGGCCATCTCCTCTGCTTTCCCAGATGCATTAGCAGGGATTTGGATCAGAAGTGGAGCAGCTGGGACTCAAACAAGCACACATGGCTCTGCTACACTGGCCCCCTTGATTTTTCAAAACCACCTTTTCTCTCCATCATCCTAATAATAAAAATAACTAATTCCCAGAGTGTGCCTTGCAATTGTAACACTGTTTCACATCTATTATTACATAGGTCCTATAAATTTTTGTGTCTTATTTCCTTATCCAAAAAAGAAAATGAAGAAAGTAAGCAGTAACTCTTCATAGGCTCATTGTGAAATTTAAATGGTGCAATACATGTACAGCCATTAAAATAGTGCCTAACACTTAGTAAATAATTAATGACAGTCATTGTTATTGTGTTCATTTAGTGGAAGCTGGGCATTGTTGGGTCCCTTGTCCACGGTTACAGGGGGAACAAGTGGGCAGGCTGGAATTTTATCCCAGGCTACAATATTAGCGACTCAACATACAGCTACAGCACCTGAGGTGAAGCATCTGAATAGGAAATTAGCAGTTAAAAGAAAAAATTTAGGGGCCAGCGCTGTGGCAAAGGAGGTAAATCTGCTGCCTGCAATGCCAGCATCCCATATGAGTGCTTGTTTGAGACCCAGCTACTCCACTTCTGATCCAGCTCTCTGCTATGGCCTGGGAAGGCAGTAGATGATGACCCAAGTCCTTGGGCCCCTTTCCCCATGTGGGAGATCCTGAAGAAGCTCCTGGCTCCTGGCATCAGATCAGCACAGCCCCAGCCGTTGCTGCCATCTGGGGAGTGAACCAGCAAATAAAAGACCTCTCTCTCTCTCTCTCTCTCTCTCTCTCTCCCTGCCTCTGCTTCTCTGTAACTCTGCCTTTCAAACAAATAAAAGTAAATCTTAAAAAAAAAGATTGGATCAAAACTTTGCCAAAAAAAGAGAAAGGTTTTAAAAGTATGAACATTTAAAAATGAGGATTTTTTATATAAAACTCTAGATACAGGACTTCTCTTTTAAGACTTGTATTTAGTCTACATTTGAAGATGCAAAGTGCAAGTTAGTGCTTCGAGTCTCTGTTTTTCTGGGATGTGACCTCCCAATCTTCATCTACCATGTTCACTTTGCACCTTTACTATCCTGCCAGCATTTGCATTTGCATTTGGGCCCTTTGCTCTTACCAGAGCTAACCTCTATCCTGTATTTGTATGTGTTAAATTTAGTGATTAACAAATCATCCCTTTTTATGATTCCATGGAAACCTCAGGGGATACTACTTAGCTGACTCTGAGGTGCCTCAATAACAAAGACACAAAATTCTTTCTCCGACAGACCTTTAATAGCTGCTTTAGAACTCCCTTCCTCTTTGCCCTGGCCACCGTCAAGGAAACTGAACTAAAAGACCCTCCGCTATTGCTCAGGTCATTTACTCTGAAAGCTCCATGGAGGTTCTGAAATTTCTCTACGCGCCCACAGCACAGGCCTGACCCAGCTAAGGAGTCTGTGCTCACGCTCATGACAGCTCTGCTTAAGACATTGTCCAGAGTGCACTTGCTTGACTCACTGCAGCAGGATGCTGACCAGTCTCCCCGCCACCAATTCCCATGGATTCAATTCATCCTGGATTCAACTGACAGCCTAATCTGCCTCAAATATCCATGTTATTACAACCCTCACCTGCTCAAGACCCTACAGAACCTTCCCATTACTGACTGTGTGCAGCCTACCCTTTTCAGTCTAGCATTCAAGGTCCTCATCAATTACGCTGTCCCTGGTGGGCCATCTCTAGCCTTATCTCAAAGTTATAGACAAGGCCCTTCTGCTTCAGATAAAAGAATGTGGGTCTGTCTGTACCTCTAGGCTTCCATTCATGTTTCACCTCACAGAGACTATCCCTGAATTTCCCCCAAACTAATCACACTTCCCCACCCCACCCCGTGTTCTCTTATCATGTCCGAATTTATTAAGTATCATATTCCTGCAACTAACTCAAATGTGCATGCTTTCTCCAGACATAGAAATTTAATACTAATATACACCACTCATAACAGATAGTACTAATCAACCATGGTACATTTTTCCAGTGAGTCGTGCACAGCTTCTAAATCTTTTTCAGTATTAAGCTCCAGGAACTGACCACGTGTCAATTAGTGCTGGTCGTGGCACACAACCTATTTGCCACCACAGTTTGAAATGGCGATAACGGGAAAGCTTAGCAGGACAGGGACAAGGAATAGGGCTGATGGATTTATTTTCTTATATTTTCTCCCTGAGTTCAGGAATCTATACATGGGATGTAAAGGTCATGGTCAATAGAATCATGCTGTCCTCAAGATTGGTGGCTGGCCTGCACATACTCATCCAAAGGCTGCCCAGACTCTGCTCAGAGGAACTAAATAGCTACAGCACATGCAGTCCCCTCTATGTCTTGTTAACCTACAGTTCAATGGGATAAAGAATACCTCTTTCTGAAAAATCAGAGAAAATTTTATTGTATCTCTGGTTTTGAATGTGTCACATCACCATCTTGACCACTCCTTTTGCACGTGAATATAAGTGAGGGGCATACGATGCTTTAATTACTCAGCAATGCATCTCATGCTCCACCTTAAAGCCAGAATAATCATGCAAGGGAGATATGAGGGTGCTCAGGAGACTTGAAGAATGTTGGTATCAATTACTTGTAAAAGTTATGTATTCTTATCTACCATAAATAAGGCATTAATCTAGGTTCAGATGCATCAGTGAACAAAATAAAGCTTCACTTTTAAAAAAATTTATTTTGTTTATTTGAAAGGCAAAATTACAGAGAGAGAGAGAGAGACCGAGACCGAGACAGAGACAGAGACAGAGACAGAGACAGAGTGTGGGGGGGAGATCTTCTGTCTGCTGGTTCAATCCCCAAATGCCTGCAACAGCTAGGTCTGGGTCAGGCTGAAGCCAAGAGCCAGGAGCCAGAAGCTTCATCTGGGTCTCCAAGGTGGGTGCAAGGGCCCAAGTACTTGGGTAATCCTCCACTGTTTTCCCAGGTGTATTAGCAGGGAGTTGGATTGGAAGCGGAGCAACTGGGACTGGAACCTGTGCCCATATGGAATGCCAGCACTGCGGGCAGCAGCTTAACACAATGCTGGCCCTGAAGCTTTAGTTTCCTGGAGCTTCTTCTCTAGTTAGGGGTGGGGGCAGAAAACAATCAAATGTGAAAATATCAAGTAATGCAGAGATAATTGTCACTTAAAAACAGAAAGCAGGAAAAGCAACATGGTAAGGGCTGTGAGGCAGGGGAACAAGGTGTTTTGCAGCCATTACTGTTTCATGTCAAGTGGTTGGAGATGGCTTCTCTGTTAAGAAAATGCTTACAAATGAGCTACAGTAATTGAGGAAGCAAACTAAATAGAGATATCTGGGGGGAGGGGAAAAGAGATCCAACATAAGGAAGAGTGAGAGCACATGTCCTGAGGTGCAGGCACAGTTGGTGAATTTGAAGAGCCTCACGGAGACCAAGGTGGCTGGCATAGATTGAGCAAAGAGATGAAGGGAGGTGATGTGGACAGAGGATAAGTGGTGAGAAGAGGAACAGGGAACTGATATTGGAGTCTTTAAGGCCATCATAAGGATCTTGGCATTTTGTTTTTCAGATTTTATTTATTTATTTCAAAGTCAGAATTATAGAAAGACAGGGAGAGACACAAAGAAAGAGAGATTTTCCATCTGCTGGTTCACGCCCCAGATGGTTGCAACAGCCAAGATGGGCCAAGGCAAAGCCAGGAGCTTTCCCATGTGTATGAGCAGACAGCTGGATAGGAAGTGGAGAAGCTAGGACTTGAACTGGTTCTTATATGGCATGCTGGCAGCACAGGTGGCAACTCTACCTGCTACAGCATAACACTGGCCCTTGAGGACTTTGGCTTTTACTTGGAAGTGACTGGAGGATATTGAACTGATTATGCCTTAACCTAACTAGATCATTTTCATTTCTCTCTACAAAGTGGTTGCAAATGGGCTGCTGGGGGAGTAGGATGATCAGCTAGGATCCTAATGCAATGTGTAGGCAGAAAATTGTGGTGACTTGTTCCAGGGTGGAAGTGATATGAATGGGAAGTGGCTGGACTTAAAGAAGTATTTTGAAGGTGGAACAGATGAGCTATCCAGACGGACTGATGTGTGGTTTGCAAAGAGCAGACACGGGTGTCTGTATGGGGTGTCTGTTGGTCGAGGCCAATGAAAGTATGGGACTGACATAGGGGAGACTGAGAGAAGAGCAAGATTGAGGAAGGAAAGGTTTTGAACATTTTAAATGCTAACAGGAAATCTCAAAAAAATAATTGCTATCCTAGCTGGAAGTTCAAGACAGAGGTAAAAATTGCAGATTGAATCTTAGAAGTTGTTGGCAAGCATCAAGATGGTATTTAGAGCCATGAAGAGAAACAAAAAAAACCAAAGGGGTTTGTGCAGGTCTGAGCCCTGCAGCCCTCTATAGTGGAAGCTGGGGTAAAAGTCTGTGCTTGTCCTCAGCTCTAACAACTCTCTTCCCAAGGACTGGACTGTACAATTAACATAATTTTTTTAGGACCAACACTGTGACTCAGTGGATTAAGCCACTGCCTGCAGTGCTGGCATCCCATATGGGTGCTGGTTTGAGTCCTGGCTGCTCCACTTCTGATCTGGCTCCCAGCTAATGAGCCTAGGAAGGCAGCAGAAGGTAGCCCAAGTCCTTGGGCCCCTGCCACCTTTGTGGGAGACTCAGAAGAAGCTCCTGGCTCCTGGTTTCCACCTGGCCCAGCCTGAGCCAAATGGAAAAATGGAAGATTCTCTCTCTCTCTCTTTCTCTCTCTCTCTCTCTCTCTCTCTGCTTCTGCCTCTCTGTAACTCTGCCTTCCAAATAAATCTTAAAAAATAATTTTTCCTTTGGTTTGACATTTTGGTGAACTCCAGTTTTCTTATTTGAATAATATTTTTTCCCATTTCATTTTAAACTTTGTGAATGTTTCCCCTGCATAGCCCCCTACATACTGACACATCAGGAAGGTCAGCCTAAATTGAACAGCCAAAGCAAATGCTGCGACAGCCAAGGACTCTGGTTTATCTTGGAAGGCAGGACTCCACAGGCCTTGGCTTTCAAGGCCAGAATGGCCTGGACCAGGGCAAAGCAGATATCAGCATAAGGCGAGCGATGCCATAGCCAGTGCTATCAAATGTGTGGACAAGGGAGCACGGCTGGGTCAGTTAGGTCAGGGCTCCTATGTGGGAGCCTCCAGAAATCCAGATCAGCACACAGGTGCCAGGCAAGCCATAAGACTCCTCCCTTCCCGTTGGCCAGTCTGATTAATCTGGCACAAAATCAGGCCCCTTTGAAGGGAGTAGTGGGGATAAAAGAGTGGCACACCTGTTTTCACTTGACTCCAATCCTGAAATAATTCTGTGGCTCTTACAAGATTTGAAACAAATTAAATTTGAAAGGGCAGAGAGGGCAGCTTTGAATGGTTGGCTCTGTTGAGAAATGTGGGGTTTTGCTCCAGGAAATGGCTTCACTGAGTGCTTGTATCCCTCGGCTCTGGTGGCTGGGGCAGTGTCGGTGCATGACCATGACCGTGGCCTTGTGTGGTGGGTTCTCTGGCATTGAGCTTTTGCTTTCTTTGATAATTCCGGAGGAAGGTTAATAAAGATAAAACAACATGAAAGATGATTGTCAAGGGGCAAAGGTACACAGCACTGTTAAGGCAGTCTACGTTTTAAGTAAAGATACGTTCTGCCACAAAAGGAGGCAGTGACAGAAGTGATGTAGTTCAGCCCCACACTTGGGAGATTATTGTCAGACAGGACACTTGGAAAAATTTGACTCATTCTTCCTTTCAAAAAACAAGGAGACTAAAGTCTGAAGGAGCTACGGTTAGAAGCAAAGCTGGAATATCTAAGGCAGGGGTTCCGGACCAGAGCTCTACCTATGCTTATCTTTCAAGTGGTTCCCAGGATAAATAAGAAGTGTTGTCAGAAGACTCCCAGACCTCCATCTGCCTCCACAAAAGTCTACGTTATTCAGGATGTTGGGGGGTGGGGAGGCAGAAATGGAATAGGAGGAAATTTTTCCCATCTGGACCAAAGGCCCTGGAGTTGCAATGATGAGAAAGAGAAGACTTCTCCCCAGGCTCAGGCAGTTGCATGGACCTCCCTTCTACTGCTCTTCTTTTGTCCACAAATACTCAATGAGCATCTCCCAGCTGCCAAGCAGTGGGCTGCTAAGATGGAAACCGCCAAGTGGGCCTGTCTTCTACTTAAGAGTCTGTCACTTTGATCTTTGTTATAGACCCAGCCAGATGTGATCAGTGTGGCAACCTGCTTCCTTGATCTGTTGCCAAGTAAGGGTTTGACAGAGAAGTTGAGAGATATGAGGTCATGCCTTTTATGGTCTCCATCATTAATACCTCCTTGGCAACACTCAGAATTTTCCTGCTTGGGACTTGGGGCAGCTGATTAAGCACTCCTGCTAGCCCAGGATCTGGCCCTCTCTTATTCCCTCCGCAGAAAGGGTAGCTAGGAAACCTGACTGCAAGGCCACTTTGACCTTTACTTTAGGATCCTTGCGGATGGAAATGTTTCAGTCAGGCCAAAGCCCAGAGACCTCTCTAATGAGAATTTGTCAAGACCTTCTGTTTGATAAGGGGCGGATTCTGTCTCTGTGTCAATTTTCCTTCTCATTGATGTTCCTGTGGCCTTTGATAGCATAGATCACACACACATAGGTGCGGCTTTCATGCTCCCGAGCCTCTCGGGCAGGGGTCTGCCAAGCCGTCATTAATATGCACCTCAGTGCAGCTGGTGGGGGAAATTGATGGAAATAAAGGAGCTGAGGTTCCCTTTTATGTGAGCCCAGGAAATTCAGCATACACAAGGGTAAAAATAGAGATTATTCTCCAGAGGAAAAGAGAGCCACGGAGCAATCTGTAGTCATTAGTGTCCATGACATTTCACAATTAGGACTATTTAGCATCTTCTTAAACGTTAAAGAATCTCTGTAAACACCATCCGGTCTTGTGCTCTCTTCTGATCAGGCACTGTGTCAGGGTTTTTAAAATTACACACAATAGAGACCAGCTCTAGAGAATGTCAGTGAAATGGGAAGTTATTGGAGATTGGGAACTAGGTTTAGAAATAGGACAGAAGCCAGTGTTGTTCTGGATGTGGGTGATTATTTAACCAAGCAGGGTAAACACTACCTCTGGAATAAATGTACTCCACCCATTTTCCCATTCTTGACTTTTTACACAAGGAGAGAGAGGCTCAGCTTGGGTGATGCAGCCACTCCTCAGGTGATGAGAGCAGGTTCTTGCGATGGAGGAGCTGATTCTGCAAAAGCTACTTAGTGGTGCTATAAACTAGAGGGACTGGTTGCCAGAGAGCCAAATCCATTTGTGCCTATGCTGCCAACAGCAGTACTAAACCTGCACCTTTCTCCCTAGCCTTATTGCCTTTGTCATGATGATCTCTACCTCAATAGAGTTGCTATCAGGAATAAAAGAAATCACATCTGAAATTTCTTAGCATAATGTCTAGTACTCATTTGAAGGAAATTATTAATTAAACTTGAATTCGAATGGACTTTCTAAGAGACCTTCCCGCTCCCTGTCTCCTCTCTTCCAATCCATTTTCCAAATCAACTGCCAGAATGGATTTTCTAAAATGCAAATCCAACCCTCCCATGCCTCTGTTCAAGACCCCCTATGTCTCTCCATTGCCTGCAGAATTGTCTAAAATTATTATTAGCCAGATATAAAATATTAGACTGACATATTCACTCTTTTATCCGGTAGTATCTTGGTCAATGTTTAATAACCAATGCTCTGGGGGAGGAGGGGCAGTAGATGTATGCAAACATATGCATTTATGAGTTCATCATAAATTGTACTGATAGAACAGCTGTGTAGCACATTCTTTACCAATGATAACAAGTACAGAATCCTCTAATATAAATTCTCTATTGACAGTTGATTCATAGGGAAATTTTTTGTTAATTTCTGTTGAACTCTTGTGTTGCCAATCTATAATTGCAATTGTTGAATGAAAATAATTCTAATATGAGTGTCAGTGGCTATTTCTTTTAATACATAAGATAAAGGAGAAGCTTAGAAATGTTACTTGTTCATCGAAGATGTGATTCATCTTTGCTGAATCAGAAACTCAGATCCAGAGGAATAGCTGCTAAATATTTTGTGCTATTTGCAATGTAATGGCTACAGGTACATTTACATTGTTACCACTTTCTCCATCGCTTTCTTAAGTTCACACAATAGTCAAAACAATCAAGCCCTGAACTGTAATATTTGCCTATTTCTGTGGTATAAATATTCCTTGCATGGCCAATTTTAAACTAGCAAAATGACTTCAGTGAAGGCAGAATCTGGGGTGATATGAAGTAGCACACATCACACATGAGTGTTTCCACCCTCCATTTACAATTGATGTCAAGAATACAGATAATAATAAATCAGTCAAAATAATAGGTGATTAAGTGTTACATATCTGTTATCTTTATTTTAAATATAATTTATTTAAGTTTATATTGATTTATTTAAAAATTATTTATTTATATGTTTTCATTGTATTTGAAATGCAGAGTGGCAGAGAGGGAGAAAGAGAGAGACAGAGAGACTTTCCATTTGATGTTTCATTTGCCAAATGCTCTCAACAGCCATGGCTCAGTCAGGCTGAAGCCAAGAGACTAGAACTCAATCCGGGTCTCCCACATGGGTGGCAGAGGACCAAGTACTTGAGCCATCTTCTGCTGCCTCCCAAGATGAGCATTAGCAGGAAGCTGGATCAGAAGTGGAAGAATCAGGACTTGAACTTCAATATGGGATGCAGGCATCCAAAATTTGCTGCACCAAGTGCCTGTCCCCATATCATTTAATTTTTTAAGTGATCATTTAACAATAAACTTGAAAAATTCCTGAAATTTTGATACTTGGCCCTTGAGGTCTAATATGACCAAACTCCAGCACACCCTGAATTTACCCTTGGAACAAGCAAAAAGCTTGTTATCAAACATTTAAGGAATGACGAAATGGATGCAAGTCTCTATCTGATCCAAACTACCTTCATTAGTTTCCTTTCCTACCCTTCCTGCTGTGCACCCTCTACTCTAGTCACCTGATTAAGAAAGGTGATCTTGTGAATATATTATTTTTGCCCACCAGGAGCATTCACTATTTTTCTTCACCTTGGATTTTCCTCTGGGGAATGTTACTCCTCCCCTCCTCCAGGTATGTGAAGTTCAAGTGGGTACCCTACCACCTTAGTCCTGGGTGGACAAGTGATAGGGGCTGTGACACAACCACTGGGGAAGAGTGGGACAATGAGTAAACAGAGTGTTCAGAGCCAAGGAGTATCAGCTCCCAAATATTTTCCAGAACTACTAGGAAGGAGATGTACTTTTGCTGTAGGGAGTACTAAGTTGGTAAGTCCAAGATGCTGTTAGGGAAAGCCTGTCTGAGTCTGATATCAATAAGGCAAATAGAGTCAGGAGTTGGAGAAGAAGGTTCTGGATGATGTCATTTAGGCACTAGATTCAAACATGGTTTTGCTTCTCTAGACTTCAGATTTCTCACTCTGTGAAATGGGGCTAACGTTCATACTGCTTTTATGAAGTTGTTTTGGAATTTTATGAAGTAAGCCATTTAAAGAACTCAAAGAATGCCTGAACTGCTTAGTATATGAGTAGATCATCCATTCATTTGCTTAAATCACTGGCTTTCTGTCACTTGGAATGAATTTAAGTACTCAAGAAGAGAATTCAGTTACTGGTGAAAACAAACTTTAGGTCTATGCCCAGAGTGAACTGAGGACCAGCCAGCTTGCAAGAAAGGGTATTAAGTCATTGGTTGTCCCAAGTTCTGGGTTTTTTTTTTCTCCCATGCCCCCAGTGAAGAATCTGTGATATGGATCAACCAAACTCCTGAAGCAGAGCAATCATTGAAAAAAATACTTACCAATGAATGAATGAAAATCTCCACACCTTGTATATTTGTTGTTGATCTCTGTGAATTAAATTACTCTAAAACTTAGTGGTTTGACAGTAAACACATTATTCTGCATGGTTTTCTTTTTATTAAAACTTCTATTTAATGAATATAAATTTCCAAAGTACAGCTTTTGGATTAAAGTGGCTTCCCCCTTCCCATAACTTCCCTCCCACCCGCAACCCTCCCCTTTCCCACTCCCTCTCCCCTTCCATTCACATCAAGATTCATTTTCAATTCTCTTTATATACAGAAGATCAGTTCAGTATATATTAAGTAAAGATTTCAACAGTTTGCCCCCACATAGCAACACAAAGTGAAAAAATACTGTTGGAATACTAGTTATAGCATTAAAAAACAGTGTACAGCATATTAAAGATAGAGATTCTACATGATATTTTTTAATAATTAATTAATTTTCTATGCCATTTCCAATTTAACACCAGGGTTTTTTTTTTTTCATTTCCAATTATCTTTATATACAGAAGATCGATTCAGTATATAATTAGTAAAGATCTCATCAGTTTGCACCCACACAGAAACACAAAGTGTAAAAATACTGCTTCAGTACTAGTTATAGCATCACTTCACATTAGACAACACATTAAGGACAGATCCCACATGAGATGTAAGTACACAGTGACTCCTGTTGCTGACTTAACAATTTGACACTCTTGTTTATGGCGTCAGTAATCTCCCTAGGCTCTAGTCATGAGTTGCCAAGGCTATGGAAGCCTTTGGGGTTCGCCGACTTTGATCTTATTCCAATAGGGTCATAGTCAAAGTGGAAGTTCTCTCCTCCCTTCAGAGAAACATACCTCCTTCTTTGATGCCCCCGTTCTTTTCACTGGGATCTCAGTCACAGAGATCTTTCATTTAGGTCTTCTTTTTTTCTTTTCCATGGTATCTTGGCTTTCCATGCCTACAATACTCTCGTGGGCTCTTCAGCCAGATCCGAATGCCTTAAGGGCTGATTCTGAGGCCAGAGTGCTGTTTAGGACATCTGCCATTCTTTGAGTCTGCTGTGTATCCCACTTCCCATGTTGGATTGTTCTCTCCCTTTTTGATTCTATCAGTTAGTATTAGCAGACACTAGTCTTGTTTGTGTGATCCCTTTGACTCTTAGACCTATCAGAGCCATCGGTTGTGAACTGAAGATGATCACTTGGACTAGTGAGATGGCATTGGTACATGCCACCTTGATGGGATTGTATTGGAATCCCCTGGCACATTTCTAACTCCACCATTTGGGGCAAGTCTGATTGAGCATGTCCCAAATTGTACATCTCCTCCCTCTCTTTTTCCCACTCTTATAGTTAACAGGGATCACTTTTCAGTTAAATTTAAACACCTAAGAATAATTGTGTGTTAATTACAGAGTTCAACCACTAGTACTAGAACAACAACAACAACAACAAATACTAAAAAGGATAAAGTATTACATTGTACATCAAGAGTCAGAACAAGAGCTGATCAGGTCATTGTTTCTTATAGTGTCCATTTCACTTCCACAGGTTTCCCCTTTGGCGCTCAGTTAGTTGTCGCCAATCAGGGAGAACAAATGATATTTGTCTCTTTGGGTCTGGCTTAATTCACTCAGCATAATGTTTTCCAGATTCCTCCATCTTGTTGCAAATGACCGGATTTCGTTGTTTCTTACTGCTGTATAGTATTATATGGAGTACATGTCCCATAATTTCTTTATCCAGTCTACTGTTGATGGGCATTTGGGTTGGTTCCAGGTCTTAGCTATTGTGAATTGAGCTGCAATAAACATTAATGTGCAGATGGCTTTTTTATTAGCCAAATTAATTTCCTTTGGGTAAATTCCAAGGAGTGGGATGGCTGGGTTGTATGGTAGGGTTCTATTCAGGTTTCTGAGGAATCTCCAGACTGACTTCCATAGTGGCCTAACTAGTTTGCATTCCCACCAACAGTGGGTTAGTGTCCCTTTTTCCCCACATCCTCTCCAGCATCTATTGTTGGTAGATTTCTGAATGTGAGCCATTCTCACAGGGGTGAGGTGAAACCTCATAGTGGTTTTGATTTGCATTTCTCTGATTGCTAGTGATCTTGAACATTTTTTCATGTGTCTGTTGGCCATTTGGATTTCCTCTTTTGAAAAATGTCTCTTGAGGTCCTTGGCCCATCTCTTCAGTGGGTTGTTTGTTTTGTTGTTGTGGATTTTCTTGATTTCTTTGTAGATTCTGGTTATCAACCCTTTATCTATAGTATAGTTTGCAAATATTTTTTCCCATTCTGTTGGTTGCCTATTCACTTTCCTGACTGTTTCTTTTGAAGTACAGAAACTTCTCAATTTGATGCAATCCCAAATGTTAATTTTGGTTTTGACTGCCTGTGCTTCTGGGGTATTTTCCAAGAAATCTTTGCCTATACCTATATCTTGCAGGGTTTCTCCAATGCTCTCTAATAATTTGATGGTTTCAGGTCGTAGATTTAAGTCTTTAATCCATGTTGAGTGGATTTTTGTATTCTGTACGGTTTTTATGGACCAGGAATCGGACAGCAAGTTGGCTGCGCAGTTCTTGGATGGATGCTCACATGATACTGAGCCAAAACAAAGCCAGTGCTTTAGTCATTGGAAGGCTTTACTGGTGCTGGGGATTCTGCTTCCCAGATGGTTCACTTACTCAGCTGACAAATTGATGCTGCCTATTGTTCAGAGGCCTCAGTCCCTCCCCAGTAGATTTCTCCAAAAATTTCTTCAGTGACTCAAAATACAGCTACTGGCTTCCAGTAAAGTGAGTGGGTCAAGAACAAAAGGTAGAAGTTGTACTGCCTTATATGACATAGTTTCTGAACGTCTCTAGGCTTTGCTTATCACACAGAACAACCCTGATTCCCTATGGGAGAAAACAACTCAAAGATGTGAATATTGGCAGGCAGGGATCATGTGACGTCATCTTGGAGAGTGAACACTACAGCCTTGAATGGATCACAACTTGCTTCATCGTTTGTGTCTTTGAACAAAATAGAAGATGAGATCTTTCAAGTTGCTTTAGATTTAGCCCCTGTAAGTTAAAGTTTCTGGCATTCCTGTCTCTTAGAAACCTTGACACTATCACATAGAATTATTGGCTGCTAGAGATTCAGGTATGGAAGAACATTTTGGGGAAGATGCACCCATAATTTTCTCTTTGGTCTCTGAAAAACGCATTGTTATGATTTCTTTGCTGCCTGTTGAATTTTCTCAGTGGAAACATTCTTCCTGAGCTGAGATGAAATTAAACTTTGCTGGGTTATCCAACAGCTTTTCCTAATCAAATCTATACATTGGCTTAAGGCAAGAACATATTCCATGACAGTAAGGACAGCTTAGGGATCCATCTTCCTTTTAGAAAAGTTTGCAGAACTAACATAATGTTCTTCTTGTGCCCTGTAAGTATTTCCACCAAGTATACAATGCTACCAACTGCTTTGCTCCCAGGCATGGCAACATGTGGATATTGCATATGGACTCACTGAATTGGAACAGGTTCAGGCTGGGAATTATTTACCATTTTCTTGCTTTCTCATTTTAGTTATAGAGCTATGTTATCATCTCAATTTTTTAATTTTATACATTTCCAGGGACAACCTATGATTTAGATTAATTTACAACATGCAGGAGTAAGAAATAGCTATGGATTCTGCAAAACTGCCCTTCAAATACTGATCATCCCTTTCCCCCTGTGGTGCCAGTTATGAATTCAAGCAAGAAATTCAGGGCCATCAAGATTTGGAGCAAAATTAGACTAGGGCTGTAGGCTCTGGTCAGGTCCTTCTATTCAATGTTATTTCAAAATTCTAAGTTCATAAGAGTTGACTAGCAATTTTATTACAACCATCACTCTTATTTAGTTGTAATCATCACTTTAATAAGCATTTATTCATCACTTATTGTTTATCATTATGTGTGAGAGTCACTGAAGATGTGAAGAACTCATGCTTTAGTGTGAAAGATGCTTAGATCATTGTGGGCCAAGCCAGCCATAAATGTGCATGTTAGTGGTAGGCCTATCGGAGGTTTTACAGAGGAAATAAGAAATGATCTGAGCCTTTCAAGAGAAGATATTTCACCAAAATGAGGAAGTGACTGGTGAAAGGACCCCCACTGCCCTCCAGCACATCCAGAAACACAGAGCTAAGACTCAAAGAGGCATTTGGAGGCAAAAGTAGGAAAAAGCATGGCAAAGGAGCATGATGAGCCAGGAGGGGCTATATTGGGGCTTCAGTGGGTGAGATCTTGAGTGACAAAGAACTTGCCTTTGGGTAAGAGGAGAGATTTTGAGATTTCTTTTTTAATCAGCAAAACTTTTCTCAAATGAAATTTTCCAGAGTCCTAGAATTTAATGTGGGCACAAGAAACAAGGTTACTTTTGTTGTCACCGGGGAGGATTAGCAGTACCCTTTGGGATGAGTCTCCTTACACTACAGGGAAGTCACTGAGTTATCCTATGGAGTCCAAGGATACCACAGGATACAATGCTGACAGCAGCTACTATGGCTAGTGGGGAACTTCAGAGGTTTCATGTTAGAAAGTGAAAGTGTAGTGTGTGTGATAGCTTGCATCAGTGTGGGAATGGATTTGAGATTAAGACCGGGCAGAAGACTATTGCATTAGTCCAGTCAAGGGTCTGAGAAGTGGAAATCACAGAATTGAGAGTAAGAATAACTTTCTGAATTTTTTCTAGATAAATTCACAATTTTATTTGTTTCTCCTTTTCAATGTGAAATCTTCAACCTTTCCATTATGTGACTGCCCAGTCCTACTTGACTGTCAGTGATAAAGGACTCAGTACCTCCTGTTGGCATACTCTATCTTTAGTTGCACCTCTATTGAGATTATTATAGCTTGGGGAAACTTCCATCTGTTGTTTGTCTCATTGCTTGGGTTTGAGTGCAATCATGAACCTTCTTTCACTGCAGTGATTGCTTGGTTCCTATTTGATCAATTGGACTTTTATAAGGTTCTCAGCATATGTCAGGCCTTTTCTATGTAGCATGAGTATAAAATGAATTAGTCCTTATCTGAATGACAGCAGTGCCTTTTGAAGGTAGGAGGGATTAGACTCAAATTGACATCACTAATAAGGATAGTGTACCCATGGGGACACTGGGCAAAGAATAGTGATTTTAATCTGATTTGGTAGTTGTTTGGAGGTAACAGAAGCCAAAGGAAGAGTGTATTTTCTTGTTACTGCATTAAAATCAAATTTAGTTTTGGGACCAGAAGGGAGAGAAGAGAGAGATGGTGGAGAGAGGGAGGACATCATAAGTAGGGGGGAAACCTGAGCATGCTCAGGGGTATGGAGTCCATTAGCAAGCTCCAGCTCTACGTCTCTCAATCACTCTATTCACGATATGACTTCTGGTATATCTGTGAAGAGTGCAACCTCTAGAGTCAGGCTGATGGGGCTCATTAGTTGTTCCATGACTTGAAATTGTTACTTTTGGGAAGGTTACCTAACTTTTTCTGTGACTTAGTCCTCGGTCTATAAAATGAAGATAGTGCTATTACCTAGTTTACAACATTGTTACGAAAATTAAACAAGTTCATCCCTGTAGAGCAATTACAACAGTGCTGGCCACATAGTAAGTTCTCTATAAATGACATCATGGAGTCTATTTGGCATGTTTTGAGTATATGGCACTTATGAATGTCATTTGTATATTCCACAGGAATTTCTGGATGTGAGGGATGCTTGTATGCAGAAGATGAGAGAAACTGAAGAACTGAAATTCACCCTGGTGACCATTCCCATCCCAGCTGGGCTATGACTGGTGGAGTCTTGTTCCCATTTGGTGGTGAGCTGAGGGGTCAGTCCAGCCTAGATGGCTTACCCAGTGACTCCTGGCTTCTCAATGGCCTTTCTCCAAAGTGCAGGAGAAAGTTGGTCTTCAGCCAGCAGTTGGGGTTCCTGGCACGAAGATTATGGATTCCAGAAGAAGCCACGGGGAGTTGGAGTCACTGAGGGTAGGCATGCCTTTGAAGTTAAAGCCTCTGGACATCTGTGGACTTCAGCAGAGGCCAGAGGCCACTGTGCCAAGCAAGGTCATTGCTATCCCAAGCATGGGGACAGTTTACCCTTCTAGAACAGGGACCAGGCTAGAGTCCCAGCTTGGATCACTTTGGCAGAGACCTCAGGAATCAAGCAAAAACCAAATGTAATATGTAGACTGTGATATGGTAGACTGAGCACTGAAATTGGAGGCAGAAGACCCTGGGAAGAATGGTCTGAACCAGTTATCTAAACTTTCTTGAGTTTGAACTAGGTCTCTAGATTCTATTGGGTCTTCTCGTCCTCACTTGTAAAGTAGATGTAATAATTAACCCAACCCTCTCACCAAAAGCAGTCTACTCGGAGAGTGACAATGAGGATCAAATGAACTACTGAGAATGAACATTCTTTTGAAAATGGGAGACCATGAGTTTGCTGACTGCGTTCTCTTCTTTGCATTCTTAACTTTGCCTGTAATACCTTTCTACCGTGTCACCACTTGCTAACCTCTATATACTTTTCCTTTCTTTCTTTCCTCCTCCCCTCCCTTCCCTGCTTTTTCCTTGTCTTTTGAGTCTCAGGTTAGCCATTGCTTCCTCAGGAAAGACTTCCCTGTCCTTGGGATGGAGCAGGATGCACTTCTCTGTGTCTCTCACATAGACCCCTTCCTTGTACTTTCATTATCACAGCACTTTTACACTTTTTGCAATTGTCTTTTTAACTGACTGTTTCAATGACAAGATTATGCAAATTCCTTACAGATGGGATTGTGTCATAATCTCTGTGGTCAATTTAGCACTAGAACCACCTGGGGATGTGCAGCTGAATGAATGAATGAATGTATGACAAAGATGTTAGGAAGATATGAGTAGCAACTATGGTTTAATCAACAGAATGTGACTTCCTTGTTCCAGGTTCTGAATTAGGGACAGGGAACACAAAGATGTACCAGAACTTTCCTCCTTATGCCACCCCCACTCACCCACTCCTACCAGGAAAGACCGGTAGGTAGAAGGATAGTTCCCACAGATTGCAGCTCAATAACCTAAATGCAGGTACAGAGGGGAGACTCCAGAACCCACTGTGAGACATAGTTGATGTAAAAGTACGGCTTGTTGTTACTGCCTTATGATGTGATACAAAAAAAAGCACCATTTCCTTCTGTTGACTGATGGAGTTGGGATCTATTTATGACAATTAGCCAAGGCTGTGAATAATGTGTGGTGGTCAGGTGAGATGAGGCTGACATTGTAAGAATACTCCGGTGAAATCAAAACACCTATAACTTGGGAAATATAATTTCACAAAGTAATTTTAATCAGCTGAGACAATGTTAGGTGTATCAGGATGAATAATTATCTTGTCTAATCTTCCTTGCCCTCCTCTTCCTCCAAAAATGAGGGTTATTTTCCTGTTCCTTCTCCCAAAATAGTCTCTGAGGAGGATGAAGCATTGATCTAATTTAGTGAGAATGCCAAGTTTCCATCATCTTTCCATAGACTTGTTTCAATTATGAAGCTCTTCTAGATCAATCTTCCTTTCTTCATGAATTTAATGAACTCCTTCACCCAATTTTTCTGTAGAGACAGAATAAGCAGACTCTATATTGGAAGCCAGGGATCTTTTCTCTAAACCAAACTATTAGTAGCTCTGTGACCTTCAACAAGTCACTAAATCTCCCAAGTAGGTTCTTCATCTTCACACAAGCTCTTTGATTCAAGGTCCAGTTTAATCAGATCCATGTGTGAGGTCCAGTGTTATCTTTAATATCTTATTTCCTCAACATCTGACCTATAGATATCCTATAAAATGCTCAGTCTTTCATTTATAATATCTTCTGTAGTTGTCACTTTTTATCTATACCTTTTTATAAGGGTATATTTATTTATTTGAAAGAATTTCAGAAAGAGAGGAAGAGACAGAGAGATCTTCCATCCACTGGTTCACTCCTCAAATGTCTTCAAAGGCCAGGGCTGGAACAGGCTGATACCAGGAGCCAGGAGCCTCTTCCTGGTCTCCTACTTGGTTGCAGGGGCCCAAGCAGTTGAGCCATCTTCTGCTACTTTCCCAGGAGCATTAGCAGAGAGCTGGATAGGAAGTAGAGCGGCCAGGACCTGAACCAGTGCTCATATGGGATGCCAGTAGTGCAGGTGGAGGCTTCACCCACTGCACCCCAACACTGAATTTACTAAGTATCAAGCCAGTCACTTGAGGGTCCTATCAATATAGGTCCTTGGTTAATGGAGATGATTTGATTGGCTTTGAAGAAGTGTAAGTCTGTAAATTGATGCGGAAGTAGAAAGCATCTGATGATGCAGTTGTCAAAATTTACTAACTCTGAATTCCAGGAGAGTCTATATTCAGTTCAAAATCTTAGTCCAACCCTGGCTCTCATGTCTGGAGGAATAATCCATTAAAAGAAAGAAAAGGAAGAAGAAAGAAAGAAAGACTAGAGCAGGAAAAGAAATTGGCAAGAATTGCTGCATCAGGCTTTCATTCTCCTTGGTTCCATGAGAACTCACAACTCCCCAGGAGATGTGGATTGGTATATTCTTTATGTGCTTGCCTCACAACCACAGAGTTCTTGAGTGGCAGGCAGAATTTGAACTCAGCCCTTTACACTCTAGATTCCATCTGCAGGGTAGAAGAAGCAATGTGCTAACCATTGGAAACTCCACAGTCTGGCACCTGGAATTCCAGCCCCTGTTTGAGGTGGTGTTCAACTTTTGTTGGCTCACGCTGACTTAGTGCCATCTTTCTCTAATTCTTTCGAAAAGGTAGGTCTGTGATCCTGGCATGGGTAGAAAGGTTGTACATTTCAAAGTCATAGTCAATCAGGTGTTCGCCCCATTTGCTTTTGTTTTTTATCAGACCTTGTTCCTCTAATATGCCATATTCAACCTTAAACTAATTCATACCTCACTGTCTTAGCCAGACAGGCACATCTGATGAACTCCACATTATTTTTCAGATTGGGGCTAAATTAGGCATTAAAATATGATCACATATGTAAGAGCACCTGCGTTTAGTCATCTTCCCGTTTTCAAATGCTAGCCTAAAGTCTTGGCTCTTATCTATATTTAAAACTGACATTGTTAAATGCATAAGCACATCTGAATTATTTATATTTAGGTTTATACAGTCTCCAGCTGCAACCGTATATTTCAATATCTTTAAATTCTGCGTTGCCATCTGGACCAGATTGCTGCTAAATCAAATCAGATAAACGTTACCTTTCCACTACCTCTGATTTATATCAACCATTCATTTCCAAAAGCACAGCCCTGTTAAATCCAATCTACTTTCAAAAGCTTATGAAATTAGCTCAGTTTCGAGGGTTTGATATTCTTTCTCTGAAGCTTCAGCTTTGAAAAGGCCATTTGAATAGATAGAAAAGCAGTGTGGGGCCAGCAGAGCTAAGAGCACTAGATTTCATTGATTATTGGGCGAATCTTCTGAGCCTGACTTCATCCAATTACTCAAGACTTTTCTCTAATCAAGTTATTGTGAGCCAGTTTACAGACCACAGAAATATAATATGCAGGTTTTAAAGTGTTAGGATGTTCCCTATAATTTAATCTGGCATTTCTCTGAGCTGGAGGAGAGATTGAGTCAAATATTCAAAAGATAGATAGAGAGATTGAACTTTTAGAATTGCATTTTTGTAACCTACTTTACACTGATACTTCTTTTGCTGGAGGACAAAGGTGATGTTGTGTACTGAACAAACTGGGGTCAATTACTTTTGAACAAGAAACTCTGGGTCTGAGATCTGTATTTATTTGTGAAAAGAATTATGCATATGATTTTGACTATCAACAGAGGTAATGCCTTAGGTAAAGCATCAGAATACTTTGCATAGGAAAACAAGCAAAAGAAAGAAGGAACGGGGTAGAGAGGGTGAAAGGGAAGAGGGAGAGAGGAAGGGAGGATGCCAAGCACAAAATATCCTGAAACATCAAGGTGACAGGGGTCTAAACGCTATGCACACATTTCTTCTATCTATATACAGTCACCTACAGATATTATCATTCTGTTTCTCTACCCATACAATTCCAAGTCTGAAGCCATTTAGCAAATCTAATGACTGGAACATGAAATATTTTCCAAATGGCTCCACTGAATGGATCTGCAGTCCATCATCATACAATTGGAATGATGTCATAAATGGTTACATTTTAATCCTTCCTGTATTTTCTAAATGGGTTTAGGGAGGGGACAAGCTGGGAGAAAGTGGTTTGAATATGATATGCTAAGCCTGAATAACTGAATACAAATCCTAAATGTAGGAGTAGAAAACCTGTTCTTTCTCAGTATGACTAATGCTAATTTTTCTTGCACAAGGAAAAAAAAAAGAGAAATATGTCTCTCTTTAATGGTAAATTACCATTTATTGTAAATGTGCCATATGAAGGAAGCCATAAGTCATTATTATTGACCTATTATGATTCATTCTGCTTTACCTTGAATTAAATAAAAATGTGCACTTTAGGAGAATATACTTTTAGTTCAAGGGTTCTTTTATTGGACTTGTGCCTACTAGATTTTCCAATCATACAGCTTTAGGGGCAAATACCTCGTCATAATTGCCATTTGTCCTTCATTCAATCCTGAGCGTAGAAGATAGTTTTTAATCTCTGACTTAATGGCTTCTCATTCCCATCTGTGAACTCAAAACTTCTGTGCAGACTAGAGGGAAATCCCCAAGCAAGTTATTTAGTGTGTAGTGTAGAACTGAGGAGGGGAAGCCAAGAGAGAAACTCATCTTGCTGGTGGATAGAGTCAGAGAACTTGAGTGAAATTTGTTCTTAAGGAATATAAAATTAACAATTAGAATTCTTAGATGAAAAGGAAAATGCCCTGTAAGTCCCTTGAGAAAAATAATAAAATTACTCCAGGAAAGAAAAATAAATATGAGTTATAAAGTGCAAAATAGAGAGAGGAAAGGTTTTTTTGCTTAGTTAAAGCAATGATTATTAAAAATATCTAAGAGTATATTTCATAGTCACTTTCTCTGAGTGGTAGTAAGGGGTAATACAGATGGCTCTATTTTCATTTCCAATTGCCTTGTCTGATATATTTGCAATTAGTGGCTTAACAGATCTAGTTATGGCTTAATGAATAGTATATATTTTAAAGATTGTTTTACTTCTAAAGGGTAAGTTTTGGTGACTTACACCCAACATGCTAATTTCTGATGATGTACAAAGTAGCCAGCAAAAGTTCATTTTCTACTTGTAGGAAGAGGTGTTCAACATTATGAACTTGCAGTTGGGACAGCATTTCTGAGATGGCCTCCAAATGTGCAGGGAAATAGTCAGCATCAACATTGTTGTTCGTGCGAAGCCACCAACTCTTTGTTCCAAGACCAGCATGCAACACGCAAAATACTTGAATGAGAATGAAAATACACAAGGCTAACTAGCATCCCATTGAAAAGACATAAACTTCTGGTTACAGAACCTGTGATTGATGTGATGGAAGTATTTTGAGAAAAAGAGGGAAATGCGGTTGGCAGGGGGGTGTATGGGAAGCAAGCTGAGGGCAACCATTGAAGAAGCAGAAAGTATCATTTGTAAATGTAGAATAAGACCACAAAATACGTGGAAGGAAAACTGACAGCACACTGCTACTCCCCCAAAGATCTAATAATGACTACTATTACCAAGGAGTATGAAATGTTTCCGGAAGAGGGAAACAAAGGGTAAATAAAGGGCAGACCAGAAAAATTATTATAAGTATAAAAGTGTGTGTGTGTGCCAATTAGTAATAAATATTGTAGGAATAAAAATAGCCCTGGGCATGAAGAAGGAAGGTTACTTGGTAATTAAGGAAATTGAGAGGCTTATTGGACATCTAAAATATCGGGAAGGAAGATAATGAAAGCATAATTGCAGATAAAAATTATAAGAGTGTCAAAAATGACTGAGGAGCACTGAAGTTGCAAATGAAATGGAAATATCAAAGCCATGCAGATAATGTATCACTTGTGTCTTAATTGCTGTGGTTTAAAAAGCACAGGGAAGCAATGATGACTGAAGAACCTGGTCCTTATGCTAGACTTTGAGAGCCACTTGTAAGAGGGCAGATCTCCAAGTGACTGCACAGGACATGA
Organism: Lepus europaeus; assembly: GCF_033115175.1. Classification (NCBI taxonomy): domain Eukaryota; kingdom Metazoa; phylum Chordata; class Mammalia; order Lagomorpha; family Leporidae; genus Lepus; species Lepus europaeus. The sequence goes on from NC_084833.1 coordinate 34,364,426, forward strand.
CAAGAAACAATTTATTCAAAGTTCCATTCTCAAGATAGTTTTTTAAAAAACCTAGACAGCCTGGATATTCTGTCATTTTTTTGCCTCCCAGATGCTATTAGGCTAAACCATGTCAAATTACTGATATTAAACAGTTATTTAGTTGGCAATTTCATGTAATAGAATGCTTAGAGTAACCACGGCTTAACACTGAAATTAATCACTTGTGAAAAATTTGATTCTTATGCAAATGATAATTTTGGAATTAAAGGAAAGCAAATAGTGTCCAGCTCAAAGTTAGGGTGTTTTTGCTTGTTTATTTGCTTATTTTAGTTCATTCCTGTGAACACAAATGTATGGGGGCTGGGAACTCTTGCAGGGTGGCTTCCTGTCTTTTCCGTTCTATATCCCAGTTGCACTGACACAAAAAATGTTTATCACGAATGACTATCATAAATAAGACCCAAAATAAATTTTTACTGAATTGAAGGTGAACTACTTTAAATTAAAAAAATAAATAAACTTTTGGAATGGACTCTGTGTTGTGTGCTGACATACACTCTTGGATAGTAACAAGGTACAATATTAACAGTCTTTCAATAATGTTCTCCCAATACTGGAAATTCCTTACCAATAAATAAAATAAACCACCAAAACTGAGCATCACTAAATGAGTCTAATTCTGCTTGATGGATTTTAACAAATATTTACATTAAATGGAACATTTCAACATCCTCAAGGGGTTATTCTAGAGACTAACAAGACAAGACAGTTATTTTCAGCAACAGCCAAATAATTGGTATTTGATAGAGTTGTCTGATTCACTGATAATTAAAATTATAAATGGGTCTTGTTTGGCCTGAGTGATTATGTTCATGCTCTGGTGACTGTGCCCTTTAAGTACTGGGGCATGTAATTAGACCCCTCTTTGACCTTTGAATATCATGGTGACCACATCCAGGCTGTGACATCCATGGCCTAGATAAGTGCTTAGAACCAGATGGTGTTTTCAGAGAGAATTAACACAGGTTCCTATTACCATTCCCTGGCTTGCCATAGATGACAGAGAAAATGACTTGGGGATGTCACATCTTGGACATGTTACGCTACCATAGCCCAGAGCTAACTTGCATTACCTGAAAAAGTTATTGTTGACAAACGTTTCAAAATATTGTTCTACAATTTTCCTTTCCTTCATTAATTATATCTCTATGGGCTCTATATAATAAACTATTATAGTAAAAGGATGTAATGTGTGGTGTGTGTGTTTGCATGGTATTTAAGTACATGACCATGAATTCTTCTACATACTATTGTGCTGAGCCATGTAAAATGATTAGTTTTCAAGTGTTATTTATATACCTCATCTAAGCTGGATTTCCTGTGTGTATCTACATATAGAATCATGGTATTATAGAATTTATTTCCTCACAACAATAGTGTATCTGTTCCAGTCCTTTCATTTTACAGGGAAGAAATCAAAGTACTCAGAGACTGGAGGTCATGTGACATTCCAAGGAACATCACTTACGGGGGCAGGGGCATAGGACTAGAACTTAAATCTCCTGGCTTCACCTTTCTAGCGTTTTTCCAGTAACTAGGACCTATAACTGCTGTCTCATTAATAGTTGCTTTTACTCTAAGCTCCTCCTCAATATCATATGCCAAAATATATTCTGTATAGTCTGAGGTTCCACGTTTTTTTCCTGAGAGATATTTCACAAGGTGATCTAGTGCTAGGACTCAGAATCACGTTATGCTCCAAAAGTTTTATATGAGAAAAAATACAAGGCAGTAAGTAATGTGGTTGGAAAGTACTGGCTGGGTGAGAAGAAGAATGTGAACTCATAACCAGAATGATTCCATTTTTTTATCTCCTTTAAATACATGCTGCTGAATGAAAAATTTGGAAATCACTAAAGCCCATCAAACAAGACAAGCATGTGTGACGCCTTATGTCAAAGGTTTACCTAGATCTGAAGTTCTGCTAAAGTAATAGCTCAAGCTCTAGCCAGGAAAGATTCCCCAGGCCTCAGACAAGCAGGTGGAATATTCATTGCCCAGCAGCCTTTTCTCCTCTCAGCTCCTACTAACTCTACATGCATTCTGATTTGCAGCCACTGTTTCTGAGGGACAGTGCATCTTGCTGTATTTCATTTGTGGAATCCCTTCTAGCCAATAGTGTCTGACCCGTACTTTAAACAAATAAAAACTATGTATCACATAAAGTTTAGAACTTGAACATTATTTCCTGAACTTTATTTACTGTTAGGTCTGTCACTACAACTCATTCTTCTGGGAAAGTATCCTTAGAAATATTTTAAAATAATAAAATAAAATAATCATGAATTCAGATGACCAGAACCCAGCAATGTGCTGTTCACTAGAGCCACAAAGAAATTTCTTATTTTTACCAGGTGCCCACATGTAGGAATCAATTGGCATATTCTTTGGTACTTTATGAACAATTCAGAGTGAATTTCAAGGTTATTTTAAAATGTTCATGGACAATGAAATTAAAAAACAAGTTATTTTAGTGCAATGAATTTTTGAAGAGCTTTCCTAGTTTCTGCTTGTTTTATGCCCATTGCAAGAGTGACTGAGGGTAAAGAAAAAAAGGGCAGCAGGTGTGAAGCAGATGATATAAACTGTTCCCTCGTTGGTTAACTCTGAAAGAAGAGGGTGCAACTAACTCCCAGATGATGTTTTCCAATGACCCTGCAAGTGCCAGTGCCACTTCTGTATAAGTGACTAAATACCACCGATTAATGCAATTTGTTTTCTTGACATTATAACAGCTAAATTATGATACTGATAAAATTATAGTAGATCAGTGTATGGGGAATTAATTAAAATCTTGATGAGGGCATGTTTTCTGTCACAGAAAAGCCCAAAATGAAAATCATGTTTTCAATACTATGATAATAGAGTTATAAAGATCAAATTCCAAATGGTAATTGAGACTATTTCAAGATAATTTGAGTGCCAAAAAATTCATAAAGTGAGCATTTTGCTTCTTGTTTTGTCAGGTCAAATAATACTACAAGGATTAACTATTACAAAAAATAGGCAAGTAACAAATATGATTAAAATGATAGCTACCATTTATGAAGTGTTTAATTATATTCCAGGCTTTGATAGACATTTCATTACTTCAAATTGCAGGTAAGAAAACAGGAAAAAAAGATACAGATTTATACATCAAGCACATCAGATTTCTGCTCTTTGGAATCAGTTTCAGTTTTTGCCCCGTTGATACCATATTGCCCCCAATGAGAATGAAGTCCATACAGCTGTGCTGCCCAGCAGGATGAGTGCCAGCGGCCATGTGCAGCCACAGCCAGCTGGGACGGAAATGTTACATCAGTGCTACCTAAAGTGAACACTGGATTTTGGAGAGAGTATGAAAGAGAATTTCAAACATTGCATTAATATTTTTATTTGAAATATATGTTGAAATGGTAGTATTTTGGGTATATTATGTTAGATAAAATATAATATTACAATTAATTTCACATTCTTTTCATCTTCCTATGAGTCTATGCACTACTTTATAATTACATGTATGTCTTGTGTTAAAATTTTGTTAGTCAGAACTTCTCTGGAGCAAGCTCTTCACATTCAACATTTGAAAGACATTAATTCTTGACTCATAGTTGATAATAACTGGTCAATATTTGAAAATAATTGCTAAAGGCCATAGTACATGTGTGAGTTACTTTGTCCAACATAATTTACTTCTTGGTTTTCAAAATCTCTACTTTACAATAATTCAGCTAAGAGAACCAGATTACCATGTTGCTCTTAATGGAATGTGTAACTTTTATGTATATGGTTGCCTTTTAACTCATTGCAAATAAAATTTACTGATTGTTTTTTAAATCACAAAATTGAAATACAACTGAAAAAATTAGCCGACCACACCTAAACATGTATCTAACTCAAACAATTCCATTATCCATCCTTCTATTTAAAAAATCAAAAATTTTTCATTTTACTATGAAATTTCCCTTCATATCAACTTCCTTATGAGTTTTTAAATTGCTGACATTTCTTATATGTGCTTTTCTTTTGCTTTCCCACACTAACATTTAGCAACAGAATGGATACTATGAACTAGAAGGGAAATAGTGAACCCTCTGAGAACCACTACAGCTTCTCGCCCGGCCAGCAGGCTTAGGATCAGAAGGGTCTGGGTTTGTTCCCATAAGGTATTAGGGGAAAAAAGCTAGTTAAGCAATTATTCTTCTCCCATTACATTTGAACAATACAGAACACTTCTAGTACCACATGTGAAAAGATTTTTCCTCACCTACCAAGCAATTTTCCCATAGCTCTTTCTGGGTGACCTATAACTTGATTCAATTCTGACAATACCTACAAGGAGACAGTCAGATCTCACAGGTTAAGAGCTCAATCCCAAAAGACCGCCCCTCTACATCAGATGCCAATTGCAAGCCTGGCCCACCTCTGGATCCTCTGACCTGCTAGGTATAAATCAGGGATTCCCGCGACCCTCTCCTTAGACTTCATTAACTAGAGCAACTAACTTTAATGAAGTTAGACATGTAATGAAGTTTACTGGCTTATTAATAAAGAATATTACAAAGCAAGTAGATGGACAACCAGGTGGAAGAGAGGCAAAGGGCAAGGTACAAGGGAGGGGACCTGGAGCTTCTGTATCCTGAGACATAAGGCAAGGCATGGGGAAAGGGACACAGAGCGTTCATGCTTTCTCGGGACACCACCTTCCCACCCCTACATGTTCTGCAATCTGGAAGCACTCTAAACCCCACATTACAGGGATTTTAATGGAAGCTTCATCATATAGCCATTATGGGTTATTCATTCACTCTCTAGCCCTTCTCTCCTGACTGGAGAATGGAACATGAAGTAGAAAGTTCCATGCTTCTAATCAAACTTGGTATTTCTGATGATCAGTCTGATCCAGGAGCCCAGGAAGAGTTGCCTCCTTAAGATAAAAGACATTCCCAATCACCCAGAGATTCCAATGAGCCCTGTGTTAGGAAATGGAGTCAAAGGCCACATATTAGAACCAAACAAACTACTAGCACCCTTTCTGCTCAGGAAATCATAAGGTAGAGTTTTGCAAACTCTACCCAGGAACCAGGGAAAGGAGCCAAATATATATATACCAAAATATTGTGGGTTCTGAAAATAATCGTAATCTGTCTTAAAATGATCTCTGTAGTAATTGGATGACAAAATGCAGATCATGTTCGGCACAGCACAAAATAAACATTCTAGGCCAGCGCCACAGCTCACTAGGCTAATCCTCCGCCTGCAGCGCTGGCACCCCGGGTTCTAGTCCCAGTTGGGGCGCCGGATTCTGTCCTGGTTGCTCCTCTTCCAGTCCAGCTCTCTGCTGTGGCCTGGGAGTGCAGTGGAGGATGGCCCAGGTCCTTGGGTCCTGCACCTGCATGAGAAACCCGGAAGAAGCACCTGGCTTCGGATCGGCACACCGTGCCGGCCGCAATGCGCCAGCCCTAATGGCCACTTGGAGGGTGAACCAACGGAAAAGGAAGACCTTTCTCTCTATCTCTCTCACTGTCTAACTCTGCCTGTCAATAAATAAATACTCTAAATTGTAGGGAACCAGACCGGAGGAACCGTGCCCCTAAGATGGCGCCGACTCCCTGCTTCCGGGTTCTTCCTCATCTCAGGGAGTTCCCGCTCTTGCTCGCTCCTTCCCGCCTTAGATTTCCCGCTCTAGCTCGCTCCTTCCCGCCTTGCCACGAGATTGTCCTATCCCCGCGCTTCTAGCCTATCACCTGATTTGTGACGTGTATTGTGCATATAAACCCTTGCTACGCGGGTGTAAGGGAAGTTCCTGCCCAGAAGAGATCGAAGCTGGATCTCCTGCTTGCCGAGCAATAAAGGAACCCCGTGCAAAGTGTTCGGTCTCTGTCTCTTGCTGGACGAGGACGGCGCCGAGCAGCTGGTGGCCCGTACGGGGAACTTCCTCTACGTTGCCCGGTAAGTAGAAGGTAAGCGAGGTCAGTCTTACCGTCTGGGCCCCGCGAGTGAGGTATATCTCGTGGTTGGAGGGTGGACGCACCCTAAGATAGCGGACGTGTTTCCCCGCTTTAAACTGAAAGAATAGCAGACTTGTTCCCCCGCTTTAAACTGAAAATAAGATAGCGGACGTGTCTTCCCGCTTTAAACTGAAAATGGGAAATTCATCTAGCCATTCAATGTTGCTTAATCCGTTAAAAGCATTATTGCGTAGCAAAGGGATTAAGGTTTCTAAGACCACACTTGTCAGGTTCCTTGGAAGTGTTGATTTCTTTGCGCCGTGGCTCACCCACGAGGGCCAAATAACTCTTGAGTCTTGGGAGAAATTAGGAAAGGATCTCCGGCGCACAGTTAACGATCCCCAGGAACCCGATATCGACCCCGTTGTTCTCCCCTTATGGGAACTACTGCGGGCGTGCCTCCAAGAGGAGAGGTCGGTGGGAGCGGACCGCCCGACTCTTACGGCGGTTCGCGAGGCTCTCGAGGAAGTTCGTTCTCAGAGCTCGGACGGCGCCCGGGACCTCATACAATTTAAGGACACGGGATGCCAGACTTCCTCACTGGCCTCAGGCTCCGAATGTGGCTCCGCCTCCTCTGAGTCTGAGGGGGAAGGGGACGGCGATCCTAAATCCCCGCCTCCTACGTATGCGCAGCTGCGGCAAAAGTTAAAAGATGCCTGTTTACGCCCTCTAGTGCCTACGGCTCCTCCTATCGATGTCGTGCCCGCCCATCAGATTAAAGACGCAGCGCCTCCTACTGGCGGTCATGTAGGCGTGCCTCAGCCCCATCTAACACCCGTGCCGCCATGGCCATTAAACGTCCCAAATGTGCCACCTTTTTCAGGCAGACAGTTTCATCAACAAGCCTGGAAACAGTTGCGAACTGGCGCTCCCGCTGCCCCCGCTCAGGCTTACCCTGTTTTGGCTTTGGGCACGCGAGAGGCCCGGCACGAACCATTGGACATGACAGTATTAAAACAACTTAAGGCTGCGGTCCATGACTATGGACCCACAGCCCCATTCACATTGTCACTCCTTGAATCAGTCGGCCAGTCCATTTTAACACCTAGCGACTGGACCCAATTGGCTCGGGCCTGTTTAAGTCCAGGCGGCTTTCTTTTGTGGCAATCTATGAATACAGAGTGCTGTCATGACCAGGCAGATGAAAATGCTGAGGACGGCCACCCTACGTGGAATGCTGATATGCTTTTAGGGCGTGGACCTTATCAGGCTGACCAGACCCAATTCCCTAGACAAGTATACAGGCAAATTTCCAACTGTGCCCAACGTGCGTGGAGGCAGGCGTCCAATCCAAGTGACTCAGCTAGCCACCTCACCAAGATCGTTCAGGGCACGGCCGAACCCTTCGCTGATTTTGTCGCTCGCATACTTGAGGCTGCGTCGCGTATTTTCCCTTCCGAGGTTGACGTTCAGCCACTGGTCAAACAAATTATTTTTGAGCAGGCTAATAAAGAGTGCAAAAACATTCTTCGACAATATAGACATAAATCTCTGGACTCCTGGTTAAAATATTGCAGAGATACCGGTGGGCCACTTACTAATGCGGGCCTAGCTGCGATGCTGGCAAAAGTCAAAGAAAACAGTCCAAAATCTAAATCGACCCGACCCCCCATATCTTCAGGACTTTGCTTCCAATGTCATCAACCGGGTCACAGAAAACGCGATTGCCCCAATCTCAGCCATGGGTATTCCACGGCACAGCCTTCAGGCATAGAGCCTTGTCGCCGTTGCCGCAAGGGCCCTCATAGGGCAGAGGTATGCCGTTCTGCTTTCGATATCGATGGCAACCCACTTACAGGTAGCGCCCAGGGGCCAAAAAACGGCCAGAGGGGGCTCCCCAACCCAGCGAGGAGCCCCCAAAATCAAATCTACTCTCAGGTTCCACCTCCCGTGTCTGCGCTACACCCAGTGCACCCTCAGCCCGTGCCACTCACGGGTCCGCAGGCCTGGACCTCCGCGCCACCTCCCCTCTCCTCTTAACTCCGGAGATGGGGGTACAATTAGTGGAGAGCGACTGCTCCGGTCCTCTGCCCCCGGATTCGGTTGGATTAGTGTTGGGTCGGTCCTCCGCCGCCCTCCGAGGGCTAGCTGTGATCCCCGGGGTAGTTGACTCTGATTTCACTGGTAAAGTAAAGATCATGGTTCAGGCCCCTCAGGGACCTTTAGTAATCAATCCTGGAGACCGTATCGCACAAATGTTATTACTGCCCAGTCTTCACTCTTTAATCCCAGCTAAAAACCACGTTCGCGGCGCTGGTAACTTTGGGTCCTCTGGCATTAATTTTACCGGCTTACATATGCTTTTAAATGAACGTCCCACTTTAGTGTTGCAGATTAATGGCAAGGACATTAAGGGACTTTTAGACACAGGAGCCGACAAATCCATTATAGCAACAAAGGACTGGCCTAGTACATGGCCTACAAATGTGGCGGAACAAACCTTGCAAGGACTTGGTTTTGCTCATTTCCCAAAAATCAGTGCAGCCTTGTTGTCATGGCAGGATAGCGAGGGTCATAGAGGACAGTTTTCTCCATTCATTTTACCTCTACCCATTTCCCTTTGGGGGAGAGACGTCCTGGCCGAAATGGATGTTGCTTTGGTCACCACTTCCCCTGCAGTACGATCTATGCTACAAAATATGGGTTACGTCCCAGGCAAGGGACTCGGTGTCCAGCTCCAGGGCCACCCTTCCCCCATTGAACCAAAACAAAGACCAAGTAAAGTTGGCCTGGGTTTTTCCTAGGGGTCACTGTTTCGCCTCCTAAACCAGTGGAGCCTTTACCCATCTCGTGGCTAACGGACGTACCCGTCTGGGTTCCACAGTGGCCCCTATCTCAGGAGAAACTGGAGGCAGTCAACACTCTGGTCTTGGAGCAGGTCAACGCTGGTCATTTGATCCCATCCACCTCTCCATGGAATACGCCTATTTTTGCCATCCGCAAAAAATTAGGTCAATGGAGACTCTTACATGATCTTAGGGCAGTCAACGCACAGATGCAGCCTATGGGCCCTGTGCAACGTGGTCTTCCTCTGCTTTCGGCACTTCCCAACCAATGGCCTGTTATTGTAATAGATCTTAAGGATTGTTTCTTTTCCATTCCATTGGACAAAAAGGATACCCCACGTTTTGCTTTTACTGTCCCCACCCAGAACCAGGAACAACCGGACAAGCGTTGGGAGTGGACAGTCTTGCCTCAGGGTATGACTAATAGCCCCACCATGTGTCAAGTCTATGTAGCCCAAGTACTAAAACCTCTTAGAGACCGATATTCCGACTGCAGGTGCCTACATTATATGGACGACCTACTGTGTGCAGCCCCCACAGCAGAGAGGCTCCTGGCCTTATACAGTACACTCCAACAAGTGCTGGAAGGGGCAGGGCTGCATATTGCACCTAATAAGGTGCAATTGTCGTCTGTAGTTTCTTATCTTGGGGCTATAGTCGCCCCTACTCAAATTAGACCTCAAAAAATTCAAATAAAAATCAATGCTATCTCCACTCTAAATGACTTACAAAAACTTTTAGGGGATATCAATTGGATTAGGCCCTACCTTAACATTCCTAATGCTGCATTGCAGCCCCTCTTTAATATACTTAAAGGAGACCCGGATCTTGCTTCCCCCCGAACCTTCACCTCTGAGGCCAAACAAGCACTGTCAATTGTCAACGATGCCCTTAGTAAAGCTGCCCTAAAACGTTGGGACCCTGCGGGAGACCTTACTCTTTGGGTCCTCGACACCCTTAAACAGCCCACCGCGGTCCTATGGCAGGATGGGCCTCTCCTCTGGATCCATCCCTCAATGTCATCTACTAGATCTATTAGTTACTATCCCGTGGCAGTGGCGGAGATAACTCTCCTAGCCATTCAGAGGGCTATCCAACATTTTGGACGCGAACCATCCACCATTGTTGTCCCCTATTCCATGGAACAGGTACGTGTGCTAATCGCTTGTACTGATGCTTGGGCGGTTTTAGTCTGCTCCACTTCCGCAACTATTACAAACAGAACACCCTCTGATCCTTTGCTAACCTTTGTTCAGTCTCACCCAGTTATTTTTCCAAAGTCCACATCCCAAAAGCCCTTACAGGGAGCCCCAGTAGTGTATACCGACGGTTCTAAAACAGGAGTCGGTGCATATGTTGTTTCAGGATCTGTGCCAAAAACATTCCAATTCGCTACTAACTCCCCCCAGGTAACTGAACTTCTTATAGTTAACCAAGTCTTCTCTGATTTCCCCGGACCTGTCAATATTGTGTCTGATTCACGCTATGTGGTTAATTCTGTGTCTATCCTTGAGGCCGCAGGACTAGTCAATTCTTCATCCTCCGTAGCGACAGTTTTCCTCACCCTGCAAAAATCTATTTGGAATCGGTCTGCTCCTTTCTTTATTACTCATATTAGAGCTCATTCTTCCTTACCTGGACCCATGACCACAGGCAATGCTATAGCTGATCAAGCCACACGCCCCATTTGGATACTCCAATTTTCTTCCCCAGAAGAGCAGGCTATCCAGTTTCATTCAGAGTTCCATGTAAACGCAAAAACCCTTGCCGCCAAATTCGGTCTTTCTCGTGCTGCCGCTCGCGATATTGTTCGCCATTGTGCCGCATGCCCTACTTTAACCCCTGTGCCTTCGGTGGGGGTTAATCCCCGAGGATTACTACCAGGACATATCTGGCAGATGGATGTCACCCACATATCCGAGTTTGGGACCTTAAAGTATGTTCATGTGTCAGTTGACACCTGTTCCCAAGTAATTTTTGCTTCTCTGGAGACGGGTGAGCGTACCACCCATGTCATTAATCACTGCCTTGCTGCATGGGCAGCCTGGGGCAAACCAAAAACTTTAAAAACAGATAATGGTCCTGCATACACAAGTAAATCATTCCAAGATTTCTGCACCCGTATGCAGGTACAACATAAAACTGGAATCCCTTATAACCCTCAGGGACAGGCCATAATTGAAAGGGCTCATCGAACCCTCAAGGCTTTTCTCTTAAAACAAAAGGAGGGAATTGCCACGGGCAAAACCCCTCGAATGCGCCTCTCCCTTGCACTGTTTACTATAAACTTTTTGAATTTGACAGATCATTCTATGTCCCCCGCTGAGAGACACATGTTAAAGGAGCCATCTTCACGAGGCTATGTCCGTTGGAAAGATGTCCTCACGGGAAAGTGGTACGGCCCGGATCCGGTATTATGCTGGAACCGAGGCGCGGTCTGTGTCTTCCCACAGGAATCTGGAAGAGAACCTCTCTGGATACCGGAAAGATTGGTCAGAAAAACAGCCCCGCCGCCACAAGATACACCTCTATCACCTACGGACGACATCTCCCCCGAGATAACCGAGATTACCACGCTCTCACAGGACGACAAATTGCAACAAAACAACGAGACGTCCCTGTGTACTTCGCTGGGTGAGCTCCTTCATCAACAACAAGTTGGAGAGCGTCAGACATCAGTTCCGCGCGGCAGCGTATGCTGCTCTCCATCACCGTGATCCGGATGCATATGCCATGCTGGCTCGCATGACTTATGACCGGGTCCATACCAGCGATTAAAACCCTCGTCCCCCCATCCCTACTCACGCCTCACATATGGACAATGCCTCCATCAGGCACACACCTTCCTCGAGTTGTCTTGTTCCCCCTCTCATTCATTGGGCTGTATCACCCATCCCTGACGGGGAGCGAAAACTGGGTATGCGAGACCAAAGGTACTGCAGCAGGAGTCCACCCGGGGGTTCCGGGGGTCCTGGGAGAGCATATGCATATGCATGCAGGTTCAATTCCCAGCCTGCCCCAGCAAAAGGGAATAAAAACTGATCCCTAACGGAGACATCAGGGGTTGTGGCCAGGCCCTTGAAGTTCCGTAACTAACGGATCACAAGCACGCTGGGTATGCACCTCTACTCTCTGCCTAGTAAATATTCTCCCGGCCCTCATGAGCCAGGGCCGTCGGGGATGTGATTTGTGCAAAAACAAAAGGAGGGAGATGTAGGGAACCAGACCGGAGGAACCGTGCCCCTAAGATGGCGCCGACTCCCTGCTTCCGGGTTCTTCCTCATCTCAGGGAGTTCCCGCTCTTGCTCGCTCCTTCCCGCCTTAGATTTCCCGCTCTAGCTCGCTCCTTCCCGCCTTGCCACGAGATTGTCCTATCCCCGCGCTTCTAGCCTATCACCTGATTTGTGACGTGTATTGTGCATATAAACCCTTGCTACGCGGGTGTAAGGGAAGTTCCTGCCCAGAAGAGATCGAAGCTGGATCTCCTGCTTGCCGAGCAATAAAGGAACCCCGTGCAAAGTGTTCGGTCTCTGTCTCTTGCTGGACGAGGACGGCGCCGAGCACTAAATAAATACTCTAAATGTTATCTATTATCATTACCATTATTTCCTCTCTAAATTAATATTTGGCTCCACAGAGAATAAAAAGGCACCATCAACACCCTGCAGAATGCTCTAGAGTGAATTAAACATTTGTGAAACCGGTTGGGAGAGATGGTAAGATAAAACTTTCCCTTCCCACAGAGCTCAAGCCTTCCTTCACTCACAATGAATACTGTATCCCAAGTAGAGTAGTTTCCTACTGCGAGTAACCGATTATCACAAACACAGCACGGCTGGATCCTTTGCTTAGTCTCCCAACGCGGAGATTGATAAACAAGAAAAGGGTAGGCTCTTTCTTGCAGGCCCTGAAGAAAAATCCATTTCTAAACCCACTCATTGTTGGCTGAGTTCTGTTCCTGGAGGTTGCTGTCCTGGGATCGCTGCTTCCTCACCAGCATAGGTCCACTTTCAGCTCCGCCAGCCCTGCCACATGGCCCCTCCACTCCACGTCAGCAAGGCTGCAGCAAGTCCTCCCTGTGCTTTGAAACTCCGGATCCAGATCTGAAAGGTTCATGTCATTAAGTCAGACCACTTGAAAGATGTCCATATCTTAATGCCAGCTGTTGTGAGACCTTAGTTACGACTGCAACACCTTTTCCAGTGTTGCTTAGATTAGTTTTTCATTGAGTAACTATAAGAAGGTTCACAGGTATCAGGAAACAAGAATTTAAGGGGCCATCTTGGAATTCTGGCTACCACGTTCAACATATTCTCTCACTCAATGTGACTAAGGTATGAGGAAAGCTGTGCTCTGTCAACCCTGTTTTTCTTCATACCAGGAATAATTCCAACATGGCAACGTCTCTCAGCGACATTCAGAGGCATCTGTCTAGTTCAGACACAATGCTTGAGAAGAGATTGGGTGTTTCTCCTCATGCACACTGACCCTCACCTTGTAGCTACAGTCATCAAGAAGGAGAAGTTATCTGATACAAATTTGTTTTCCTATAAGAGGGTTGGGAATCTTCTTTCTTTCAAAAACAAAATTAGGAAAAATTATATATGTTGGATGTGAACTAAAACATACCTGGAAATTTTAGATGGGTCAATAAAAAAAAGAAAAATAATCTTTCATCAAATCATGTAAATCTATCCTTTTTGACATATTTTCTTCCCTATATTAAAACTCCTTTTTTAGAGTTACTCTGATGCCAAATATTCACTTTGTTTTGTACTTTTTTCTACTTCACATTAAAGTGTAAGCAATTCCTTATGCTATTACATTATTCCATAATTTTAATTGCTGTACCTTATTTCCTGTATGATTTTGTGATTTATATACATTTTTTACTGTCAATGCCTAGATTGTTTCCGATCTTCCATTACTATAAGAACTATTTCAATAAAAAGAGCTTTCTTGCATAAAATTTCCCCTGGATTTAGTATTATTTTCCTAAAAATCATTTATAGAAATGGAATAACCTCAGCAAAGGATAGAAGATTTCATATTAACCCTAACTATATACATTTTGGGGGATATTATTAACAGAATTTCCCCTTGGTCTCTTAAAAGTCTCTTCACTCTTCATTGTTGAGATTGAGTCGGGGGTAAGATATTGATTAGTTGTGTTTGTTGACTACTCATTGACACTCTTTGCACCTGAAACAATAAGGTTTAAAATTCTCATGGGAGCAGTGAAAGCACAGGCATAGGGTAAGTGATCCTATGATTGTCAACCATAATAAAATCCATCAGGCTTAAATGAGAAGACCTCACATATTCAACACCACAGTTTCTTTCTGTGTGATATTACCACTCATGTGCCATGGTACACAGAGTTATGCGGGCTCTAAAATAGAATTCAATATCACTTTTGTGTAACTGCAGCCTAGAAAACATTTGTAAGTCAAAAACTGACCATGAAGAGATCATTTTAGTTCACCTACATCAAAGAGATCTCCCCTTTGTTTTGACTGGGCCTTGGCAGACAAAGACCGTGAACTTCGGCCGTGTTTGTTTTTGTTTTGTTGTGTTTTTATATTTTGGCCCAGCATAGTATTGTCAAAACAGAAAATATGCTGCAGCTGTTCTCTTGTAAGATTTTAGTTCCTATGCTTCCCCCCTCTATCCACCTCACAGATAGGAAACAGGCCCAAGTGATAGACCTTAACCAACATGGTAGAGTTGACCTATAGGAACACTGGACAGAGTTTCAAATTCCTCTTCCATATACTGCTTGGGTGACCAGAGGCAAATAATTTATTTAATTTTTATGAGTTTCTGCTGTCAAATTTATAAAACAGAAATGGTTGATGCTTGCTTTACAGGCCATAGATTATGTTAAGAGAATGTTTGTAATAAAACTGAATGAGCCTTTGCAAGTCAGAAATGTAGCCTCTTGGTGCCTACTTTAGGACTTCTACCCCAGTATAGTCAACCTCCACCTTGACTCCAACTGACCAGGTGTGAATTATTTCTGGGAGTTCCAAGTATACCTCCTGCCTCCACTTAATTCATTTACTAAATAAATATTTAGTAAGACCTTACCATATGTTAGGCAGTGGGGGAATCAATGAACAAGGCAAATAGGGTTCCTACTTTCACTGAGCTGGTATTCTAGTAAGAAAGAAGGTGAGAAAATAAAACATAAAATAAATTTGTTAAGCATTGCTGAGAACTATCAAGGAATATAAAGCGTGGTTGGGATAGAAGATGCAGAATGGGAAGCAGGGTGCCAAAGGCCTCTCCGGGGAGGAACAGTAGGGACATCTACAAGCTACTTGGACTATTTGTTTCATCACTGCTTCCGTTGATCATTCTGGGTGGTAGGTGCCTAGGGTTCATGGCTGGATGGAGTTGGCAGTGCAATGGGATTCTACTGACCCTTTTTTCCTCCTTAGACATAGTTTAACTGCATCACCTGGTCCAAAGTACCAAGGCTCCTAGTCTTTCATAAACCTAGAAATGTTAGATCTTCACATTGGCCCTTCTATCCCAAGATGTTCAGAGCATTTATTTGGATCCATTCCCCCTGTTCTATTTCTTTTCCCTCGAATTCCAATGTACCCTCTCACTCTTCAAAAATACCTCTTTCTTCCTCAGGTCAAAACAAATGCTCTCACTTGAATCAGTTCATGCAGATGGATGCTTTGCTGTGGAGCAATATGTCACCACCCAGCTGCCTAGCTGGGTACAGAATTAAGACCAAGAGCACTTGGGCTTCACCTGGCCTTCACCTGGATTTGCTAGCTTTGTGACCCTAGGTAAACTGCTGAACCAGCCTCTGCAGTGGTCCCCTTATCCATAAAAGGGAAAGGAATGAAGCTCTGCTCTATGGGCTCTAGCACAGGGACTCAACATGAAATCCAACAGATTAAAAAAAAAAAAAGTATAGGAATCAGAATATGATGGTTGAAGTCTGGTCCAGAAAAGAGGAGGTCATATGGAAGCAAACTGTTGTGGTGACCAGATCTTGTTAGTTTAACAGAATTCTCAAATCTTAACAACCACAAGGCAAAGAAAACAGTCCATGGGCCTTGTTGAAGTCTCTCAAGAAAAGCTGTAAAAGTGTTTTTGGTTGGATGGGGGTTGAAAGAGTTACACTTTAGGAATATTTTTTTAATTTACACTCAGCTCAAATCTGCCTTGAAAACAGAAAAAACTAGGGGACCTAGGAACCTTTTGGGGCAATCATCTACATTAGAATAAGCCAGTGACTAGAGGACCATGTTTAATGAAGATCGCTTGCTCCTGACCCAGGGAAGCTGGAATGTCTTTGCTTGGTAATTTGACTGCGCTATTTAAAGCCAGATTTGCAGGTATGGTCATAGGATTTCTATCATGCCTTAAATAATGTCTGTGTCCAGAGAACAGACCAGGCCCTAAAGAGTGCAGGGTCATTTTCAGAGCTTCCCTCCTATACAGACCAACTGCTGGAGACTGCTACATCGGATTCCTTTGGCTGCAGCCTGCCTGAAGCTGCTTCGAAACTGTGAAACCTGTAAAGTGAAATTTATCGCACTTTGATGTATTTTACTAGAGTTAAAAGGTTAGATAAAATTTACTGGGTAGGTGTAAAACTCTATCAATAGGAAAATGAACTGTTTTCACAGGCACTCATATTCGGCCATTTTGATCACTGTACTGAATCCAAACCTTGCTAGAAGGCTTTCCTCCTGGTTCAGCATAATTGACCCAGGTAAATACAACAACTCCTGCTTTTCAGCCCTGTGGCTAAGGCTGACAGGGCTAATCTGACCCGCCACCCAAGAGCCCCAACCAATTCTGCTAATGTTAACATCCACGGTACATGACTGAGCAGCTTGCCATTCTTTCTGTTCTATAGAGTGAGATTGCAAATGCTGATAAAAACCTCAGCAAGGGGCTAGTGCTGTGGCGCAGCGGGTTAACACCCTTACCTGAAGAGCCGGTATCCCATATGGGCACCGGTTCTAGTCCTGGCTGCTCCTCTTCCTATCCAGCTCTCTGCTATGGCCTAGGATAGCAGTAGAAGATGGACCAAGTCCTTGAGCCCCTGCACCCACATGGGAGACCCAGAAGAAGCTCCTGGCTCTTGGCTTCGGATTGGCATAGCTCTGGCCGTTGCAGCCATCTCGGGAGTGAACTAGCGGCTGGAAGACCACTCTCTCTGTCTCTACCTCTCTCTGTAACTCTGTCTTTCAAATAAATAAAATAAATATTTTAAAAAAAAAAACCTTAGCAGGTGAGGATGGTGCTCATTTAGAGAATGAAGATGGGCATGGGAATGGGGGCAGTGGGGTCACCTTGAGGCTTTAAAGAGGCACTTAACTGAACAAGACGTTTTACATTCTGTTGGTATGTTAGCATTATAGTTAGAATTCCCCATGCCTCAAGAGAAGCAATATGGGGAGCTAATAACAGAAACATTTGCCCCAAGACCATGCTCTCCCTCATCCTCTTCAAAATCTGATTTTAAAAACAGAAGGGGGTTGGGAGGGTTGCGGGTGGGAGGGAAGTTATGGGTGGGGGGAAGCCATTGTAATCCATAAGATGTACTTTGGAGATTTATATTTATTAAATAAAAGTTTAAAAAAAAACAGAAGGGGAAAAAAGGAGGAGAGAGAGAGAGAGAGGAGGAGGAGACAGAGGGGGAAAGGAGGAAATGAAGAAGGAAATACAGAGGGACGGAAACACTTTTCTAAGAAGCTTGACTGAATGTCTTCTGGGTTCTGCATGTCTTCAACACACAGGCTGAATATGAGAAATATGTATGTGTAGAATTCTAATGCAGTAAGGCAGTGTCTCCCAAAGTGTAGAATGCCACTTAGTGGTATGGGAAATGTTTTAGGTGAGACATGGGTGGATTTATTTCAGTACTTATACTTTATGTTAATGTAGCTCCGAGAAACACTGTTTTTATTTATAACAGTAGCAAAAATCTATTTTTAAAACCATTTATTGAAATAAGTTAGCTCACACAGAAACGCAAAGTATAAAAATACTGTTTCAGTACCAGTCATAGCATCACTTGGCTTTAGACGACACATTAGGGACAGATCCCGCATGGGGTGTAAGTACACAGTGACTCCTGTTGCTGACTTAACAATTTGACACTCCTGTTCATGGTGTCAGTAATCTCCCTAGGCTCTAGTCATGAGTTTCCAGGGCTATGGAAGCCTTTAGAGTTCGCTGACTTTGGTCTTATTCCGATAGGGTCATAGTCAAAGTGGAGGTTCTCTCCTCCCTTCGGAGAAGGGTACCTCCTTCTTTGATGGCCCCGTTCTTTCCACTGGGATCTCACTCACAGAGATCCTTCATTTAGGTCTTTTTTTTTTTCCATGATATCTTGGCTTTCCATGCCTGCTATACTCTCATGGGCTCTTTGCGTTTCTGTGTGGGCGCAGACTGATGAGGTCTTTGCTAATTATATACTGAAGTGATCTTCTGTATATAAAGAGAATTGGAAATGAAAAAAAAAAAAAAACAACCTGGTGTTAAAATGGAAATAGCACAGAAAATTAATTATTTTGAAAAAAAAAATTATGTAGGATCTCTGTCTTTAATGTGCTGTACATTGCTATTTAATGCTATAATTAGTAATCCAATGGTAGTTTTTTCACTTGATATTGCTATATGGGCAAAATGTTGAAATCTTTACCTAATATATACTAAATTGATCTTCTGTATACAAAGAGAATTGAAAATGAATCTTTACATGAATGGAAGGGGAAAGGGAGCGGGAGGGGGGAGGGTTGCGGGCGGGAGGGAGGTTGTGGGAGGGGAGAAGCCATTGTAACCCATAAGCTATACTTTGGAAATTTATATTCATTAAATAAAAGTTTAATTAAAAAAAAAAGAAATAAGTTAGCTCAAAGAAAAAATAACGTAACATCATGGAAAGACTTACTAAGTGATGCTAGAATGATTAAAGTTTGGACAACATTATATAAAAAGCACTGTGGACATCTGGGAGAAATGAAATTGCATTATCTTTGTTTTGTCTTTCATTGTTTTTTTTATTCCTTTTCCCTCATCAGCACATTATGTGGGGCAGAAGCAATGTTATGCATTTTCCACGCTGTTTTGTTTCTCTCTTGGACACACAGGAGGATGAGAAGTTCTTACCTTCTGTCCCTACGATGGGGCAGTGTGATTAATTTTGGTCAGTGAAACGTAGGTAAAGGGAAAGTTCACCGTTTTCAGGTTCAGCACCTAAAATGTGTTCTTCCTTGTGTGCTCTTCCTATCTGCTGTCTAGAGGCCAACTCACTGCTTTCCAGGCACTTAGAGTCTCCTGAGTAAAATCCACTCAGGAGCACATAATGATACCACAAGAAAAATTGGTACCCCTGCTAAAACAAGGTGAAACAGGGATGCCCGGGGAATGTAGGGGAAACAAAGAAGCTATAATAAAAGCAAAGAAAACAGCAGTGTTTCTGGAGTGCTTTCTGTGCCCCAGTAGCTGTGCAAAGGCCTTTGCTTGCATTATCTACTTTAAGCCTCCCTGCAACCCAACAAAGAAAGATACTAAAGTTTAAGAATTAGAATGATTTACCTGAATCAGAGTTGAAATTCAAGAAACTTGAAATGGAGGTCAACTTGAGCAGCATAGGCTATCTAACCAGAATCAGAGCTGAGAGATCCTGGGTGATGTAGAAGTCAAAGATGACACCACAGGGTCTAGCCAAGATGCCAGGCAAAAAAAGAATATTAGTATTAACTGTGATACAGAATACAATTCTTCTTGGTGAAAACAAATGCTTCCAACTCTATCAAGGTGATCGTAGGAGACTTCTGGGTCTTTGGTAGAAAATACTACTTGGAATTTGAAGACTGCTTGTCAGAAAATAAGTCAAGCCCAATAATCAAAGTGTGGGTGTCTTCGGTACTCAGGAGGTAAAAGTAATCAGGAAACAGGTCAATTATTCAGGGAGGGAGCACAAAGTGAGGCAGGTGATAAGAACTTGATGGCAAGGCTTGAGGCTATCTTTTGTCTAAAGAGGAGCAAAGGGAAGTCAGTGAAAGAAACACAAAGAAACTCTCAAAGAAATAGAAGGGGCTACTATTTAGACTCAATGTAATTCAATTCAATAGCAATCCTTTAAGTGCCCATTAAGGCTAAGCCACTGAGCTAGGTTTAGTGGATGATTCTGTTATGTAAGATTCCTAAGCACTTTCACTCTAGTTAAGAGAAACATGTTTCCTCCTGTATGTATGATAATGAAGCACTAGAAAGAGAGAAAAGTACACACAGCTTCCAAGATGATTCTATCTCCAGCTGCCGTCTGAGGCTAGATACATGCAGGAGACAACATGGATCAAAAGAATTAAATTAGTTCACACAAGGGACTAGGCAAACTGGTAAACACCTTTTTCCACTGACTTGCCCTCATTTTTCCACCTTTTCTTTCAGAATTGGCTAAATCACCTGTTCTGGTAAAAATGTCTCAACCTTATTGGTTTCAATATTCATAATCCTGAGTTAGACTTGCTTTACTATATTGGCACTAGATAGAGGGACATTTGTGTGTGTATGTGTGTGTGTGTGTGTATCTGAAGGATCACAGAACAGTCATGGAGTTAGGAGGGACATTATGGGTCATGATATCCAAAACTACTTATCTTTACAAATGACGAAAATGAGTTGGAGGAAAGCTGAAGTCACTGGCTCAGGTTGTTGGTAGCTTTTGTTTTCAAATTCAACACTTTCTCATATCATGCTTCCCTTCCTGCAGTTTGCCCACAACTGCAGTGAGTTGTTCAGTCTTCACAAAGTAGTATATCGAAATATTTTCCTTCTATACATTTTTATTACCGAAATATAGGATAGCTGACCAATCCTTTGGTCAGTACTATTGAAGACAGATGGTGGAACAAAAATTGGATGCTGGCCAACCCCAGAGCAATCAGGATCCTACAAATTCCACAGAATCTTTCCTTTGAACATCAGAAAATCCTTCTGGATTCACAGAGTAAGACATGTAGGTAGAAGGATGAATGGAAAACAAAGCATCACCGAAGATCAATAGTGTTTTATTTTGTAAGCCTTGAGCCAGTGAAGTTGTATCTGTTTTCATATTTACCTTCTATAATGACTTTGGCAATGGACTTGATTTGTGTTGATGCAGCAACAACTCATGAACATATATCAGAGGATGAAAGCCACATTGAATCAAGCAGTGTGGAATTAAAGGGAAAATGGTTGAAGAAACTTGCTCCTGGGCTGAGAGATTATATGTCAAGCTGTAGCCTAAAGTGAATTTTTATAGCTAAGTTATAAACCCTTGGAGATACTGATACGCTTAACTGCAGTTGGCATCTTTACGATTAGATCAAGAGGAGTCCCACCTTTAGAAACTACCAGATTTGCCCCAGCGGCCATTGCTGTTTGGGCCATGTCCCAGAAAATGAGGAAGAAAAACTGTGCTAAAACAGAAACTGTATATGTTTTGAAGTATCCAATTAATAAAGGGGATGAATGGACTCAACACAGAGAAAAGAAATGCAAATGGGAGGGAGAGATAAAGAAGCAAGAGGAAGAGAGGAATAGAAGAAGGGCAAATATGAAAACGGAGAGAGAAATTGGGACCAATTGAATAACATAGTGAATAACATATACTATAGATTACAGATCATAATCTACTACATACTATTGAATGAACTAAGAATCCATACTGACACAAACTAATTAATACAAAAATAGAAGCAACAAAAATGCTCTTCCCTATGAGAGTATGCCAACCAATCAGTTTAGAATGAGTGATGGAGCTAGAAAATCACCATTTGGCAGTCATTGAAGTAATAATCAATTCAGATAAGAATCACCATCCTGGCTAAACACAGTGGGTAAAAGTTTTATGAGAAACACGAAATTTATATATAAGCCAAATAGACCCCCCCCACACACACTTAAGAAACTGTAAATTAAAAAGGGAAGAATGGTAGCTTTCCAGTAGAGAATTTAACAGGCATGATTGAAGACAACTTACCAGTTTTCGGCAAATAGACATGCTGTGTCTTTTGAGACAGTGCACTGAAGCTGCAACCTCACATTGGTGTTCCTCGTGCACCAAATGTGCTGCTTGAACTTGAACTTGAGGAAACATCAGACAGACCCAAATAGAAGGGTATTTTACAACTTAACTTGCTGATACTCTTGAAAAATGTCAAGATCATTAAAGACAAGGAGAGATGAAGGAAATATTCCAGGTTAAAAGAGTCTAAAATGATAGAAAAACTAAATGTATTGTGTCATCCAGAATTAGATCCTGGTTGAGAAACATGAAACTTAAGATGTACTTGAGTTTGGTAAATATTGGATAAGGTTTGCAGATTAGATAATAGTACTGTATCAATGCTAATTTCCTGATTATGACAATTTTACTATGATTATGAAAGAGAGCATCCTTGTTTTATAAAGAAATATTTAGAAGTTAGAGGGCATCATGTCTACAATTTAAGAAATAAATAAATTTACATTAATGGAGAAAGAGCAAGGATAAAGTGAACATGGTAGTGTCAGCATAGCATTTGGGGGAGCCCTGTGACTGGTATAAGAGAATTTTGTGCCTATTTTTTTTTATCCTTACATGTATCTGGGTTATCTCAAAACAAGTTTTAAAAAGTGGAGAGATTAAAACCAATCAATTATGATTACAAAGGAAAGGAATTGAAGAAGGAATGAGCGTTCAATACAAATAAAGAGAAACGGGGTCAGGCTGGCACCATGGCGTAGTAGGTTAAGCCTCCACCTGTGGCGCTGGCATCCCATATGGGCCCCAGTTTGAGCCCTGGCTGCTCTACTTCTGATCCAGCTCCCTGCTATTGGCCTGGGAAAGCAGCAGAAAATAGCCCAAGTGCTTGGGCCCCTGATCCCATGTGAGAGACCTGAAAGAAGCTCCTGGCTCCTGGTTTCAGATAGGCCCAGTTCCAGTCATTATGGCCATTTTGGGAGTGAACCAGCAGATGGAAGACCTCTCTTTCTCTCTCTCCCTCTCTCTATAACTTTGTCTCTCAAATAAATCAATATAACTTAAAAAATAAAAGCTAGAGAGAGAGTAAAATGGGGAAACCAAAAATAACAAGAGAAAGCATAAACGAAGAAAATAAATATGTCAACTCTAGTTGAGAACTCTGGTTTTATGGACTTACAAAATCTATTTCAAGGTCTTTAAATCTGGGGGCTCCCGGACCCTGATGGGCTTCTGAGCTGACCTGTTAGGAGACTTGCATGTGAATTTTTTCTTTGGAGAAGTTTCTTGACTTTTTTTAAAGATCTCAAAAGGTGTTTATCCTACTCCCTCTACCCACATCTGCTGCCCACCCCCCAGATTTACACACCATATTTATTTGTTGCTGGGTCTATCAGACTCACTGCCATGTCTTTTCAGTGGCCCCTGTCTCCTACAAACTTGCTTGGAAGAGGAGAAAGGCTCCACCCCATCTGCAACAACTTTCTCGGGCCTCTTGGGAGCCAGCATATCAAAAGCTATGTGGAAGCGTCTGTCCTTTAAGAATCTGTCAATTAGTCTTGTTCACATCAAAGGTGGGAAAGTTGGAAGCAATGCAGAAAAGAGAAACAACTTTCCATGGGATTGCAGGAAGTTATCTTCTGGAAGACAGGGCTATAGGCCTTTTCCTATGGGCTAAGTAGCCCCACAAAGGCCTTGGGGAAGAAATGTCCAGGGAAGATGGGATTGTGAATCTCTCAGCAGTTTCTCTGTCATTCTGGACACTGTAATCCTATAGGAACTTCTGAGGGAAAGGGAAAATAATTCTTAGAGACTGATCTCTGCTTCCAAGAGGTCTCTGGCATCTGAACAGAGAAGCAGGCAGTAAATATGTCTTAAACCTCAGGTCAAGCATAGCATATCAATATTCATTCAAATACTTTCTTCTTCCTTTCTCTCCACCCCCTTTTAACAAAATGGATTATGTTGCCTCATGTAAATAAAAACCTCTAGAAGTGGGTAGCCAGCAGGCATGGCTCATCAGATTCCACAAGCAAGTCGTCAACATTTTCTCAAGTCAATTTCCATTTTGCTGATGTAATTCTCAGCATATACTCTACACACTGGTTCTGAGTGGCTCCAGGTGTACACAGTACCTCATTAGGTAGCCCATATGTCCCAGTTTGACCAGGTTATGTTCCATTTACATGCATTGTCCCAGCACCTTTGTGAATAGTATCCTCTTTCACTCCCAAAACTCTCCTAGTTTGTGATAAATCATTTGCTACCTCTATTCTTAGTTCTTATCTCAGGAGAGATGAAGGTGAACTGCACGTGTGAATGCCCCTACTAATATCACATGGTCACCTCCACCCAATTACCATCTCCTAGGACATAAGGAATTCTAAGGTCTTCTGAGGTCATGGCTCATCTTTGATGCTGACAAGTCTGTGTAATGGACTCGCCCATCAAAAGGAGGAGGACAAAAAGACTGAGCAAGGAAAGAAACAAACATATTAAACTATGATCATTATGCAACACATGCCCTGTTCAGGTTTTATGTAACTTTTATGTAAGTGGGCCTCTATTACCTCCCATCATTATTCACCCTAACTGTGCCTCAAACTCTCAGTAGTCAAAGCTTAAAGACAGATGCGATTTAGATGGGATAGATATGTACATAGAGTATAGACGTAGATTCCTATCATGTGTAGAAGGCAATTTTGCCTAGAGGAAATGTCCTCCAAATGTCTTTAAAATCAATCAAATTTTAGAAATAAAAACTAAAAGTAGTCTTCATGTTGTAAAATGCTTTACATACGTATCCTCTAATTCATTTTGCACAGCAATTTTATGTGAATATTCTTTTTGTTCCTTTGTTGCACTTGTAGAAATTGAAGCATAAGATCACATACTTTTGCTGACCAAATTAGTGGAACTCAAATCCCAGTTTTAGGATTTCTAAATTCCGTGATTTTTCTCCTACTTCTGTGAAATTGAGTGTTGTGTTGTTTTATTTTTCCCATTTATTAGACTTGTCTTTCCCGATTGTAATTCATGTTCACCTTAAAAATGTGTGGATAAACGGAATCAAAAGATAAGGTTATTGGGGCCTGCCCTGTGGCATAGAGGGTAAAGATGTCACCTGCATCCCACATGGGCAACAGTTCCAGTCCCAGCTGCTCCACTTCTGATCCAGCTCTCTGCTATGGACTGGGAAAGCAGTAGAAGATGATCCAAGTCCTTGAACCCCTGCACCCATGTGAGAGACACAAGAAGCTCCCGGCTCCTGGCTTCAGATCAGCGCAGCTCTGGCTGTTGCGGCCAATTAGAGAGTGAATCAGCAGATGGAAGACCTCTCTCTTTCTGCCTCTCCTTCTCTCTGTATAACTCTGTCTTTCAAATAAATAAAATAAATCTTTTTTAAAAAATAAGGTTATTTTGGTGAAAAAATTTTTGATATCCAAGCGTAGCTTTTTGTCATAATATGCATTTTCCATAATTTTTGATGATCTCTCAGACATGATCATTGTAGAAAAATAAATGGAGATGTAGAGAAAAATGATACCTAAAAACATGGCCGGTGCCGCGGCTCACTAGGCTAATACTCCACCTGTGGCGCCGGCACACCGGGTTCTAATCCCTGTCGGGGCGCCGGATTCTGTCCCGGTTGCTCTTCTTCCAGTCCAGCTTTCTGCTGTGGCCCGGGAGTGCAGTGGAGGATGGCCCAAGTGCTTGGGCCCTGTACCCGTGTGGGAGACCAGGAGAAGCACCTGGCTCCTGGCTTCAGATGGGCGCAGCACGCCGACTGCAACATGCCAGCCGTAGCGGCCACTTGGGGGGTGAACTAACAGAAAAAGGAAGACCTTTCTCTCTGTCTCTCTCTCTCTCTCACTGTCTAACTCTGCCTGTCAAAAAAAAAAAAATGATACCTAAAAACATAACCATTAAATAATCATTTTCCCATTAATTAGAGATAATCAAAATTAAGTCTGCACTGCAGTTTATTCTAGCATTTCCTTCATGGGAGTATTGTAGTTTAAATCTCCCCTTTAAAACTCATGATTTGGAAACTCAATTTTTTAGAATATTTTTATTTATTTGAGAGGTAAAGTTATAGACAGTGAGAGGGAGAGACAGAGAGGAAGGTCTTCCGTCTGTTGGTTCACACCCCAGATGGCCGCAATGGCCGGAGCTGCGCTGATCCAAAGCCAGGAGCCAGGAGCTTCTTCCAGGTGTGCCCTGTGGATGCAGGGGCCCAAGGACTTTGGCCATCCTCCACTGCCCTCTCGGGCCACAGCAGAGAGCTGGATAGGAAGAGGAGAAGCCAGGACGAGAACTGGCACCCATATGGGATGCCTGCGCTGCAGGCGGAGGATTAGCCTACTGCACCATGGCGCTGGCCCTGAAACTCAATTGTTAACGCAACGGCATTGGAAGGTGAGGTCTAACGGGACATGTTAGGTCATGAGGGCTCCCTCCTTCCTATGTGACTTAAGGCTGGGAGAAAAAGGGCTGTTGTAGTGGGTTCAGCCCTTTCCACTTTTCTTCCATGTGAGGAGCAGCATTCTTTCCTTCTGGAGGGTGCAGTGCCTTCTTGGAAGTGGATACCAAGTCCTCAACATACACTGAACTGCTGTCACTTTGATCTTGGGCTTCTCACCCTCCTGAACTGTGAGAAATGAACTGCTATTTGCAGTAAATTACCGAGTTTCGGGTATTCTGTTACAGCAGCACAAAACGTCTCAAGGCAGGGTATGAAGCACGATATAGAGTGTATTGTGCTTCCCCTACGTGTGTCCACAAGTCACATGTTAAACTCTAACCCAATGTAACTGCATTCAGAGAGGGCCTGTAAAGGAATAATTAGGACTAAATAAGGTCTTAGAGATGGAGGCCTGGTCCCTGCGCTGTGGCGCAGCGGGTTAACGCCTTGGCCTGAAGTGCTGGCATCCCAAATAGGCGCCGGTTCTAGTTCCGGCTGCTCCACTTCCCATCCAGCTCTGTTCTGGTCTGGGAAAGCAGTGAAAGATAGCCCAAGTCCTTGGGCCCCTGTACCCTCATGGGAGACCCGGAAGAAGCTCTGGGCTCCTGGCTTCGGATCAGCACAGTTTTGGACGTTGTGGCTAACTGGGGAGTGAACCAGTGGATGGAAGATCTCTCTCTCCTCTCTCTGTGTAACTCTGATTTTCAAATAAATAAATAAATCTTAAAAAAAAAGATGGAGGCCTAATCTAATATGATTGGTGTCCTCATAAAAGAGGAAAAGGTATAGTATACCTATATACATTTTGCATCCTTTGTTTTTCACTCACTGGAATATTTCCACAAAGTTAAATATTCTTTGCAGCTTTATTTCTAAAGTAGATGCACAATATTTCATCATATGTCTCAGGCTACTGTGAAATACATATTTGGTCTTCATTCCCATTTCCTGACATGCAGCATCCAAAACCCTTGGAATCTCTAGAGTGATGATTGTCCTCTGTACACTAACAAGAGAACTGGTAGCTGAGACCCCGTCTGGATAGTACAGGATACAGGTTGCTCACTGGAAAGACCAAGGCATGATTGGAAATGTGGGTCTTTCAGCCTCACCCCCTAAACTCTGGAGAAGAGAGATGGACTGGAGTTGACCGCCAATGGCCATATGTGATCATCCATGTCTATGTAAGGAAGCTTCTACAAAAAACAAAATGACAGTGTTCAGATGAGGTGCCTGACAGCTGATCATGTGGAGGCTCCCAGGGGGTAGTGTGCACCAAAGGACATGAGAGCCTCAAGCCCTTTCCCAAATGCTTTGCTTATGAACCTCTTCAACATGGCTGTCATATCCTTCATAGTAAATAGGTAAGTTCAAGTAAAGCATTTCCTGAGTTCTGTGAGCCACTCTAG
The DNA here is from genome assembly GCF_033115175.1 of Lepus europaeus. Taxonomy (NCBI): domain Eukaryota; kingdom Metazoa; phylum Chordata; class Mammalia; order Lagomorpha; family Leporidae; genus Lepus; species Lepus europaeus. The sequence continues at coordinate 34,392,115 of NC_084833.1, forward strand.
CGCATGAATTAAACCTGAGAAAGGGTTCGTGGGAACCCCTGATCTGCAATCAGTAGGTCAGAAGTGTAGGGGACAATCGACTACTTGCAACTGACACCTGTCTGAAGTGGCGGTACCGTGGGACTGAGTCCTAACCTTGTGGGCTCTGATGCTGACTCCGGGAAGACGGTATCAGAACTGACTGCAATAGAGGGCGCCCTGCTAGTGTCTGCTGGAGAACTGGTTGGTGTGTGGGGAAATTCTCCATTCTCACATAAACACATCTGGTGTCTGAATAACTGGATTGGTATTAGAGTATGAAAAAACACTTGACGTTCCCCTATCTCCAAACAGCCCTGAATTATTTAGCCAATAATTTGTTGGACATTTAAAGAGCAGCTAATTTTATATTATGAAAATTATAATGAATTTAAGATAAACATTATAATAAATTTATATTGGCTTGCATTCCTCATATCTTATTTATAATACATTCTTACAAATGAGAAAAAGTTAATATGTATATTAAATAATGTTAAATTACTTTCCAAAATTATTTTACTAAATTTTACTTCCACAAGCATTATTTCAGAATTCCCATGTCCCCCTTTTTTTTAGAACGCTTTTACTTAATAAACACAAATTTCATAGGTACAGCTTTAGGAATATAGCAGTTCTTTCCCCCATACCTGCCTCCTATCCCCACCCCGTCCCATCTCCTACTCCCTCTCTCACCCTATTCTTCATGAAGATTCATTTTTAATTATCTTTATATACAGAAGACCAACTCTCTACTAAGTAAAGATTTCAACAGTTTGCACCCACACAGACACACAAAGCCATGTCCCTTTAAGTATCACTTTAAAAATGTGAAATGTTTTGTTTTATCCAGATTTTATTGTGCATCTATTTTGTTTCTAGTAAAAGTAGACTTTTTAAAATAAGCTTATTGGTCATTTGATTTCTTCTTTTGTAAGTTGTTAATGTCCTTTTACTATATTTGTAGTTGGTTGTCTTTTTAACTTTAAGTACTCTTTGCATATTATACATAATAACTCAGTTTCTATCACATTTATTGGAAAAATTTTCCTAATTTTACTGCTACTTTAATGCACTTTTAAAAGATTTATTTATTTATTTGAAAGAATTATAGAGAGGGAGAGGCAGAGGCAGAGAGAGAGAGAGAGAGAGAGAGAGAGAAAGGTCTTCCACTGGCCAGTTCACTTCCGAAATGGCCACAATGGCCAATGCTGGGCCAATCCCAGTCCTGGCCAGGAGCTTCATCCGGGTCTCTCCCACATGGGTTCAGGAAACCATCTTCCTCTGCTTTCACAGGTGCATTAGCAGGGAGTTGGACTGGAAGTAGAGCAGCCAAGACTCCAACTGGCACCCATATGTTGATTGCTCTGCTGGCTGTGACTTTACCTGCTACACTATAGCCCTGGCCTCAGTTCACTTTTGTGAATAATTAATCTCAACTTAACCTAATTAAAGCCACAAGTATGCTCTTTTATAACCAACGCAGGCTGTATTTCTCTTTGCTCCTTTGATTAATTCTAATATGCACAAAAGGTCTGTGTACTCTGAAACCTTGTTATAATTTTGTTCATTACAACAAAAATTTTAAAGTGGGGTAAGTCAAAGCATGTTCCCTAAAGAAGCTTTGTCTAGTGACACACTGATATTAACCCTTAGCCCAGTCCTAATTCTGGTCTCCAACTTGAAAATCACATAGGAATACTACAAGGGTTTGTAGTGTTGCATCAGGTCCAGAATTTCCAATTACTGAGAGAGACCTCAGCCCAACACTTTGAAAGTTTGACATGTAATATCTATCCTAATTGAAAAGTGCTGTTTAATCTGTGTCATGGTAACATTTGGAGTCTTTGGGCAAGATAAATAATTAACTTTCTAACTGTGGTAGGGACTTTTTCCTTTTCTTTCACTAAGGCGCTGTGAATCTGTGCCAAATACAGTTTGTGTTTCTAAATCATCCAACTGTGATATGAGAATAATGTATATTAACTTTATTGAATAAAATGAAGCAAACTAAGCATACTGTGTCCATGTTAAGGAGGCTTGTAATAATTTTACATAACAAAGTGCCAAGCCTTGTATCACAATCTGAAAATGTTAATGGTTCCTCTATTTTTTGGCATGCTTTTCATATATTTTAGAAATTACAGCTGGGCTTATTTTCCAATCTTCCTTATGACTGAAGAGACATAATTGCATTTGAAAGGAATGTTGTTATGCAGAGCACAACACAGAAAGGCCTGAAGAAACATCAAAAGAAGCCTTACTTGGGTGTTTTTAAGATACTTCAGTTTGGAAATGAGACAATTCATTTTCAAATTTAGCAGATGCCATGAAGCCTTGGATGAGTTACTCTAAATCTCCAATAATTTTTATTATGAGAGTAGAAAGAACACTTTAGAAGATTATTAAATAAAGAAATTCATCTGAAAGCAATAGTTTCGCTCACAACCTATACAATCCATAAGAATAGTGTTTTTCTTGCAAATAGGCTTTGTTCATTCCACAGGGTGCTTAGAAACAGATTGTGTCTGAGTACCCTTAGACAGGACATACATTTCCCAACTCATCTCCTACTTACTTTTGTCTCATTTTGAACATATTTCAAAAATTTGTTGAGGGGCCAGTGTTTGATGCAGCTGTTAAGATGTCACTGGGGATACCTGGATACAATGGAGTGCCTGGGTTTGTGTCTCAACTCGGCATCAAAGTCCAGCTTCCTGCTAATAAGCACCTTGGGAAGCGAAGGGGAATTGCTCAAGTAGCTAGGTTCCTGCTGTACTACGGAAGACTCAGAATGACTTCCTGGCTCCCAACACTGGCCTGGGTTGCTCTGGCCTTTGTGGGCATTTGAGGAGTGAACCAGCGAATGAGAGTTCTCTCTTCCTCCCTCTCTCTGTGTCTCTCAAATACATACTTTTTTTAAGTTTGGGGGGAAAAATGGAATTAAAAGATAGATTTATTTTGGTGCAAAAATTTAAAGTTTATGCATGGCTTTTTCATAACATGCATTTTCACAAACTTTTTGAGAACCCCTTGAACTCTTCCAACTTTACTCATATTACCCCTTGAACTCTGCAAACACTGAGTGTGGCATCATATTCTTATTCCAAGTGTAGGTTGCAGCTCAAGTATATATGGATGTTTGGCTGACAAAGCAGCAAACTGGATCTTAACCACAAACTATTGCATCAAAATCTCCAGAGGAAGAGGCCTAGGAATTGGTGACTTTTAATAAGAACCACTGAATAAACATGAGACATTATTATTTTTCATCTTTAAAAGAGCAACCATGATGCATGCCTAAAGTCTTCAGGGAAATTAAAAACACTGTTTCCTAGCCACAGGCAGAATGATCTAGAAGAAGGGTCTAGTTTGGACTCTTGTCTAATTGTATACTTTCATGAATAACATTAAACATGAATGGAGATGGGCTAGAGAAAGTTATTCAATGGACCTCGGTATTCTCCTTTTTAACAGAAGGGATTTTATCTTGACGTTTCCCCTGTTCCAGGCTATGACTCAATGAATGGTCTCCTTTTGGGGTTGTTAAGAAATTGTTGACTCCAGCTCCTTGATCAATGTGTGCCAAACTCTGTTAGAGTCTTTAGATTCATTGTTTGCAAAATGTTCTTTCCATCTATAGGGAACATCCCTGATTTTTGCTTTCCTAGGATCTGTTCTCCATTTTTGTGGTGATGGAATCCTCAGTTCACTTGCAGGCTCTGTTATTCAAGGTGAGATGATTAATTAAAGTCCTGTGACCCACACTTGACCAACTGGGGGAACTCTTCCTGGAACTGGCACCTTTGATGCTTTGACTCCAGGGCAAGAAGGAGATAGAGCTTATGCACAAGGAAGGCAGCGCCAGGAAGAGCCCTTCCTCTGCTCCTGTTACCAAGGCCCAGACCTGCCATGGTTTTCTCCTTCCCAACACGTTTTCACTCTTAGCTTTTTTTTTTTTTTTTTTTTTTTTGGACAGGCAGAGTGGACAGTGAGAGAGAGAGAGAGAGAGACAGAGAGAAAGGTCTTCCTTTTTTGCCGTTGGTTCACCCCCCAATGGTCGCTGTGGCCAGCGTGCTGAGGCCAGCATACTGTGCTGATCCGAATAGCGCCAGGAGCCAGGTACTTCCTCTTGGTCTCCCATGCAGGTGCAGGGCCCAAGCACTTGGGCCATCCTCCACTGCACTCCCAGGCCACAGCAGAGAGCTGGACTGGAAGAGGAGCAACCGGAACAGAATCTGGCGCCCCGACCAGGCCCAGAGCCCGGTGTGCTGGCGCCACAGGCAGAGGATTAGCCAAGTGAGCCACGGAGCTGGCCTCACTCTTAGCTTTTATTCTATGGGCCACCAGATGCTTGCAGCAAACACTTTGTTTTTCCACTTGACTTAGCCGGTGACAGCTTCTGCCCCTTGCAACCAAAGAAATTTTAATTCATCTTCCCACGAAAGTGTTGGTTTCTTCTTTTCCAGCATTTATACGGCAGCAGTAAAGGCTTTGGTCAGGGAAGGGGCTAAGGATCGCTCACCTGCTTGAGAATTTTACCCTCCCAGCTGATGCCTTGATTTAGCCCGGCTTTATAATTCTTGTTCCACTCCCCTGCTGCGGCCTGACAGTTTGAGGAGTACTGTTTCTCCACGATAAGAAAGCGTTTGCCTTAGGGAGGAGGGAGAAGATTGAATAGAAGTGTTTTATATTCACTTGAACCACAATTATTTTGCTGACACAGGGCAAGGTATTAACAGGGTTTTGCTGTTGGGGAATTAAAAGCCATTTGGCCTATTCCTTGTTCAGACGTTTCTCATGTTTAATATTGTGGCTTCAATGCAGTTAACATGTGGTTAAGAAAAAAAGGGAAAATGTGCACCCTGACCTGTATGGAGATTTCAATCCCCCCGTGACTGTGGTGTTTGGGGAATATCCCAATTTGAAAGGCCCCGCCTTCAGGCTCCAGCCCTCCTTCCTGCTTTTTGTCCCGTGATCTTCTCAAGCCCCATTTCTTAAGCCATCTGTTCTGTCCTCTAGCACCAGGTTCTCATTCCTAGTTGCACATTTGAATCACTTGGGGAGTTTTAAAAATATTGATCCCTCACCTCCCACAGGTGGGAGGAGTGGGGTGTGGTCTGGGTATCAGGATTTATGAAGCTCCCTGAATGATTCTAATATGTAGTCAAACTTGACAATCCAAGCTTTGGGACAGGGGTTTCTGACCCACAGCTCAAATCCAGTCCTCCGCTGTTTTATAAAGTTTCACTGGAGTACAGCCGTGCTCGTTCTTGTATAGGTGCCTACTGGTACTTTTGCTGCAGTGCAGAGTTGATCAGTTGTGACAGAGACCTTACTGCACACAAGGTCTGCCGAAAGTATTTCATATCTGACCCTTTCCCTAAAGACTGTTTAAACTCTGCCCTAGAGCTGTGATTCTCAAACTTGCCCATCCTCAGACACACTTTGTGAGGTGTGTTAAAACCCACTGCTGGGCCCCACCAGAGGTTCTCACTCGGTGGAACTGAGATGATGCCTGGGAATTTGCATTGCTAACAAGTTTCCAGGAAGAGCTGATACAACTGGAGGGGACCCCAATTTGAGATCACTAATCAAAGTCAGACCTTAGTTGCCTATAAACCACTATTATTTTTGTCAAAGGATGTCAAATGAGGATTCTCATTCAGTTGTTCTAGATAGCATCCTGAAATTCTGCATTTTTGACAAGCATGTAGCTATGCCAATACTGCTGGATCCATGGACTATACTTTAAATACAAATTGTTAAACACTTTTATGATTTCCCACCTTTGTATTTTTGTTTATAGCTCTGTCCTTTATGCTTGAAATGTCCAATTTTTATCCTTTGTCAAGCTATACTTTCCAGGGGCTGATAACTTGAGTTTTTCTTTATTTCATTAGTACTATTACCATTATGATTACTTATGTTTTTTCTATTCTATTTTTCTATTATACACAGAAATCACCTTGACAACTGTTCTAGATATTGCCAGAAGACATCTTAGAAATACACACAGATGAGGGTGGAAAGTTTTTTAAAGGATGATTTTCTCATATTTTTCCTTCTCATTTCAAACAGGTGGCAAAATCTTGGGATTTCCTTGTCCCAAGAAATGTTTGTTACACAGTGGAAAGATGAGATTGCTTGTGAGTGGAGAAGTCACCACACAGCTATGTAAGTATCCCAGGGAGAGAGGGAGAAAAGAGTGTTTTTGAAGAACATGAAAGGGCTGACATAGTATTTCTCTTCCGCATTGGGAAGGGAGGCAGTGGGGATTCCTTGTCCAGGGTGGTGGCAAGAGTTTGGAGAGGAGCAACTATGTGAGTCCCTAAAGAGATTGCGTGCTGGGCACCCAGGTTCCTAGGCATAGAAAATTTCCTCTCCCATGGGTATAGACACAGAGACTTCCATGGCTAAAAGAGACAATAGAAAGTTTGGCAGATGCTATTGTCTATACTGACCATGGTAGTCTAGAGTGAATGTCTCCTTGCTCTGCTTTCCAAGTGCAAAGGAAGCTTCTCAGATTCTTCTAAAACACTAAGGGAAAACCTGATGTTTCCTTAGTCAAAGGTAATGGGATTTAGAATCAAATTTGAATTGATTTAAAGAAACTACATAGGTGTGATACATTTTGCAAACATGATCCATGGTCATGTATATTTTACAAAATAGTACTTAAGGAAATAACAATTAGAAATGGGCAGAGAGTCATAAAGATATTGTTTGTGAAGTTAGTTATTTGAAATATTTTAAAATTAATTCTGATACAACTTTAAAATAAACAACCATTAAAAATCATCAGGGCATCTTTTGTAGCACAGCAGTTAAGTCCTGCTTGAGATGCCTGCACCCCATATTGAAGTGCCTGAATTTGGGTCCCAGTTACTCTTTTTCCAATCCAGCTTCCTGATAGTATGCACCCTGGGAGGAGTGATGTTCCTTGGGTCCCTGCCACCCATGTGGGAGAACTGGATTGGGTCTAGGCTCCTGGCTTTGATTGGTCCAATCTCAGCTATTGCAGCATTTGGAGAATGAACAGCGAGATGGGGGACCTCCCTCTCCATTTGTCTCTCTGACTCTCGCATAATTAAATCATTTTTTAAATGTGAAAGTTTCTGGTGATAGAAAAGTTGTTCTCAGTATTTTACTTAAGGGGAATAGGTTTCAACACAGTATATACAGTCTGATCTCAGCTATGTATAGATATGATACATATCAATGGACTCAAAATGCTGGAGGGAGGAAATAAAATATTAATAGCCATTTTTCTGCATACTGAGATTGAATGATTGTTATTTACATCTTTGTGGCCCTCAGAAGTTTCTAAAAATCTGACAATCCATTTTTATTGGTATCAGAAAAAAAATAAGGTTATTTTTAAAAATAGTTTTGAGTCTTAAACTTTCATTTGGGTGCCACAAGTATTCAAACCCTCACTGTCACAGTTAAGACTAAATCTCATTGTAGCTGACATTTTTGCTTTTCTTCCCTAAAGTCTAAGCTAGAAAGACTGTAAAATTGCTTGTGTATAGCTCACTTTGCAGATTTTTGCCAAGTACTGCAGCTTCCTATCTGTTCTCACTACCATTAGCAACTCCTGTTTCTAGACTAATATCCACCTGCTGTTTTAACTAACTTCTTAAAGCATGGGGTATTCAGTGCTGAGGAGAAGTTCAATCCTAGTCTAAATTTCACTTCTGCTACTGATGAGCTATATGTTTTCACTAACCCTCAACTTTTCCATCTGTAAAATGGGGTGATACGCCTATTTCAAGGGTTGTTATGTACATTGCCACTCTATGAAACACTTAATACTGCTATGCTACTTCTATTCTCTCACATTTTAAATGATCTTTTGTGTTTTTTTTTTTTAATTGGAAAATCGATGCTTAGCCTCTATTCAGGGAAATGAAAATTAAAACCAAAATGAGATATTACATGCCCACCAGACTGGTAAAGGACATGGAGCAATGGGAATTCTGATTAACTGCTAAAAATCACGAATACACTGCTAGTTGTTGTAAACTGATACAAACTCTTGGAAACAGCTTGATGTTATCTAATAAAGAAAAGCAGCCTTCCTGGCCATCCCATCAGTTCTACTCCTGGCTGTATCTTCCAGAGAAACTTGTGTACATGTGACTCACAGCATGCCCTGAGAGTAGTAGCAATATCTGAAATAGCATGGAACTGGAAGCAGCTCCAATGTCTGCTGAAAGAGGAATGAACAAAGAAATAAGACATATCCACTCAATGGAATACTCTACAGCAAATGAAAAGCCATGAACTGCAGATGTCTAAATAAATACTATCAGCAAGCACAATGCTTAGCAAGAGAAGCACAACAGAAAAGAGTGCATATGGTATGATTCCAATTGTATAAAGTTTAAAAATAAGCAAAAATAACTACATTTTTGAAGACATATACATATGTGTAAGAAGATTAGTTTTAGGAATTGGAGTTGTGTCCTAGTGGATTAAACTGCCACCTGTGAGGCATCCCATTTGGAGCACCAGTTCAACTCCTGGCTGACCCAGATTCCTGGTAATGTGCCCAGGAAGGCAGCAGAATATGGCCCAAGTGTTCAGGCCCATATACCCACTTGGGAGACCCTGGTGGAGTTCCAGGCTCTGGCCTCAGAGAGTTACGGTCATTTGGGGGTAAACCAGCAGAAGGAAGATATTCTCTCTCTCTCTCTCTCTCTCTCTCTCTCTCCCTCCCTCCCTCCCTCCCTCCCTCCCTCCTTCCCTCCCTCCCCTTTGTTTGTCTCTCTCTTATCCTCTCTCTCTCTCTCTCTCTGTCACTCTTCCTGTCAAATAAATAAAATACATCGTTAAAAAAAAAGCTTATTCTGGGGGCCGATGCTGTGGCATAGCAGGTAAAACTGTTGCCTGTGAAGCTGGCATCCCATATTGGCACCAGTCTGAGTCCTAGCTGCTCCACTTCTGACTCAGCTCCCTGCTAATGACCTTGGGAAAGCAGCAAAAGATGGCTCATGTCCTTGGGTCCCTGCACCCATGTGAAGACTTGAAAGAATCTCCTGGCTCCTGGCTTCAGCGTAGCCCAGTCCCAGCTATCGCGGCCATTTGGGGTGAGCCAGCGGACATAAGATTCTCTCTCTCCATCTCTCTGTCTGTCTGTAACTCTGCCTTTCCAATAAACAAAATAGATCTTTATGTAAAATGTAAAGAATAAAAAAGATTTTTTATAAAGACAAGAAAACCAATTATCATAATAGATTTACCTCTAGAGGGGCAAAAAGGATACTGTGTTAAAGAAAGAAGAGGCGTGAGCCTTCTGGTTTGCTGCCAATATTCTGTTTCTTGACTTTGGTAGTAGTTACATGAGGGTTCATTTGATAGTCATTTATTATACTGACATTTATGATTTATGCACATTTCTGTGCAAGTGTTATATTTCACATTTAGAAACACTTCAGATGTGTTTAGGGGAGTGCTGGGAATATGGTGCCATGAATGTGTCCCTGTTCTCTAACCCCGGTTTCTAACAGCAGTTTTCCTCCAGTGAGTGTATCCGGCAGGTAAGCAGGGTCAGTAGGGAAAGCGTATGCCTTTGGGTTCTGTAGATCCACACACAGAAATTTGGGGCAGACTTTGTTTCTGATCTTGGGAAAAGCCTGGAACTGTGGATAATGTGGAAAGTATCAGTGCACCGTGATCTTGGTAAGAATGTAGCTACTGGAGATCTGTGGCATTCTATGGCCAAGAGCAGTACCTGCCCACAAAGGATTTCAGGGGGCATTTCCTTTCTTTTTCCCTTGACAGCTGCAATTATGCACTGACCATGTGTCAGCTGGTTCTGGGCTAGCCACGCCCCTGCCCCAAGAGCTCAGCCTGAGCGCCCTTTGTAGGCAAAGTAAAACTATAATTCACATAACAGAAAAGCACAATGTCCAGGAAAGGCGATTCATAACAAAACAGAACTGCTGGGAGAATCAGGCCATTACTACAACATTACAACAGCACAAGTAATTTAATCACCCAAGAATTCCATTCCAGCCTCAAAAGAATTTGTGGACCTAGAAATCATGATTTTTGAACTAAAATTTTAATTTATAAATTTAGTGAGAGAATTAATATCCAAGCCTATCCACACACATTTCAAAACATTGCAAAAATACAAAGAAATAAGAGTAAGGAGGGAAAGTTAGAAGACGTGGAAGATGACTCAATAGGAATCAGAGATCTAGAAGGAGAAAAGAAGCAGATGAAAGGGACATATTGAAATTCCCTATAATAAAGGCAATTAGAGTCAGAAGAGTAAAATGTCTCATTGAGTTCCAACTACTATTTGAGGGAAAATGACCACTATTTTGCAAAAGAAAACAATCATTCTGGCATTGGAATTACATCTACTGAGGATTGAGAGAGAAGGCTTAGGATCATTCCACCACCAGGAGGCTGGGCAGATGTTTGTGCAGGCCTCTTTTATGGGGTCTGAAGGGGAGTGGTTACGTGGGGCCTCCCCTGCCCCATCCTGGGTGAAGGCAGATATAACCTGGGAAAGGGGTGGTTTGACTGGCAGGCAGGTGGATAGAATTACACAGTGGGGGATGGGTTGTGGCTTCTAGCTCTTGGCTCTAAAGTAGCTACCTGTTTATCCTATATCATAAATAATTAGAATAATTTACTTGAGGCCGGCGCCTTGGCTCAAGAGGCTAATCCTCCGCCTTGCGGGCGCCGGCATACCGGGTTCTAGTCACGGTCAGGGCGCCGGATTCTCTCCCGGTTGCCCCTCTTCCAGGCCAGCTCTCTGCTGTGGCCAGGGAGTGCAGTGGAGGATGGCCCAAGTGCTTGGGCCCTGCACCCGCATGGGAGACCAGGAGAAGCACCTGGCTCCTGCCTTTGGATCAGCGCAGTGCGCCGGCTACAGCGCGCTGGCTGTGGCGGTGGCCATTGGAGGGTGAACCAACGGCAAAGGAAGACCTTTTTCTCTGTCTCTCTCTCTCTCACTGTCCACTCTGCCTGTCAAAAAAAAAAAAAAGAATAATTTACTTGATAAAATCAGAAAAAAAAGAATTAATTACAAGGATATGGCCAATCATCAATTTGTTTTGTTTTATCCTTATTATGACTGAAATATAAAAAGCTAATACAATTTTTTAAAAATAATGAAGGCAAAAATTAATTAATCAATAATTAATGCAAAAATGTGTGCCATAAGTGCTTTGTTTACTTTAGAACTGTTCAAAAACTTCAGCTCTGGGTTGTCTTTTACACATGCTTTGGCATTCATTTCCCAGCTATCTTGCTTGCTTTTTGAGTAACTACGCAGTGTTGTAAATTGCCTTAAATAAGTTTTGTAACAAGATAGAGCACACATTTAAAAAAAAAAAAAGCCTCTTTCAACAGGATGTAGAATATATAGTTTTTAAAAAACTCTCTTTAGATGGCTGGCGCCGTGGCTTAACAGGCTAATCCTCCGCCTTGCGGCGCCAGCACACCAGGTTCTAGTCCCGGTTGGGGCGCGGGATTCTATCCCGGTTGCCCCCTCTTCCAGGCCAGCTCTCTGCTATGGCCCGGGAGTGCAGTGCTGGATGGCCCAAGTGGTTGGGCCCTGCACCCCATGGGAGACCAGGAGAAGCACCTGGCTCCTTGGCTTCGGATCAGCACGATACGCCGACCGCAGCGGCCATTGGAGGGTGAACCAATGGCAAAAAGGAAGACCCTTCTCTCTGTCTCTCACTATCCACTCTGCCTGTCAAAAAAAAAAAAAAAAAAAAAAAAAAAAACTCTCTTTAGAAACACATGCTGGAGAAAACTATAACATACAACAGAGAAATTGAAACAAGATTGAGAGAAAATGAATGAACAAAAAAAAAATAACAAGTAAAGGTAAGCAATTTTTTTAAAAAATGACTATTATTAAAATTGAGTAGTGAATGTTGGTTAAAATTTTTAGCAGAATAAGATAGTTTTTTAAACTTTTGTGCATTAAAATGTACAACAGCTGAATAGAAGGTAAAATGCAATCAAAATACAACTATAGTGGTATCCTTTAATATGATTATTTAAGAATTGGACAGGGGTGGGAGTTTGATGCAGTGGTTAAGTCACCACTTGGGGTGCCACATCCCACAGCAGAGAACCTGTTTCACATCTTGGCTACTCTGCTTACAACTCAGCTTCCTACTGATGTGCATCCTGGGAGGCAGCAGATGATGGCTCAAGTACTTGGATTCTTGCCACCCATCTGGGAGACCCAGATGGAGTTCCGTGTTCCTGGTTTTGGTTTGGTCTAACACTGGTTATTTCAATCATTTGGGGAATGAATCAATGAATGGAAGATCTTAATCCATCCATCTGTCTCTCTTTCTCTTTGCTTCTATGCCTTTCCAACAAAAAGAAAAAAAATAGGACAATTGAATTTGACCAAAAAATTAGTACATGTATAAAATAACTGAAGAATACAATTCTGTAATTTTTAAATAGAAAAATACATTGTGCATGTGCCCTTGGAGTATTTAAAATTAGTTACATACTTGACTGTTGTGTGATTAAAACATGATAAATTTAGGAATGAATAAATTTTAAATAGATTCATATTCTGGTTATAGAAGACCTTAGATTAAAAAAGAACTCAAAGTGAAATTATAAATAATCTAAAAAAGAGTACAAATGAAAACACTACATCAAATCCTAGGGGTTGCAATAAAAGTTATGTTTAGGGGAAAATGTATGGCCTTCAGTTTCTTGATCAGTAAAGATGAAAGATAAAATAAGGGAAAAGGAAAAATGATTTAAATACTTTTTAAGACATTTAAACTAATGTTTTTAAGGCATTAGAAAAAAATAACAATAAATCCTATCAAATAATAGCAATTGGAAATTAAAGATGATAAAAGTTAAAATTGAGTAAATGAAGACAAAACAAGGCATGTCCATCCAAAAGCTGATTCTTTGATGGGATCTAAAAAGAACAATATAAAACACAGAGCCCAATTAAGTGGGAAAGAAAAAAATGCCCAAGAATTAGAAATGAGGTGGAAGGTACCATCAGAGATGAAAATGATTGAGATTGCTGAAAAAGCCACCTTCAACAACTCTCTTGCAACAGGCAGAGAAAAGGGTGACTTCTTTCTTAAAAGTGTCTTTAACACAATGCTTGACATTTGATTTTAATAAAAGCCATCTATCATTATTGTTACTAGCATTTTTGCTATTATTGTCAGCATATCACATTCAAATTCCATCAGTTCCTCACAAGATAAAGTTCAGACCTCTCTTTCTGAGAAAAATTGCCTGAAACTATCAAAGGATAAGCATTATTCTCATTATTAATGAACACTTATAGAACACACATTATGTCTTGAGGTTTATTTAGATTCAGTGAAATATAGGATATGATCTTTGTCTGCCAAGAATTTAAAATCTTCAGGAGTTGATGTGTACACGTGAGTAATCATTTCAGACTCTATGGAACAAGTGTCAACTGACAGTTGAAATAACACTTGCTGCAGGAGGCCAGGGAAGGGAGAGATACCTTTTGGTGAGTTAATGACAGAAGGACTTCATGGAGACGGATTCCAGCTGAACTCTTAATGATGGACTGCATAGCAATGGATTCTAAGGGGAAGGAGAAGTGGATGATGCAAAGAAAAGTAGGATTTGCAGATTTGCAAATTTATCCAGTTTAACTGAAACGAAATAGTTCATCTCGTAAGTTGCTAAGAGGCAAAGAAGACCAGAGTATGTCAGATCAGATGATGGAGAGCTCCAAATTCAAATCTACAAAGCTGAGAATTTATCCTGTAGGCAGTGCAAAGTAATTAGAAAGTCTTGAGAGCAGGTCAATGACATAATAAGCGGCAGTCTCGGGAAGGCAGTGCTGGGAGCTACATGCTTGGTGGACTTGGGGAGGCAGACGTAGCCAGGAGCAGTAATGCAGCCTCATGTCACAGGAGCTATTGATCATTTTAAGCCCCATGGCACCCAAGTGGAACCTAGAAACTTCATTATCCCCATTCTGCAGATGGGCAAACAAAATGACTTCCAAACCAAGCAGAAGAAGAAGCTATGAAGGCAATAAAAGCAATATGCCTGCAGCAAGCCTGGCTCAGCATCTAATTAGCCACACTGCCCCTACTCCATACAGCCCTACCTTTGACATTAAAGTGACTCTTTTTCCCTGACAATATTTCTCAGCTTCTCCAGAGGGGGCAGCTTGGTGAAGAGAACCTCTTTGTTATCGACAGACACACATTCATTTGTACACCATGAATGGGGCAAATTTTACTACAGTTTAGCCTGGGTTTGCATCTCAATAAAGCTTGGCTTCCCCTCCCTTTGCCAGTGGCCCTCCCTCCCCACACACTCACACCTACACCCCTCCTCCATGTCTGTATCATCTCCAGGAACACAGAGAGTTAACCTTTGCAATTGGATTTGCTCTGTGCAACATGAACTGTCACCCACAAATGCAGTATACAAGGCGTCTGTGAAATGTATGAAAAGAAGTCCAGGAATTCAGTTAATTAACCACATCAGTTTCTTAACGTGATCAATTTTAATTAAACTGAATTTTAATAGAGATCTGTGTAGTCTGTGGAGACCAATTGCTAATTCTACAAAGCATGTGCTGCTTTTCAGTTCAGATTTGCTCCCATCTAATTAATATGGATAGAGCATTAAGCCTTTTTGGACTCTGGTGGTTTTCATTTCATGACTATTAATGATTTTAATGAACTGGACTAATTCAGTAGTTTTCATCCCAGTGTTTCAGGGCTTTGTTCATCACAAATTTCAGGTTTATAATTGGTTTCCAGGTCTTAACAGTGGTCATTGATCAGCTTCAGCAGTTCCTTTTACAACTGGGTAGGCGCTGGAGCCTCTGTTAACCCTTTACAGCCCGGAGCGAAGATAAACAGTGCGGAGCTTCAGAGGAGAGTCCTGACTTAACTACCAAGCTAACACAGCTACAGGGGTAGAGGAGGACTTCAGATTCCCATGGTGACACCAGCATGGCTCTGTCAGGAACAAGCACCCACACAACATGACAACACAGAAGCTTAAATTTAAAAAAGGGAGAAAGATCAGTGATCAGCTGTATCTTTCAGCTTTAGTTTCCAATACTCCAAATGAAGAATGTATAATAAGTTTATCATTCTTATTTTGGCAAACCAGATTTGCTAACCACTCACTGGCCCCTCCCACTCCTTAGTGAGCATTTTTATCCACAGCTGAACAGCCACGGAGGAATCAAGAAATGAAGCACTACAAAGAGATGATGAAAAACAGAAACAGGGAGAAGGGGCTGAGGGCAGGACAGAGCTGTGAAAACTAACGCAGGTAAAGAAGTGAACACTGATGGACTGTACGTGACAGGGGTCCAACCTCACCACTGGGCTATTGCTCAAGGTCCTTGGAGGCCCAGAAAACAATGGCTATTTCAGTCTCCCATTTAAAATCAAAGGCAAAACTTTCAAATATTCTGTATCTCAGGAGACTATTAGTTTTTTTGTTGATGCTGCTTAGTTCTGAAAAGAGGCAGGCAGGATGGATACACAGAAAAGTCCATGTCACAACATCCAAATAAAGAAAGGTAGAAGGCAAACGCCCTGATACAGGTACCTATGTTTTTAATTATCCAAAAAAGAGAAGTGTAAACACTAAGATATCAGTCAAAGGGACCACAAATGTAGTTCAGCATCACAATTTAAATCAAAGCAGTTGGCTCCAAAGTCTAGGCATCTAAATCCATGCTCTACTAAAGAAGAAGAAAGAGGGTGAGATCATAGACAGAAAGCTACAGTAGATGGGGTTAGTCAGAAAAGCTATCTTTGAGGAGGTGATATGTGAGCCAATACTCAAATATTGAGAATGAAAGAGGAAAACAGAGTGTTCTAGAAGCCAAATATGAAGTGAGCTATGCCCCAACCCCATTCATATGTTGAAATCTTAACCACCATTGCAACTCTATTTAGAGAGAAGCTTTTGGGGAAGTAGTTAAGGTTTTGTATGATCATGTTGGTGGGATCTTACTTCCATAGCATTGGTTGCTTTAGAAGGAGAGGAAAATATTTCTCTCTCTCTCTCTCTCTCTCTCTCTCTCTCTCTCTCTCTCTCTCTCTTTGTCTCTCCACCTGCAGGCATCAAGGAAAGGCCATGTGTGAACACAGTGAAAGATGGCCATCTGCCACTTGGAAGAGAGCCCTCACCAGAAAAAGAATTGGCCAGTACCTTGATCTGGGACTTCCTAGCCTTCAGAATTGTGAGAAAATAAATTTCTGTCACATAAACTGTCCTAAACTGCCCTGTCTATGATATTTGCTTTGACAGCTCAAGCAGACTAAGACAATAGATGAAGTCTTGGAGAAAAGAAGAATTCTTCTGAGATGTTTAATAAAAGAAAGCCCAGAATTCACCAAGTGTTTGGAAAGGACTTTGACAAGAGGTGTTCAGTGAGTTCAAAAGAGTGAAGAAAAGCAAAGCAAATATTGACAGCCCCTTCAAGGAGTTTTCCTACATAAAGAACTGGAGAAATGAGTGATAGGTGGAGAGAACCATGGCATCAAAGGAGTATAGATAGGAGATGCTTCAGAATGTACAGTGATGGTCTAGTAAAGGAGAAAAAAGTGACATGATGGAAGGGAAATGACTCAGGAAGAAAGCTGTTGAGTAGGAGAGTGGTAGTGACAACCAGTGCTCAAGCAGATGGGCTGGCCTTAGACAAGTGCAGGGCCTTGTACCAGGAGGGCAGGCAGAGTTCATGCTTATACATGGGCACTTCCAACAGTTTATGGAAAAATAGAATTTAGAGGTAAGTCTAATTTGCAAACTTTTTGAAATCTGTGCATGGTTTTTTCATCAGTCACATTTCCATGAGCTCTTTAGAGTTCCCCTCATATCTACAAGAAGGAAAGGCAAGATCCACATGCAATGCACCAGAAGGGAAGGTGCAGGTAGAACAGAAGAATTGGTGGTGAAAAGATTAGTTTTCTGTTTCTTTCTGTAATACTTCATTAGCAAAAATTAAATCGCAGACATATTTACAACCAGATTCTACCACTAAGATCTTGTCTCTTGTATAGCTAAGGAAACTGAATCCTTTAGAGAATAAGTAACTGGCCCAAATAGTTCACTCACTTAGTGAGTGACAAAACTGGGATCTGTACCAACACTGCCTCTTTTGATTGCTATATTTTATTCAATGAAACAGAAAAACAGTCATCATTAGTTGAAAGTGAAAAGAGAAAGGATTTTGTATCTTTGAAAATAGAGGGTAAAATGAGATAACCACCTTAACCTTACTAGGCAGAAAAGCAAATTGCATAATTAAATCTAGTAGGATTCCCATTGCTGCTCAAGATTATTTATTTTCCTCTTTTTTTTTTTTGAGACATAAATTTAAAATGAAACCAGTCTGCTAGCTTTGCAGTTTTGTTTTGTACTATTTTGTTTTGTCAATAGCTTTATGTAAGTGTCCAAATATAGGAATAAAATTTAACCAGGGTCTGGGATTTGCCAGAGAAGAAATTGGGGGCATATAAAAGATTTTATAGTCATCACCCATGGGTCTAAGCAGGATGAGAAGGAAAGGAGATGCCAGAGGGGCATGCAAGGTAGTAAAAATAGGTGGGGTGTAGGGGTTTTGGTAAAAATCAAGATTTTGATGTTTAGAATGTATGCTATTTAATAAAGTTTGGAAGGTGTGTAAGTAACAATATCAATTCCTAGCATCAGACCTTAGGATGCATCCTGCTTCATTGGTGGTACCTGGGCAATTACTTAAATTAAGCTAATGGAAAAAAATACAGATTTTTTTGTGTGAAATTGCAACTATCCAGAATTCCATGAGTTTGTGGAAGGAGAAAACAGTAGCTGACATAACCATTGCCCTTGTTTTAGCACAGTGCCACCAACACATTCCCCACGTATATACTGTGTGGATAGTATAACACATTTCTGTTTGCTCTCCTTGCTGCAAGTCATAACTTCCTTCTTTGTGTTTTCAGTGATTGCCCTAACAAACAACCTGGTTTTGCAACTCCAATCATTTAAAGCCTTCCTTTAGTGGACCATAACTTTCATGAGTAGGGTCAATACAAAATCATGTCATGACTGAATTATGTCCCTCCCATCCCCAAATATATACCTTGGAAGTCCTGACCCCTCCCCCATTGCTCAGAACATTACTGTATTTGCAGATATGGTCTTTAAAGGGTTATATGAAGTCATATGGGTAGATCAGATGCTCTTGCAAGAAGAGGAAGAAACACCAGGGATTTGTACACATAGAAAAAAACATGTACAGAAACAGGGACAGAGAGAAGATAGCCAATTGCAAGCCAAAGAAAGAGGCTTGAGGAGGAACAAACCTGCTATCGATTTGATCGTAGAACTCCAGCCTCCGAAACTGTGGAAACCCTAGTAGACAATACATCTATTCATCTTGCTACTTTTATCTCTTACTCATTCTGTAGGTGTACCCCAGAAATTATGAACTACTCATCATTCAGACAATTGTGTAAGTTGCCTTTCACAATGCGAACCCCCCGGAATACTGCCCTTGCTTAAAGTGGATGCTTGAATAAGGGCTCCCAAAGATATCCAGGTCTAATCTTCACTACCTACCAGCATTTCATGGCAAAAGAGACTTGTAGATGTATATTAAGAATCTTGATATACAGAAATTATCCCGGATAACACAGATGGACCCTAAATGAAACTCTAAGTCTTCATCAGAGGTAGCAGAGGATTTGACTGCAAGAGAGGAAGTACAAGATGTGATGATGAAGATTTTGAAGAGATTGGTGTGGGGCATGAGCGCGGCCATGGCGCGGACAGCCCAGGTCCGGGGGCTCCGCATGCGCAGCTGCCCCCGGGTTCCCCCGCCGGAGCTGCGCGGAACGGAGCCGCGCAGAGCCAAGTAAGATGGCGCCCAGAGGAAGTAAGATGGGCAGAATCCAAAGTTGTTTACCACTAAAACTAATTGGCTGTGCAACATCAGGAGAGGTAACAAAACTAGTAACAAGTGTATGGACATAGGGCTAGTCCTATAGAAATCCCCCCATAAGGTGATTTTTTAAGTGATTGGTTGGTTCTTAGCCCTGCCCCAATGACTCTGCAGTTTTGTGCTATAAAAGGTACTATTATGCATAAAGTGAATGAGTCCTTGCTACTAGACTTGGCTCCCTGCTGCGTCTGATTGTCTCCGGGACCAGGAGGCTGGGGAACCGGCAAGCGGCACACTTACCTTTCCTCGGACCCAGTCCATCCTGTACGGGTGGACTAAGACCCAGCAGATTGGAAGAAGGGGTCACAAGCTGAGGAATGAAGGAATCCTCAAGAAGTCAGAAAAGGCAAACAAACATTTTTTTCTCAGAGATCTTCCTGAAGGACCAGGCCTGCTGACACTGTGACTTTATCCTCTGAGACTAGTTTTGAACTTCTGGACTCCAGAACTGGGAGGGAACAAATTTGTGTTATTTTTAATTAATTAATTAATTAATTAGATAGAGAGAGTGTTAATTTGTTGACTTGTTTCACAAATGTCTACAACAGCCAGGGCTGGACAGGGAACTCAATCCAGGTCGCCCATGTAGGTAGCAGGAATTCAATTACATGACCCATCACTGCCACCTTCCAAGGTCTATTTTAGCAGGAAACTGGAGTTAGGAGCAAGAAATGGAAATCAAACCCAGGAACTTCAATGTGGAAAATAGGGCGAGGCAAAATGCTTGCTCCATAAGTTTGTGTTATTTTAAACACCCAGTATTGTGGACATTTGTTTTAGCAGCCACAGACAACTAACGTACCAAGGAAATTTCTAGCTGTCTCTCAAGAGCCAGATCGCATGTCATTTTCTTTGTGATGCCTATTATTATTCCCTTCACAGAGTCTTGTCTCCTTATTCTGTTTTTGTGAGAAATCTCTTACTCTAGTACTTCTCCCACCATATTGATTTTTTAATCTTTATTGTTTTTCAGCAACTAAAATTGCACAGAAATTTGCAAAACCAGTATTGTGTACCTTTCTTTCAGCTTCTACCAATATAAGCATCTTACATGACTTTAGTGTTTTATCAAAACTAAGAAACCGGGGCCCAGTGTTGTGGTATAGGTAGTAAAGCCATTGCCTGCTACACCAGCATCCCAAATGGGTGCCAGCTCCTGTCCCAGTTGCTCCACTTCCAATCAATGATAATGATAATGGCCTGAGAAAAACAGCAGAAGATGGCCCAAATGTTTAGGTACCTGCCACTCTTATGGTAGACCCAGATAAAGCACCTGGCTCCTGGCGCCAGCTGGGTGCAGAGCTGACCATTGTAGCCCTTTGGGGAGTGAACCAGTGGATGGAAGACCTCTCAATCTTTCTTTGTCTTTCTCTCCTTCTCTCTCTGTAGCTATGATTTTCAAATAAACTAATGATTTTTAAAAAGAAAAGCTAGGTATTTGATACAGGTACAATACTGTTAACTTTCTCCTTTTTCAATTCTCACCAAATACATTTGATTTAATTATTTTTTCTTTTAAACTTTTATTTAAGAAGTATAAATTTACAAAGCACAACTTTTGAATTATAGCAGTTTTTCCTCCCCATAACCTCCTTCCCACCCGCAACCATCCCATCTCCCACTCCCTCTCCTGTCCCATTCTTCATCACGATTCATTTTCAATTATCTTTATATACAGAAGATCAACTTAGTAGATACTAAGTAAAGATTTCAACAGACTGCACCCACAAAGACACACAAAGTATAGAGTACTGTTTGAGTAGTAGTTTTACCATTAATTCGCATAGTACAATAGCCCTACCATACAACCCAGCCATCCCACTCCTTGGAATTTACCCAAAGGAAATTAAATTAGCAAATAAAAAAGCTGTCTGCACCTCAATGTTTATTGCAGCTCAATTCACAATAGCTAAGACATGGAATCAACCTAAATGCCCATCAACAGAAGACTAGATAAAGAAATTATGGATATGTACTCTATAGAATATATACAGCAGTAAAAAACAATGGAATCCGGTCATTTGCAACAGAATGGAGGAATCTGGAAAACATCATGCTGAGTGAAATAAGCCAAAGGGACAAATATCATATGTTCTCCCTGATCAGTGACAACTAACTGAGCACCTAAAAGGAAACCTTTAAAGTGAAATGGACACTACAAGAAACAATGACTTGATCAGCTCTTGTCCTGACTGTTGAGGAACAACTTACTATTTTATTCCTTTTGGTGTTTTTTTGTTCTACTTAATACTATAGGTTGAACTCTTTAATTAACATACAATTATTCTTAGGTGTTTAAATTTAACTGAAAAGTGATCCCTGTTAAGTATAAAAGTGGGAATAAGAGAGGGAGGAGATGTACAGTTTGGCACATGCTCAATCTGACTTGCCCCAAATGGTAGAGTTAGAAACATGCCAGGGGATTCCAATTCAATCCCATCAAGGTGGCATGTCCCAATGCCATTTTACTAGTCAAAGCGATCAGTTTCAGTTCATAATTGATCATAATGATAGGATTAAGAGTCAAAGGGATCACATAAACAAGACTAGTGCCTGCTAATACTAACTGATAGAATTAAAAAGGAGAGAACAATCCAACATGGGAAGTAGGGTACACAGCAGACTCATAGAATGGCAAAAGCCCTAAATAGTACTCTGGCCTCAGAATCAGCCTTAAGGCATTGATTTAATTATTTTTAGACCAAATTGTGGGATCTTTAAAGTCTAGGACCATGCATCTTAGTTATCTTTATATTCATAATGCCTAACGAACACTGAGATCCCAACACATTTTTAGGATAATGAAATGAGATGAGAAGAGCAGGGAGAAGACAGAAGATGGCAAAGGAGACAAGATGGGATACATGCTATGTCTTCTTGGTATGTATTTTCACGTTTGAAAAACTTAACATGATTTTTCATTACATGCACTTTACTTATCACTTTAAGAATATTTTAGGAACAAACATTTAACAGTCTAGATGTTAGGAACTTTTATACTATCTAGCTAATAATTTGTTTAGGATTTTCCAAAAAGAATTGTTAAGATTTTTGTAGGGTTTATTTTCTTGTTGCATTCATAAAAAATTGTCTTACAAGTGAAACTGAGAATAAGATATCAAGTTTGATTTTTTTTACTTTATTGATGAAACTTGGACAGTACATATTCTTCTATGGCCGTATTTGGAAAATGAAACATTTCTTTTCTACTTGACAACTTCAAGCCAATTATGTGTTTTATTTCCTAGTTAAGCTACAATTGTGCATTTTGAATGATGTATAAATCACTCTGTGAAGTAGAAGAGTTCACCCACAGGTCACCATAGGTGAGGTTATCTGATCCGCAGAGGAACACTAGCTGTGAGAGCAAGTATCAGACCTGCCCTCCAGCCACAGCTGACCTTGTTCTATGCATCAGCTTAGGGAACTTTAGAGAAGATAGAGGAGAGGAATGACATTCACGATTTGCCTACTGTGCACTAGTTACTTTATATACCTTATCTCCTTCTAATCCTTCCCCAAATCTTACATTGTGGATCATAATTGGCTCTAATTTTATAGAAAAGAAAGCTCAAGTTCAGAGATTAGACAATTTTTCGAACTTACAAAATTATTACATGAGAGAGCTAGAGCCTACCTCACCTAGAACTCTAGCCTTATGTTCTTTTAGAGTTGATGACTGACTGTGCAAAAGCAGTGGTTTTCCACTTTGTAGTTTGGAATGGCCTAGGTAACTTCTAAAACTCCAGAAACCCAGACTGTACCACTCTGGGAGTGGGTCCAGGTACCTGTGTTTTTTAAAATTCTCTAGGTAATTCCAGTGGTCAGGAAAGTTTGAGAATGAAGGAGAGACTCAAAATAAACCAAAACGGAAAGCAATCTTTTTGTCTGATTTAGGAAGCATAGAAATGACTCCATGTCTAATAATAAGGTCCCCAAATGGTTTTCTATATTGCCTTATATTCCTGTCATCTGCATTATTTCTTTGGGAAAAAGGTATCTATTCTCAGAAGACCACAGTTAAAATGCAAATAAGTCACCTAATGGGAGAAATGCATTAATATATTATTGTCCAAGCCCATATTACATGATTCTGTCTCTGTCAACATTTTTAATCACCACCTAGGAGGAAGACTTATGAGGTTTGCACATTAAATTGGCAGCAGACATAGACCTGAAAGAGCAGGCTCATTTGTTAGAATTTGAGATCAAATCTTCCCACTATGTACCCTTTCTAACCAACAAAATTCTCCAAGGGCTGAAATTCTGAATAAAGAATTAATGTGAAGTCTTGAGTGTAGATTCAAAATATGAACAGCACAAAAATCTGATTTCAAAATAAGCATGTGGAAAAGATTCTAGAGATTCTAATGCACTTTAATCTGTATATAGACTCAGTACTATGACCTGGCTGATAAAAATGCCTGATTAAATCTAAGGTTTTATAAATAAAGGTTTCACATTCAGGTCAAAGGATGTGACCGACATTTGACCTGTAGACTATTTAAATAATATTGGGGGAATTATGTTTCCCTGGATACTGAAAACCTGGATAGTGTCCAGATGAGGAGTGGCAATCAGAATCCAGCAGAATTTGGAAACCATATTGAGGGAAAGTACACAGCTGATAAGTCTGCGGGACTTTCTCAGGATATCCCCACATACCTAACTGGGGTTATTTCCACCTTATTGACGCACCATTCTTTGTTTATGTTTTAATCTATTAGCATTGTAACATAGTTAATTCTCTGTTTATTCTCAGATAAACTGTGATGCTTTTAAGGACAATGGTTGTATCTTCCTTTTCATCACTTCCCAATACCTGTATCACAGTAAATATTACTAAATCAGAAATATTTGCTTTGGGTAGAATGTTAGGCTATATCATCTTTATTTCCACTGAAGATTTTATGATTCACAGATTCCTCTAATTCATCATTAATTTCACAGCTGGGAAGCAGAGAGCACAGTTCTGAAGTAATGGAAACAAATGTGGAATATATTCATTGTAGAGAGATGAAGGGAGAAGTTGGAGATTAAAGTAATTCACAAAGAATAAAGGTCCTGATGGAGTGATGATGTGAGGTGAGGGTGGCAGGGAAACTGGCACATCAGGGAGATGACATGCTAAGAGAAAAATTGAAGTGTCACATTTTCTAATTTCCTCATGAAATCAGACATGACCACAGAAGATTTTCCACCTTTATTTATAACTTTATCCATATTTCATTCTCTTCCTTAAGTTTGGTCCTTTGGTTCTCTTAGGAAGAAAATTTTAAAAACTAAAATAAAATTGCCATTGACTTATTTGGATTCTTCTTTAACAGCTGGGTCTTCTCCAATCTCTGTTGTATAATAAATTATCCCAGAGCCCAGTAGTATAACCATATCGATTATTTTATACTCATCATGGAGTTTGTGTATCAGGAATTTAGAAAAAACACTGGGAATGGCTCTTTTCTGCTTTTAGATGTCTGGGGCCTTAGCTGAGATCCTCAAGAAACCTGAGAGCAAGAAGAGCAAAGACTGAAGTAGCTACTTCCAAGATGGCTTCCTCAATTGTATGTGTGGAGCCTGGTATGAGATTGTGTAAGGACAGGCTCAAGTGGTATATCTGAAGTGATAACAGTAACAATCCCCCAAGACTGATAAAAGATATGAACCATAAGACGCTCTATGAACCCTGAGGAATGTACAGACAAAACAACTAAACCAACCAACCAAAGAAATAAAGGAAAAGAACACGACAGAATTTCTCATCTAAGATCAGAATAATAAAGGTTCTGAAAAAAAATAGAGAAAATCTTAAAAGTGGTCAGAGATTTAAAAATATAAAGTAGTTTAAAAAGAGCAGCATTAAAACTTACAGTTGACTTCTTGACAGAAATAATGAATGTTATAAGACAGTGGAAATGTGTCTTTAAAGCCCTGGAAGAAAAATACCAATGCGTGATTTTATATATAGTAATAAATATTCTTGAAAACTGAATGTCAAATAAAGAGATTTCTGGACAAAAAACCAAAAATTTGGCAAATTTATCACAAGGAGACCTATTCTAAAATACATGTCAAAGGACAGATTAGAAATGATCCCAGAAGAGACAATGAAATATAAGAAGAAATAAAGAACAAAATAAAGGTTAAATAGTGGATACATAGAAATTGATCTTGAAAATACAACACAATAACCATGCTCTGAGGAGCTAAAATACATACAAATGTATAATAAGAATAATAGGAAAGTCAGAATGAGTAATTGAATTAGGGCATTTCATTATTCTTGTGCTACCCATGAAGTGTTAAAGTACTAATTTATATTAAATTGAACTAAATCAAGACCATATATTACTCAATGAATAATAAAAGTGTATAAATTAACAAGATCTTAACTACTGTGCTCATATAATTAATAAAATCCAACTATATACTGGTTACACTTTAAAGAAACAGTTTGAATGGGAAGGATGTAGAAACTGCCTTTCAGGATGACTTTTTCTTTGACTTTACAGGAATGATGCTGAGGTCAACATGGCAGCAAATCATATGGGATAAGGACTTTTTGGGATTCTGACCCCCAGTTCTGTCATTTTCATACAACACCATATATGGAAATTGACATACTTTCCATCATTTCTCATCGACTCCCAAGTCAGAATGCCCTGCTAAACTGAGTGCAGCCCATTCAGACAGAGCTGTGTCTTGGGAGGATAGAGCCCTCTGAATATATTTCTGCAATGTTTTACTCTGTGGAAGCTGTGAGAGACTTTTGATTTGTGAAGCATGATTTGCAATCTGTGCTGCCCAGCTCAGAGGATGGATGCATGGGCAGTGAGAGATCCCTTCACAGACTTATTTTCCCCCCACCCTATTCCCTTTTCACTTGCTTTCAGATCAAAGATTTATGACTGGGGAAAAGATAAAAGAAAAACAAATGCAAACTCTAAGCCAAGCGAGTCTTCTCAACTATATTTCAGCTCCCCTAACAAATTGTCTGATCAAGTTCACCTGGCTCAGTCAACAAATCAGATGGGAAATTTTAACCCATTGCCCACCAGCATCACATGGCGGGTGGGAAGAAGAAGATATTTAATTGTGTAATCTTAGCATGGAGCAAAACTAGCTATGAATTATTAAACAAAAAGAAAATGTTTAAACTGATTGTGGCAGGTGAGGCATTACTGTGCTTATCCATCCAAAACAATCAGAACAAAATCACCTTATCTACAAAGCAAAAAGATAATGGTTCAAGACTTGGCTCTGCCTTTGTCTTGTCTCATTGCCCTCATCTGCATTTCCTGACAGACCTGAGCAACAGCCTTGGAGCTCCCCCATTTCTGGGTTAATTAAAAGTAGTACAGGAAGTATATACAGCCTGAGGATTTAGAATTAGATTATATGGTCAACCAGGCTCATTAGCTGTTATGCCAGAGATAACCTAAGTTATCCTCAAAGTCGCTGAGTTATAACACCCCCCCCCCATCCACACACACATAACGACTTAGGCACCTAGGACTATACTCCTTTCTCCAGTGTTCGCCATTAACGTTATAGCTAAGCATGCTTTAACACTTACTGTGTGCTCAATACCTTCGCTGAATTACTCCATGTAATCCTCAGAACAATTCTAAGAGGTATGTACTGTCTGTGTAACACTTTCTAGTTGAGGACACTAATGTCCAAACAGATTAATTAGTACCAAAGCAAGATCACTCAGAGAGTGGCAGAGATGGGGTTTGAATCCAGTTGGCCATACTACTTAGCACCCCATCTGCCAGGTGTGGATCTCATCTAACAGCTGGGGTCCCTTGATGTCCTGAGGATTATTCCTTCGTAGAACCCCAGCCTGAAATAGGAATCTTTCTTCACTCTGCATGATTTCAGAAACCAGAACAGAACTCTGCCTTCATGGGCAGTTACAAGTTGCTGCCTAAAAATTTCATTCTCTGTCCTTCGAGCAGTTCTTCAAGGGCTTCTAAGCTTACCGACTACACTGGACACTGTGCTTCAAACTGCTTTTATGAGTACCAGCTGTGGAAGCTCAACCACCTCCCCATGGAGGTCCTGTTGCTTTCACTACCTCCAACAAAAACTTTGGTTCTCCTGGTCCCAGCATGCCTCATTTCTGAATATGCACCCAGCGTTGCAATATGCAGACACATGGAGACTGTTTAACTGGAGCATATAATCATTTCCTAGTAAACTCCTAATAAGGCATTCCCAAGAGTATGGGCCTCTGGGGCAGCTTGTCAGGCCCATATTTCAGGCTGCCCTATGCTGCCAGGTAGAATTATGAACTGTTGCTCTTTTCTCTGTTTTTCAGTTAGTTATCTTTTGACATTCTAAATCATTTAAATGATTTGCAGATTTCATTTCATTGTTTTTCTTGGTGATGTGTTTCTTTCCTCCTATCATTATTAGCATTACTATTATTATTATTTTTAAATGAAATTCCTCACACTTAGCAAAAAAGGCCACGTGAAATTAAAAACCCACCAAACAGAAGAAATGAAAAGCATAGATTTCCATATGTGACCCTTTTGTCGCTCCCTGTGCATTAAGCAATTGTGCATTAAGCTTAATAACTTTGGGATAATGTTCAAAGGGACAATGGAAGCCTTTAAAGTGACACTGTGAATATTGAAGTCCAAAGGGTAAACAGAATGTGAAATCCTTCTCATGGCTGATGAGAGAGCAGCCTCATAAAAGGGAAATGAGGGTGTTAGTCTGAATGATCACCAGGTCCCTTAGAGTTGTAAAATTCTAAGTGGTCAGTGGGGACAGCCCCACTACGATGGGCTAAAGGGTGAAGGTGATCACTAAGCACCATAGTTGGCCCTAATAATTTATCTAACTCTTATTGATCTAAATGGATATATTGCTGTTAATATCCTAGACAGTCCCTTGAAACTCTATTATAGATTTCAGTATTATGTAAAGACTCTCAGTTGTTTCCTGGCCAGTTACCTGTAAGGAAAATTCTTATCCCTTGAGATTCTTGGTGGCAAACCTTAGCAACCAATGCCAGTTACTTAGCAAAAAGGAGTTTAGTGGAAAGAAGGGCAAGTTCATAGAATCAACAAGAGGTTGGAGGACCTGACTTAGAAAATGGGTAAAAAGGAAGAGACTCCAGGGGCTAGAAAGGAAACTCTATGTCTGTTTGCAGGAAATACCTGGTCCCCAAGGCACGCCAACTGCGTTGATGAGCACAAGTCACAAAGTTCCCTCTTATTTAGTCATTAAAGAGTCAAAATTCTGAGAATAAGCATTGGGAAGGCATCTGGATCACATGACCCTCTACTGGCTGTACCCGAGGGTCTGAATAGGGCTATAACCTCCCGGACTTCTACAGAGGGAGATAAATAAGAACAGTTCTCTTATTAAACCACATTCAAGGAAGACTTCCATCCAAAAGGAAACTGGGAAGGAGTATTATTCAATGTCATACAGAAAAAAAAAGTGAATAAATACATATCCTCAGTATTATGATAGCAAGTACACCTTAAGCATGTTACTACATAGAATACAAAGTAGCCTGTGCCTTATGGTCAGGCAGACTTAGTTGCAAACATGGTCCTGCCATTGTCGAGCTGTGGGACTTAGCAGGTACTTTTTTCCATCTGGGATTCTCAGATGATTCTCTCTCTTATTGTTACAATGGAGTCAAAGGAATGATCTGTGCAAAGCCTGGCACACAGTAGGTTTCATTATTTTACTTTTCTTGGAGGAAGACATACTCCTCATTTTGCATGTTAAATAGTTTGTAGCCCAGCAAGACTTTCCTAAAAGCTTTCAACAGAGTCTTTAAAATGAGAAAACCGTACAAAAACTAGCAATTAGCAGCCTGCCGTTTGAGCCATGCTCCACAAATAGGAAACTGGTTGCAGAAGCTGGGAGGGACACCTTTTCTCAGCAGTTGTACTGTTCCTTCACTAAATGGATGTTTCTCCTTTAGATGGATAAATTAGATCCCTTCCCCATATTCATATTTTTGTTGTCCATGTAGGTTCCTGGGGTGGCTCTGAATTTTGCAAGTGCATTTGCTTAGAATTAACACTATTATCATAAAGGACCAAGTTTGTTCATTTCTTTTCATGCTAAGTTAGCAGGAAAGATCAAAGTCTTTCTGTCCTATAACTGAACTGTTCAAGCATCTAAAAATACCTTTAAGGACTTCAAATAGAATCCACTGCAGTGCATGATACACTATTTTTTATAGACTTAAAATGTCGGTGGGCCTTGCTTTGCAACCTAATACAGCTAGCTTCTGCATCGTGCCGTGCAGCAAATGAAACAAAGAGGTGTGCTTTCGATGGCCACACTTCCTTAACTACCAATGCCCAGTTCACTGTGCAACAGTTGTTTTTTTTCCTAGCAGAAAATTGCTTCCAACCCAAGTGTGTTTGTGTGGGAGTGCGTTTGAAATTTTAGGATCCTTAAAACACACACACACACTATCTAATATTAATTTCTGGTAAACAAGAGTAAAATTGATTTTTAAACTGGATTTTAGGATATAAATAAATCTGATGCACGCTAGCCAGCTGAGCCAATTATTTCATCAAATCTCAAAGACCTGCAGTTTCTCAAACCTAACTGTGACAAACACCCAAACAGAAAACCCCTGACTTTTGGTAAAAGATGTTGAGAATGTTCAAACAGGAAGAAAGACTAAGTTCTTGGATATTTTTTCCTTAAGTATACACATAAAGGTTGGGTTTTAAGCATGTTTTCTATAGTATGGAAAAAATTTAAAGCAACCTACATGTTCAGCACTAAGAGATTGAGTAGATAAAATGTGATCTATCCTTATAAAGGAAAACCTCATTATAGTACATAAAATGAGACAAAATAATGACACGGAAACTTGCTTGTAATCTACTGCAGATAAAGAAAGTTTAAGACAGTATGCTCTTATGGTCCCAACTCTGTAATATACCAGGACAACACATGTAAAAAAGATTATTGCAACACACATTCAAAGACAAGAACAATGAATTTAGTTTTGTAGATCTTCAATGGCTTCATGTAATTCTTGAATTGGGCTGCAGTCTGGACCTAAAATGTTTCAGAATGCCTCATTTCACCATGTATGTAGGTATATTTACAGTTGGAGAAAAGGAATGACCTACAGGAAAAGAAAGTGAGACACAGAAACAGTCCAATGGTTACAGCTAATGTATGTCTTACTTGAATGTACTTTGAACAACTGACCACTTGTGATTGGCTGATGTTCACCACCTGTTACAAAAGTAGATTATAGTTTGTTTACATCAAGTTAGCTTACAGCTCCCAATATCTGGACAGATACTTAGGCCATGTACAGAGCTAGTTTCATCCCAAACTTAACAATATCAATAACACAGTTATTATTTTTTCTAGATGCTGCAATTAGAGTTGGTTATTATTTTCTTCTTGTGTATGTCTGCATATTTTAGATGTATAGCAAAGACTTTAAAATAGAATTATTTAATATAGAAAGATAATTATAATTGATCTTACTTTATTTTCAAAGTTAGTTTCAATGTTCAAGCTTACAACAAATATTAGCAGTGTTTCTCAGTCATAGATAAAATACCAAAGTTATGGAGAAAAAAGTGAATAGGAGACTTAGAAATCTTGAATATATTCTCTCCTACCACTTAAATTCTTAATTCTATCTCTAGTATTAATCTTTGACTAAATGATGCCAACACACTTGCAGCTGTTTTTCCTTCTGAGTTCAACTTCAATAACAACCTTAATCAACGTGCCTAATTAATGCTCATATATTTGAACATCACTATTACAGTCAGAGCAGCAATTAATGGTATATATATATATATATATATATATATATTTCCCAGTATATGTAAAATAGGTAGATTCTCCAAAGGGTTAGTTAGTATTTACTCCAATAATGAGGAAAACTTAGGGTCTTTCTTTCCTCCATGGTTCCTGCACTGGTGGTCTGTTGCTGATAAGAGCACAATGTTAAATCTTCACACCCAGATGAGTGCTCTCCTCCCGAAGTCCAGCATGCTGGGGAAGTGAGTGGCTCTTCAGTCAGAATGCCTGGTTTGAGTTTTGGTTCATCCAGCAACTAACAATCCATCTGGCTTTGGGCAAGTTAGTAAGCCTCTCATGCTTCAGTTTCTTTATTTATAATGGGGGGTGGTGTTTGTGCTTGCCCTTCCTGCATTCGGGTTGTGAAGACTGAGTTAACGCCTACAAAGCATGGAACAGTGGCACCTTGGAAGCGCTGTCAGTATAGCGACGCTGGCCACTCTCTGCTTACTTTCCCACTTCTTTGTAGATCCATTCTCCCTCTGCTCCGCCTCGCTCTGAGCCCAGAGACATTGACCGCTACAAACTGCTTTGCACAGCTCTCATCTCTGCCATCTGATTGGGTTTCTCAAGAGATTCTAGGGCAGCAGGAGACAGACAGGGAGGATTTACTCCTCCCTGCCCCTGCCCCTCTTTCTAGGCTGCTCCGTGGCTGTATTCTGCAGCTCCTCTAAATGAATGAATACAAGCTCCTGTGGGGGGCGCCTCCTCAGGGCTTCTCTAACACCTCTCGCTTGCCTCCTCAGGCCTTGGGATAGTCTTCACTCTGGATTGTTGCTAATTCCTGGGGGCCTCACCATGCCGTATTGGTTCCCTGAAGCTTGCCCATACCTCTCTATGAGATCTTTTCATTAAGCGATTTTTAGTCTTTCCCTTTTGCGTGAACCGAGTGTTTCCTACTGGGACCCTGACTGACACAATGAAGTATTATTCATATATGTGTCCTTTTGCTTCTGGCAGTATTGCAGTCAGAAGAGATCCTTGGTCATAAAGGAGAGCATTTTATTGAGTATGCAAGTCACCAGACAACTTGCAAATTCTTCTGAATTATGAATGCCCAGGGTTGCTGAACCATCTGAGAATAACACAGGTGAAATCTGAAGCATGGAATTTTTAGTTACTGTTTTATTTGTGCAACAGGATATCTGCTGCTGAGAAATCACACTAAGCTTTGGTTTCCTTCAAGATTCGTGTCTGTTTATACATTTTCATTTTCCAAAGCATTCAAGAAAAAGGCCTGGTTATGATTTCTACTAAATTTATACCAGAGTATGTTTCTGAGTCATTAGCTTTTCCTTCACTTATTCATCCAATATCAACTGAGGACCTGTTCTGTGCCAGGGAACTCTCTTGGGGAAAACATTGTAAGCAGAAAACAGAAGCAGCCATAGTCCTTAGGGAACTTAACTTTCCAGTTGGGGGAGGGGGAAGAAACTGTAACTCTAATCACACACACAATATAAAAGTGTAGCTGTGACAAGTGCTATAAAGGGAGGAACATGATACCAGAGGAGTCTTTAACAGAGATCCAGTCAGTTCAGGAGATTAGGGAAGGGACGCCTAAGACAACGACATGGGCTGATAAGGAAGAGAATTTCAGAAATTCTAAGCCCCGTGGTAAGTGGAGGCTGTGAGGAGAACGTCAGGTCCAGTGAGGCCAGCGTCCAGGCAGGGCAAAAGGGGAGAGAGTATGAAGTGAGGCTGTGTGAAAGCTGAGGGCTAGAACAGATGAGCTCTTAAAGACCCTGTCCATTGGGTTTGTTTTCTCTCTAAGCGCAATGGCAAACCATTGGAGGATTTTAACAGAATGATCTGATTGGGTTTGAAGTTTTCAAAAGTCATTTTGTCTTTGTAGGAGTTGTTTTTCTAAACTCCTGCAATTCAGACCAAAAAAAAAAAAATGCTGAAGTAAGAATAGAGAATACTTACTAGTTTCTTTGCAGGTGATTAGATTGGAACTGAATTAATTCATCCTAATCAAAAGGATTCTTCTCAAGGCCTCAGCAGTGACAGGTAATTTCAAGATGTGATCGTTATACGTGTCTGTTTCTAATCAATCCCTGGTACTCCATTTCAGCAAGTCAACACTGTTACATATTTTTGTAACTTTCTAGTAATTTTCATGTCACAGCTGTCACTGGGCTCCCTGCTGGACCCAAGTACACATAACTAATTAATCAATCAATCAAGAAGTAGAGAAAATCATGCCTGATGCTACAATGAGAATCTTTGCTTGCTAAACTCAATGACTGGTTTGGGGTAGAATTAAAAAAAAAAAAAAAGATCTTCTTAATGGGACAGTTTGCCAATGTGAGGATAATTCCATAGACCAACAGTCTTGTAATTCAGAGTGCGTGCTCTGGGGCTACCTTGCTGGTTATTAGATATTATTTAAGGAAGCACATTTATGGATGGAACTCCTACTGCTCCTCCAATCCTGCATCAATGTGGAGGAAGGTGGGAGGGAGGGAGGGAGAACAGCAGGTGTAGGGGGTAGTTCCTTGGTCAGGAATCAGGAAATCTGCCTTCTACTTCTACCTAACCCACTAATAAGTAAGCCATTTTATTTCATAGGGCCTTGCATTTTCCATGTATGAAATGTAGGCCTATTGAAAGAAAAGAGAGGGATGTTATTGAAAGAAGCAATGGGCAGTTCAGACAGGGATGGATTCAGGACTTCAGACCTTATTTTGGTTCCTGGCCCTCTGGATCTAGAAAATTGGCCCATTTTACCCACATCTGACCATCTTAAGTAAAACTGATTGCTTTATCTTTTTAACACCAAAGAGGACTGGCAAAGATTTGCCTTGTAAGTTTTACTATTCAAGTCAAGCTTGATTTTTCTACTACCATAAGACAAATCCTAACACTCAGTGGTGTGATCCAATGGAGATTTACCTCTAATTCATGTAAAATGCTTATGCATTGCAGACAGTCTTCCTTCCTCTTTACATCTGCATCCTAGAGAACATGACTTCTAAAGCTGCCACAAAGAAGGAGGGGGAGATGGAGAAAGGACATTGGTTTGTGCTTACCTCTGCCCCTCTGCCCCAAAGTAAGACACATCATTCCACTTATCCTCCACTGGCTCGAACTGCCAGATTGCCCCAGTCTTCTATCCAACAGAAGCTGGGAAAGATTGAATAACATATGGTATATGCGTGAACACTGTTGGATATTAGCTCCAGTCAATTTATAGAGACATACCTGGATGCCTGTTAGAAATGGCGCTGAGACATGGCCCAAATTCAGCAGGAAAAAAATGACCTTCGTAGGCATAGGATGCAATGGTATCTTATCTAGCAACACATTTCTCTTTCAGCTAGAACACCCTGTCCTACTTTATGATGTTTCTGAGAAATGAGATTAATCTAGAAAAGGTTATGTGATTAGTATGGATTGATGGAAAAAGACATTAGAAAGTCTCCGATTGTTTTACCCAGGGTGTGAAATAAAAAAAAAAAAATAATCCTAGTAAATGAGCAACTACTTTAGATTTAGATGGAGTTCTTAACCCAGACACTAAAAAGTAAACTATATGGTTTCTGGAGGATCTAATCAGCTCTTTGGGTGGTTTGTGAATCTGTGTGTTTGTAAAAATGCGAAGTTTCTGGTTACCATCATAGCATTTGTGGTTAGGTGCACTCATGACCCAAGGGAAACAATACAGAGGATAGCAAACAGCTCCTTCCCTGAGAGCAGCAATCCCAGGCCTGCTCATCTGTGCCTGGGCCCTGGACCAGGACTCGTGGTTGGGTGCAGCCCAGCTCTCCCACCCCTGGGTACAGGGCCCAAGCACTTGGGTCATCCATTGCTGCTATTCCCATGCGCCTGGCTCTTGGACTTGACTTATGCATGTTTGAATTTGTGGCACTAGCTACATTTCACACGAATAGCTGACATGCCAGTCCTGACTCTCTCGGTCTGCCGATTGTTAGGGCCCCCTGATATAATCCTGCGATAGAGGAGAAGATACCTTCTTGCTCTGATATCAGGGGTATGTCCATGGGTGGCAGTGTTCTCCATTGCAATGCTGGTCAAATTTGTATATGGCATTGGTCCATTGTTTGTCGTAATGTTTTGTGCCAGTTCCACTAATGGTAACTAATTCAACCTATACGTGCTTATGATTTCTCAAAAACAGCAATAAAGCAGAGGGGAAAAAAGGGAAAATTAGAGGAAAAGCTCTTGGGTAAACAACAAGTTTTACCATTTATATTTGTAAAAACTAAGTGAGGAAGGGGCTGGTGTTGTGGCATAGCACGTAAAGCCACCACCTGCGATGCCAGCATCTGACATGGGCACAGGTTCGAGTCCCTGAGAATAGCACCAGGAAACGCACCTGGGAGTAGCAGCAGAGAATAGTCCAAGAGTTTGGGTTCCTGCACCCGAGTGGGAAACTCGGAAGAAGCTCCTGGCTCTTGGCTTTGGCCTGGCCCAGCCCTGGTCATTGCAGTCATTTGGGGGAGTGAACCAGCAGATGGAGGGACCTCCTCTCTTTCTAACACTGCCTGTCAAATAAAACAGAATAAATCTTTAAAAATAAATAAATAAATATAAGCGAGAAAGCCCAGTATTAAGCACCTTCCAAATCTGAATACACCTGTTGTAGAAAGAAGCAGCAATGCCAAAGGGGAAACAGAGGAAGCAGGAATTTAGAAGCTAGGATTTGAAACCAAAGGGTCTGACACCAGAGCCCACGCTAGCTTTGATTCACTCAGCTCTACCTCCTCCCAAAGGTGCTGAGAGAAGCTAAGTGAAATCGAGGGAAAACTGAAATGGGTGGAGGTACAGGGCACTGGGGGGCAGGGTGGGGGCGGGGAAGACTGGAGAAGAGAAAAAGAAAAACCTGCACTGTGTCCACAATAGGTAGAACAGATTGAAAACACCACTCAGCAAATATGTGCTTGAATGACATGTTTCTCCTCAAATCTGAAGGTCAAGGGAATGATGGATTGCACAGTGTCAGGGAACTTGCACTTGGAGATGGAAAATGATCAGACGGGGTTAGTGCTTTGGAGAACAGAGCAGAAGCCCTTCAACTGGCTGGAGTGGGCAGGGCACAGAGGCTAAGCAGGACAGAAGCTGGCAGCTACAGAAAAGATTTTGTGGCAAGCAAAACACTGCAGACGGACAACAGGAGAACACTTTCGTCTCTTCCCTATAATAAACCTCCATGAGTGCACTGTTGACCTAAAAAATTCAATTCTCATCTCTGCACATTCCTACTGCAAACAACTCCGGGCACTGAAGACCCGGACCCTGGCACCAGATATTTGCAGGGCAGTCCCCTTGCGCCTGCCAAGGTTTCAACATCCTTTCAGAAGAATTAGCCAGGCTTTTAATTACACTTGAAAAATTTCAGGCAAAGATAGAAAAATATAGACAGTGTAGCTGAACAGAAAACTACTTCTTGAGATGAAATCATAGAGAATGGTTTCTGCAAGTACCAGAATGTTTTCTTTAAAAAAAATTGTAAGTTCCTTATCTCAAAAGAAAAAGAGCTGAATGAAGTGAGTTTAAAAGAAAAGGGGAAAAGTGGTTATTCTGATACATGGGGGTTATGACACTCCAATGTTTGCAGCCAATGAAAAATGTGATATGTGCCAGGCTTCTGCAATGCTAAGCCAAAGTGTCTGCAAATTAATTGAAAAATATCCTGGATAACTGGAGTTACAGTGAGCGCACCAGGTCGCTTTGGAACAAAGGCGGGGAGAATGCTTTTGTTTGGGTGCAGGTGCAGGTGACCTTGAGAGCAGCACACTATAAATTGCTGTAATTGGGGGATGATAAGCCAGGTTGATAGATTTCTGTCACTCTCCTTCAGTAACAAATGGACTCACCTTCCTGAAGTCTGCAGACGCACATACATCAAGAAGCACATGGTTGCAAGACGGTTTCGCTGTGTATTCCCAAACATCCAGAAGAGGTGTCCACGTTCTGCCCACCTGCACCCATTCACCTTCTTTCCACGTCGTTTTTGAATGTGCTCCCCTTGAAGGCTTCTCTCTTTTCACTTTTCTTCCTAGAGATGTATGATGTGTCTTTGGATGATGATGTCCGGGCATGATTAGGAAACAGTGCTCCCCAACAAGGGGCACACTTCTTCTTTGTTTTTTACACCCAGTAGGAACAATCAAAAGAGACAGGCAGAGGGATGAAGGGTATTGCCTGATCATTTTGTAGGAATCAGTCAGAAAAGTTGGAAGGAGTGCTGTCACAAAATCTATGCTGCTCAACATAAAGCAAGGTGTGTTGGCCAAGGCATCTCCAGGTCTGCAGTCAACAGGAAAAAGCACATTCAAATCCATAGCTCATATCCAAAGGTTTGACATTGTGGCATAGCAGGTAAATGCACTGTCCCATACGGGCACCAGTTGGTTTCCCTGCTGTTCCACTTCTGATCCAGCTCCCTGCTAATGGCCTTGGGACTACCGGCAGAGGATGACCTCAGTGCTTGGGTCCCTGCAACCCATATGGGAAACCCGGATGAAGCTCCTGACTCCTGGCTTTGGTCTGGTTCATCCCTGGCTGTTGCAGCAACTTGGGGAGTGAACCAGCAGACGGAAGATCCCTCTGTCTCTCCCTCTCTCTCTGTAGCTCTTTAAAGTAAAATACATAGATAAATAAAACACCTTTAGCACATATCTTGTAGTATCTTTAGGGAATGCATTCTTCCATCTTTTCCACCTGAGTTATTTTCTCGGGCTAACGAGAAGAAAATGCAATAACATGGAAACTCTTTTGTCTACAAACCAAGGGTTGTGATTTATGTGTGGGAATGCACTGACAGAATTTCTAGGAAATGAACATGAGGCTTAGTGTAAGAGTTAAGAGAGTAAATTTTGGAGTCAAATCTGGGTACTGATCCCATCTTCACTGTGGAACATAGGGTCTGTAATCTGGCTTCTCTAATCTCAGTTTCCCTGGGTATCAAGTTGAAATACCAGTATCCAATCTATTATCCCACATGAGAAAATACCATAGAAGAACACAAAAAGCATTGATTCAAATAAATATAATTTATATAGATATGGGTGCTGGGTTCTAATTCCAGTTGCTCCTCTTCTAGTCCAGCTCTCTGCTGTGGCCCAGGAGGGCAGTGGAGGATGGCCCAGGTGCTTGGGCCCCTGCACCTGCATGGGAGACCAGGAGGAAGCGCCTGGCTCCTGGCTTTGGATTGGAGCAGCACCGGCTGTAGCAGCCATTTGGGGAGTGAACCAATGGAAGGAAGATCTTTCTCTCTGACTCTCTCTCTCACTGTCTATAACTCTACCTGTCAAATAAAAAATAAATAAATAAATAAATAAAGTTCATGGTGAAATGGAATTTGATAACTATATTTGGTGGAAAAAATTGAAATACATTTACAGCTTTTTATTATTATTATTATTATTATTATTATTGTTATTTTTGACAGGCAGAGTGGACAGTGAGAGAGAGAGAGAGAGAGAAAGGTCTTCCTTTTGCCGTTGGTTCACCCTCCAATGGCCATCGCAGTAGGCGCGATGCGGCCGGCGCACCGCGCTGATCCGATGGCAGGAGCCAGGTGCTTCTCCTGGTCTCCCATGGGGTGCAGGGCCCAAGGACTTGGGCCATCCTCCACTGCACTCCCTGGCCACAGCAGAGAGCTGGCCTGGAAGAGGGGCAACCGGGAAAGGATCGGTGCCCCGACTGGGACTAGAACCCGGTGTGCCGGCGCCGCAAGGCGGAGGATTAGCCTAGTGAGCCGCGGCGCCGGCCACATTTACAGCTTTTTAAAAAAAATATGATTCACTTTTTGTAAACTTAAATATAAAAATAACTTAAGATTTATTTATTTGCTTCTTGAGTGTGGGGGAATAGAGAGCTCCCATCCGTGTAAGTTCACCAACTGAATGCTTGCAATGGCCAGGAATGGGCGAATGGTCCAGAAACCAGTAACTCAATCCAGGTATCCCACAGAAGTGGCAGGAACCCAAGTTGTGGACTTGTCACCACTGCCTCCTAAGAACCCTAGGAAGCCAGTGACAGGAGCCATAGCAGGAGTCTAGTCCAGGTACTCTGACATGAGATGCAGGCATCTTGACCAACAGCTAGATCAAACCTCTGCTCTCCATGAACTTACGAAGGTCCCTCTTATGTGGACTGTGGAGTCAAACAACTCTATGGAGGCTCCAGACTAGTTACATGGCCTCTAGAAAGCAACTTAATCTCTCTGGTTCTCCCTCTTCTTTTTGACAGAAGGGAGATAATACTTCTTCATAGAGACATTGTAGACAGTAGTGTTTATAAAAATAAATTTAGGGGCTGGCGCTGTGGTGTACTTGGTTAAGCTGCCGCCTACAGTACTGCCATCCCATATGGGCACCAGTTCGGGTCCTGGCTGCTTCACTTCTGATCCAACTCCCTGTCAATGCATATGGGAAAACAGAAGCGGATGGCCCAAGTGCTCAGGAACCCATAACCACATAGGAGACCCGGATGAAGCTTCTGGCTCTTGGCTTCACTCTGGCCCAGCCTTGGCCATTGTGACCATCTGGGGAGTGAACCAGAAGATGAAAGAATTCTCTCTCTGCCTCTGCCTCTCCCTCTCTGTAACTTCACCTTTCCAATAAATAAATAAACCTTTAAAATTTTAAAAATATAAAATAAAATAAAAAATACAAACATGGGGGCAGGTATTTGGAATAGCAGTTAAGTGGACACTTCATATACCCTCCTCCCATATCAAAGTATGTGGGTTTGAGTCCTGCTTCACTCCCAGGTCCAGATTCCTGTTAATATGCACCCTTCCAAGCAGTGGTGATGGCTCAAGTAATTGAGTTGCTATTGTCCATGTGGGAGACCTGGGTTGAGTTTCAAGCTCTAGACTTTGGCCTAGAGCTCAGCCCTAGCTGTTGCTGGCATTTGGAGAGTGATCCAGTAGATGGGAGAGCTCAGTGTGTCTCCCCACCTGTCTCTCAGATGAAATAAAAATAACCCAAAATTTGAAACAAATCAATGTCATGATAATATTTATCACCTAGTAGGTACCCAAAGTATATTTGTCCCTCTCCTCATTTCTCACCTGAAGCATAATAACAGTAAAGAAGTCTATGAAAAGACATTATTCCCCTGGTTTCAAGAGTAATCCTAAGAATTACATTTACAATGTTTTCAGCTCTGCAACAATTTTTACTCTGCATGGTGTATTAGAGTCTCCAGAGAACTGAACCAATAGAATGACTGCATCTATACAGAGATCTATGTTAGGAAATGAACTTATGTAATTATGGAGGGTAGCAGGTCCCGAGTCTGCAGGGTAGACCATCAGTCTGGAGACCTAAGGAAGACCCAATGCTACAGTTGAAGT
This sequence comes from Lepus europaeus, assembly GCF_033115175.1. Classification (NCBI taxonomy): domain Eukaryota; kingdom Metazoa; phylum Chordata; class Mammalia; order Lagomorpha; family Leporidae; genus Lepus; species Lepus europaeus. Next base: position 34,432,269 of record NC_084833.1, read on the forward strand.
CTGAAGGCTGTAGCACAGAACTGTCCCAGCTCAGGGGAGATCCATCTTTCTTTCTTTCTTTTTATTTATTTATTTATTTTTTTGACAGGCAGAGTGGACAGTGAGAGAGAGAGACAGAGAGAAAGATCTTCCTTTTTGCCATAGGTTCACCCTCCAATGGCCGCCGCGGTTGGCGCGCTGCGGCCGGCGCACCATGCTGATCCGATGGCAGGAGCCAGGTGCTTCTCCTGGTCTCCCATGGGGTGCAGGGCCCAAGCACTTGGGCCATCCTCCACTGCACTCCCTGGCCACAGCAGAGAGCTGGCCTGGAAGAGGGGCAACCGGGACAGGATCGGTGCCCTGACAGGGACTAGAACCCGGTGTGCCGGCGCCGCAAGGCGGAGGATTAGCCTATTGAGCCGCGGCGCCGGCCCCATCTTTATTTCTATTCAAGTCTTCAATTGCTACAATGAGACCAACCTACAGTATGTAGGACAATGTGCTTTCCTCAAAGTCCATCAGTTTAAATGTAAATTTCATCCTCTCCACAAAACCGCCAAAGAAACATTCAGAAGAATTTTTGAACAACTATTTTGCAACTATGACTCAGCTAAGTTGACACATAAAATTAACCATCAGATACACTTCAAAATCATGTCAAAGGAACTGCATTTGGAAACAGAGATGCAACCAGCTTACTAAACCAGATTTGAGAAATTAGAAGTGGGAGTTCTTGTTGGGGAAATTCCTTTCATCCATTGACTCTGGACCCTTGGGATTGGAGCTGGGGCAAAGGATGCAAAACAGTGATGGAGTATCCTGATTGCTGCATTACAAGCTATCAGCATTTGTCCCTCCACATGCAAGATCCTGTTCCCTTTGGATCAAAGAAGAATGCTTCTACCACTAAGATAGAGTGTCCATCATTCACTTCTCTACATGAGTTCACACGTGTCATTGCCCTCCCACCATGGTTCCCAATATCAATAACACATGGAATCTAGTGTTATCTGATCTTAACTTAAAGATAAAGGAGAGGGGTTGGCACTGTGACATGGTGGGTAAAGCCACCACCTGCAGTGCCGGCATCCCATATGGGTGCTGGTTCAAGACCCGGCTGCTCCACTTCTGATCCGGCTCTCTGCTATGGCCTGGGAAAGCAGTGGAGGATGGCCCAAATCCTTGGGCCCCTGCACCTGTTTGGAGACCCAGAAGAAGCTCCTAGCTCTTGAGGCCTATTAGGCAGTGAACCCGTAGGTGGAAGACCTCGCTCTCTCTCTGTTTCTGCCTCTCTGTAACTCCGCCTTTTGAATAAAATAAATTAATCTTTTTTAAAAAAGATAAAAAAGAAGTCTAGTTTTCATGTGATGTGTCATATTCCTCTAAATATGGCAAATGGAATGAGTGACATTTTTCTGGCACATGTCCTATACTGTATACTGTATTTTACATGTACCAATTGCTTTGAGACTCGCTATAAAATAGCTATGTAAGTTGTTTCTAAAGGCTGTATGCTGAAACACCTTTCTAAATGCTCTGTTTAATTTTTTCCCCACATTGTAATTCATTGTTGGCCTTTTCTACAGTGAATTGTTGGAATTAACCAATAAATCAGCAGGAAAAGACATGCCAATTTCCTTCCTAGTTGATAAATTACAGTGTGGGCTTGGCATAGTATGTTTTATTGTGTGTGTGTGTATGTGTATATAGCCACCCCTCCAAATCCAAATTTACTTTCCAAGAAATGCAAAACTCTTGAAGCTTCTACATTTCTAGCCAATTTTAATGGGCAAGGCAAATAAAATATTATATTGCTATCATGTATTATAAAAATCTACTAAATCAATCAATCTGTAGCAGTTATTGACATTTGGAAAATAATTCCATACTTATTCATATGCATTTGCCATATAAGTGATTTGCTTTTAGTTCTTCCACTGCATTTGGTTTTGTTCATCAAGATTTCCCTACCTCCCAGGCCTCAGCTTTTTGAATAATTGACTTGCTAGTTTTGCACTTACAGAGGAATGTTTCCTATTAATCCATGAATCCATAACTTCTCTAGATGATGCTATAATATTCTTTATTTAGCAAAATATTAATGTGGCAATGATTGTAAGTGCTCCTTTTACATGGGGAATGTTTAATTATCTATTCTCATGAAATATAAGTGGATCCTGTGCTCAGTAAGCTTACCATGTAGCCACTCGGCAAATACACTTACAAAATGGCCATGCTTGTCCGTAATAATGGCAAAGGAGGCTTAGTGACCTTGTGAGAAAGCACTGTGCCATCCATATGCACCAAGTGCTTCCCTCAGATTCAGCTCTCACTACTGTGCAGCAATGTGGGCAGAGAAGCCATTCAAGGTCACCCAGGACAAGCTGCTCTAAGATGCTACTTTCTACCTCTATGGGAGAGAAATGCTCCTTCCTTATAAGCTTTAGTATATGTGGTTCAAGTTCACCATCAATCAAATAAGGACACAAACATTTCAAAAGGCTTTTGTGAGGAATAATTGCAAAGTGACTTACACAGTATCTAGTATGGAGAAGGCTTTCCATAAGCGTGTGTTCTTTGTTCTGCAAAGAAAGAAATGAAAAGAGCCTTAGAAAGAATTTGGGAAATATTTAAACTAAAAGAGGAGAAAGGGAAAGCATCAACAAATCCCAAAACACTGGAGAAAAGGCAGTTAGGGTCCAAGATAGATAAAGACATGGATGCCAAAGGAAGTTGATATTCATGAAAGTTTCAAAACAAGTTTCTGAAAGAAAAGAGAGTCTGGGATAAGAAAAACTAAAATGGTCTTTTAAAAAACATTTATAATATAGTGTACATTGTGCTTTGTCACTATTCAGTGAGGTCAACATGTTAATACCAGGGGCAGGCCTTTTAAATAATCGAATCTGCTGATAAGCAGTAAAATATGAGAGAAACCTGGTTTCATAGAAAAAACACATGAAAAAAAGTCTAGCAGTTGAGTTGAGAGAAACCTCCAGATAAGGCACCATGTAATCTCAAATAGAATAGGAAAAATGTAGCTTGAATTAATGGAGAAAGAAGTGTCACTAGCAAAGTAGATTAAAGTGGTGCACTAATAAATTAAATCTGGATTGCTCGGCTCACTATAGGAGAATCACTTTAGGAAGAACTTAATGAACTAGAATGTGTCTAGATAAAAGCAGCCAAAATAATTTCTTTCTAAAAAAGCATATTAATTCCAAAGTTCAGAAACAGAAATTGTTTCTTTAACCTATGTGTTAATGAAAGTCCTAGCAGGGAACAATCTATTCCATATGGTTCGAGGGATTTAAATGAAGTGGACATTTCCAGAGGTGTGGACAAGGTTATGAGATTCATGGAGGAGAGATTGTCAGACATGTTCTCCAGTCCAGAGGGACATAACCACACCAAAAATACAGATATCAAGCAGGAGCAGGCAAGAAACTCCTAACCTCTCTTTTGTTCTTGCTTCTGTTCTCCAAATCTTTCTTGGTCTTCTCATTTCTCAGCGGGAATCAGCTCGTAAGAGAGTCCTTTGTAGAACTTTCAGCTTCCCAGGATGGATACAGAGCATGTAAGACAGAAAAGGAAATGCATCTTGGATGGTTTGGGGAAGAGGGAACCGATGTAGAAAACTCAGAAAAACATGGAAAGTAATATCCCTCAAAGATTTATAGAGCTGATCTATGGGACAACTACACAATGTCAGTAAACACAGGGAAGCAATTACTAAAGAACATTCTTACAATTCAACCAGCCTACCAATGCAAGGCCTGCTGTAGAACTTGGTAAGCTCCCTGTTCCTGTGGAGTTGATCAGTAGTTGGATGATTACCTGTCAGGAGAGTTGTAGATGGAGTTTCTGCTTAGGGTTCTTCAAACCCAAGGACACTAGTATTCACTGGTCTTCACTATTTTCTTCTCTCTAGCAAGACCATCTTAATGTTTCATCAAATGCTGCAATCTATCTGTTATCTCTTTTTTTTTCTACTTGCCTATTTTTAGGAGCCATTTTGATGATTGAGTAAGTAGAAGTTGATATCTTATGTTGAACCCTTCTTAAATATTATCAATCATGGTCAATTCTCTTACCCAAAGGTATATTTTTCTCCTTCTGGATTACCTATGATGTTTGGACATTTTCACCATTGCTTACTAAATTTAACAAGGCATTTAAATTTTTTAATTTTAAAGTTTGAGAGACAGGGGGAGGGAGAGAGAGAGAGAAAGAGAGAGAGAGAATGTGTTCCCATTCCCTGTTGTACTCTACAAATGCCTGCAACTGCGACATCTGAGATTGGACCAGGGCCAGAACCAGGAGATAGGAACACAATTCACATCTTCTCTGTGGGTGGTAGGCACCCAATTACTTGAACCTTAGGATCTGCATTGGTAGCAAATTGGTCTTGGGATCCAGAGCAAGGCATCAAACCCAGGCACGTGAATGTGGAATGTGGGATGCAGGTGACCACACTGTGAGGCTAAATGTAATTGGCCATTTTAAAATAACTATCACCCTCCAGAAGAAAGCTGTACTCATTGTTCTCATTGTTTCACATATGTCAGATAAGCCAGCTTGACTTCTTATTTATTTATTTACTTGAAATTTATTTATTTGAAAGCAGAGTGACAGAGGGAAGGCGATTCAGAAAGAGATTTTTCATCCACAGTTCACTTCCCAAATGGCCACAACAACCAGGTCTGTACCAGGCTGAAGCCAAGAGCTAGGTCCCTCTGGGTCTCCCACACATGTGGAAGGGCCTAAATGCTTGGGCCATCATATTCTGCTTCCCAGGAGTATTAGCAGGAAGTTGGATCAGAAGCAGAGTAGCAAGGACTCTAACCAACATCCCAATATGTGATGTTGGTATCCTAAGCAGTGACTTGATCTACTGTGCCACACTGCAGGCTCTGACTTCTCATTTCTTTTTCCAGAAAATGCTTTCAGCCTAGGTCGTGTTAAAAGCTTTTGACATCTATGGCTTTTGAATCCATATCATGACGACCACCTTCACCCCCAAAAAGCTAGCATATCCATGTGATTTTACAGCAGACACACAGGAATCAAGAAGGAGAGACACATGGTATCTTATTGGGAATCTGCCACTAATTTGTTTTATTTTTTACCTTGTTCAAGTCACTTTCGTTTTTCAGTACTCAGTACTCAGTACTCAGTTTTTCAGTACACATCTACCAAGTGAGGGGATTTGATTTGTTGATCATGGAGAAAAAAGATTAACATTAATGTTCCATTTCTCTTTTAGAATCCCAGGCGTCGTGTTTCATCTCTCTTTTCACATTTGACCCTTCTAGATTCAAGGTTTGCAAAAACAAGACAGCAGAACGTCATTTAACGTATTGCTCTTGTGTTTTTCATGCTAATCCACTCTTCATTTCATGTGGTAGATTTGGAAATCTCCTTTGTACCTATACAAACTCAATGTACTTTTGAGACCTTTTTTTTTTTTTTAAAGTATTTATTTCATTTTATTTTTAAGGCAGAGAGACAAAGACAGAAAGACATCTTCCACCCCTTGTTTGCCTCCCCAAATTCTAGCAACAGCCAGGGTTGGGCCATGCTTATGCCAGGAGCTAGTAAATTAATCCAGGCTCCCACATGGCTGGCAGGAACCCAAGTTTTTGTCTATCACTTGCTGCCTCCCAGGATGCATATTACCTGCAAACTGGCAGAGGAAGTAGACTCGAACCCGGACACTCTGATACGGGCTGTGGACAGTTGAAGCAGAATCTTAACCACTGTCTCAAACATTCACCTCTGAAAATTATTCTTGAGAATTTATTTGTAATTTGCAACCATTGGCCTGCTTAACACAAGTACATATATCTAGGCAACAATCATTCACAATACAGTAGCAAAAAATATGGACTCTCTTTTCCCCACTCTCCCTTTGACCTCAAGATGAGCCTGAGTAACCTTTAAAATAAAATCTTAGCTTTTGAATTTGTACCAGTATGACCACCTTCACCCTCAAAAAGCCACCAAAAATGTGTTTGGATTTCCACAAGCATAGTGGCTCCTTTTATTGAGCTGAAGTTCATCTTTTTTTTTTTTTTTTTTCAGGCAGAGTTAGACAGTGAGAGAGAGAGAGAGAGAGACAGAGAAAAAGGTCTTCCTTTTTCCGTTGGCTCACCCCACAAATGGCCACTATGGCTGGCGTGCTGCGCCGATCCAAAGCCAGGAGCCGGGTGCTTCCTCCTGGTCTCCCATGCAGGTGCAGGGCCCAAGCACTTGGGCCATCCTCCACTGCACTCCCGGGCCACAGTGGAGAGCTGGCCTGGAAGAGGAGCAACCGGGACAGAATCCGGCGCCCCAACAGGGACTAGAACCTGGGGTGCCGGCACCACAGGTGGAGGATTAGCCTAGTGAGCCGCGGCGCAGGCCAGTTCATCTTTCTTTATAAGCATTTTCTGTCTTTGGCATACCCAGCAGAACAATGAGGACAAAGAAATAAAGAGAGGCTCAAATAAAGCTAAAAAGGGGGAAATCTTCCAGGGGCATTAGAAAACATCCAATTATAGTTGCTGTATACTGATTCTAATTCTAGAAAGTTCTGCAAAAGAAAGTCCTGTCTTGACCTTCCCACAAATGCTGGGGGTTCTAACCCAGGGTAGCACTCTGCCTGCGATGCTAATTGATTCCTCTTTTTCAGCCCAGCTCCATTAAGCAGTACTGCACACATTTAGAGCCTTTGATGGCTATCAGTGAGTTAATCTAATAAATCTCACCTGTGAGCTTAATTAATGTTTATAAAATTCCTCAGGATCTTGGAATGAAAGAAGCTAAATGCTCCAATTGGAAAGTGTAACTGTTATTATTGTGGTTTCTTTTCATTGAGCCCAGGCCTCCGGTCTAAGGCATTGATGGTCATGAGACTCCAAGATTCATTAATTTCAGCTGACTCTTAGGAGGACTTTTGAAGACTGTGCGAATGATCCTGGGAACACCTCATTTCAATTTCTGTATAGTACATTATCTTTACTCATTAAAAAATTATCACAGTGATGGATTCTGCTTAATTTAAATTGACTTCTTTGTGGGGGGGAAAAGGCAATCAAAGTTAAGAATAGTTAAAAGGATTCCTAGGTGGGAGAGAGTGTTTCAGTGGGAAAATAAAATGGCTCCTTGACACTACACAGCAGGATTTTTGTTTTCTTTGATTAGAGAAAACATTTTCTCTGAAGGTTCTCTCTGAAGCCTTTTTGGCCAAATTGGTGAACTTATGTTAATAGGAAGGATGTTGTACCAACCACTTAAAAACAATCAAAATGAATATTCACTGCTCAAAGATGGAAACCAACAGATAATGTCTGAAACTGGTAAGAAAAATAGGGGTTATTATTGAGAGAAATGAAAGTATCTCTAATGGAGGAAATAAAGTTACCAGTAATTGGTCCTCGTTTGTCTATAAATGTTCTGCTTTTTAACAGACAGGAGTCCCTTTTTCCAGGAAACCTCTCAGTTCTGGGCTAACAGGAACAACTGGTCACCTTAGAAATCGACATGAAATTTAAGAGTGGTTTCTCAAAGGACTGAACCTAGAGATGTTGAAAATAACCATAGCTTTTCTTCATAAAAATTCCAGTACCCCTTGCATTTTAAGTCATCCAAATGCGTGACTTTGATTGCAAACGTAAAATGTTGATAGAATGCAATTTTAACAGAGAAGGAAGGTGAATGCATATGGATGAAAAGAAGCATCGAGCAGGAAGAGTAGTGGTGAATGGGGTCAAGAGTAAAAAGAACGCTGAATGCAATTTTTGTAGAACTCACAAGGGGCTGACGCCACAGCTCACTAGGCTAATCCTCCACCTGCGGCGCCGGCACACCGGGTTCTAGTCCCGGTCGGGGCACCAGATTCTGTCCCGGCTGCTCCTCTTTCAGTCCAGCTCTCTGCTGTGGCCCCGGAAGGCAGTGGAGGGTGGCCCAAGTGCTTGGGCCCTGTACCCGCATGGGAGACCAGGAGGCTCCTGGTCTCGGATCGGCACAGTACGCCGGCCGTGGCGGCCACTTATGGGGTGAGCCAATGGAAAAAGGAATTCCTTTCTCTCTGTCTCTCTCTCTCACTGTCTAACTCTGCCTGTCAAAAAAGAAGAAAAAAAAAAAACTCACAAGGAAACCTCAAAAAGCTCATGGAAATTTTGCAATATAATTTCTGCCATTTCCTGTGAACTTCTTAAGTGGATAAAGGAGGTACAGCCACATCCCAGAGGATGTTTTATTTCTGCACTCTTCCTTCTGTCCTTCCCTCTTCAGTATCACACTGCTCTTCTATTCATTGATAGTTTCAACTTCAACTCATGACATCTCGAGTCCTTCCTGACTAGTCGATTCTTTTTGCCTCTTAAGCCAAATTTCTAACTAGGACTTTCAAGTATTTTTTGGATGGTAAGACGTCTTAGTACTGCTAATTTGATTTAAGCTAGATTTGACTGGTAAGATGCAGGATCTGCACTGAAATTTGAATTTCTGATGAAAAGTAATTATATTGTGTGGGTGTGTTGCAGACATTGTCCCAAATATTGCATGGGACATGTTTATGTTTTAAAAAATATTCATTATTCATCTGAAACTCAAATCTGGGCATCCTTTTTTTGTTTTTGTTTTGTTTTGTTTTGCTAAATTGGTAACCCTAACATGCATCCCTTCCTACTTCCTGCCTCTTACGTAAATGGTGCTGTGAAAGGGTCAAGGAGTGGAAAGGATGAGGGTTCAATTTGTTGCTTGAATTTGTTATTTAACTTCCTTGAGCCTCAGTTTTTATATTTACAAATGAAGATGTAGATCTATGTTCTTTGTGATCATCTCCAATTATAAAATTCATAATTAAATGTACCTTGTTGGAGAATGTCCTTTCGATGACCAAAAAATAGTATACGAGCCACAGATGAAATCTCATGATCTGATCTGCCTCTTTGAAGACAGCAATGGGGAAAGGTTGAGCTCATCTCCACACTGGTGTTCTATCTGTGGCCAGAGCCTCTGAGGTAACATAGAGATTCCTGAGGGGCTAATATTGCAGGGTACATTTTATGACTGCTTTGGGATTAGTCAGCAGAGAATCTGACTAGACCTCAAGGGTTGAGTGGTTCCCAATGTGTCTGTGTGTTGAGGAAATAAATTTGAGTATTATACATGAGATATGGGTATGTCAAGTTTACTTCCAGAAACATGCATCTAGTTTCCATGGCCCAGTAATAGTGATTCACCTAATGTTATTATGTTGGGGAATTTCATGTTTTAATAGACTGAGCAATTTCTATGTATGAGTTGAATACCATTCCTTCAAATTTATAACTGGGAGTTAGTGCAATGCAATGGGAAAGTTCATGGGCTTTGAATTCTGCCAGATTGGAGTGCAAATACCAGTTCCCTCCCATAGTATGATATAACATTCACCAACTCACTTCATCATGATATATAAAACACGGAATGGCTCGAATTTAATGACTGCTTACCATGTTGCAATTCTACATTTTTTTGTCCACTTCAATAAATCTTCACTGTGTCTCTAAAATAAAGCTTATATAGTTATACTTATCACATAATTTTATACTTTTCAATTGTAAATGAGGAAACTAAACTTAAGACAGGCATAAAAATCTCACCAACATCTTATAGAATGTAGTGATGAAGCCAAAACTTGAAATCAAGGCCATCTGCCCCAATTCATGTTATTTCCACCACACTCATTGTCTTATATCCAGAAAATTTCTCTTTCCCTCTAGGGCCCTCTGTCTCTAAACACTTGTCTTTCCTAGGTTTGTTGTGAGAACTAAAAGACATTATATAAATAAAGCAGATAGCACCATGCCTAGCACAGGTATGTTCTCAGTAAATTGTTCTTTTCACACTGTCTTCATTTAACAATGATTAGCTATTATAATTAATGTTAACCTAAAGAAATATGACATAATTCAGGATATTTGCTTTTTTTTCTGATAAATCAAAAGAGTCGGTGGCATACAGACACTCAAATCTAGGGAACAAAAATCTCACAGGTTTGCAGTGTCTGCTCAACACATGTAAAATAGTAGAATGTCATTATTTCAGAGAAGGTGTAGACTAAATATGGCATATGGACCAAATGCAGCCAGACACCTGTTTTTGTAAATAAATGCTCCTTGGAACACAGCCATTTTCATTCATTTATGTATTGTCTGTGGTTGCTTTCATGCTATAGCAACAGAGCCAAGGAATTGTGACACGACCCTGGAAGTCTAAAATATTTACTATTGACCCTTTAGAGAAAAGGTTTACCAACCTCTCTTGTATGCCATTCAAATTCAACACTTTGTAATGACTGGATAGCTTGGAATGAAATCAGGCTTCAGTTTTAGAGAATATATGATTTAATGGATCTTAGAATCCGTGTGTTGGGCGAGCATTACAGTAGTCTCCCTAACCCATGGGGGATATGTTCCAAGACCTCTGGTGTAGTGTAATCTTAATATCAAGAACAATACTGAAATATTTGCTTTACTATATGCCCTATAGCATTGCCCCATGTATGAAAGTTAATCTGTACTTCCATATTGTATACTCCTGTGCTTCCTGTGAATCACTATCCATTTGGTTTGGAATCATTATTAAATAAAATAAGAGTGTCTGTCTTGACATGAGCACTGTAATGTAAATCTGATATTGAGATGGCTGCTAAGTGGCTAATGAGCAGGTAGCATATACAGTATAAATACATCAGACAAAAGAGTGATTCACATCCTAGGTGAGACAGAGTGAGATGGCCCAAGATTTCATACTAAGAATGATATGCCATTTAAAATTTATGACTGGTTTATTTTTGGAATTCTCCATTTAATATTTTTGGACTGTGACTGACTACAGATAACTGAGACCTTATAAAGCAAAACCATGATTAGGACGGGACTACTTTACCAAAAACTGAGCCAGTATAGCTATACATGACCAATTTCCAAATGTGCATATAAGTAAATGCTATTGTGACAGATAAAATGAATCACATGAAAGTTTTATTAAATTCATAGGAGCTTTGAGTCATTCAACCAACAAATAATAAATTAAATTTTTCCATGAAAATTTTCCTAGAATTATTTTTTGAAAAGTAGACTTCGGACAGGCATTTGGCCTGGCAATTAAGACATATCTCTATACACCAGCATCCCATATTTGGAGTTCCTGGGTTTGAGTTCTAGCTACACCCTGTTTCGGCTTGTTATTAATGCAGCCCTGGTGAGCATCAGGTGATGGCTCAAGTCTCTATGTCCCTGTTACCCATGTAGGTCACCTTGATTGAGTTCCAGGCTCCTGGTTTTGACCTAGCCCAGCCCCAGAGTTTGTGGGCATTTGGAAAGTGAACCAACTGATGGGAGGTATCTTTCTCTCTGTATTTCAAATAAAATAAATAATAACTTCTAAAAAGGTTCACGGGTACAGTGGCCTTCAGGTGTGCCTTGATTCAGGGCTCAACCAATGACAGTAGTGTCAGGCTGCTGGTTTTGCTTTTTGTGGATTAGTTACATTTCAGGCTTTGTAAATTGCAGTCTTGTTCCTCAGACCTTCAAGGTGGCTACAGATTCAGGCTTCTCTTGTACGCTCTGCCAATTACACTGGTAGAGGAAGAACCTTGCTTTCCTAAGAAGCAATTAACTTCTTCTCACATTGTCTCTAATCCCCAAACCAATCCAGGAGAGAAAATGGGCTGACTGGTGTAAGGCAATCCAGATGTATCCTTGGAGCAGGACCAGTGTACATTCCATTCTGAAATCTTGGCTGAAAGTGGAGAAGGACTTATCCTGTCCTGTCGAGTGCAAATTAGTCCACAGAACCTCTAGTTTCTTCTACCTTCACCTTGCTTCCCTGGTGGGAGGGAGTAGTAAAATATGAGGTGGTGCAGCCCCAGTCTCAAGGAACATCTAAGAGCATAAAGGAACCAGCACTCATTTGTCCACAGTCAGAGCAGGGTGTTTTCTGGGGTCTTGGGGTCCTGGCAGATGGGAAGGTATGGCTGGTATTAGAAACAAATATTTTGCTAATGGAGCGTCTCCAGCTGTGGCTGCCTGGAAAACATGAACCAGACTTGCACAAAATGGGAGTATGTCTACCTGGCAGGAAGGCAGATGGGTCGATTTCTGTTTCATGGTACAAAGCTGTCACACATGGGGCCCGAAGCAATTAGTTCTTCCTATAAGGCGCTCTTCTGGGATTGAAACCAGGAAATGAGCATCTTCCAACCTCCCAGGAAAATTGTTGTGGAGCTCTATAGAAGCAGCAAGGATCAGGATCGGCTCTGGGCTTCCTATTCAGGAGCCTCAACCATGTACTGGGTGAGGGAAGGAGGTAAAGAGTGCAGGCAACCTATTGAATGGTTCTGATCAGCACACTGGGCAGCTGGAGGGTCTGGCTGTCTCATATAAAACAAAAGAAATGCTCTTGGCTTCTAGGGCTTGTCACAGCCTGGGGCCCTCAGGACGGAAGACACTATTGGGGTTTTAATACTTATGAAATTGTGAAACATTCAGAAATGTATGAGGCATATAAAACAGGTGCCCTTAATTCAGATTTAACATAGTCTGACATTTTGACATATTTGCTTTAGATCTTTTTTAAAAGAAATTCTTCTAATCACTAAAAGCTCTTATAGCCTTCATCTATCTCTTTGTCTTCCTCCTTTCCCTAAACAAAGTGATGATGTAACTTCTACATTCACTGCAAAACGCAGGTTTTCATTAGTGGTTTGCAGCCGTGTTTTTCTAATTTTTCAAATTTAACATTGGCGTGGGATTTGGTACAGTTTTTTAAGATGCCACTTGGAACACCCCTATCCCATATTGAAGTGCCTGAGTTTGAGTCCTGTCTCCCCTTCTGATCTAGGTTCCTGCTAATGTGAACCCTGGGAGATAGCAGGTGATGATCCAAGTACTTGGGTCCCTGTCATCTATGTGGGAGATCTAGATTAAATACTAGGCTACTGGCTTCAGCTTAACCGAAGCCCAGGTGTTGCAGGCATTCGGGAAGTAAACTAGCAGATGGGAGATCTCTCTGTCTCTGTCTCTCTTTCTTTCTGAATTTTTTTTTTTTTTTAACTTTTATTTAATGAATATAAATTTCCAGTATACAGCTTATGGATTACAATGGCTTCCCCTTCCCATAATTTCCCTCCCACCCGCAACCCTCCCCTCTCCCGCTCCCTCTCCCCTTCCATTCACATTAAAATTAATTTTCAATTCTCTTTATATAAAGAAGATCAATTTAGTATATATTAAGTTAAGATTTCAACAGTTTGCACCCACATAGAAACACAAAGTGAAACATACTGTTTGAGTACTAGTTATAGCATTAAATCAAAATGTACAGTACATTAAGGACAGAGATCCCACATCAGGAGCAAGCGCACAGTGGCTCCTGTTGTTGACCCAACAAATTGACACTCTAGTTTATGGCACCAGTAACCACCCTAGGCTGTCGTCCTGAGTTGCCAAGGCTATGGAAGCCTTCCAAGTTCCCCGACTCTGATCATATTTAGACAAGGTCATAAAAGACAGGGTGAGGATAGTAACCAATGATCCTAAGAGTGGCATTTACCAGGTCTGAACAATTATACAGCATTAAGTGGGGAAGAGGACCATCAGTACACATAGGTTGGGAGTAGAGCCATTGGTGGTAGAGTAGAGGTTATGATTACAAAGGAATGAGGCCCAAGTGTACTAGACAGGGTCTAGAACAAAGGACAGAGTCATTATTAGAGGAGCTAAGAAAGGTGTTGTCTAAGCTACAATTAAGTTTTCTGATTGAGAGGCAAATAGAACCTGATAGACGGGGCTTGATAATAATCTGGTGGGCTTTAGGCCTTGTAAGTTAAGAGGCCCAGACCTATCTATCTCTTCACATGGGGTATATCCTAAGGGAGGTGTGAACCTCCTAGGGGAAGGCACTCTGTTGACTTTCATTACTTGGCTGGCCTGGGAGGAGAGCTGGCCAGGTAAAGGCAGGGGTCTGAATTTTTAATGAAAATAATGAAAAAATGATGAAAATAAAGAAATAAATTTTTAAAAGTTTACATCAGGGACTGTCATTGTGGCATAGTGGTTAAAGCCACTGCCTGTAATGCCAGCATCCTATATGAGTACCTTTTTGTGTCCTGGCTGCTCCACTTCTGATCTAGCTTCCTGCTATTAATAGCCTAGGACACAATGGAATATGGTCCAAGTATTTGGGCCCCTGATGCCCACATGGGAGACCTAGATGAAGCTCCTGTCTCTTGGCTTTGGCCTGGCCCATAAATGGCTGTTACAGTCACCTGGGGAGTGAATCAGTGATGGAAGAGCTCTCTCTGTCTCTCCTTCTCTCTGTAATATTGAATTTCAAAATAAATAAATAAATCTTTTTTTAAAAAGTGCCTCAAAGGCATAATATTATACATATTTATCCCTTGACTATTGAATATTTTCAAATGTGTTTAATATATGTCCATGTTGATAGTGCATTTATTTTAATTGATGACTAATATTTCAATGAATTTTATTTATATACAAGCATAAAATTATATCACATAAAATTATATCAGTGATAATGTACATTGTTATAGTGTTTCTCTTTAAGGAAAATACTCCAAAGATTTCAGAACTAACATGATGTTTTGCTAGAGGTTTTGACATGTTGCCTTTATTGTGAAAAGGAACTTTCCTGAAATTTTGAATTTGCTAATAACTTTTCCTATTTAACTAAATTTCTCTTTTGCATCTAATGAAAAGACCATATAAAATTTCTCTTTTAATCTGCTAATAGAATGATCCTCTTTGCTAGGTTTTTAAAGCAGAGACCGCTTGTTGATTATTAAATAGTCGTTCTTCCCTATTCCTCTTGCTAATCAAATCCCGATTTGGGGTGGTGCAGCAATGGTGAAAGCTAGTTATGATTGTACTCTAAGCAACTTTTGCAGCTTCCTTGTCAGCTAGAGGCAGTAATCTGGGCAGTCTGACTGGTGACCTGTAAATGGGATTCTTTTGGGAAAACACAAGGGGAAATAAAAAGGAAAAACATTAAAGACACCATCGTTCTTCTCTCTTTCATTCTTGAACTTGGGAAATGTTGGAGCTGCCAGCAGCCCTAATACAACCTGAGTAAAATACGAAAGAATTGCCGTTTCTAATGTTAATGGGCCACTGAGCCAGGATGAGCAACAGCCACTTCCAGCTTATTTGTTGCATGAGTATAATAAATGCCTATCTGATCAAGCCATTCTAAATAAACTTCCTTTTGCTTGAACCTGAACATGTTTCCAAGAAAGTTTCAATGGATCGCTTCTCAGCCTTTTGGCTAAGATCAAGTGTAGTATCTGTTCTTATCAGTTTAATATCTGATACGTCCTCTATCCGACGACATATTAAAAAAAAAAAAAGAAAGTTTCAATGATAAATATTTTTGCATTCTTGAAATAATCCCTATTTTGTCATATATTTTATTTTATTTTTATTTTTTAAAAATTTGTTTATTTACTTGAAAGCCAGAGTTACACAGAGAGAGAAGGAGAGGCAGAGAGAGAGAGAGAGAGAGAGAGAGAGAGATATTGAGAAAGGTCTTCCATCTGATGGTTCACTCCCCAGATAGCTGCAACAGCTGGAGCTGCGCCAATCCAAAGCCAGGAGCCAAGAGCTTCCTCTGGGTCTCCCAAACGGGTGCAGGGGCCCAAGGACTTGGGCCATCCTCTACTGCTTTCCCAGACCATAGCAGAGAGCTAGATTGGAAGTGGAGCAGACAGGATGCGAACTAGCACCCAAATGGGATGCTGGCACTGCAGGCGGCAGCTTTACCCACTACGCCATAGCACCGGCCCCCTTGTCATATATTTTATATAATATTTTATTTATTTTGCTAATATATCATTTAAATTTTTGCATTTGTGTTCATTGATGAAATAGCTCTATAATATTTCCACTGAGTGCTATCTGGATACATCAAAAATCCATGGAAAAATGAAGTATAAGATACTTATTTTGGTGCAAATAAATTTAAATACATGCATAGTTTTTTATAGGATGCATTTTTCTTTAAGTACTTTAAAATGCCCTCTTTTTTCACATTTTAATAGACTCATAACAATAGATGGGTCATTTTTCTTCTCATCCTAATCTTTGGAATAACTCATATAAAGTCAACCTTATGTGTCATATTAAAGGTATCTGTCCAGGTCTGAAATTTTTTTTTTGAGAGAATGAATACAATGCTTCATATTAATTTAGTTCCTTAAATGATTGTAGAACGATATTTCAAAAAGTTTGTGGAAAACAAAAATATTAATTTTAGGGCAAAGAAATTGGAATTCCATGCACAGTTTTTTCATAATACACATTTCCCACCAATTTTTTAGAGGCTCCTTATATATAAATATATATATTCTAATATGCTTCTTTTTATTTAATTTGGATACATCACCACTTATTTCTGCTCAATTCTTTGCTTTATATAAGATTCTAAAAGTAGGGGAGTAAAGCTGATCACAATATTTTCTTATGATCTGCCATCTTCACTGTGTCTAGATTTCCCCTCTTATTTTCATTCCTTTTCCCATGATCAATCTTGTTAAGTTGGGTTTTTTTTGTCATCAACAAATTTATTTATTTTGAAAAACAACTGCCTTGGCTCCTTTCTGGAAGTTAGGAATAGCTTACAGACGTATAAAAATGAAATTAATTCTAGTGTGCATGTGACAAAATACTTAGTTCTCTTTTATAAAGAATAAAATGATCCAAATCAGTGCAATTCTGGATGCATTCATCTTTACAAAGACTCAATCTTTTAAGCAGATTTATTTATTTATTTGAGTTACAGAGACAAAGGCAGAGGGAGAGAGAGAGAAAGAGGTCTTTCATCTTCCATCTGGTTCCCTCCCCAGATGGCTGCAATAACCAGATCTGCACCAATCTGAAGCCAGGAGCTTCTTCTGGGTCTCCCATGCAGGTGCAGGGGCCCAAGCACTTGGGCCATCTTCTACTGCTTTCCCAGGCCATAGCAGAGAGCTAGATTGGAAGTGCAACAGCTGGGACACAAACTGGTGCCCATATGGGATACCAGCACTGCATGTGGCAGCTTTACCCTCTACACCACAGTGCCAGCCCCATGGCCTTCTTCTAGCCAAAGAAGTGCCACAAGACCACCCCAAGACCCAATTTTTGATTTTCAGTTGCTGCTTTTTGCTTTCTATGTTGTTATTTGTGCATTTATTGTTTCTTTCCATTTACTTCAAGTGTACACTGTTCTATCTTCTTGAGCTGTTTGCTGTACCGATTTTCAATTTTGTTTAGTTTAAAATTTATATATTTAAGGCTACAATCTTCCCTTCAAGTTTTTCTCCAGTTGCATGCTGATTATTTTGATATGAAGTGATTTCACTGTCATTCAGGTCCAAATATTCCAGAAATTCCCTTATAATTTCTGCATTAACCCATGAATTATTTACAAGCATGTCCCTAAGTTTTAAAGTAGTTGAGACTTTTACCTGTTTTTATAATTGATCTCTGATTTTATTGCATCATAGAATGTGGACTAAAGGATAGCAATTCTTTAGTATCTGTTGAGATTTCTACGCCAAGGGTACTGATCAATTTTTGTATATGCAGTGGCCTTGAGAAGAATAGATAATCTCTGTTGGGTACAGGATTATATATGTCAATTAGATCAAAGTTATTGATTATGCTATTCAAATATTTCTTGTGCTTAGCTAATATTTTTATTTCACTATATAGTTTGAGTGGGTATAATTGAAAAATCTTTATTATAATAGTGCAATTGTCATATATATATTGTAGTTTAGACATACAGAATCAGAATGGTTTTATTTCTACTTTTTAAAAGAATTTAGTCGTAAAAAAGATCACTATTTTTTCCTGAAAGTTCAATGGTAATATGACAACCTGTTTTTAAAAACTTTTTTAAGGTATTTGCCATGAAATTCCAAACATTATTAAAGGATCATGCCCATAACACAAATTCCCTTTGTTTTTCTGGCCCCTTTGTTTTTTTCAGATTGTGTGTGTCCCTTCCCCAATATTCTGTAAGCTTTTCATTTCAATGCAAATATGTTCAGATTGAGTAATTTTGTGAATTCATCTGTTTTTCTTGTAAGTGTTACTTCTTTCCTTCATTTCATTGGCTGGCTTTACGATACTTTTGGTTAATTTTTTTATTATGAGTTCATATTTCGAGGGAGTGGTAGCTGTTGCTTGGTTTTATAAACAGAAGTCTGTGAATCCTGTGTCGTGAGTGTCTCTGAAGAACTCATTACTACTGACAAGAGAGATTTGTGATGGCCATGGGCTCAGAAGCTCCTTGGCATTCTTCGTGCAAGCCGCCTCGAGAGTCTTCAGTCAGCCTATGCATCACACAGCCATTTCCTACTAGAATCTCGCTGCTCTCCTCTTCTGTTCCCATCCCTGCTGTCCGGTTCTTGTTGAAAAACAAGGCCTTAGATCCTATTTACATGAGAAGTGAACAGAGCCTGGAGTTTTGGCTTGGCATCTATTTTTCTTTAGCACTTGAATATATTGTTCCACTGTCTCTTATGGAATTTGCCCTTTGAAAACATTTTCCAGCAAAATAAATTTCTTCTAACTTCCCTGTGTTATCTTTTCTGAATCACAGAAACTCTTAAAAATCTTCTCAACACTAAGATCTTTGAATCTATGATTAACAGAACTATGTTTTTTGTTTTTTTGTTTGTTTGTTTGTTTTTTGACAGGCAGAGTAGACAATGAGAGAAAGAAAGGTCTTCCTTTGCCGTTGGTTCACCCTCCAATGGCCACTGCGGCCGGCGCGCTGCGGCCTGCGCACCGCGCTGATCCGAAGCCAGGAGCCAGGTGCTTCTTCCTGGTCTCCCACGCGGGTGCAGGAGCCCAAGCACTTGGGCCATCCTCCACTGCCTTCCCAGGCCACAGCAGAGAGCTAGACTGGAAGAGGAGCAACCGGGACTAGAACTCAGTGCCCACATGGGATTCCGGTGCTACAGGTGGAGGATTAGCCAAGTGAGCCACGGCACCGGCCCTCTTTAAGTCATTTTAAAGACCACTTTCAGCACCCAAGCCCAGCACTCACTTTTTTAGAAAATAGCAGTGCTGACAAGGTCTTGGTTCTTTGGCAGGGATGTTTGTTAGGTAAACATTGTTTTCTATAATAGGGTTTGAAAATATTAGCTTTTGGAGTCAAATAGAATTGAGTTTGTTTCCAACTTCACACTTACCTGTATATGAATGACCTTGAAGATATCAAACTTAGATATAATTAGTTTCTCATATTGGAAAATGATGATAATTATAGATATATCATAGACTTTCTGCCCAAAAATGCCTTAAATGGTTAACTATCAGAAATAAAAATGAGACCTCTACAAATTTTAAAGTTTTTATGTTTTCTAGAACACATCGATACTCATTACACCCAAACAACATCAAATCACATAATAAAGTGTATAATTTCTTCAATAGCTAACTTTGCAAGTCCAGCTTTAGAGCAGTAATGATGTCATAGGCACTCACCTCCCAGGCTTCAGCACTCTGTGGGCTACATAGAATCCACGTCAGTCTCTGTAAATGCAACGCATGCAACAGAATGGGTATAAACTGAGGTATCTTCAAGCATTGAATTACTATAATCCACTAGGCTCGTCTCTGAATCAGCCATCCATGAGCTAGTACTAAATTTAGCCCATCCCTGCCATGTTCAAACTATTCAGTTGGTGTTACTGTATTGCCATAGTTGTACATCTTTCTCATCAGTTAAGTTTTTATATTTGATTCTACAAAAGATAAAACTCACCTTTCTTGTTTTGTCACCTGCAACTGATTTCATGTTTAAATGGCCATATACTGCTTTCACAATGAAGTTTAAATTTTATTTATATCTCCTACATATTCTCATCCCTATTCCTCCATGAAATAAATCTAAGTGGCTTGTGGCTTCAGCAGAAGACAATATGTCATTGAACAATCACTTACACTTCCAAAAGAAGATAAATCATTAAGAAGTTAAAAGATGGTGTTTTAGGCACTGAAAATTCACTAGAAAGGTTTTGATGTCTTGAATTTTTCTTTAGAAGAAAAGTAGTCAAAACTCATTATAATATCAATAACAGACTTACAGTTCTTAACATACATATTCAGATTTTTCTCCCCAAGTTTTATGTAACTTGATTTTCTCTTCTTTAAGTGACCTTTGTCCTAGAATTTAAAGGCAGCATCTAATGAGCATGAGAGTCTGTTGTCTGTAGAAACTGTGACAAAGTAGCATCAGAGATTTTAATGAGAAGAGAAAAAAATACCAGGAGAAAAAAAAATGGTAGAATCCATTGCTCGTTTAGATCAAAGTTAGTAAAAATATTTACTTTTGGAGCATGGCAAGGTCAAATCTTCATCTCCTTCATATAAAACTACCTTTCAAACGTGCCTGCATGCAATCACATGGAACTGTGGAAAACAACTCTTTTTACTCTTCTATTTCTGCAGTTGACCAACAGAATAATGAACATGCCACCAAGTGCAACCATCGACGCGTGGTTCTTGATGTTTCCTGAAAGGATCAAGTGCAGTCCGATTCGCTGGTAAGTCACCTGGTGGTGATTCTGCCTCTGTATGCTAGGCTGTATCAAGCGAGTGCTCTCACCAGACACACACTGTCCACCAGTGGAGTCGCCACACGTGTCACACTGTGAGCTGAAATATGCAAATGTCTCTAAGAAAACACCTGTGGGCCTGTGTTTCATTATGGGACTCATCTGTAAAATCTCACTCTCCAATCCTCTCTTTTCCTCAGTGCTGAGCACGTAGACAGTAGAATTCTTCTAAAACAATATTTGTAATGTAATACATCCCCAGGGGCAAGGGACCCTCTAAGTAAACCAAATATTTAAATTAAATATAAGTGATGACAGCAATGAGCATGGCAGGATTCAGATTAGCCTGAAAAGAACAAATAGCATCCCTTTTTCAAAGCCCCTTTTTAAAAAAAGAAGCATTCCTTACCATTTCTGATCCTCAACTTGATCACACGTATGAAAAGCTTTTTGGTGGGGCAGGTGTTGTGGCAAGTGGGTTAAGCCACTACCTGTGACGCCAGCATTCCATACGGGTACAGGTTTGTGTCCCAGCTGCTCTGCTTCCCATCTAGCTCCCTGCTAATATTCCTGGGAAAGCAGCGGAAGATGGCCCAGGTGGGCACCTGTCACCCACATGGGAGATCCAGAAGCTCTTGGCTCTTAGCTTTCATGTGGTCTAGCTCTGGCTGTTGCAGCTATCTGGTGGGAGTGAAACAGTGAATAGAAGATTCTCTCTCTCTCTCTGTCTTTCCATCTCTCTCTGACTTTCAAATAAGTAAATAAATAAATCTTTCAAAAAATCTGTTTTAAAAGTTGTTCTTTAGCTTAAAACTAGGGAATAATACATATTTTATTATGTTGGTTTCAATGACTTATATTGAACCTATGTAAAAAATAACATTTCCAAAGCTGCTGATAATTTCTAAAAGGTCACAGAAAAAGAGATACATACAAAATGATAAAATTTATCATGTGGGTATTAGTACATGGAAAACAAAACTGGATATTCCATTATTGTTAAAACACAGTCGCTTTCTCAATTGAATTACCTAGTGATTAACAGAGAGATATTTTAGAGGGCAGATAAGGCAGTCCTGATACGGTTTAACCAAGCAAGTTGTGAGAAGTGGGAGACAAAAGAGAATATAAAATTTCAATATTATGACCTAAATGTTTGAAAGTCAGATAAGAATGTCCACTCTAAAGAAAATGAAATACAGCAAAAAAAGATCAGGTCACAGTGTTTGGACAAAGGAGAATTTATTCATTTTTTATGATGTGAGAATAAAAGCATTGTTTTATTTCTGCCTTAAATAATACATATTTCACTGTGTGAAAATAAGAAACTAAAGCTGAATCTACTTTTATGTCCCACTTAATTGTTTCCTTGGCATGAGACAACAAATTAACAGAGACTTAATTAGCTATGGTTTCACTTATATAGTTTTGTGAGCATTTATAATGTGCAAAATCCTCTTAGAGTCTATCAGATAGTTTAATTCCACCATGCCTGGTAAACTGGCCAAGATTATTATTCTCCCCACTTTATAAAGTAAGGAAAAATGCTCGAAATGTCAGGCATGTTTGAGCCAAGGTGATGAGTTTGTCTCATGAATGTGCAGCCCGGGGTCTTCTCCAGTAACTTGCATTCTTCCTATTGCGTCTGCTTTTCACTTGACTTGGCTTTGACTCAGTCACTGTGGAGCTCACCGTGTCCTACGCTGGTAAACCATTTTTACTGATGCAAATTCAGGAAGCTTCTAGCCAAAACAACTGGTGTTGCTCTGGTTTAAGATTTACATCAAAAGAATTGTGAAAACTTCTCTCTCCCATGACTATTTTCGATTCAAATGAGCACTTATCCAATGGGTAAGATAATTTCTGATATGCACATAGGATCTGAGAAGAAAAGCACCATGTTTTCTATCATTTGTATATGTAGAAAAGCAATCTGAAATAAACTCATGATAGTCCCTTGCAAAGTGCTCCTTCTTTGCTTTGGGATAATAGTACATATTGTCTTACTGACCCTGACAACAAGAGAGGAAAGAGGGCCTCTGAGTCTCTATGCGCTAATCGTGGTGTTGAGAATTGAGAAAGTTGCTTGTTCTATTTGTTTGTTTGTTTTACTTTAACTATGTAAATAGCAAATAGACTGATTTTCATAGCAGAAATAGTGGTGTTTTTTTCTTTTTTCAGCAAAGTTCATGATCCTAGTAGTTAAGACATACAAGGATTCACTTTTTAAAAACAAATGGCAAAGAGGTATGAATGATGGAAATTCAAAGCACATAATTGTAGGAGAGCTCAAGGACATTTTTTCCTGCAGTTTTTGACAAATATTTTCCCATTTTTATGTAAATACCCAGGAAGCATGGTTTGTTCATTTGCTACAGAGAAGGAACTGCTTCCCTTTACCCCAAACAAAAGTAAATGGATCTCTAATGCAATTACATGGAATTGCATCAGGTAATTAAAGAATTATAGGCAAAAAGTTTTGGCAGAAAAATTGCAAAGAAAGTTTGAGACTTTTAAATTGTTTATGACAAAGTCTAAAGAAGCCATGTTGTGAAAGTGGATATAATCAACATAATAATCAAAACAGACAATACATGCAGAGTGCCTGCTTGGGACCAGGCACTGTACTGTCAGGATGCACCACAGAAAACAGAATCAGGCCCTGTGTGGACTGAGGGTATGGAAGCTGGGCGAGGTGGTCCGCCCAAGAGGACGCTGGAAGGAAGCAGTTTCCCTATTGTTCTGATCCGTCTAAGGGATTTGGGGGAAAACCCGGAAATCTGGCTCCTCTCTCCCTCCATGGTTTGGACAAGTTCACATGTCTTTCGGGTATTTTAATTGGTAAAATGGGAGAGGGAGGAGGAGGAGGGGTGGGAGAGCGGTTGGGAGGGCGGGAACGGTGGGAAGAATCACTATATTCCTAAAGTTGTACTTATGAAATGCAAGAAGTCTGTATTCCTTAAATAAAAAGGTTTCTTTGGAGGAAAAAAATAAATAAATAAAGTGATTATGTCACAAGCAAAAAAAGGAATTATGAACTCAGTATTTTTTTTAAGATTTATTTATTTATTTGAAAGTCAGAGCTACAGAGATGCAGACACACACACACACACACACACAAAGGTCTTCCATCCACTGCTTCACTGCCCATATGGCCGCAACGGCTGGAGCTGAGCCAATGTGAAGCCAGGAGCCAGGAGTTTTTTCCAGGTCTCCCATGTGGTTGCAGGGGCCCAAGCACCTGGGCCATCTTCTACTGCTTTCCCAGGCTGTAGCAGAGAGCTGGATGGGAAGTAGAGCAGCAGGGTCTCTAACCGGCACCCCTATGGGATACTGGCACTGCAGGCAGTGGCTTTACCTGTTATGCCACGGTGGTGGCTTCACCCACTACACCATAGTGCCCGCCCCAAACTCAGTATTTCTTAATCTGTAGTTGACAAACTCCTGAGGTAAGAAAGGGGTGAGAATGGGCCTGGGGGTTCACCATAAGTGAACCTGTAGACTGAATTCCCAAATGTGTTTTGCTTATATATGTGCTTCTATTTTATAGATGTGTAGATTTTTTGTAGAATATTAAAATAATCTTAGAATTTATTTCTGAATTCACAGATTCGTTGTCATGATGTATACCCTCTAACAATAAACTAAAAAAGAGTTATTACTACTAAGTCAGAAATCCTGAAAATATTTTTACATAAAATTAGGGCTTTGCTTCTTCAAAGTTAAGAAATCGTAAGTCAAGACACTATCTTAAAACCGTCACAGTTATAAATTACTTTGATAGCAAAAGACAATTTAAATGATTTGACTATTAAATTTTAAAAGTCGTAGGAGTAGGCCGGCGCTGTGGCTCAATAGGCTAATCCTCCCCCTGCGGCGCCGGCACACCAGGTTCTAGTCCCGGTCAGGGCGACGGATTCTGTCCCGGTTGCCCCTCTTCCAGTTCAGCTCTCTGCTGTGGCCCGGGAGTGCAGTGGAGGATGGCCCAAGTGCTTGGGCCCTGCACCCACATGGGAGACCAGGAGAAGCAACTGGCTCCCGGCTTCAGATCAGCGTGGTGCGCCGGCCGCAGCGCACTGGTCGCAGCGGCCATTGGAGGGTGAACCAACGGTAAAGGAAGACCTTTCTCTCTGTCTCTCTCTCTCTCTCTCTCTGTCCGCTCTGCCTGTCAAAAAAAAAAAAAAAAAAAAAAAGTCGTAGGAGTAGTACATTTAGATTTCACTACTTGTATGTAATTTTCACATATTGCTTGTTTAACAAGGACAGTGAGTGCCCCAAATGATTCGAGATGGTTACTGACAAGTAGAAGCTGGTGGGTAAAGCAATGGCTGCTCCCTTTGTCTCAGTAATAGTTTTTACCTATATCAGCTATTTGCATGAAAACTTAGGAACTCTTAGCTTCTGTCTAGTTTAGATGTTTGAAGAAAATTTATAGCACAAATTAGCCTGTGGATGTTTCATTAAATAAGACTTCTCTCATTCTGCTCACTCAGAGTAGATTGGCTGATTTTACTTAAAATAGACAAGGGCTGTACCTATAGCCTTAAAGATTGTACAAACAACTCTTACAAGAATGTTGCCCCAGAGAGATCAGATGGCAGCTCCAACCAAATTTATGGCCTTGCTTGGGAATGAAGTGCACCATTCTCCTTTTACTTAAATGTCACAAATCAAAGTTACCTGAATTGGGTATCTAACTTTCACCATCACCACTAAGGAAGCTCACTGGCTGGTGCACAGCCAGTGGGACTGTCAGCTCTTACAAACTTCCTAAAGGACAAAGTGATCACCTGCAGTAAACTTATTTGACTAAATCATTTCTCTTCTAAGAATTTGTCACACAAAAATAACAACATATGCAAAGCATTTAGATTGAAAGATATTTAGAGGGCTGGCGCTGTGGCATAGTAGGCTAAGCCTCTGCCTGTGGCATCTGTCATTCCATATGGGCATCAGTTCATGTCTAGGCAGCTCCTGTTCTGATTCAGCTCTCTGCTTATGGCCTGGGAAAGCAATGAAAGATGGCCCAAGTGCTTGGGCCCCTGCAGCTGCGTGGGAGACAGGGAAGAAGCTCCTGGCTTCTGGCTTTGGATTGGCTCATCTCCAGATGTTGTGGACATTTGGGGAGTGAACCAGCAGAGGGAAGACATCTCCCTCCATCTCTCCCGCTCTCTGTAATTCTGCCTCTCAAATAAATAAAACAAGCCTTTTTTTAAAAAAATTAAGATATTTGGCATACTGTTATTTATGATAAATTAAAAGTGATAAAAATGCATTAAAATAGAAGTTTGATCAAACTATATTTTATCCACGTGGAAATAACTATACAGTCATTAACATTTTGAAAAAAGTAACATTAAAAATATCAAGTTCACAAAGGGAAGTTGATTATAGAAACACATATATAGTATGATTTTAATGAAATTTTGAATTTGTTTAACAATATATTAATAATTTTTCTGCTTGGCTTTTTAAAATATAAGCCTTATGTGGCATTTAAAAATAGACCTTGAAGTGTACAATTAGCTTTTCTCCCCTTTTGAAACACAGCACAATGGGTCCCACTTTGGGCTTCACTCTGCCTGGAAAATTCTTCTCCTCTTTAATCCCATGGCTGACTCACAGACCTCTTCTCTTGCCACCTATCATAGAACTCCACTCAACTGCAATCACATACCCCTGTTTCAGTGTCTTCACAGTCCTTATAACCCCCTGAAGCTACCTTATTCACTTTTTTCTGCATTTGATTATTGTCTGTCTAATCTCAAAAGAATGTAATATTTGTAAGAACAGTGGCCCATCTACTATATTTCCTGCTATGTCCCTGATTCCTTTCTTGTGGGTCTTTAAGATTCTTTGATTCTAATTTAGAGAGAAAACATGGTATATTGACATTCATGGAAATAATTGTGTCTACCAATAATTGTCCAACACTTTCATCCATCACTCTTTTTTTTTTTTTACAATCATTAATTGATTCTCTACCATGTGCCAGAGACTGTGGTAAAAGCAGATCAAAATGTAAAATAAGAATTAGATAACTCATTTGCTTTCAGAATGCCCAGGGTTAATGGGACACACAGATATATTACATGTACTGGGATATGAACAAAGGAAGAGAGAGGCAGGATCTTACGGGAGAACAGTATGGGAGGCACTAAAATGTCTCACTGATATGGAAGACTTCTTGGAAGTGAGCAGGAAAGACATTCCAGGAGGTGAGAAGGGACTGAGTTTTGTAGGCATGCTATGTTCCTAGGAGGATGAATTCAGCTTGATCAGGCATAGAGGAAGAAATGAGACTAGCTCTCTAGGCAAGGGACTGATTGGGGACTGACCTTGTGCCATGCTAAGCAGTGTGACCTTTAAAAAAATAGACAATAAGGAATGAAAGAGTTCTAAGTTTGAAGGTAAAGGCCATACTTAAAATCAATAGGAGTTTCAATTACTTGAGGAATAATATCCTGTATTCAATTGGCATGATGCTATTGAATGGTCTGAAAACCTGTGAAGGGATCTGGCCTCTGATGATCTTTTCTCCTATTCTGTATGCCTCTTTTTGCCTATCAGAGAACATTCAGGCTTAGCCTCCTTTCTATGTCTCAAACACACCATGCTCTTCTTTAACATAAATTCTTCACAAGGTATTTTGTCCGTGTGTAATTATCTTATTTATATTTGCTACCTCATTGCCTCTTTCTCATTCTTAAGGTTATTAGTCTATGTTTTATCATGTTCCTTAACTGTTCTATCAAGGTAAATCCTTCCATCCTATGGTAGCCATCCTCCAAGACAGTCTCCCGGTATTCATGCTGGCATGTGGTCTCTCTGTTTATGTTCTAACAAATTACTACAAACACGGTGGCTGAAAACAACAGAAATTTATTTTCTCAGAGCTCTGGACACCAGAAATGAGTAATAAAGGTCTTGGAGGACCATACTTCCTTCAAAGACGCTAGGGAAGACTCCTTCCTTGCCTCCTCGAAGTTCCAGTGGGTACTTACAGTCCTTGGCACGCCTTGGCTTGTTGGTGTGCCACTGTAGTCTCTGCCTCCAACTCCAAGTGGCTTTCTTCCCTGTGTGTCTATTTCCAAATCTCTCTGTGGTAGGAAGGACTCCTGACATTGGACTTTAGGTCCACCATATCCCGTTTTCCTCAAGTAGCCTGATGGTGAGGTCCATATGAGGAGAAACAGCCCTCCTGCCAATAGAGGGCACCAACTTGGTAGTGAATATGTGAGGCACCAGGCTGATTTTCCAGTTCTGGTTGAGCCTTCTGATGATGGCAGCTCAAACTAAGGTTTTAAAACTTTTTATTGATTTACTTTATTTACTTTATTCATTTGGAAGGTAGATGGAGAGAAAGAGAGAGAGAGAGAGAGAGAGAGAGAGAGAGAGAGAGAGAGAGAGAATCTCCTGTCTGCTGGTTTACTCCCCAATTGTCCATAACAGCCAGTGCTAGGGCAGGTCAAAGCCAGGAGTCAGAAACTCAACCTGAGTCCCATGTAGGTGGCAGGGACCCAAGTACGTGAGTCATCATCTGTTTCCCAGGATATGTATTAGCAAGAAGCTGAAATAGGAAGCAAAGTTAAGACTTGAGCCCAGGGCTGGCGCCGCGGCTCACTCTGCTAATCCTCTGCCTGCAGCGCCAGCATCCCATATGGGCGCCGGGTTCTAGTTCCAGTTGCTCTTCTTCCAGTCCAGGTCTCTGCTGTGGCCTGGGAGGGCATAGGAGGATGGCCCAAGTGCTTGGGCCCCTGCACCCACGTGGGAAACTAGGAGGAGGCACCTAGCTCCTGTCTTCAGACCGGCATAGCTCTAGCCATGGCGGCCATTTGGGGGGTGGATCAACAGAAGGAAGACCTTTCTCTCTCTCTCTCTCACTAACTCTGTCAAATAAAAAAAAAAGACTTGAGCCCAAATACTCCAATATGGGAGGTAGGTGTCCCTTGGGCATCCTAACTGCTTGCCAAATGCCAGTCCCTCAAGTCAACATCTTAGTTGCAAACCCATGGGAGATCTTGAGCTGGAATCATTGACCTAAGTTCTGAATTCCTGACTCACAGAAACTTGAGATAATAAATGTGCACAATTTGAAGTCACTAAGTTTGAGATAATTTGTAACAGATTAGTAGATAATTAACTCACCCTTATTTTCTGTTCTATGCCTTTTATAAAATACATTTAATAAATATTGCCTATTTTGATTAATACATTCTTTAGAAAAAGAATCAAATACAATCATCTTAAGTATTCTTTGAAACTGCTTATGTTTTACCCATTCACAGTTATATCTGTCAAATATAATAATCTCCAAAGGCCCTTAAAAACAAAGAACTTTCTTGCTAAAATAGCAAAATCAGATCTACCATTTATTACAAACAAACCACTGATACGCACAAAAACATGAATGAATGTCAAAAACACTACGTTGAGCAAAAGGAGCCAGACAAAAAAGCATATGATTCTATTTATATCAAACTCTAGAAAAAGACGTGTCTAATCTATCGTGATAGAAAGCAGATCTGCGCTTGCCTCCAGCTGGAGGTGAAGGGGTAGACTGGCTGCAAAGAGGCACACGAGGGTCTTTCAGAGTGCTAGAGATGTTCCATATGTTGACTGGAGTGATATGAGTGCACTCATTTCCCAAAGCTCATCAAACCATGTACTTAAAGCGTGTGTACTTATTATAAGTAAATTATATTGCAATACAATTGATAAAAAATGTACACTTTTCTGAGCATTCATTGAGCCAAGCTTTATATAATTCTAATACAAAAGAAAGAACCTCATTTTTGGAACATGGAAATTGAGTCCCAGATTAAGTAACGTCTTTAAGGCTGCACAGTCTTACATCCAAATCCTCTTGCTTGTTTCAATATGCTTTGTTAGAGTTCAAAGGAACTTGATATGCCATCTTACTCAGGGATGGCAAACCCCAGCAGTGTTAGGAACTATATAATGAAAGATTATAGGAGAGGACTGAGGCTAGAGCAGTAGAGGGAGGTTGGGATTCTGCTTTTGCAGTAGTGGAAGAGGAGAGACAAAGGTATGTAGGTGGAGTAGGGAAGGATATGTGAAGTGGGAAGGTTAATACTTAAAGTAAAACCCCAGTATGTAAAAGATGATTGCACTTCTGCTTGCATGTAGACTGAAGCTTTAGTAGAATACATAGAATAGCTCATCTAGATTTCCATGCGCAATTTATTTGCCCATTCATTTTCTACCCCCAGAGGATATTGAGTCCCCACTGCAGGCAGAATGCTTTGCTTGGAGATCTACCCACCTTGTGCACTGTGCACCATCCTCTGAGTCCCCCAAACATCAACTCCCAGTAGCCTCCCATTAATCCAACAACTCTCTTTATGACTTTCGTCCACACTGCATGCACATGGAGAATGTTGCTCCACAGTCCTAGCCTCCAGTTATCTTCAATACACACCTTAGACTTTGTTATAGCCCCACGTACTGCTGTCTGGTCTACTGATGGTTTTAAATGTGTATGCTTTATCTCCCAAGCAGCTAATTTACATAGTATTTCTGAGCATATTAAATATAAATTTAAATTATCTTAAAAAAAAATAAACAGCCCCATAGGACCTGGCACAAGTTTAGGTACACAGTGGACTTGCCATCAGTTCTTGTTGCTTGATTATCCTAGGACAGTGGGATGTCTTCAGTTCTGTTCACCAGAATACCAGTCTGGGTTAAGAACTTCAATGAGGGGGCCAGTGCTTTAGCACAGTGGGTTAATGCCCTGGCCTGAAGCGCCGGCATCCCATATGGGCGCCGGTTCTAGTCCCAGCTGCTCCACTTCCAATCCAGCTCTCTGCTATGGCCTGGGAAAGCAACAGAGGATGGCCCAAGTCCTTGGGTCCCTGCACCCGTGTGGGAGACCTGGAGGAAGCTCCTGGCTTCGGATCAGCACAGCTTTGGCCATTGCAGCCAATTGGGTAGTGAACCAGTGGTTGGAAGACCTCTCTTTCTCTCTCTGCCTCTCCTCTCTCTGTGTAACTCTGCCTTTCAAATAAACAAATAAATCTTTAAAAAAAAAAAAAGAACTTGAATGAAAATGGGTTATCTGGAATATGATCCCTGAACATACTGACAGGAAACAGGAAAGCAAAAGTAGACAGGATATGTTCATGAGCTGGTTACTATGTGGGTAACTGGGGTTCAATTCCATTGAGGATTTATGGAAAAATAGAACATATACCTCTGAGTTGTTCAACCTGAGGGGTGGACATGTTTCCATCCATAGTTAGTTAATTCCCTAGGGAATCTCAGCTGGCCCCAATGCAGGTAGTACAAGCTCTAGTGGCCAGGAAGAGCTCTGCTCCTACAGTTGCGAAACTGGTGGCTGGGTGAGAAACCATTGGTGTGCTCAGGAGTGAGGCGTTCTAACAGGACATGTCAGCCACTAACAGCTTCTGCTACGTAGCACATTTCAATCAAAGGAAGGCTTTTTCATGGCAACATTTATTTAGTGCCAGCCATGTGATGTTCTCAGGAATACAAAAATAAATAAAACATGCTCCTTGTCTACTGGGAAGTTAGCTCTGTTACTCCTCATTGAAGAATAAAGGAAAAAGTAAAAGGGAGCGAGGCAGAAAGAAAATAGCCCGGTCTCCATTGCCATTCAGTCGGTAGGCTCTGATGAAAATTTGCTGCTGCTCTCCCCACCGTTTCATTTCAGCCACCAATGCCATTGTGGCTAAAGCAAGTAACCCAGTATGTCCCAGGCCTGTGTCTGGGAAATTTCCACTTCTAAATATATTTAATTAATTCATTAAAAAGTGCAACATGTTTTCTGTTCAAATTAAACTAATATTTGAAATGAAGAAGCAAAAAAAAAAAAATCGCAGAGGGGAGAGACGCTGCTAGGACTCTGTGAAGAAGTTATATGGGAAAGGCAGCTGTAGTTTTGTGCTTTTGCCATAAAATGAAGCAGACAGTCTGTTCTGTAAAGTACTGTAATTATAAAGCAATTTGCCACCTCTAATGGGAGGACTTTTCTTTCATAAAATATTAACTAAATATAATATCAGTGCAATAGGTTAAAAACAGTTTCTTAGTTTCTCCATAAAAAGCCAATCTGTAACCACCGTGGACATCTTCTTCAAGGCAATGGTATCCAAACACATTCTCTGTGCCCATCGTCACTTGGCCTTGAATTAAGCACAACACATTTCTCCTGTCCTCTCTGGTGGATGTGAAGCAAAGTGCTTTTCCCTGTAAACATGTTAATTTGCAACACTGTTCTGTCTTCTGGGTGAAAGCTTTGTCTTGTCCCTGAACAATGAAACATTGTTGTTTTCCGTGCACTTTTTTTTCAAAAAAGATTTTATTTATTTAGTTGAGAGGTAGAGTTACAGACAGTGAGAGGGAGAGACAGAGAGAAAGGTCTTCCTTCCGTTGGTTCGCTCCCCAAATGGCCACAACGGCCGGAGCTGCTCCAATCTGAAGCTAGGAGCCAGGAGCTTCTTCCGGATCTCCCACGCAGGTGCAGGGGCCCAAGGACTTGGGCCATCTTCTACTGCTTTCCCAGGCCACAGCAGAGAGCTGGATTGGAAAGAGGAGCAGCATGATAGTGGCCCCCAAACCTCAATGGTCAACAAATAATAGTTCCAACTTGAATTTGAATTTAGTTTGCCAAACCCTAACCTCTTTGTACTAGGGGATCCAAACCCAGGGAAGGGATGGTTCTTTCTGTCAGCTTGAATTGCTGTCCAGATGTATATTCAAGCGAAGCAGCCTGGAGTTAGCAACTCCTATTCCACAGGAAGCACCAAGGCTCCAGATGAAAATGGGAAAGTGTAAGACCAGCGCTGCTTTTTTTCTTGTTTGTTTTTCCCTTTCTCTATTATGTACTTACAAAGATGCTGTGGGAGTTTTTGATGGTTGTTTGTTTTGTTTTATTGATGCTCTGAAACTTGTCTAATAAATTCAGGAACTTTGGTTATTATCCTTTTCCATCTGAGACAGCAACCACTCCCTTACTATCCTAAACAATTTGTTTTTACAGGGAAAAGATGTGACCCAAAGTGATAAGAGAGGAGGTTTATCTCCCAGTATTATTTCAAGTCTCTGTGCCATTTTTCAATGATTTCTCAAGTTTAATAGAGAGAAAAGGAGAGAGAAAATGACCCAAACAATAATAAAAACATGCTCAAATTATTTTGTTTTTAAAATCTTCATTAGAAATAATGTGAAGAAAATCCATACTTGCTCATTTGTAAATTGCCTTAGGTTTCCATCTACTTCCCCACCCACTTCTGTTGATTTACAGTTCTTAAATGGAACATCAACTTCCATTGATCATAACCAGCAAAATATTTTTTGTTTTCTGCTTTTTAGGAGTCTCTAGGTTATCAATGAAGGTAACTGTCATATTGGGTCCCAGGAAGAGAAGCATTTATTAGATGAATTCTGAATGCAAGCTGGAAGTAGACTTCTGGCCATGTACTACCTTCAAGGGGCATGTACATTTTGCTAAAGAGTAATATTTGATATTTGATATATTTGCTGAATGAATGAATGAGTTCATGAGTTTAATCAAATATTCACAATTAAACACTGTAGTAATATTTGACTATCTAGTCAAACTGACTTTTATAGAGTCAATTATTATTATTATAGTGAATTTATTATTTTTCTTTGTCATAAATACACAAGTAAAGAAAAATAATCTAGATGGATTTACATAAAATCAGCAAAGTGATTCTGCCTGGGAAATGGGATTTGGTGGTGGAGACTTCATTTTAATTTTGGAAGTGGAAAACACTTTAGGCGTAAACCATTTCAAACCACCATGAAGCAGTTACAGCTCAACAGAAGAAACACTCATGAAGCTACTGCTCAACTTCATCGAGTCTAATGTCATGCCACATTTTATTCATTTAATTTTTTTAAGAAGAAAATCAGCGGTTGTCGCTGTGGCGCAGGGGTTAATGCCCTGGCCTGAAGTGCTGGCATCCCATATGGTGCCAGTTCGAGACCCGGCTGCTCCACTTCCAATCCAGCTCTCTGCTATGGCCTGGGAAAGCAGTAGAAGATGGCCCAAGTCCGTGGGCCTCTGCACCTTTGTGGGAGACCCGGAAGTAGCTGGTGGCTCCTGGCTTCAGATCAGCACAGCTGCGGCCGTTAGGCCAATTGAGGAGTGAACCATCGGATGGAAGACCTCTTTCTCTGCCTCTCCTCTCTCTATGTAACTCAGACTTTCAAATAAATAAATCTTTTTTTAAAAAAATCAAACACTTCTGATATAACTGAGAATCTTTTAAGTTTTCCACGTCATGTGTTTCTCTAACAATTGAATTTCATATGATAATGATATTTGTGATCAGTACAAATCAGAAACAATTTTAAAATAAATATTATCCAAACCAAAATGAAGCAGGAACAGTTGGTTTCCCAAAAGTCTTTCCAGAATCTGTTAAGAAGAAAGAAATGATCTTGCCTCTGTCTTTTAGCTCACAGCTGTTGGGCACTTGGAAGAGGCAAGTTGGGACTGATGTAACACAATGTCAACTTAGGTGCTGGAGGGTTGGCAAGCCACATGTTCCTATTTATTCCTGTCAGCCGCAGGCCCTATTAACTATTTTTAATGAATCACCACTGCTTTTACTTTTGCCATCAGCCATGACCTTCACCATTTAGAAACACATGGTCTCTCATAAACGATAGCCCGCGACATATAAACTTGAGAGGGATTCTATCACAGCTCAAACTACAATATCTATCACTGAAACAAACGGCTCATTCTAGCTGAAGAGACACTCATATATATCACGGAACCAACCTTCCATATTTTGAAATTTACTGCCGCATGTTGGCTGATTTTTTTTTTAAGGAGGCCAGGCAACCTTGCTCACTTAATACTTTTGATAAACTTCTGCTGACAAGGAGTGTGATTAATGATGGTTAAAAGAATTGAATCAAGAGTAGGAAAGACAGAGCCAAAAAAGCAGACTGCTGGGCTGATGGAAACTAACGTCTCTACAGAAATATATGATGGACCCTCCTTTTTTACCATGCCAAGTAATTACTTGCACAGGCCTGTTGTAATAATTCCTATTACAGCCAAAACGGAAAAGTCAGTAACTCACCGCCCTGGGACAAGGTGAAGGCAAGGCCAGAGTAGCATGGATCAATATTTCATTTACTCACTGAGGTTAGCTTCTATCCCTGTATCAAATTCTTTTACAGAAAGCCATGAAAGAAATGAGGTTTGCTGCAAAACACCAATACTGAGGCCTTGTTTCCTTGGGGTGCTTATGAAGGAAGCAGAGCAACAAGCCCTTTCAGGAAAACAATATGCACTCAAGGTCACTCATTACGTGCTACTGTTGGAAAATAAAGTGCCATTAGCCTGATGTGAGTAACGTACATCAATCAACTGCAGGCCAGAAAAGTATGTTTTCAACTTGGTGGTGCTACAAATAATGAATGAGCCTTTTGAACACTGTCTACACAGTTTGACAATTGTGAAAAAATTTTCTCTTGACAGTGCATCATCTGTTTAAAAAAAATATCCCATTAACATTTATCTCTGATTACCTCTTGCCTTAAAAAAAAAAAAAGACAAGGGAAGAAAAGGCCATAAGTATGGTTCCTCTGCCACCAAGAAGTTTCCAGTTTAATACTTTTCCTAAAGAAAAATTATTGTTCAACTACAAAATGCCCTCCAAAGCAAGAAATGTAATGCACCTTATTGTTTCTCAAGAGGCTTCTGTTTAAAGGGTTTAAAAAGAAAAAAAGAGAAGAGTTTCAAGCTACGTTTCTGAGTTTACTCAGAGTTTTCTCTAAAGCTTTCTGGAGGAAGTATTTGGTACTAATGAGCTTCAGGGTCTATGTGGGTATTACTGACTTAGCTTATCCTCAATATGGAATTCTCACAATTTCACCCTAAAAATCAGATCTCAATAGTCCCAACATCTATATACCTATGGGATGCAAAACATGAGTACTTTTCTACCTTTCATTTGTTTATGTTTCAATTCCAAATAGACCTCACCGTGGCACTGATTTCACTCTTAAGAGTGTATGAACATAAAAGCTTCTATTTATAAAGGGTGTTTTCACTCTGCCACACACTTCTAGGTGGAATTGTCCTACGAAAGTCTTCTTGCGCTTGATTCCCCCCACCCCTACCTTCTCATATGTATATAATTCCCCTTTTGTTTTTTATATGATTCCAGAAAGGAAGAAAAGATAGCAGGATTGATTTACTTGCTTAAAAACATAAGCTACTGGTAACCTCCAGTATTTCTTACAGCTTGTTTTTGCTCTGAAATAAATCTATTTCCCTTCCTTGGAACTTCAAAGCCACCCTCTGCCAGAGCACCCTATCTTCATGCCAGGGAATGAAGTTTAGATCAAGGGTAGGGAAGTCCTCAGTTGTCACACGGGCTTTAGATCCATTCTTGTGCCCAGAAAGCAAAGGTCGGCTGGACTTAGCACTGATTGAGACCAGCAGGACCTGTAGCTGGGCCAGTCGACATTTTGGAAGTATTTTGAAGCACTTGGGGTCTGCAGATTTTCCTGAGAATTTTCACCCCTCCTCCACTCCATCCCTTAAACTTACACCCCAGGAGTATTTCAAAGGAAATTCAATCCATATGTGCCTGATTCGTGTTCACTTAACTCATTGACATGTTGTTTTCCAGGAGCTGATTGATGTACAAGGAGTCTTCTGACCTTTTTTTCCTGAACCTTGCAGTACTGCCTTCCTTTGAGCTGGAAAATTGCCTTTTGCTTGGGGTAAGTAGCACGTTGGAGAGTTGAAAGTTTTGAGCTCAGCTTGAAACATAGTTCCCAATTCTGTGTGGGATCCTGAGTTTGACAAATGTGGCTGCAATACCTTTGTATAAAGTGCTTTCTTGCCTTATTTTTTTTTTTCATGTGTGACATCCAGAAGTAGAGAAAAAATACAGAGATGATGATCACTTTCAGAGAATCCAAGCGGGTATCCTTGGAAGTTGCAGCATCACTCCAATGGTTTAAGATGTCCTAGTCCATCTGTTCTCTTCAGCCACCCTTCACCTGCCTTGATTTCTTTCATGTGATCCCAACCCAAAGGACTTCCTTTGCCAAGTTTCAAATGTGTAATAAGGGCAGCAGCTGACTTTAAACCCTGCTTTGATTCTGTTGGGCAACATCTCAGCTTGGGTTTAGGTTCCCTGGCGAAGTGTTTCAGTAGACTGTCGCAACACTGCCTCTTGGAACTCATCCCAAATTACAGCACTAAATCATAGAAGTTATAAAGACAAACTACTCCCTCCACTTCTGCTAAGTTAAGCAGGAGCTAACTGCTGCTGTGCCCTTGTCCACGGACAGTTGTTAATTGATCTAGAATAACTGGAATGACACCAAGGGAGGATAGTTTGTGAAGTCCTTTCCTGAAATTCTGGATAGAGAGTCTGAAATAAACCCTATAACAAAAATCTAAAAATTGAAATACCTACAGGGATCAAGCAAGAAACATAAATGGGTGGAGAAGATCGAGTGAGGACAATTTCAGAGAGCTCACAGCCAATGTCCAGGCAAAGCCATTATAGGCTTTTGCAGTTTTACATTGCTACATCTCTTGGCTTTTCAACAGAAGTCAGAAATCTCCAAATTTTAAATATTTTCTTCTCAATCATATGTGGTAAAATCCTGCTTTGGAGCCATATTTGGCCTCCCATTGGAGAATATGTGTTCTATAAAATGACAAAGGAAAGAAGAATAACAGCTGAAATTTATTATGCAATAATCATATGCCAATGGCTAGGCTAAGTGCTTTAGAAGTATGTTTCATTTGCTCCTCACCATTTTTCTCCCACATAGTATGATTACTTTTATCTGTTATAAAAAGAGAATGCTAAGCTTTGGAGTTGAAAACAGAGGCCCTTGTGCTTCTCCTAGAGTCACTGAATCAGAATTTCTAGGCACAAGATTCCCCTGGGTGACTGGGATTGTGCACCAGAGTGGGAGAACCACTGCACCAGGCTGTATCGCATGGTGTGTACATGGAGCTTTAGAAAAAAGCTGGTGTAATTCCTTAGTTTATAAATGAGGCTCCTAGGGAGGAACTACTTTGCCCTAAGTTTGACAGTAGATCCAAGGCTCGAATTTAAACCTCCTAAAAATAATAGCAAGACTAATAGTGCAATGGTCTGAGGACAATTTCAGACAAAAGTACCATTGTCTGAGGACTCACTATGCATGAGACATTGATGAGATCAACTATGCTTAAGCTTCATAGAACTCCAATGCCTATATTATTGTCTCCATTTTATAGATGAGGAAATAGACTTAAAGGAATAAAGTGACTTTCAAGGTCACACATATAAAAGTACAGAGTTGTTTTTATAAAAATCTTTTATTTATTTTTATTTATTTGAGAGGAAGAAAAAGAGAGACAGAGAGAGCTCTCATCCTCTGGGTTACTCCTCTAAGTGCCTGCAAACATCCAACTCAAAGCTAGGAGCTAGGAACTCAATCTGGGTCTCCCATGTGGGTAGCAAGGACCCAAGCTCAGGAGCCATTATCTACAGCTTCCCTGAGTGTGCATTAGCAGCAAGCTGGACTTGGGAGCGGGGCTGTGACTCGGAAATGGGATGTGGGTATTTCAAGTGGTGTCTTAACAGCTAGGTCAACTGCCTTCCCTGTGTTTGTTTTAAATCCAAATGTCTGTTCCCCAAACCCAGGGCTCTTTTCATTATAAAACAAGAATAAGTACTGCTAGAAACTCCTCACTGAATCCTGATGGAACTGTAGCTATAGCAGAAGGTGTGGAAAGCAAATTCAAGGAATCCTAAGATGATGGTAGCAGCAGTGATGGTGGTGGTAGTTAGGAGCAGCAATAAGTAGGGGAAATGGAGAGGGGGAGAAGGTCGTGGAGGACAAAGGAATCCTCAAATTGTGGAGAGGGAAATCAGGTGGTGGAATCACTAACTTGCTGAATGACCTAGCCTCAGAAGCCACTCCTCCAATCTGGAGGTTGCTTCTCTTATCTTTCTAATGAGGGAGATTTTGACAGGTAATCTTCAAAACAACTCTATCTGGAGGAGTAGGTTGAATCATACATAGTTAAGCAAAAGGCCAGGAGGAGTGCTTTGGCTCTGGAGGGCAGTCAGGCAGGCTGCCGGGCCAGTGTTGCTATTAGAGGACGGCCTTATAGCCCTAGAATCCTCTCCTAAACATGTTCGAAGCATGCTGCAGGTGAGGTGAGTGTATTAGGCTCCTTTTTGTGGGGTGTTGGGAGATGGGGTAGCCTCACTTGGCCTTTGAGCCTCAAGCCTGGGGAGTGGCTTCTATTGTCTTTCTCCAGCCTTTTCTTCCTCACAACCTCCATGCCACCACCCCCTCTTTAAACAGGAAGCCGTTTCCTTCTGTGATGGAGTAAACATTCCATTTGAGGTCAAGGTACTGGGACCTCTGCTGTGCTTAGTTCAAGATCCAGCCAAAGGCCAGAATCAATAACACAAATCACTGCTAAAATGACAACAAGGAGGCTCTTGTCCATGTTCTCCCCTTTTAGAAACGCTATTTCTGATGCTTAGCAATTTCATTAAGTCGGTTTCATTAGCCTGTGTTTCCTTAAGAGGCCCACACTCTATTTTTTTCAATTTTTTTTATTCAAGATAGACAAACTTCATGCATCTCATAAATACAAATTTAGGAACATAGTGATTCTTCCCACCCGACCCTCCCTCCCACCCGCACTCCCAGCCTTCTTCCTCCACCCTCTGCTCTTCCCATTCTTATTTTTCACTAAGATCTATTTTCAATTAACTTTATATACATAAGATTAACCCTATACTGAGTTCAAAAAATAGTATGAAAAAAAAAAACTGTTCCTCAACAGTCAAGACGAGA
The DNA here is from genome assembly GCF_033115175.1 of Lepus europaeus. Taxonomy (NCBI): domain Eukaryota; kingdom Metazoa; phylum Chordata; class Mammalia; order Lagomorpha; family Leporidae; genus Lepus; species Lepus europaeus. The sequence continues at coordinate 34,471,714 of NC_084833.1, forward strand.
GCTGTTCAATGTTATTGCATATCAAAGTGTCAATTTCACTTCTATAGATTATCTTTTAGGTACTCTATTAGTTATCACAGATCAGAGAAAACACATGGTATTTGTCTTTTTGGGACTGGCTTATTTCACTAAGAATAATGTTTTCCAGTTGCATCCAATTTGTTGCAAATGACAGGATTTAATTTTTGTACTGCTGTGTAGTATTCCTTGGTGTACATATCCCATAATTTCTTTATTGAGTCTTCAGTTGACAGGCATTAAGTTTGATTCCATGTCTTAGCTATTGTGAATTGCACTGCAAAAACATGGGGGTGCAGATAACTTTTTATTGGCTGATTTCATTTCCCTTGGATAAATTCCCAGGAGTGTGATGGCTGGCTTATATGGTAGGTCTATATTCACATTTCTGAGGTATCTCCATACTGTCTTCCGCAGTGGCTGTCCCAGTATACATTCCCATCAATAGTGGATTAGGGTACCTTTTCCCCCACATCCTGACTAGCATTTTCTGTTTGTTGATTTCTGTATGAAAGCCATTTTACCTGGGTTGAAGTGAAACCTCACTGTGGTTTTGGTTTGCATTTCCCTGATGGCTAATGATCTTTAATCTGTTGGGCATTTGGATTTCCTCTTTTGAAAAATTTCTGTTCAAGTCCTTTGCCCATTTCTTAACTGGATTATTTGTGTCGTTGTTGTTGAATTTCTTGAACTCTTTATAAATTCCGGATTTATCAGTTGCATAGTTTGCAAATATTTTCTCCCATTCTGTTGGTTGAGCCCCACACTCTTTTTTTTTTTTTTTTTTGACAGGCAGAGTGGACAGTTGGTTCACCCTCCAATGGCCGCTGTGGCCAGCGCATGGCGCTGATCCGAAGACAGGAGCCAGGTGCTTCTCCTGGTCTCCCATGGGGTGCAGGGCCCACGCACTTGGGCCATCCTCCACTGCACAGCAGAGAGCTGGCCTGGAAGAGGGGCAACTGGGACAGAATCCGGCGCCCCGACCGGGACTAGAACCCAGTGTGCCGGCGCCGCAGGCAGAGGATTAGCCTATTGAGCCATGGCTGAGCCCCACACTCTTAAAGGCTCTCTTTGGCACCAGAGAGAAGGGGCCCCTGGGTATTACACAGCTGCTTGAGTGTGTCTCAGGATAAACAACCCTCAATATTCAGAAGTATTCTGCCCAGAAAATAGATAAAAGGTGTTATGGGGCAAACATCTATCTCTAACTCATCAAGCTGCATGAATCCTTAAGAACTCAATGTCAAAGCAGTTCAATATAAACGTAATTTCTCCATAAAGTTATCTTTTGCGGAGAAGAAATGTTGCCATGCAGAAACACATAATGTTCCAGTTTGCTTCAAATGGTGCATTCATATTATATGCTCAGACTCCCACAACTAAATTAACCAGAGTAAGGCAAAAAGACTGACTCTGAAAAGTTTAATTTCTGTGCCTACTGCTTAGCAAAATCTTTAAAAAATTTTTTTTTTGAATGAGAGAGAGAGAGCAAGCACTCCTATACTCCTGCGTGCTAGCTCACTCCTCAAGTGCCTACAGTGGCTGGGGTTGGCCCTGAGACAGACCAGAACCGGGCTGTAATCTAGGTCTCCCACATGGGTGGCAGGAAGTGAAGTACTTGAACCTCTAAGGGTCTGCATTGACTGGAAGCCAGAGGCAGGAGGTGAAGTTGAGAACTGAACCAAGACACCCTGATGTAGGATGATAATATGGGATGTGAGCATCCCAATTGCTAGGCTAAACATCCGCTCCAAAATTTTTTACTTCAAAGAGCAAAAGAGAGTTATTTTTCCTTCCCATTTTTCCAAGTCTATTTTCACTTTGTTTTCTAAGATTTTTACTTTTAAGTGTGCACAATATATGTAAGAATTCAGGAACAGATTTCTGATCTCAAATCTAGAATTTAAACTAGATGAATGACTATATTACACTCATTTGGACATTTTAGCTGTTGCAGCTTATACAAAAATATCCATTAAAGCATGGATGGTCAATTAGAGCATTTTCTGTTGCTATAATAAAATATTAAAGGGAGGCTAACTTTACTAAAAAAAATAGAGCTTTACTCTGCTTATAGTTTTGGAGGTCAGAAGTCCAGACAGCATGGCCAGCTACAGTGAGGGCCCCCTTGGCTGCCTCACATCATGGTGGGTGGAGCCACAGTAGCAGGAGTGAGTCCAAGAAGGAGAGATCACATATTACACAGGAAGCCCGGAAGATTGGGATTCCACAATCATATCTAAGGCCATGGCCTCAAATGACCCAAGAACATCCTGGTAGGCCTCCTTTCTTAAAGGTTCCACCACCTAATGTGGCCACACTGAAGACCAAATGTCCAACACATGAAAGCTTGGGGCACAAACCACATCCACACCATGCAGTTAGTAATACTCAAAAGTTGCGACCATCCTATATATCATCAACAGAGGTACAATTTTGATAAGCTATGGTATAGCTATGTTATACAAATAGGACAGAGTGCTGCCACAAACAACTGTGCAGGCTGTACACTGCACAACTCCAACAGGTGTTATGGGTGACTGGTAGCCCTGTCATTGCCATGTTGTAGTGTTGTAAAGGAATGAGCTATATCGAAATGTACCGAGCTGGCCAGTGCTCTGGCGTAGTGGGCTAAGCTTCCACCTGTGGTGCTGGCCTCCCATATGGGCACCAGTTCATGTCCCGGCTACTCCTCTTCCAATCCAGCTCTCTGCTGTGGGCTGAGAAATCAGTGAAAGATGGTCAAAGTGCTTGGGCTCCTGTACCCACATGGGAGACCTGAAGAAGCTCCTGGGCCAGCTCTGGCCATTGTGGCTATTTGGGAATGAACCAGAGAATGGAAGACCTTTCTGTCTGTCTCTCCTTCTCTCTGTCTATAACTCTACCTCTCAAATAAATAAACAAGTGATCTTTAGGAAAAAAAAGAAGTATACTGAGATGGCTAGATTTTCAGACATTGTTAAGGGAAAAAAGTTTCAGAATATTTATGTATATGCTATTATTTTATATACACTTGAAAAATAGGACTGCACATGTGCACGTGGGGGGTGCATCTGAGTATATGTGCATACATGCAGAATCTCCAGATATAAAAATCTCACAGAAATAATAACTTGTAGAGTAAGGAAGAGGACTCACGATTGGGATAACTGTAGGTGCTCTCCTATTGTGTAATTTTATGATTTTGTAAACAGTAAAATTGTGGAACATCTTAAATTTGCATGTGTGATTATTTTCCAAACAGAGCCAGGAAGTGTAGGATGGTAGGGCCCATATATTATTTATTTATGTACTTGTTTTTCTCACTAGGCTATGCACTCCAGAGAACAGCAAATTCATCATTAGAATTCTTGCACCTCCAGCAACTAGCACAATGAATAGCACATAAAATTGCCAATTAACAATCTCATTAACTCATCACTTAATTCACTCCACAAATTTTTTTAAAGATTTTTTTTGTTTATTTGAAAGACAGAGTTACAGAGAAAGGTAAATCCAGAGAGAGAGAGAAGTCTTCCATCCACTGGTTCACTCCCCAAATGACCGCAATGGCCAGAGCTGAGCTGATCTGAAGCCAGGAGCCAGGAGCTTCTTCAGGTTCTCCCACACAGTGCAGGGGCCCAAGGACTGGGGCCATCTTCTACTGCTTTCCGAGGCCACAGCAGAGAGCTGGATCAGAAGTGGAGCAGCCGGGACTCAAACCAGCGCCCATATGAGATGGCGGCACTGTAAGCTGCAGCTTTAACCTACTGCGCCACAGCGCCAGCCCCACTCCACAAATATTTGATAAGTACCTGTTCTGTACCCTTAGAACAAGTGAGAGAACTTCACCAAAAGAATTGGTATTCGAGTGGCAGCTGTTTGATGCAGTGGTTGAGTGGCCACTTGGGATGCCCATACCTCGTGTCCGAGTGCCTGGGTCCGAGTGCCTGCTCTGCCTTCAGTCCAGCTTCCTGCTAATGCATGCTCTGGGAGGCAGCAGGAGGTGACTCAGGAAGCTGAGTCCCTGCCACCTGTGTGGGAGAACTGGACCGAACTCTGGGTTCCTGGCCTTGGCCTGGAACAGCCCCAGCTTCTGCAGGCATGTGGGGATTAGCCAGCCCATGTAAGATTTCCCTCTCTCTCCCTCTCTCTGTTCCTCTCACCATTTTAAGTAAATAAAATTAATAAATGAAACAAATTGTAAATTTTAAAGAATTTACATTCTGTGAGTGAAAAAAAGTGACTATAAACTGAGAGGACACATCCAGAGAACACAAAATCCATGCTAAGGATATCCCCCAGGGACATAATTAATCCACTTTTAAGAATTTGCTTGCCGTGGCCGGTGTTGTGTTGGAAAGCTGAGCCTGCAACGCCAACATCTGATATGGGTGCTGGTTCGAGACCCGGTCGCTCGACTTCAAATCTAGTTCCTTGCTAATGCACCTGAAAAAGCAGCAGAAGATGGCCCAAGTGCTTGGGCCCCTGCATCCACATGGGAGAGACCTGGATGAAGCTCCAGGCTCCTGTTTTCAGCCTGGCACAGCCTCAGCCATTGTGGCCATTTGGGAAGTGAACCAGTGAATGGAAGATCTCTCTCTGTCTCTCCTTTGTCCTCTCTCTCTGTAACTCTGCATTTCAAATAAATTAAAAAAAAATCTTAAAAAAGCAAAAAATTAAAAGAACTTGTTGGCTTAGAAATTCCTCTATCTATTTTGGTAGTCATTTTGATAACATAATTTTACCCAATTTTGTGTGCATTTTATTTTTTTTTCTCTTTTTTCTTATGGCCTTTCCTTAAATGTGTATTTTAAATTCAGAAACAGTCTAGTAGATTCTCTTCTAGATTATGTTCTTGCACAACAGAGTCTCTTAAAATATCTGTTCTTTAATGACACCTTACATTGCTGCAAAGTTCTATTTGACTATGTTAATAATTTCTCATAACAGTACTGCTCTTTACATTTTACCAAATGTCTTCTATGTATTATTTTTATGTGATCTTAAATACAATTTTCATTTGCTTCTAACAGAACATCAGTGCAGTGTGCTGTGCACTGTTTATTTACTAGACGCATGAACTAAGGCTCAGTGGAGTTAGACAGTTTACCCAAAGTTAAACAACTAGGAACTGGTGGCCCCACAGCTGGAAGTCACGTCTTTTGAGTTCAAATCCAAGACACATCCGTGACATTATGCCTACAGACTTAGCTATTTTAACAAAGCACATTTATTTGAAAGTTGAGACAATTTGAGATAAAACGTGTAAGTATTAAGCTATAAATCTGCATGGTTTCTCTAAGCCAAGGTGTGTTAAACAACTAAATTGGAGTTGTGCACGCTCGGTTAATATCTATGGCTTCTTTATGTTTGCCATTGAGATTTCAATTCATGAAGGCAGTAACGACAACAGCGAAGACAGTTTCTTAAGGCTTTTCCTGCTCTTCTGTGCCCTCTATTTGATCATCTGCCAAGGTTTGTGAATAGTGCCAAATCAAACAGCACAGCATTGCTATGAGGCCCCTCCTGGGAGTTGAGGAATTCCGCAGTTGGAGCACAGGGTAAGATGTAAAAGGCACAATTATAGTCTTCTTTGAGAAGTTTAGAGGTAGACAACGTTAATCTATTCTTGTGGAATTTCTGATGCTAAACTCCCCTCACTGAATAGCTTCTTTACTTCCCATCTTGCATTTAATATAAACATCTTAAAACAAGGAGGGATACAGCAATGTGGTGCTTTTGAGCCTTATTACTGCGGCGATCACATGTAAAATCACAGAAATAAGTGCATGAATTACATTTGCAATATCACCTCCCTAAAAAAAAAATACGAAGGTTTCTCGGTTTTTCTTGTGTGCACACCTCTAAAGGCCTCTCTCTTGTTTCTGTTTTCCTGAGGTAACTCTCAGGAAGATGGCATTAGTGTGTCACATGCGATGTTATCCTTTTCACTTAATAATTAATCATAGAAATTATTTGGATATATACGTGAATTCTCTTGAAAGATGCTTCTAATTTTTGCTTTTTAACCTCATGATTTTTATTTGGCTGCACTCAGAGAAGCAAGCCTGTTGTCTAATTCTTATGCTTGAGAAAATTACTGAAATTTGTGCAAGCTTTGGGCATTGTTATAATGGCCTGAAACTAGTTACAAATGCAAACAGATATACTTTAACCTTTTAGTTGTAAAGAACAAAAAAAAATGTTTATAGATTTATTATTGTTTCTTTGACTTTCTTATAGAAATATATATGTGTTATATTAGTATTCATTAGCTGAAGTTTTCTATAAAGGAGTCTAGTGTTCACCTTAAACATTAAAGAATTTTTTAAAATGGAAATCTGGCAATTGAGTTTAAATTATATCGTGAGCCTGGCTAGATGCTCATCAAAGCCATTTCCTCTTCCTGGGCACAGGGCTAAGCTGCATTTCGATCTCCTTCCTGGGTGAGGCCATAGGATATGGGGGTGCTGGGTCACTTTCAGATTCCAATTGCTAAGGGAGAGGGCACCTACCCCACACAGTGATTCCCCAGCTGCAAGCCGGATTTTCGTGGGCAGAGCCGTGATGTGCTGATGGTGGTGGAACTTTTGTCAGACTCAGTCTCTGAAGGACACCACACAGCAGAGTCACCAGACAACTCGATTTTGTCATGAATGACCAGTGCAATTTTATTATATTAAACTCTTAAGACTCAAGGGTTTATTATTATTATCAGTTAACTTACCCAGGTTAATCCTGTCAGTTTGAGTTCAACCTCTGAATGTGCTCGCCTTAAATGTGCAAGTATAATGGGTTTTAAACGTACAATTTTAAGAAATAAGTGAAAAGACATGCGATGAAAATTGCCTATAGGTCCTGAAACATTTTTAATACATAGAAGAAAATAAATATAAGTAAGCACTCAGGAACATTCATGCATGTAATTAAAATACCAAGTCAATTGAGTGAAATATCACTAATTTTTTCTACTGAATCAATTTTTAAATAATGTACTCTATGCTGGTGAACATGTGATGAAATGAGTTTCATATTCATTGAAAGTACACTGTTGCAATATTTTGAGATAGAAATTTGACAATGCCTATCAAATCCTTAAAAATATCCATTCACACCCATGATTACCTTTCTAATAATTTATTCTGCAGAAATAATTATTGATGTCACTCCTAAGGATGTTTATCTCAGTATTATCTGTTACAAGGGGGGGCAAACTCCAGTCTCCAGGTCAGATCTACTGGCCACTTGCTTTTGTAAATAGTGCTGTGTTGGAAGACAGCCACAGTCTTTCATCAACGTGTTGTCCCTGGTTGGATCTGCAGCAGCAAGGCTGACGAGTGGCAGCAGAGGCTTTATGGTCCACACAGGTGAAAAGAGTTTTCATTTGGCTTTTTATAGAAAACCTTTGGCAACTTTGCTGTATAGTAATAAAATACATGAAATGTACCAACCATCTAGAGAGGAAATTCAATTTAAATTATGCTGTTGTTATAATGAATGATCCCAAGACATTAATCCATTTTCTCAAATTTTTAGTGATAATTTTAGCCTTATTCATACAATGAGCAACTGAACAGAATTTAAGCTGATTTAGATAGTGTGATTCCATTATAAATTTAAACACAAATACTCACAGATGAGGAAAACTCAACACCAAATATTAGTAGTGATTATTTGTGAGGGATAGGATTATCACTGTAATTTATCCTGTTCTTTATCTTTTTTGTATTTCAAAAAAATCTATAATAAACAAGTGCTACTTTGTTATTGTATAAACAATGTATTCCCTTTTGGAAAGAAAGAATGAAGTAACCAACTTGCTGTGACGTATGAATCTGGAACATGAACAGAGTACTTTCTCATACTTGCACCTAAATAAAAAATGTGAAGTGTGAGACACACACTTAAGGAAGCCCAAATACGACTGAGAATCAGATTGACAGAGAAAAGGATAATCGACAATTCAGTATAGTTAGTATTAAACATGGGTCCCTAGAAATATAGTTGAACTGGCAATGTGTTCGTTGCCATTCTCCTTTAAGAGCCAGAAGCTTGAGAAATTTAAAAAAAAAATTAGATGGAAGTGACTCTGAATTTATATCTCATGTTTCTTAGAAAGGGAGTTACAAGCTCCAGGCTACGTATTTAATAGCTATCCAGAGTAACTGGATTTTCTTTATCACATCTGTATAGAAACTTCCAGATCAGCCACTTGCTCCCAGAGGACATGCCCACTGCCATGGATGTGCTTTGGAGAAGCCAGATGTATTTTAGAGCAGCTTTGATTTCTCCTTAGATTCCAATGTCTACATCCATTTAAATCTTTCTGCTTACCAGTATTAGGTTTGCTAGTATGTCTTTGTGATTCATTTACCCAGAGATCCCCTATAAGGATCTGCCAGTGGTAAAATTTTATTAGTCTAGATATGCTGCTCCAATTCAACAAGTAGGTTATGTAACCTCCATGTAATTGCTAAGGAGGAAAAATGTATGTTCAATGTCATGGATACACAGGGAGGAAGGAGACTGTTTTCATGTGAACTTCTTGCAGCTGCCTAAACAGAAGGAAGCAATTATGAATCTCAGGTGTGGAGCCAAGGATTTAAAATCCAAGAAAAGGAACTGAAGGGGAAACCATTGAGGATAAGATTAAAATTTAAAACATTGAGGATGAGAATTAAAATGCGATATATGACCAAAAGAGAAAGGAAATAGTATATAACATTGATCTTCAATGAGACATATTTGGTGATGTTCAAAACCTTTTACATGTTTTTCTTTTTAATGTAGGTGTATAATAAGTCCTAGGCACTGATCTAAGCTCCTCGTTGTATAATTAAATTTAATTATCACAGCAAGCCTGTGAGGGAGGTGCTGCAATTGTCATCAACATTTTACACATGAGGTAACAGAGGCATTCTCTAACATTACTAGTGTATTATATATGGTAAGTTAAAAGACAACGATTAAGAGAGACCCAAGCACAAATGTTGTCATAAACCCATGACATAGCTGATGACTTTAACCTCTTGAGACTTATTTTCCTCCTCTGTGAACTGAGGACACTATTTGCAGTGCCATGAAGCTGTTGTGAGAATAAATGTAGGTAAAGTTCAATGCCTAGGTTCAAAATTTTGTTCAATAGCTGTTTGCTTAATAAACATTGAATGAGTTCAAAAGTTAAGCTCTGATTCTTCACCCTCTTTAAAAGAATGCTTCAGAGATTCCAAGATGGCAGTTCAGGGACATGCTGTGCTGGGCTAAGGATAAACACTGAAGAGAAAAGTGTAGGAAGTACACTGTCAGGGAGAGTTGGAGAGAAATCCACACTGGAAGACCTACAGAAGAAGGAGAAATGCCATGGACCTGTGTGGAGGGTGAAGACATGCAACACAGCCAAGAGCTGAAGCAGGCAGCAGACTGGAGACAGATATGAGACCAGAGTGCAACAACCAGTGGTGATAGAGCTGGAGGGAGAGCATAATGTGGGTCCTAACTGGAGCCCTGGGGGATGGCAGCTGCCCATGACCCAGTGGAAGTGGAGGGGTTTGTTTGTTTCCCCTCCCCAAAACAGCCCACTGCCAAGCTGAGAAAGGGCGGGTGCCATTTTGAGTTAGGGAGGCATATACAGAAGCCTTTGTGCAGCTGACTGAGATGGGATGCCTTATATGAGTGCTGGCGGCAGTGGCAGGCAGGCAGCAACATTTGGCTAGTGGCTCTTGTGTGTGCAGGTGGAGGGAACAGTCCATGGTCCCCACTGACTTTGAGCCTGGCTGGGAGGTGACTGCACAGCCATGAGGGTCCGTGGAGCACCTGCAATCTCCCAGGATCAAGACACCTAGGAGGAGCTGTCCCAGGGAATATCTGCATCTCTGTTGACTGCATAGACTGACAGAACAGAATGGAACCTCTGTACCCAGTGACTATGGGAACCTTGTGTACTGACCAAGGGGAATTGATGGTTACATGAGAAGGTCCAAGGTGTAGCTGAGTATTGAGATCTACCACACCCAACTGGGAGTTACCCTGGATACTTGCCCTACCCTGGAGCACTAATGAGAGCTCCTGGCCACACCAACTACACACCTCTTGGTATTCACTGAAGGTACAGACATTCCACTAAGCCACAGAGACATTGCTCAAAGATAAAAGCCATCAGAAGAAAAAAACAAAAGATCCACTCCACAGGTGCTTAAAATTAAATGCAGAAATTCACGAAACAAGAATAAGGAAGACAACATGACCTACTCCCACCCCAAAAGAACACAATGACATTTTAATATTATAATGCAAAGATGAAGAGATTGAAGTGCCAGAAATGAAACTCAAAAAAAAAAATCATAGGATTATTCAAACAGAATCAGAAGCAAATCCACACACTAAAAAACAAAAAACAAACAAACAAAAAACCAAACATACAAGACATGCATGAAAATTTTCCCCATGAAATGGAATTTTTTTAAACTTTTGTTTAATGAATATATAAATTTCAAAAGTACAGCTTATGGATTAAAGTGGCTCCCCCCCCCCACATAACTTCCCTCCCACCTGCAACCCTCTCCTATCCCGCTCCCTCTCCCCTTCCATTCACGTCAAGATTCATTTTCAATTCTCTTTATATACAGAAGATCAATTTAGCATATATTAAGTAAAGCTTTCAACAGTTTGCACCCACACAGAAACACAAAGTGAAAAATACTGTTTGAGTACTAGTTATAGCATTAAATCACAATGTACAGCACATTAAGGACAGAGATCCTGCATGAGGAGTAAGTGCACATTGACTCCTGTTGTTGACTTAACAAATTCATACTCTTGTTTATGGCATCAGTAATCACCCTAGGTTCTTGTCATGAGTTACCAAGGCTATGGAGGCCTTTTGAGTTCGCCGACTCTGATCATATTTAGACAAGGTCATAGTCAAAGTGGAAGTTCTCTCCTTCCTTCAGATAAAGGTACCTCCTTCTTTGATGGCCCATTCTTTCCAATGGGATCTCATTTGCAGAGATCTTTCATTTAGGTCATGAAATGGAATTTTTAAAGAGAAATCAAAATGAAATATTAGAAATGAAGAATTCAATAGATCAAATAAAAATACAGTGGAAAGCCTTAACAGCAGATTTGGTGAGATAGGAGAAAGGCTATCTGAACCAGAGGACAAATCTTTAGAAATCTTACAGTCAGACAAAGGAGGAAGGAGAAGAAGAAGAAAATATAAAACTTAAAAACCATATTGGAGATCTATGGGATACTATCAAATGACCCAACATACAGGTCTTAGGAGTTCCTGAAAGTGTGTAAAGAGAGAATGGACATGAAGGACTATTTAGTGAAATAAATACAGAAAACTTACTTAATTTGAAGAAAGAAAGGGATATTCAAGTAGCAGAAGTGCATAGAACTCCTAATAGACATGACTTTACGCAGTAAAACATAAAGAAAAAATTCTAAAATGTGCACAAGAGAAATGCAAGATTACTTTCAGAGGATCTCCAATTAGACACACAACTGACTTCTGATCAGAAATCCTAGAGGTTAGAAGGGAATGGTGAGACATACTCTAACTCTTAGAAGACAAAACTGTCAATCCAGAATACTGTACACTGCAAAGCTCTCATTTATAAATGAAGGTGATATAAAGACCTTCCATATAAACAGAAATTGAAAGAATTTGTTGCCACTCATCCAGCCTTACAAAAGATGCTTAAGGATGTGCTACACACAGAAACACAGAAAGACAGCCAACATTATGAAAGAATGAGAAGGCAGAAAATTCCCAATAGAAGTACAAAAGAAATCCAAAGTAAACAATAAGAATATCTATGGGAAAATGGCAGGGCCAACTTTTACTTGTCAATAGTCACCTTGAATAAAAATGGTCTCAACTCTCCAGTTGAAGGATATATACTGGCTGAATGGATTAAAAAAATCTACTTGCTGCTTACAAGAAACCCATATCACCAGCAAAGATACATACAGACTGAAAATGAAAGGATAGAAAAAGATATTCCATGTTAACAGAAACCAAAAAAGGGCTGGTGTTGCCATTCTAATGTCAGACAAAATAGAATTTAACTGTTAAAAGAGATGATGAAAGGCACTATGTAATATTTAAGGGATCAATTCAAAAGGAAGATGTAACTATGATAAATGTATATGCACCCAATCATAGGGTGCCTGGCTATTTAAAAAAATGTTAATGGACCTAAAGGGAGACATAAACTCCAATATAGTAGAATGGGGGCCTTCAATATCCTACTCTCAGCAATGGACAGATCAACCCAACAAAAAATCAGCAAGGAAACAACAGAGTTAATTGACACTCTAGACCAAATGGACATAATGCATATCTACAGAACCTTTCACCCAACTATGGCAGTTTACACATTCTTCTCATCAGTGCGTGGAGCATTCTGTAAGATAGGCCATATTCTAGGCAATAAATCAAGTCTCAACAAATTCAAAAAAATCAAAATCATACCTTGCACCTTCTCTGGCTACAATGGAATAAAGCTGGACATCAACAACTCAATACTGTATGCAAACACATGGAGATTGAAAAACATGCTCTTGATTGAACAGTAAGTCATAGAATAAATCAAATGAAAAATAAAAAAATTTCTGGAAACAAATGAAGATGATAATATATCACATCAGAACTTACAGGAGGGGCAGGCACTATGGCATAGTGGGTAAAGACACCATCTGCAAGACCTGCACCCTATGTGGGCACCAGTTCCAGTTGTGGCTGCTCTACTTCTGATCCAGCTCTCTGCTAGGGCCTGGGAAAGCAGTAGAAAATGGCCCAAGTTCTTAGGCCCCTACAGCTGTGTGGGAGACCTGGAAGACACTCCTGGCTCCTGGCTTTGGATTGGCCCAGCTCCAGCTGCTGCAGTTATTTGGGGAGTGAGCCAGTGGATTGAAGACCTCTCTCTCTCTCTCTCTGCCTCTGCCTCTCTGTACCTCTTCCTTTCAAATAAATAAATAAATCTTTAAAAAAAAACATTATGGGATACAGAAAAAAGCAGTATTAAGAGGGAAGTTTATAGTAATTGGTGCCTTCATTAATAAATTGAAAAAGTACAAAGTAAATGAACTATGAATATATCTCAAGGACCTAGAAAAACAACAAAAGTGATCAGTTTCAGTTCACAATTGATCATACTGATAGGTCTAAGAGTCAAAGGGGTCACATAAACAAGACAAGTGTCTGCTAATATTAACTTATAGAATAAAAAAGGAGAGAACGATCCAACATGGGAAGCAGGATACACAGCAGACTCATAGAATGGCAGATGTCCTAAACAGCACTCTGGCCTCAGAATCAGCCCTTAAGGCATTCAGATCTGGCTGAAGAGTCCATGAGAGTATTTTAAGCATGGAAAGCCAAGACACTCTGGCAAAAAAAAAACCTAAATGAAAGATCTCTGCGAGTGAGATCCCAATGGAAAGAACAGGCCATCAAAAAAGAAGTACCTTTCTCTGAAGGGAGGAGAGAACTTCCACTTTGACTATGACCTTGTCTAAATAACATCGAAGTTGGCAAACTCAAAAGGCTTCCATAGCCTTGGCAACTCATGACAAGAGCCTAGGGAGATTACTGACGCCATAAACAAGAGAGTCAAATTGTTAAATCAACAACAGGAATCACTGTGTACTTACGTCTCATGTGGGATCTGTCCTTAATGTGTTGTACTATGTGAATTAACAGTATAATTAATACTCAAACAGTACTTCACACTTTGTGTTTCTGTGTGGGTGCAAACTGATGAAATCTTTATTTAATATATACTAAATTGATCTTCTGTATATAAAGAGAATTGAAAATGAATCTTGATGTGAATGGAAGGGGAGAGGGAGTGGGAGAGGGGAGGGTTGCTGGTGGGAGGGAAGTTATGGGGGGGAAAAGCCACTTTAATTCAAAAGCTGTACTTTAGAAATTAATATTTATAAATAAAAGTTAAAATAAAAAAAGAAAAACAGTCTGATATTCTCTCTTCTGCTTTGCCCATTCTGTTTTTAAGGCTCTCTAATGTGTTTGTCATTTGATCTATTGAATTCTTCATTTCATTATGATCTCTCGTCACTCTCACAGTTTCTTTTTCCACTAGCTGTTTCATTTCATTTTGATTCCTCCTTAATATTTCATTTTCACGAGAGAGATTATCTATCTTGTCCATTAAGGATTTCTGTAGTTCAAGAATTTGTTTTTGAGAACTTCTTAATGTTCTTATCAATTTTTTGAGATCCACTTCTTGCATTTCTTCTATCTCATCATCTTCATAATCTTGAATTGGGGTGTCTTTTTCATTTGGGGGCATCATAGTGTCTTCCTTGTTCTTATTACCTCGGTTTTTCCGTTTGTTGTATCGCATATTGGAGATATTTGGTTTCTTCACTTTGGTGTTTTTTCTTGTTACACTATGGCTCTATATTAAGTGGACTGTCTGCTTTCGGTGGAGCCTTAGAGACTTGAGATGAGTGTGGACTGAGAGCTGGGTTTGGTTCCTCAGGGTTGAGGGTGTGTCAAAGATGACACTCCCAGGTTAGGTGTGGTAAATCTCTCTCTCTTTCTTTCTTTTATTTGATTCAACATGGAAGTAATTCCGCACAGCTGAACGTAATTGGAGATAGTTAGCAGGCGAATGATATATCCACAGGAGCCAGAGATCAGAAGCTCTTTCCCAAGGAACACACAGGGAATCTCTGCTGCCCTCAGTGTGGGCTCCAATTCTCCTGCAGTCTCCCACTGGGTTGCCAAGTTAGATCCTAATCTCCTGTTATTTCACCCCTCCCCAAAGAGTCAGGTTTTTCTGCTAGGCTCAGGGCCGGTGCAGACCTGAGGTCACCCTGCTTATGACGTATGTCAAAATGGCACCTGCTCTTTGTCTTGCTCGACTTTGAGAGGTGAGCAGAGAGAGAGAAACTTGTGTCCATATCGGTCACTTTTTTTTTTTCCTCTCTCTCTCTCTTCTAGTTAGCCTGGTGAATTCCCCACGGAGTTTCAAGCCTCGTTCCCTCTAGTCTCCTCTTTCCAAATGACAAACACATTAGAGAGCCTTAAAAACAGAATGGGTGAAGCAGAAGAGAGAATATCAGACTTAGAAGACAGAGAACAGGAAAGGAAACAGGCAAACCAAAGAAAAGAAGAAGAAATTAGAAATCTAAAAAATATTGTCGGGAATCTACGGGATACTATTAAAAAACCCAACATTCGGGTTCTAGAAGTTCCTGAAGGCATGGAAAGGGAGAAAGGATTAGAAAGCATTTTCAGTGAGATACTAGCAGAAAATTTCCCAGGTTTGGAGAAGGACAGAGGCATCTTAGTACAGGAAGCTCATAGAACCCCTAATAAACATGACCAAAAGAGATCCTCACCACGACACGTTGTAATCAAACTCACCACAGTGAAACATAAAGAAAAGATCCTAAAATGTGCAAGAGAGAAACGTCAGATTACTCTCAGAGGATCTCCAATTAGACTCACAGCAGACTTCTCATCAGAAACCCTACAAGCTAGAAGGGAATGGCAAGACATAGCCCAGGTACTAAGAGAGAAAAACTGCCAGCCCAGAATATTATATCCTGCAAAGCTCTCATTTGTGAATGAAGGTGAAATTAAGACTTTTCATAGCAAACAGAAACTGAAAGAATTTGTTGCCACTCATCCTGCCCTGCAAAAGATGCTTAAAGATGTGTTACACACAGAAACACAGAAACATGGTCATCAATATGAAAGAAGGTAAAGGAAGGAAACCTCACAGCAAAAGATCACAGGAAGCTCAATTTCTCTTTGACATAGAATTAAACTCTGATGCTCTGTTAAAGCAATGTGTTAAAGTAATCTATTATGTTCTCTTGATGTCTGTTAAATTCTAATTGTTCAAAAACAGCTGAATTTTTATTAAGAGCTATGGGTTATTTAAATATGTGCTTATTTTCAAAGATTGGAATAATCACCTTGTAACAATGATCAAATTTGGTCTATGTTATGTCATGATTTTAAGGAATCTGATTTCAACCAGATATTTTGGATTTTGAGCCTTCTTGGCATTCTTGACAGGCATTCAAAAAAATCAAAGTTTCAAACAATCTGGACTCTAAAATTTCCAGTAAATCCTGGACTTTGGTTTTTCCAGTTTGGGCCCAACTGAAAAAATCGAAGGACATATGTCTCTCACCTTATAGAGACACCAACTAATCAGGCTATTTGGATTGTATTAGAAGTACTGTCAAGATGTGATGTGGTACCAAACTTTAAGTTTCTATAATGGAAAATGCTATTAATACAAATGTTTGAGAATTAAAAAGTCTAATGATCTTGTGTTACTAGACATGATAGTTATCTTAATGAGAAAGCCCCAGAGGCCTAAAGGGTTAAATACTTGTAAAATCCTACAGGTGCTTTCAAAAATACTGTGAAGGAAGCAAGTGCCTCTTGTTGGTTGATGAGTTTATAATTTTAAACATGGTGACTTAAAGTCTTTTGTCATCCACAATTATATATGATTTGCTGCTCATAAAACTAAAGTGTTGTTGGTTCTGTGTTTAGCTGTCCTCCTATAGGTTCCTATGGACTTTTTCCAGCCACTTCTATTGTATTCAGTACTTTGGGATGGCTCTGTAAACAGATGAAGCCAATAATGTATTAACAGTAGCAACTGAGAGAAAGTATGGTTAACTGAGGTTACTAAAAACAAAAAGCAATTCAAATCAATTGGCAATCTACAAAAAGAGTTAAAGATTTTAAGCTATTATTAAAATTGCTATATTGGTCTATTATGCTATGTTATATGTGTGTACATATTGTATGTACCAATGGGGAAATTTAATTAAGAGTTTTATTTTAAATGGCTTATAGATAAGATTGTCCATAAATTTAAGCTGCTAAAATCAATCAAAGATACATTTTAATTTATGTGACCTGAATCTGTGTATCATATGTTTTAAACGTGTTGGTAGAAAGAAACTAAAAACATTTTATATGGTTGTGCTTAAGTTTACTGGTTAAACAAACTGCACCATGTTAGATATTTAAGAGGTGTTTCCAAATACATGATTCTTAAAATTTATAGAAGGCATTGGACCTTCTGGTAAATGTTTTCTTAAGTTGTTACCTAATGGTTGAAACGGTTTGCTAAGTATTCATGTAATATTGCTATTGTCAGCAAGCGATCTAGGACTTGCTCCCTCATTTCTCTATTCTAAGCCCAACTTGTTCTTTCATTTCTCTATTCTCTTCAAGGTAGGAAATTAATTCTATTATGAAGGAATCTGTAGGACGCACAATTTAATCTTTAGACCTTATAAAAGAGATGGCTAACATTTTTCTGTAATAGCATAGCCAAAATAAGAACTTAAATAATAATCTCATAGCTAGATTCACTTCGCCATCAGCGAAGTATACAGTAAGTAGAAAAAAAACCTCCTTTTCAGACCAAAGGGAAAGAAAGTGTTAAAGGGAGAATATAATTTTCCTCATGGGCATTGTCTACCTTAGAAAAACTACTACAGAACATGCCTGTGACTATAGACTTGTAACTCAGGCCACCGAAGATTAGAGATGGGACACGGGCACTCCCTTGACTTGCATCCTATGGTCTGCTTTAACACAAACCAGGAGGAAAAGAAAGCTAGGCATCAGAAGCAATGGGTGGCAGGCCTATTAATGGCTGATCTGTACAGTGATCTGCCCTCAAGGAGACCCAACAGGCCAGTCCACTGCAGTGGCTTTCAATGTGGTAAGCCTGGGCTTCAGCAGAAGTCAGCTTGTGAAGAGCCCTGGCAGCTCTGCCAAGAGTTGGATCACTGGAAATGGACCTGCCCTGGGGAGTCGAAGGATGCCCGGGTCAGAGCCACAGATCTTATGGCTCTAAGCTGAAAAGCCCTTCACTCAGCCCAACTTCCAAAGTGACCACTGCAGCTGAGGGGATGGTCAAGTAGGGTTAGCAACATTGCAGGCAGAACTGTAAATTTCTTGTTAGAGATGCCCCCTGCCTTTACCTGGCCAGCTCTCCTCCCAGGCCAGCCAAGTAATGAAAGTCAACAGAGTGCCTTCCCCTAGGAGGTTCACACCTCCCTTAGGATGTACCCCATGTGAAGAGATAGGTAGGTCTGGGCCTCTTAACTCACAAGGCCTAAAGCCCACCAGATTATTATCAAGCCCCTTCTATCAGGTTCTATTTGCCTCTCAATCAGAAAACTTAATTGTAGCTTAGACAGCACCTTTCTTAGCTCCTCTAATAATGACTCTGTCCTTTGTTCTGGACCCTGTCTAGCGCACTTGGGCCTCATTCCTTTGTAATCATAACCTCTACTCTACCACCAATGGCTCTACTCCCAACCTGTGTGTACTGAGGGTCCTCTTCCCCACTTAATGCTGTATAATTGTTCAAACCTGGTAAATGCCACTCTTAGGATCATTCGTTACTATCCTCACTCTGTCTTTTATGACCTTGTCTAAATATGATCAGAGTCGGCAAACTTGGAAGGCTTCCATAGCCTTGGCAACTCATGACGACAGCCTAGGGTGGTTACTGGCGCCATAAACTAGAGTGTCAATTTGTTGGGTCAACAACAGGAGCCACTGTGCTCTTGCTCCTCATGTGGGATCTCTGTCCTTAATGTGTTGTACATTTTGATTTAATGCTAAAACTAGTACTCAAACAGTATGTTTCACTTTGTGTTTCTATGTGGGTGCAAACTGTTGAAATCTTTATACTAAATTGATCTTCTGTATATAAAGAGAATTGAAAATGAATCTTGATGCAAATGGAAGGGGAGAGGGAGCGGGAGAGGGGAGGGTTGCGGGTGGGAGGGAAGTTATGGGAGGGGGAAGCCATTGTAATCCATAAGCTGTACACTGGAAATTTATATTCATTAAATAAATGTTAAAAAAAAAAAAGAAAAACAACAATAAACAAACCTAAAATTAGTAGGTTTGCAATAAGATGGATGCATTCGGGAACAATTATAATTAGTGATATGAGCCAGTCCCCAAAAAACAGATATATGTTTTCTCTCATCCAAGGTAACTAATAGAGTACCTGAAATGTAATGTATTGAAGTAAAATAGACATTTTGAGAATCAATGATTGTTTATAGTCCTTATCTCTTTCATTAAGAAACAGTGTTGAAGTCTTTTACTTAGAGTATAGTTTACTATATGATCATTAAGTACTGAAATTAGATCATTGTGGGGGCTGGCACTGTGGTGTAGTGGAGAAAGCCCCACCTGCAGTGCAGGTATCTCATATGGGCTCAGTTGTAGTCGTGGGTGCTCCACTTCCGATCCAGCTCTCTGCTATGGCCTAGGAAGCAATGGAAGATGGCTTAAGTCCTTGGGCCCTGCACCCACATGGGAGACCTAGAGGGAGCTCCTGGCTCCTGGCTTCGGATCGGTGCAGCTCCAGCTGTTGCAGTGGTCTGGGGAGTGAACCAGCAGATGGAAGACCCCCCCCCCCCACACCTCTGCCTCTCCGTAATTCTGCCTTTCAGATAAATAAATAAATCTTTAAAAAATAGAAAGAAGAGATCATTGTGTAAATTGAGAGTGGGAATCCAAGAGGGAGGGGAGGAAGGGTTGGGGGGGGGTGCCACTATGTTCCTGAATCTGTATATATGAAATATATGAAAGCTATATAAACTTAAGTAACATTTAGAAAAAGAAAAAAAATATGCTCCACATGGTTTTCTCCAATTTTGAAAACTTTTGGGAGGAAAAGTCCTTAGCATAACATCCATGTCCTTTTCTTTGACCCCTGAAATAGATGAGCTGCTACAAGAATACCCTTAGGCAGGATCCCTACTAAACAGTGGGATTGATGACGCTTGGTAGAAGCTTTATGTGAGCTCTTCAGCTGAAACAGAACTGAAGAGTTTATCTGTTTGTTTGCCTGAATATGGGTGTTTATGTTTCCCCCAGATTCAGTGGTTGAAATCCAAACTCTCAAGGAGATAGTGTTTGAAGGCGGGAGCTTTGGAAGGTAATGAAGGTATTGGGCTGGGATTACCATTGAAATTAAAAGGGCATGAGAGAGACCCTTTTCCTCATCCACCATGCAGGGATGGAGTGAAAGTGGGCCCTCACTACATACTAAATCAGCTGACATTTTCATTTTGGGCTTCCCAACCTTCAGGATTGTGAGGAATAAATTTCTGTAGTTTTTATACACCACTAGCAACCCAAGTGGATGACATTACTTAGAGGGTGGGAACTTGTTAGAAATGCAAAATCTCAGGTCCTACTCCTGTCTCACTGAGTCACAAGTTTCATTTTTACAAGATCCTCAGGTATTTATGTACACTCTTAACTTTACAGCAACCTGTTTTTTTTTGACAGGCAGAGTTAGACAGTGAGAGAGAGAAAGGTCTTCCTTCCGTTGGTTCACCCCCCAAATGGCCGCCACGGAGCCAGGTGCTTCTTCCTGGTCTCCCACACAGGTGCAGGCACCCAAGCACTTGAGCCATCCTCCACTGCCTTCCCGGACCACAGCAGAGAGCTGGACTGGAAGAGGAGCAGTCGGGACTAGAATCGGCACCCATATAGGATGCCGGCGCCACAGGTGGAGGATTAGCCAAGTGAGCCACAGCACCGGCCCCGTACTTTACAGCAACCTATAACAAGCCTGGTAGGAGAGAATCTATTGGGACTACCAACCAAGCAATACTTTAATTATGTTGCTGTTATAATGTGCATTGGATGGAGAGTGAATACCATAATTCCTGGCATGCACTCATTCACTTGAAAAGCATTTATGAACACCAAGGTATTGACAATGGGAAGTTCAAGAAGAATTATTCATGCTTTCACACTCTACATTGGTGCTTAACTTCAAAACATCCAGAGTCTCCCTGTGTTGTCTGCCTCAGGTCACTGTGTATTTTGTTCTCCAGGAAACTGATGACATTCATAACATCAAACATTCACAAATGGCTTGATCTGTGTCATACACTCTTCTGAGGGTCTTAAAGATTGTAGTGGACAACTGTTGTTTGGTCTATCCAAAAACTTTTCTTAGGATAATTCTGTCAATGTCTATGTTATTTGAGTGAGGCTGGTACTATCAACTGCCTCCAGAATCAAACCAGTCTGAAAATTCTGTTTCTTGGCCTCAGTCTGGAACACATAATCCAGGGCCCAAAAATGAGATTAAGTTCTAAGAAGTACTCTTTTTCACTGTAGTTTCGAAGCTGGTAGGATGTAAGTTTGGAACTAGTTGTTGCTGGTCATCTGTGCCAACACGTGAAAAGAAACTACCTGAGAATGCAGCCAACTCAAAAACAAGAGCCAAGAGTTGGAGAAGAGGCAGATTTTGAATACACTCATTGACCATCTCCATCCAACCATGGCTAAAACCAGTCGTACACTTCCCATTTGTTGTACAAACGAATAAATTGTCCTTATAGTTTGAGTTAGTTGGAGTTGGATTTTTGTAAACTGCAGCATATATTTATTAGAAATATTCACAATTCAATAGTATTAAGTAGAACAAAAAATACTTAAAGGGATAAAGTATTACATTGTACATCAACAGTCAGGGCAAGGGCTGATCTAGTCACTGTTTCTCATAGTGTCCATTTCACTTCAACAGGTTTCCTTTTTGGTGCTTGGTTAGAGGTCAACGATCAGGGAGAACATATAATATTTGTCCCTTTGGGACTGGCTTAATTCACTCAGCATGATATTATGCAGATTCCTCCATTTTGTTGCAAATGACCGGATTTCATTGTTTTTGACTGCTGTATAGTATTCTATAGAGTACATGTCCCATAATTTCTTTATCCAGTCTACTGTTCATGGGCATTTAGGTTGATTCCAGGTCTTAGCTATTGTGAATTGAGCTGCAATAAACATTAAAGTGCAGGCAGCTTTTTTGATTGCCAATTTAATTTCCTTTGTGTAAATTCCAAGGAGTGTGATGGCTGGGTTGTATGATAGGGTTATATTCAGGTTTCTGAGGAGTCTCCAGAATGACTTCCATAGTGGCTTGACCAGTTTGCATTCCCACCAACAGTGGGTTAGTGTCCCTTTTTCCCCACATCCTCTCCAGCATCTATTGTTGGTAGATTTCTGAATGTGAGCCATTCTCACTGGGGTGAGGTGAAACCTCATTGTGGTTTTGATTTGCATTTCCCTGATTGCTAGTGATCCTTTTTAAATTTTTTTTAAAATTTTTGACAGGCAGAGTGGACAGTGAGAGAGAGAGACAGAGAGAAAGGTCTTCCTTTGCCATTGGTTCACCCTCCAATGGCCGTCACAGCTGGCGCACCGCGCTGATCCAAAGCCAGGAGCCAGGTGCTTCTCCTGGTCTCCCATGGGGTGCAGGGCCCAAGGACTTGGGCCATCCTCCACTGCACTCCTGGGCCATAACAGAGAGCTGGCCTGGAAGAGGGGCAACCGGGACAGAATCCAGCGCTCTGACCGGGACTAGAACCCAGTATACCGGTGCCGCTTGGCAGAGGATTAGCCTGTTGAGCCACAGCGCCGGCGCTAGTGATCTTGAACATTTTTTCATGTGCCTGTTGGCCATTTGGATTTCCTCTTGTGAAAAATGTCTATTGAGGTCCTTGGCCCATCTCTTAAGTGGGTTGTTTGTTTTGATGTTGTGGAGTTTCTTGATCTCTTTGTAGATTTGGTTATTAACCCTTTATCTGTTGCATAGTTTGCAAAATATTTTTTCCCATTCTGTCAGTTGCCTCTTCACTTTCCTGACTGTTTTTTTTGTTTGTTCTACTTAATACTATTGGTTGAACTCTGTAATTAACATACAATTATTCTTAGGTGTTTAAATTTAACTGAAAAGTGATCCCTGATCCCTGTTAAATATAAGAGTGGGAATAAGAGAGGGAGGAGATGTACAATTTAGGACATGCTCAATTGGACTTGCCCCAAATGGTGGAGTTAGAAATGTGCCAGGGGATTCCAATACAATCCCATCAAGGTTGCATGTACCATGCCATCTCACTAGTCCAAGTGATCAATTTCAGTTCACAATTGATCATACTGATAGGTCTAAGAGTCAAAGGGATCACATAAACAAGACTAGTGTCTGCTAATACTAACTCATAGAATAAAAAAGGGAGAGAACGATTCAACATGTGAAGCGGGATACACAGCAGACTCATAGAATGGCAGATGTCCTAAACAACACTCTGGCCTCAGAATCAGCCCTTAAGGCATTCAGATCTGGCTGAAGAGCCCATAAGAGTATTTTAAGCATGGAAAACCAAGACACTCTGGCAAAAAAAAAAAAAGGACCTAAATGAAAGATCTCTGTGAGTGAGATCGCAGTGCAGTGGAAAGAATGGGCCATCAAAGAAGGAGGTACCTTTCTCTGAAGGGAGGAGAGAACTTCCACTTTGACTATGACCTTATCCAAATATGATCGAAGTTGGCAAACTCAAAAGGATTCCATAGCCTTGGCAACTCATGACAAGAGCCTAGGGAGATTACTGACGCCATAAACAAGGGTGTCAATTTGTTAAATCAACAACGGGAGTCACTGTGCACTTACTCCTCATGTAGGATCTCTGTCCTTAATGTGCTGTACATCGTGATTTAATGCTATAACTAGTACTCAAACAGTATTTTCACTTTGTGTTTCTGTGTGGGTGCAAACTGTTGAAATCTTTATTTAATATATACTAAATAGATCTTCTGTATATAAAGAGAATTGAAAATGAATCTTGATGTGAATGGAATGGGAGAGGGAGTGGGAGAGGGGAGGGTTGCCGGTGGGAGGGAAGTTATGGGAGGAAAGCCATTGTAATCCATAAACTGTACTTCAGAAATTTATATTTACTAAATAAAAGTTTAAATAATAATAATAATAATAATAAATCCTCACAATCATACCCTACCAAAAAAGAAAAACAAGAAATATTCAGAATTCATTGGAACCATTGTAAATGTCATTTATTGTTGGGAATCAATGACTTCTTTTAGAAAGATTGAAAAGTACACATTTAGAAACTCACTCTAATGGCATCTATACTATGAAAAGTCCTGAATGACCACTGGATTTACTGGCCCCTTAACTTCCCATAACTGAGCCTCCTTGAACAGAATTCATTAGAGATTTCATCTTTTTTTTTTTTTTTTTTTTTTTTTTGGACAGGCAGAGTTAAACAGTGAGAGAGAGAGAGACAGAGAGAAAGGTCTTCCTTTTTCTGTTGGTTTACCCCCAAAGTGGCCGCTATGGCCGGCACACTGCACCGATCCAAAGCCAGGAGCCAGGTGCTTCCTCCTGGTCTCCCATGTGGGTGCAGGGCCCAAGCACTTGGGCCATCCTCCACTACCCTCTGGGCCACAGCAGAGAGATGGCCTGGAAGAGGAGCAACCGGGACAGAATCTGGCACCCCTCAACCGGGACTAGCACCCAGGGTGCCAGCACCGCAGGCGAAGGATTAGCCAAGTGAGCCACGGCGCCGGCCTGAGATTTCATCTTAATTCAGTCTGTTCAGTAATAGGTTGCAGGTTTCTGACTCCTACCATGGGTAATTTACCCTAAGATCAGAGCCAACTCAAGGTAAACTTGGGGGGAAAGAAAAACCTTTTTATAGTTCTACTCCCCCCGTACTTTTCCATTTCTCATTTCTCAACAATGGTAGCCCTATCTAGAACTTTTTCCTGGAATCCAATTAAAAATTATTAAGAAAAGAACCAACATCTTTTCCACTTAATGTTTTTCACATTTATGACCGAAAGTCACCTTTGTATCTTGGGTCATCACAGCCACAGGAATGAACTTTTAATGTGGAAATTCATATGAGGGAAGGCAAGAGCTAACCAAGATTCTTGCCATTGTAACACCAACTTCATGTAGACTCAAAACTGTATCTGAGCAGGCCTGTGAATAGTTTTGGGCTTGCAAAGAGTCATGCTAAATAAAGCAACATTTATGGGGTCATAGCCACTTAAAGAAAAAAAGATTGTAATTCTGTCCTCTGAGAAGCAAAGTGAGAGCTCAAGCTGTGAGGAGGCTGTGGCACTTTCACAGGCACTATGAAAAGGCAAAGGACAATTTATTAAAATGTGCTGCCAAATGTAGCCGATACCGCTAGAAGGAAGCAAAACACACTTGCAGCACCATTGTGTCTGTGGGGCTGTCTCCTCTATTACAACCCTCTGCTGCTGCTCCACTTACAAGACAAATTGCTAATTTGTCTGTTCTGCAGACCTGCTCTGTATTTGCCAGACTGAATTCTCAAATGCTTTATTATCATAGGAAAGGTTAGTTGAAACAACATCAGAAAAATAAAATCTCACCTACCTCTTCCATGTGTACTTGGAGAAAAATTCAATGCACAGAAATGTCTGTTCTTTACAGGAAAATTCTTTTGTCTTAGTTGTAGTCACAGCCATTATCAAAAAGTTTGTATAAATATATATTTTTCATCTTTAATTTTATTTAGCATAAATTCACATTCCTTGGATTACTTAATAAACATTTATTAGTACTAGCTATTAGAAATCTCATATGATGTACTATATAAAGATATGAACATTAAGGAGCTCAAGGCTATGTCCTTCTTTTATACAACTACAATTTTTATACAACTACAATTCATTGAGCACTTGAATATGAGCAAGAACTGTTAGGGCTAAGAACAACTTAAACAGATTTACTCACCACATTCTTGTGGAAAAAAACAATCATAAAAGGAAAACTTAACAACATAAGATAATTCTAGAAAGCAATTAAAATAATAAAATATTTGGCTTCTAAGTAATTTAGTGGGAGAAGGAACAAGAAGTTTCCTCGGAGACAGTTTCATAGAGTTGAGGCTTAATGACTATATTGCTCCCAAATTCTTTCCTTTTCTCTCGTAAGATTATGCATCCTCACTATGTAATTTTTTTTTTTTGACAGGCAGAGTTAGACAGTGAGAGAGAGAGAGAGAGAGAGACAGAAAGGTCTTCCTTCCATTGGTTCACCCCACAAATGGCCGCTACGGCTGGCGTGCTGAGCCGATCCGAAGCCAGGAGCTGGGTGCTTCCTCCAGGTCTCCCATGCGGGTGCAGGGCCCAAGCACTTGGGCCATCCTCCACTGCACTCCCGGGCCACAGCAGAGAGCTGGACTGGAAGAGGGGCAACCAGGACAGAATCTGGCGCCCCAACCAGGACTAGAACCTGGGGTGCTGATGCCGCAGGTGGAGGATTAGCCAAGTGAGCCTCGCCCTCACTATGTAATTTGAAGTGTCTTCTGCAGGAGTTTTCTTCCTTATCACATCAACATCAAGCTTTCACCATGGGTGTACTTGACCAATGAAATTGGACACACAACAGTGCACCATCTCCACAGAGAAAGTCCGAGAATCTGCAATTGATTTCAGCAATCACTTGTTCTCTTTCCTCTGTCATTGGTCTGGTTTATTAGAGATGGAGTTTTCTCTTTGAACCCAAATCCCAGAATGAAGATCTGGGGAGCTAATCCACAGTTAACTCACAGGTTACAGATTGGCCATGCAACATAAATGAGAAAGAAGATTGTTTTTTGTGAGATACACCATAGCTTGGTCAAAGCTATGAATATTATTTATTATAAATAGCATGACTATTACCTATTAGCTAACTAAAAGATTGCTGAATGATAAGGAGCCATTTTTAAGATGATCAGGAGGAGAGTGTGTGTGTGTGTGTGTGTGTGTGTAGCTGGGCAGTCATTTGCCATGTTCAAGGAACAGAAAGAAAACCAATGTGGGTGACACAGAATTGGAGGCAACATAGGAGAGGTAAGAGAGAGCCAGATGGTGTAAATCTTTGCAAGTCATGGTAGAAAGTCTGGACTGTCTAAGCTCTCCAAAACCTTTAAAAGACAGTACCGAAAGTTGTCTTGTCTTTAAAATAGTTTTCATACATCATCACATTGTATTTAATTTAAAAATTTTTTATTTGGAATAATTTTCACATTTATAGAAAAGTTACAATAGTAGAATTTCCATATAGCCCTCACACATATTTTCCTGTCAACATCTGACATAATCATAACACAATCATTAGAACCAGGAAATTAACACAGGTCTTATTTGAATTTGCCCCATTTTTTCCATTCATGCTGTCTTTAAGTTCCAGGATCTTAGGATACCACATTATCTTTGGTTCTTATTTCTTTTTACTCACTGCATTTTATAACAGTTTTTCAGTTTTCTTCTTATCTTTCATGACCTTGAAATTTTGAAGGATAGTGATCAGATATCTGGCTTTGTGTGATGTTTTCCCCTGATTGGAGTATGGTTGTGCATTTTGTCAAGAATTGCCCCAATAAATGGGGAATGTAATTTGGTAAACCATTATGGAAAACAGCATGAATATTTATCAAAATATTAAAAATAGAGCTAGCATATGACCCAGCTATCTATCTTCTCATATATACACAAACAACACAAAATCAGCACCTTATAGAACTGTCTGAGCTTCCATGTTCATAACAGCATTATTTGCAATAGTCATGAAATTGAAACAACCAAAATATCCACAGAAGTTTGAAGAGATAAAGAAATTATTTTACTCAGCCTTCAAAAAAGGTCTTTCCATTTGTAACAAAATAAATGACTACGGAGGACATTATGTTAAGTAAAATAAGCCAGACACAGAAACAAAAATAATGCATGATCTCACTTATGTGTAGAGTTAAAAAAATGTTTAAAACAGAAAGAGACTAGAATGGTGGTTACCAGGGGTGAGGAACAGGGAGAATGAAGAGTTGTAGGTTAAAGGGTACCAAGTTGTGGTTATGCTGGAAGTATAAATCTATGATAATGTTTATTGCATGCCAGAAATTTTCTAAGAAAGTAGATTTTAAGAGCTCTTAGCACATACACAAAAGTAACTATGGGAGGTGATGGATAAGTTAATTTGCTTTACTATGGTAATTATTTCACTATGGATAAATACATCAAAACAACATGTTACATACTTTAAATAGAAACAATTTCTTGTCTTTCCCCAACAAATTTGTCATTAAATATGATATGTAGCATATCATTAAATTATTTTCATCCTTGTATTAATTATTTTTTTAATTTTATGTAAGGTATACAAATTTCATGTATTACATATGTACAGAATCAGTAACATAGTGATACTTCCCACCCCACCCTCCTTCCTGCCCGTACTCCCAACCTTCTTCCTCTTCCCTCTCCTATTCTCACCCTTAATTTTTACAAAGATCTATTTTCAGTTTACTTTATACTCATAAGATTAACCCTACACTAAGTAAAAAGTTCAACAAATAATATGAGGAAAAAAAAAACTGTTCTTTTTTTTTTAAGATTTATTTTTCATTTAAAAGTCAGAGTTACACAGTAAGAAGAGAGGCAGAGAAAGAGTTCTTTCATCCTCTGGTTCACTCCCCAATTGGCTGCAATAGCCAGAGCTGCTCCGATTCGAAACCAAAAGCCAGGAGCTTCTTCCGTGTCTTCCACATGGGTGCAGGGGCCCAAGGACTTGGCCATTCTCTACTGCTTTCCCAGGCCATAGCAGAGAGCTGAATTGGAAGTGGAGCAGCTGGGTATCGAACCGGTGCCCATATGGGATGCCGGCGCCTCATGCCAGGCAGTTAACCTGCTGTGCCACAGTGCCGGCCAAAAAACACTGTTCATCAACAGTAGAGAAAAAGTCTGAATAGAATAGAAATTATGCCATGTCCTTCTCAGTGCATTATATAACAGGGCTCATGACATTCATATCTTTATAAGTAGTAATGTTGACCTTGATCTCTTGGTTAAGTTGGTGTCTGCTACATTTTGCCATTGTAAATCTACTATCTTCCTACTTATGGTTACTAAATATCTTGGGAAACATAGTTTGAAGCTATGAAAATTATTTCTCCCACATACTTTTCAGGACTAATTTTAGCATCCATTGCTGGATCTTGTTTTTGTGAGATGCAATTACTACTGGGGTGTTTGCCTAATGTTGACTTTTCTATTTCCTTCCCTTTGTATATTTGTTAGTTATCCTACTATAGTAAGAAAAAAATATCTCTCTCCCCTATTTATGTATGTGTGGATGTTTTTGTTACTCTATAGGTTACAATCAGTTGCTCAAACATTCCTGGTCTGGCTACCCAGAACTCCTTCAGAATGATACATTGGTTCTTTCAGCTGGCCAAGGTATTTGGTGAACATGTCTTCACATTTTGATACCACAGATGTTCAGGTCCTTTTTATATTTTTCTTGCCTCAGAACTGGAATCAACCAGTTCTCATAGGAGTCCTGGTTCCCTTTATTGGAGAACAGTGTTTAGAAGGCAAGATCTGTGTGCTATGTATGCATTACAAATGGGATGCCTTTGATTCTAACATCATTTAGCAGATAAACCTAGGAAAGATATTCATATATTTTAATACACATTTAAACACACATCTTTAGGACTGTATCTATCTTTATACATAAAAGAGAAGAGTTTATCTGAGTCTAAAACAGAAGAGCGTGTGCTTTTAGCCTTTCCCTTTTCCTTACTTTTAAATTCTTTCTCCCACAACAAGAGACAGTTCTTATTATCCACAATGAATTTACTTAACTGTTCAACTTTAGTATGCGTAGAATTGCCAAACCACACTTACCGACACTATTAAAGCATCATGCATGCAGCGTTCCCTGTGTATTTAGCCTCACAAAGCCTAACACAGACCCTGTTTTCCAAAATTAGTTTTTTCTTCCCATCCTTGAATGTGGTTATGTTACTTATTTGCTGTGGTTAGGTTCTATGTTAGTATTTTGCTACACTTTGGGTTCCTCCCTCATCCTAGTTGTTTTAAAATGTTTATTGTTTTGGCTGTGTCATGGATATGTGAGACATTACTATTGTCCTAAGCAGAGCTCTGAAATACACACTTGGAGAACAGCATATCCTCCTCATCCCTGTTAACCTGTTCTGAGTACTCCTTCATCTCTATTAATAATTTCCTAAGTTTCTGTTTTACTCTTTCTTTATCTCTTCTATACAAATGAGTAAACACATGTGTATCTTCTCCAATCCTTTCTCTTTTTTGAGGGCTGGCATAGTATAGAAACTTTCATACTTTGCTTTTAAATGTAGCAATATGACCTGAAATTAATGGCATATATTAAAATTCTGTGGTTGGGAAAGATACTGTGTCTTCTCAATCAGCTAATCTTTGCAATTACAATTTAAATGCATGATACCTCTGAAGTATAGAAAAAAATAAGTTTCAGTATAATGTGTTCTTTAAAGTACATAGTTTAAATTTAAGCCTTGAAAAAAAATGTTCTTATTGTACACCCATCTATATTTCTGGCAGAGGTGCAAATATTTTAGACCAGACCACAGACTTGCATACTCTGGGCAATGTTCACCATTGTCAAGCTCAGCTTTCGTTGAAGGTCAGCAGACCTGACATCTGACATGAAGTCAAGCAAATTGTCTCTCCATTTCCGCACTTGGAAACTATGCACACTGATGGAAAAACTGGAAACGACTGGCTGTGTTTGGTTTGGACAACTCACCCAAATGAAAGGGAGCGCAGCATGGGTTCTGCTTGAGTGATGTCTGAAAATATGACTCTTGGGTCTACCTTAAAAGCCTACCTATTTGACTTTGACTACAGTTCAGATACACAAACCAAATATCTTTGCTTTGGCTTCTCTTGAGTCGTATCAATCTACACCTCATCAAGAGTTGGAGTTTGGGAGAACAAAGAAGCGATTGAGCATCCTAAACCCAGCAGTTAATTTTGGCCTTTGGGAATGTCAATGAAAGGACTTAAAATTGTTTAATCGTCTTTCATTGGTACTTTCTGTGGTTAGTAGGAATTTGAGTAAAAGGAGTTGTCTTTTCTTTGTCAAAATGAAGAACTTATGTCTGCCAATGCCAACTTTTAAATTTAGGATTTCTAAAATAACACTTTTATAAAAGAAAACATCCAGAAAAGTAGATGCTGATTAGCATTTTAAAAGATGGATTTGTTTGAATATTAACAATGCCTCTTGTTTTTTATTCTGTCAGTAAGATTTTTCTGTTTGTAATATAATATTTTAATACCTAATTTAATGATATGTCTAAATATGGAAAGATCAGCAACTTAGAAATTATACCATCATGAAGAAATAAAATACATTTAAAGGTTATGGTTTTTCAACCAAATCTGGAAATTCTATATCCCTGTCTACCTCCACCAAGGATAGCAGAAAATCTCTGGATAGAAAAGTCTTCAATGAAATATCCATAATCTCTAAATTAAGAGAGATCAGACACCTAGATTGTTGATATAATCTCTTCCACTTCCCACTTCATATTTGCATGGAAATGCTTTGGTACGGTCAAAGTTCCCAGTTTTAAATTTGTTTTATAAGATTTTTATATAGTTGTATAACAAATGTGTTGTGTCTAAGAAGCATCTGTGAGATAACTTCCAGAGACTCACTGAGTTCAGTCCTGAAATCTATTTGTGACAAGTGGTTAAGAAACACTGTTCTAGACTGGGAGGAAACAAGATCATCTATTCCAACCTACACATTTTATGAATGAAGAGGCTGAGGCCATGAACAAAGTCACAGCCAAAGCAATTTTACTCATTCATTAAAAAAATTTAAGGAAAACAAATCTCTTTGATGCACTAAGTGTTGGGAATATAGAGGCAAATAAGACAGTATAGGCTTTGTGTTTGTAGTTTAGTGGGAAGACAGGGTTAATGGCAGAAATAAGCTTATAAGAAATTGGTTATGTCCTAAATTGGATTTTCTATCATTAGTATACACAGCTTTTTGACATAGTTTGTGTTATCACTACAATCTCAGTAACTGAGAAAGACATAACATCACTTAAATGTTTGGACGAGGGCAAGGAGAATGACATGGAAGTCAGTCTTACCATGAAGCAATTCTCACAGTTTGCCTTTAATTTTCATAAAAGATTATAAATAATTCTATAAATATGTAAATTTTGTATACTAAAAATTTAAATTTATTTTTCACATTTTTCCTGTGTTCTTGAAAGGTCTGCTACATTCAATAGTCAAAATTTCTTAGCTGCTTCCACCTCTGGAAAGTTTTGCATGGCAATGAAATGATGGCAACTGAGAAGCACTGAGCCCTTAACCATCTCTGTCTAGGACCCACCCTGGGGCTAACTTAGTATAAGCAAAGCACTGCCAAGTTCACTCTTTTGCTTATGCTGAGTAAGGCAGGCTCATCTGTGGTCAAACTTATGTAACTTTTGCTTATAAAAAATTCATTGTTTAAAAAACTTCATTGTTTTATTCTGTTTTGCATTCTGAATGGCAAGAAAAGTAGACACTGATGTCTAACACAGTTTCTTCACATTTTGCCTTGAAAGTTGGCATGGTTGATGGATTCTGTGTGGACTTTAAAGTCCATGGAAATGAGGCAGATCTCAAAGTAAAGATTTTGACATAATAAATCTCTGTAAGATATGAAAAGACAGAATTCATAATTAAGAACTGGGAATATGGCTATTAGTTTAAATTCCAGGGCTTATATATAGAGTCTCACTATTGCTAACTTTAAAATCTGAAATCAGAAGCTAGCATTTGGCCTATCAGTTATGACACAAGTTGAGATACCAATATCCCTTATTGCAGCTCCTGGATTCAGTACTTAGCTCTGGCTCCTGATTCCAGCTTCCCACCAATGCAGACCCTGAGAGGCAACAAGAGATGGCTCAAGGAGCAGGATCACAGCCATCCACCAAGGAGACCTGGATTGAGTTCCTGGCTCCTGCATCAGCCTGGCCAAGTTCTGGCCATTGCTGGCAATTGGGGGGTGAACCAATTCATGGAGCGCTTTGTTTCTTGAATATAAAATAAAAATAAAAAGTCTGAATTCAATAAACTTCTGGATTAAGCATCTTTATCAGTATTTCTTTCTTAACATGTGTTCCTGCCCTATTGGTATTAGGTACCCAATCTAATTCTGTTTAGTGAATGAATAGTGAATTATGGTAACATAGTTTTCAATAAAAGTCTAAACAAAAAGTTAAAGAATTGTAGCAATTTTTAATAGCTATTATTTAAGCTGTCATTTTACTGTAGTCATGTAGTCATGTAGATGATTTCTCAAGCATACTAATAAGAGTATTAACATTTAATTTCACATTAACTTAAGAGATGATATAATACATTAAAATAAATTTTAAACTTCAAATTGCTTCACTCTTTCCAATTAAATTGTCACTTATATTTGGATAGAAATTGGATGAATTTTATACAAAATTTTAAAAAGGTCAAAGGCATAAGAAATTATTCCATTGGATATCATAAAGTTTACATATTTATCCAGACCTTCTTAACCTTGCAAGTCTGTTCAAAGTGGTATGGAACTTATTCATGAACAGGCTTTCTCATTAGATTTTTGGCACCTCTGCATTTATCCCAGCCAGAACCCTGAAGAGCAGAGGCAAAGTTGGAACACATTTATCTAAATATTTCAGAATCTCCAATGAGGTTACTTATAAAAGCTAGGGAAGGGTAATGGGAATTTTTTTCTGCCTTGCTTCTTTTTCTAAGAAAATCTTGCTTTACCTGAATTAATTATGGAAAAAATTTGCTGTCTCCAAATGTGCTTTATTTGTACAATGTCTGTGCAAAAGTTTTTTGGTTGAGTTTCAGGTCCAGAAAACAATCTTATTAAACACAGCGGCCATCCAAGTGCAATTTAAAGATCCCATGGCAATTTTCAAAAGGAGCAAGGATTAATCCCAAATCCTGGCCAATATCAATAAAACTGCTTCTAATTTCCACAGTCCCATCTGAGCTACTGTCAAGAGCCTAATGGCTTTCTCCATTAGCATGCACAGTTTCTCACTATCAGTGTTTAACTCATTACTTTGGAAAGCACTTTAAAAGACCCCAAGTATGAAAACTGCTGTTTAAAACCAATCCTGTGCTGTTCTGTACCATATCAGGATAACCTACCTAACCCACCTGAAATAACACTAATGATTCCTAAACAAGGGACTTTATAAAAGGCATTTCCTCCTGGCCCCCACCAATTCCAAATAAAATACATGGCACAAGGAAGATTATTTTCAACTCATATCTATTTAGCATGCCAGCTCCTACCTGTTTTTATTATTATTTATTTTAAGCTATTTGAAAGGCAGAGAGAGAGCGAGAGAGAGAAAGAGAGAGAGATTCTTCCATCCATTAGTTCACTCCCCAAATGCCTGCTACAGTCCAAGCTGATCCAGGCTGAATCCAGGAGCCTGGGACTCCAGCTGGGTCTTCCCTGTGAGTGAGAGGGGCCCAAGCACTTAAGCCACCATCTACTGCCTCCACAGATGCATTAGCAAGAAGCTGTATTGGAAGTGGAATGGACAGAGCTTGAACTGGCACACGGTTATGGGATCTGGGTGTTGCAAGTGGGAACTTAACCTATTGAGCACAACTCCTGCCCCTATACTTGTGTTTGAAAATGACCATGCATGATGTCAGACCACTCCTTGACTCCAAATATCATAAGAACAAGATCCAGGGCCAGTGCTGTGGCACAGCAGGTAAAGCCGCCACCTGCAGTGCAGGCATCCTATATGGGCACTGGTTTGAGTCCTGGCTTCTCCACTTCTGATTCAGTTCTGCTGTGGCCTTGGAAAGCAATAGAAGATGGCCCAAGTCCCTAGGCCTCTGCATCCACATGAGAGACCTGGAGGAAGCTCCTGGCTCCTAGCTTCAGAGCAGCGCAGCTCCAACTGTTGCCAGCCATCTGGAGAGTGAACCAACAGATAGAAGACCTCTCTCTCTCTCTCTGCCTTTCTGTAATTCTGCATTTCAAATAAATAAATGAATATTAAAAACATAAGAACAAGATCCACTTTTAATTTATCTCCTTCAGAGCCATAGTACCTTAAAAATGTGGATACTCATTGTATACTTGGCATGTAAATTGTCATTTATTGATCCTTTCAAATGCCATTCCATTCATCTCTCCTTCACATGTGAGAGTCACTCAAGCACTAAGGATAAAGAGAAAAATGAAGAGATTAAAATAAGTGAATTATAAAGATAAATAAATACATTGATAGCTTTTGTCCTCAGGAGCTCCTGTGATTATGTTGAAAAATAAGCAGTAAAGCACAATCAAAATAATGAAAATCCTAGGCCTAGGGTGTTCTAGGAACCCAGAAGAAATGAAGCTAGAACTTCATAGAGGACTTTCTGGATGAGAGACACCTGAGAAGGGACTTTAAGCCTGATGAGATTACAGCAAACCCAAGTAGAAGAGAGTATGCCATGTAGAGAAAAGAGTAAATGAAGGCTGGAAGTTCTGAAAATTTCCAGTACTTAGTAAAACCAAAGTGGTATTCGCAATGGAAGCAGGACTGCCCCCTAGGGGATGTTATGAAAAATTAAAAGAGCTTTATCTTTGTCCCAGTGACTGGCAGGCACTACAGTTTGTAAATGACAAAGGCCGGGGATTGCTAGGTATTCTGCCACAACATATTTTTGAACAGTTTTAACATACATTGAATATTCCAGGGATGCAATTATTATATAAATCAAGAAAATATTATATTTTTGTTTGTAATTTTATTGAGTCATTCTCAATTTCTGAAAGTAATATTAATAATGTAATGCAGCTCTTCATATCTGGTTGCCAATTCAGCTACCTATATCTGTCTTAATTGTTATTATCATAGTAAATATGATTGAATTTTTAAGGCAAGTATCTGACAACTATATTATGTTCACCAGTGTAGCTGTGCCTAAGCATTTTTATACTACTTTGTTTTCTATTCATTTTTCCTTTAGTTATACTTAGGAAAATCCAATTAGAAGATGAGCTATTTTGTGTATGAGTTTCACTTCAGGATAGTGAAAGTGTATTTAAAATGTTCCTTGCATAGAAGGGGAGCATTAGGTTGCAGGGGAGCTAATGGGCTGGTGTGTTGGAAGTACCTCATTCCCTAAAGCTTTCAGTTGTTGCATAAAGATCTTTAATTGCCATGTGATAATCTCAGTTTTAAGGGTCTGATTATGCTTTAATGCTTACTGGAAAAATAAATGTCCAAAATCAAGTTAAGAAACACTTATTTTTCCATGCATGAAACATTTTAACACAACTTTAAACTTACTTTTCCCTGGTTAGTTAAGCAACATAAAAGACCCATCTCGAGTAAAAAAAAAATAAAAAAAAAATAAAAAATAAACCAAGAAATACCTCCACAAATGCAGAATAAACAATGATCCAATTCAAGAAACAAGAATAAGGAAGACAACGTGATGCCCCCAAAAGAACACAACACATCGATACTAGATTGTGAAGATCATGAGATTGAAGAAATGCCCGAAATGGAATTCAAATAATTGACCATAGGGTTACTTAGAAGTAACCAGAAGCACATGCATGAAATAATGAAATCCATACTTGAAAGAAAATTTCTCCAACGAAAATGAGATCTTAAACAGAAACCATATTGAAAACTTAGAAATGAAGAATTCAATAGAACAATTTAAAAATGCAGTGGAAAGCCTTAGCAACAGAATCAGTGAAGCAGAAGAAACAGTATCTGACTTAGAAGACAAAGCACAGGAAATTATACAGTCACCAGACACAAGAAGAAGAAATTAGAAAACTAAAAAAAAAAATTGTTGGTATTCAATAGCATACTATCAAATGACCAAACGTATGGGTTCTAGAAGTTCCTAGAGGCATGGAAAAAGAGAAAGGATTAGAAGGCCTTTTTAGTGAAATAATAAGAGAAAATTTCCTTAATTTGGATGAGGAAAGGGAAATCCAAGTACAGGAAGCACATAGAACTCCTAATAGACATGACCAGAAAAGATCTTCACACAAAGACATTGTAATCAAACTCAACAGGTCAAAACATACAGAAAATATTCTAAAATGTGTATGAGAGAAATGACAGATTACATTCAGAGGATCTCCAATTATACTCACAGTGGACTCCTCATCAGAAACTGCAGGCTAGGAGAGAATGGCGAGATATATTCCAAATCTTGAGAAAACAACTGTCAAACCAGAATACTATACCCTGCAAAATTTTCCTTTATGAATGAAGGTAAAATAAAGACAATCCATGACAAACAGAAATGAAAGAATTTGTCACCACCTGTCCTGCCCTGAAAAAAGATGCGTAAGGATGGGCTACACAAAGAAACACAGAAACATCATTATGAAAGAAGGCAAAGGAAGAAAATCTTCCAGTAAAAGTACAAAGGAAATTCACAGTAAAAAATAGGAAAATTTATGGAAAAATGGCAGGGCAAAATTGTTACTTATAAATAACCACCTTGAATGTAAATGGCCTCAGCTCTCTAGTTAAAAGACACAGACTGGCTGAGTGGATTGAAAAGTGCATCTATTTGCTGATGACAAGGAACATATCTCACAAAGATACAAGCAGACTGAAAGTGAAAGGATGGAAAAAGTTATCCATGCTAATAGAAACCAAAAACTAAGCTGGTGTTGCCATCCTAATATCAGACAAAATAAACTTTAACACAAAAACTGTTAAAAGAGACAGAGAAAGGCACTATGTAATGTGTAAGGGATCAATTCAACAGGAAGATGTAACTATTATAAACATATATGCACCTAATTACAGGGAACATGGCTATTTACAAGAAATGTTAGGGTCTAAAAGGAAATATAGACTCAAATATAATAGAAATGGGGGATTTCAATACCCCACTTTCAGCAATGGACAGATTAATGGACAGAAAATCAGCAAGGAAACAGCAGATTTAATTGGCACTACAGACCAAATGTACCTAACAGATATCTATAAAATTTTTCATTCTACAGTTGCAGAATACACATTCTTCTTACCAGTGCATGAAACTTTCTCTAGGATTGATGATATGGTAGGCCATGTAACAAGTCTCAGCAGTTTCCAAAAAATCAAAATTATACCATGCACCTTCTCAGATTACAATGCAATGAAGCTGGAAAACAGCAACTCAGGAATCTCTAGAACATAAGCAAACGCATGGAGACTGAACAACATGCTCCTGAATAAACAGTGGGTCATAGAAGAAATCAAAAGAGAAATCAAAAAAATTTCCAGAAACAAAAAAAGATGACAATACAACATATCAAAACTTATGGGATATAGAAAAAGCAGTGTTAAGAGGAAAGTTTATAGCAATTGGTACCTACATCAAGAAATTGGAAAGGCACCAAATAAATGAGCTATCAATGCATCTCAAGGATCTAGAAAAACAATAGCAACCAAACCAAAAACCAGTAGGAGAAAAGAAATCAATAAGATTAGAAAAGAAATCAATAAAATTGGAGCCAAAAAAATGCAAAAGATCAGCAAAATGAAGAGCTGTTTTTTTATAAAATAAAATTGACATACCATTGGCCCAACTAAGAAAAAAAAAAGAGAGAGAGGACCCAAATCAATAAAATTAGAAATGAAAAATGAACTGTAACAACAGACACCACAGAAATAAAAAGACTCATCAGAAATTACTATAAAGAGCTGTATGCCAACAAAATGGGAAATCTAGAAGAAATGGATAGATTTCTGGTCACATACAACTGACCTAAATTGATCCATGAAGAGATAGAAAACCTAACCAGACCCATTACCAAGACAGAAATTGAATCAGTAATAAAGATCCTCTCAACAAAGAAAAGCCCAGGACCAGATGGCTTTCACTGCTGAATTCTACGTGACATTTAAAGCCAGCATCACCTTAATCCCTAAACCTAAAAAAGATGCAACTGAGAAAGAGAATTATAGACCAATTTCCCTAGTGAACACAGATGCAAAAATCCTCGACAAAATTCTGGCCAATCAAATCCAGCAATACATAAAAAAGATCATTCACCCAGAGCAAGTGGGATTTATCCTTGGTATGCAGGGATGGTTCAACATTTGAAAATCAATCAATGTGATACATCACATTAACAAAATGAAGAACAGAAACCATATGATTATCTCAATAGTTGCAGAGAAAGCATTTGGTAAAATGTAACAACTTTTCGTGATGAAAACTTTAAGCAAATTGGATATAGAAGGAACAGTCTTCAACACAATCAAAGTGATTGATGACAAACCCACAGCCAGCATCCTATTAAATGGGGAAAAGTTGGAAGCATTCCCATAGAGATCCAGAACCACACAAGGATACCCATTCTCACTATTGCTATTCAATATATTCCTGGAAGTTTAAGCCAGAGCCATTAGGCAAGAAAAAAAAATTCAGAGATACAAATTGAGAAAGAGGAAGTAAAACCATCCCTATTTGCAGATGACATAATTCTATATATAGGGGATCCAAAAGACTCAACCAAGAGACTATTGGAACTCACAGAAGAGTTTGGTAAAGTAGATGGATATAAAATCAGTACACAAAAATCAACAGCCTTTGTGTACATAGACAATGCCATGGCTGGGGAAAAAATTTCTAAGATCAATTGCATTCACAATAGCTACAAACAAAATCAAATACCTTGGAAGAAATTTAAGCAAAGATGTCAAAGATATCCATGATAGAGAATTACAAAACATTAAAGAAAGGACTAGAAGAAAACACAAAAAATTGAAAAATCTTCCATATTCATCAATTGGAAGAATCGATATATATCATCAAGATGTTCATTCTTCCAAAAGCAATTTATAGATTCAATGTGATACCAATCAAAATGCCAAAGACATTCTTCTCAAATACAGAAAAAATGATGCTGAGATTCATTTCAAAACAAAGAAGACCTTGAATGGCAATCTTATACAACAAAACCTAAGTAGACATCACAATACCAGGTTTAAAGACATACTACAAGGCAATTATGATCAAAACAGCCTGGTACTGCTACAAAAATAGATGGATAGACCAATGGAACAGAATAGAAATGCTAGAAATCAATCCAAGCATCTACAACCAACTTATATTTGACCAAGAGCTAAAACTAATCCCTGAAGCAAGGACAGTATCTTCAACAAATGGTTCTGGGAAAACTGTATTTCCACGTGCAGAAGTATGTCGCAAGACCCCTACCTTACATCTTACACAAATGGATTAAAGACCTAAATCTATGATCTTATATCATCATATTATTACATAACATTGGTGAAATCCTGCAAGACATTGGTACAGGTAAAGAGTGCTTAGAAAAGACTCCAGAGGCACTGGCAAATAAAGCAAAAATTAAGAAATGGGATTACATCAAATTGAGAAGCCTCTGTACTGAAAAAGAAATACTCAGGAAAGTGAAGAGGCAATCAACAGAATGGGAGAAATTATTTGCAAATTACGCAACTGATATAGGATTAATAAGCAGAATATATAAAAAGATCAAGAAACTCCACAACAGAACCTACAACACAGTTTTGAAAAGGGCAAATGACTTAAACAGACATTTTTCAAAAGAAGAAATCCAAATGGTCAACAGACACATGAAAAAAAGTTCAGGATCACTAGCCATCAGGGAAATGCAAATCAAAACCACAATGAATTTTCAACTCACCCCAGCAAGAATAGCTTTTATACAGATATCAACAAACAACAAATTCTGGCAAGGATGTGAGGAAAAAGGCACACTAATCTACTGTTGGTGGAATGTAAACTGGTAAAACCACTATGGAAAACAGTATGTAGATACTTCAGAAATGTGAATATAGACCTACCAAATGAACCAGCCATCCCACTCCTGGGAATTTATCCAAGGGAAATGAAATCAATAAGTAAAAGTGTTATCTGTACCCACATGTTTATTGCAGCTCAGTACACAATAATTAAGACATGGTATCAACCTAAATGCCTATCAACTGAAGACTAGATAAAGAAATTATGGGATATGTACTCTATGGAATACTACACAGTGGTTAAAATGAAATCTGGTCATTTGCAACAAAATGGATGAATTCGGAAAACATACTTAGTGAAGTAATCCAGTCTCATAGGGGCAAATACCATATATTCGCCCTAATCAATGAGGAGT
The DNA here is from genome assembly GCF_033115175.1 of Lepus europaeus. NCBI lineage: Eukaryota > Metazoa > Chordata > Mammalia > Lagomorpha > Leporidae > Lepus > Lepus europaeus. Next base: position 34,512,612 of record NC_084833.1, read on the forward strand.
AATAGAGCATCTAAAAGGAAATCTATAGAAGTGAAATTGATACTTTGAGAAGCAATGACTTAAATAGCCCTTGTCTTGGCTGTGGAGGAACAGTTTTTTTTTTTTTTTCCTTCTTCATACTCTTTGTTGAACTCCTTACTTCACATAGGTTAATCATATGTGTATAAAGTCCATTGAAAATAGTCTCAGTAAAAATAAGAGTGGGAATAAGAGAGGGAGGAGGAAGCTTGTAACTGTAAAGTTGCATAGTTCCGCATACATTCCTATGAATTTTCTTCTAAGGGTATAGTTTCAAAATTTGCCATGGGATCCAAAATCCCATTAAGCTGGGTGGTAAAAATGCCATCTTAAGTATTAAAGTGATTATATTAAGTATTAAAGTGATCATATAGACAGGATTAAGTATTAGAGAGATCACATAAATAATATCAAGTGTCTGGTAATAATAATAGAATTTAAAAAGAGAGAATGTTCCAACATGGGGAGCATTCCACACAGCAGATTCATAAAATGATAATCGTTTTAAGTAGTACTCTGAACTCAGAATCAGCCCTTAAAGCATTCTGGTCTGGCTTAAAAGTCCATAAAAGCATTTCAGGCATGGAAAGCCAAGACACTATAACAAAAAAAAAATGTCCTACATGAAGGATCTATGTGAGTGAGAACCCAGTGGAAAGAAGTGGCCATCAAAGAAGGATGGACTTTTCTCTGAAGGGAGGTGATAATTTCCACTTTTCTTATGGTCTTATCTAAATACTGACAGAAATTGTGCATTAAAAAAGCTTCCATAGCCTTGGCAGCTCATGTCAAGAGACTCAGGTGGTCAATGATATCATACATGAGAGTGTTAATTGTTAAATTACTTCCTATGCAGGACCTCTGTCTTCATTGAGTTGTATTATGAGAATTAACTTTAGAACTTGTTCTCAAACAGTTGTGTGTGGGTGTATGTATATGTGTGTAAGTCTGCACATTGTTGAAACCTTTACTTACAGAGTTGGTCTTCTGTGTTTAAAGTTAATTGAAAATGAATCTTAATGGAGAATGGGACTGGGAATGGGAGAGGGAGGAAGAACTGGGGTTCAATTGGGGGTGGGAGGGCAGGTATTATGGGAAGAATCACTACATTCCTAAAGTTGTACTTATGAAATTTGTACTCCTTTAAATAAAAGGTTTCTCTGGGAAAAAGAAAGAACCATCTCATCTCAGGGTCTAAGTGAGTAATTTGAGAACTGTTTGTATCGTATTTCCTAATTGATCCTTTAGCACCATTTATTCAAAGATGAAACCATAGTAGACTAGCAGTTATTAAGCACCTATTATGTGATAGTTCTGGTGCTATTTTCCATATATTATCTCTTAATCTCACTATGAAACTGTAAAGTTAAAGACAACTTTAAAGACAAGCAGTGTTAAGTGACTGTTTTATGGCTGCACTGACTTTAAATTATAGAGGAAGGATCCAAGGACAGGTGTGTTTGGACTCAAAGTCCATCACATTTCAATGACACTGAATTTTGCATATGTGAAAACAGCTTTCTGAGTTTCTGTGGTTTCTCACACTTTTGGCAGGAAAAGTTTCAAATTGACAAACTACAGCACACAGGAAATATATTCCCTCTTGAAGTCATGGTGGGAAAACAGCTAAGAAAGAATAGTACATATTCATTGGTTGTCAAATGACTCATGACAAAAGAGCAGGCTCATAGGTTTCTCTCTGAAATATAATGAAACCATATCCAATGTAAACATATATGGGTTTTGGATTTCTCCATTGGATAATTAATATTGCTCCAAGTTTAGAATCATATGCATAGATGTTATTGGACATGACTCTGCCATGGCTCAGTATTAACTGAAATATAGGTCATGATTATCACAAGTTAAAGGAAGGATTAGTAACTGACCATTTTGTCCATGAGTAGAATTGCTTTTTGTCCTTTACTAGCCTGTATTTATCAAAACTAAAAACAACAACAACAATAAAACAGTAGACATGGTACTGAGTCTTCACAGTGTGAGGGGAAGGATTCCTTTACAATTGGACCAAGTGGCTCATCCCATTGTCACCACTATGCTAAATAAAATTACTCAAAAATACTTAAAATAAGGACTCCAAGCAAACTTTGGAAGAGATAATTAGGTCTAAACAGTATTTGCTTTAATAACATACAGAACTTGGGCACCTGCTAAGCCTTACTGTGATTTCTTTCTCCTTTCCCCCACCTTCCTGACTCGACTGCATCAGCACTATCACCATCTACCTGTGGAGATTACTGAGTAGAATATGGCTGCCTTTAAAGCCAGAGGCGAAAGGCGGTGCCTTATTTGAAAAATGGAGATAGAATGATGTATGGAGCAGAAGCATACCTGGCATATAGCATTTGATTGATAAATGATGGTTATCACTGAATGTTGTTAAATACAACTGAAAGGAAGGGGCAGTTTGAACTTCATTTGAAATAGAAAGATTCATATATAAAAGACAAACAATAATAGAATGTGGACTACACTAATTGTGTAATGATTCAGGCAGACAATAAATAGGGAAGAGGTTTCTGCTGGCAGAGTGAGTCAGGAAGGGCTTCTTGTATAAGCAGGGCCCCAATGGGCCTACAGTGTGGGTAGCAAGAGCAGGGAAGTGTTCCCACCAATAGGGCTGGTATTCAGGGGCAGAGTGGGCACAGAGTACCAAGAATACACCTTACTTTTAGTAGTCCATGAAATCTTTTACTTGCTTTTTAGGAAAAGAAACAAAGGAATATAAAAGAATAAATATATAATAAGCAATTCAACTTGAGTTACATTTATCTTCATATAGTAGTCTTCCCTTAACCATGGTTTTGCTTTCTATGATTTCAGTCAACTATGGTCTGAAAACAATCAATGGAAAAGTCTAGAGAAAAACAACTCAGAAATTTTAGATTGCATGCCATTTTGAATAGCATGATGAAATCTCACATCATCCTGCTCCATCCAGTCCAGGGAAGATGGTCATCCCTTTGCCCAGCTCATCCACACTGTGTGTGCCACTTGCCTTTGGTCACTCAATAGCTTTCTGAGTTATTAGATTAATTCTCATGATTTTGCATTGCTTGTGACCAAGTAACACTTCTTTTACTTAATAATGGCTCCAATGTGGAAGAGTAGTAATCATGACAATTCATATATGACAAAGAAAAGTTCTGAAATGCTTCGTTTAATTGAGAAGGTGAAAAATTATCATAGGTATATGTATAGGGAGAAAAAGCATAGCATATGTAGACTTGACTACTAACCGAAGTTTCAGGTATCCACTGAGGGCACTGGCATATATTCTCTGTGGCTAATACACCCACACATTTGTAAAACATAATTTTATTACTTTTTTGTGGAAGAAGGATCCCATGAATGCCAATGTTCCTAGGGTTGATGTAAGCCATAATAGAGACCTCCTTTTGTCAGCTTACTCTTCGAGGAGTTTGTGAATCAAACCAAGAAGCAATTATATTCTATAGAACAACACTCCATGTTATTTTTTTAAAAAGCTTTTCATAGCACATGGGGTGCTTTCAATCCTTCCAAACTCATCTGTCATTTTATCTCATAAAAACCTTCCAAGCTTATTCTAGACTCCCAAGGGATCTGGAGGGAAGTCCTTCAATCCATGGGGATTGTGGTCCCTCTCTGTGCCCATGAGTTCCTGGGCTGTCACCAGATGTTCACTGAAACAGATGTCACTTATTCCTCACCTTCAGAAAAAAAAAAAAAAAAAACAAATGAACAACCAGAGGCTGCTGCATGGAGTGCTTGAGTCGCTCCTTGGATTATCCACCACCACTGAAGGAGCAACACCTAAATCATTCCTCCCTGGGGACAGGAGAAGGAGCCTCAGTCTGAGGATTATTTTTGTTTCACATACAAATCTCAAAATTATCTATCATATTTCCTTTGCTTAGAAGGTAGTGTTATCTTTCTACACTTCTTGTCCCCAAATCCATTACTGACATCAATAAATAAATAAATGAATTTGATGAAGTAAGATCTTCTTTCTAAAATCTTCCCAGGTAGTAAGAACCATAGTACTTTAGAGCCAGATGAGATCACCAACACTATCAGACACCAACCACTTTATTCTGTTGCTGTCTCTAAGAAGACAGCTAATGAAATATCCACCATCAGATTTTTGCCTCTTATTCTGCCACGCAATCTGTTTCTCTTGCATAGTTACTGATTTTTCAGAGGATATTATGTAGCTTCTCTTCTGCCTACCATATAACTATAGTAAAGTTCACCAAGTTTTTGGAACCTTCTCTTTCTCTTTTTATCCTATTGACTTTTGAAGAATACTTTCCAAATTGTCCTTGTTTATGCATCTGTATGAAGATGTTCCTTTAAATAATTCTAGCAGGGAAGGAAGGAGGGAGAGAGAAAGGAAATATCATTATATTCTTAGAATTCTATCTATAAATTACAATGAATCTGTTAAAAACTAATGAACAGTTAAAATAAAAATGTAAAACTAAAAATAAATAAATACATAAATAATTTGGATCCATCCACCCACGCAGAAGAATGTCATCACCTCACCATGGACAAGGGCTATACCTTCAAACCAGTGCTCTCCAGTTCACCACTGCTGGATATTTTTAAAACTTTTGCCTTGACTTCATAGTTCCTAGCCTTTGAATTTTCATTTCACTGCAAAGCTCAGTTTTGAGCCTTAATTTCATCCCCTACTTGGCTTTTAAATACTACACTGGACTTGACTTTCTAATTGGACTTCGGCATTCTCTAATCTTAGTCTCAACTCTGGTCTAGAGAATCATGCTCTACTTCCTCTGCTAAAAGACATCGCTAGTTCCTTGAACCCAGACATGCCTACTTCCTAGCCTTACAGAGAGGAAAATCAGAAAAATGGTCCCATTTACCAAACCTGTATTTATGACTCCTAAATCATTAGATCAAGCTTCTCTCCTAAGCTCCTCATTCTCATGTACAGCTCTTCATGGACATCTCTTCAAAAAACGTCTGCTGGCTCCTGGTCTCTTCAGCTGCAAGATGTGCGTGGTAGAGCTGACCTCCCTTCTTCATTCCCCTCTCTTGTTTATTTGGTTTCACAGTCCTCTAAGATTCCCAAATTTGCCACTTTCCTTCTGTTTGTTGGATTTACCACAGAAAAGTGATTTTCATATCTATCCTCTTTTTGGGTTCACTGCTATCACTCTACCTGTCACTTAACTGTGTGAAGTTGTCTCCAACGTGGATTCTCCTGTTCCCAAAGTTTTATATCCAACTAAACTGTACACAATGCTGTCAGAGTAGCAGTTCTCTAGGAAGACAAAAGAAAGAGTGGTCCAAGCAGAAGGAACAGGATTAACTGAAGATCCAAATGTGTAGCAACTTGGTGTGCACATGGAATTTCAAGTACTTTCCTTCCGCTGTGGTCCTAGCACAAGATGGGGCCCCTACTAAGGGAGAAGTAAAGATAAAGCAGGCCCCTGTTGAAAGGGGTTTTGGTGAACCTTCTTGGGGAGAATTTGACTGCATTTTTCAGTCAATGAGGAGCTGTAATAGAGTTGTAAATCTGCAAGAGTCCGACTAGGACTTGGTAACATTGGAATGTAGGAGTTGACAGAGGCAATAAGGTAGGATTGTAAAATTCTTTGAACAGGAAAATTAACTTTTAACCACTATGACAACCACTGTCCTTTATTTCCCCAATTGTTACCCCCCCTCCCTTCTCTGTTTCATGAAATTCTTGCAGAAGGAAAATGCTAACACCTCTCAAAAGACTCAGGGCATTCACATTGATTGTTCCAAAGCAAAATTATAATCCCATATCTCCTTGCTAGTGATTGATTTAAGGATGAGCATATGACCTATGGTTGCCCAGTCTATTGGAGGTTTCTGGAAAAACTTCCTCCCTGATAAAAATGAGAATAGGGTGCCTACAAGTAAAGCAGCTATCTTATTACAACAAGGGGTCAAGCTCAAGAGAAATAGGCCACAAGTGTGGAAGGCAGAGTGGAAAAGAAGGAATCCTTGATGATATCACAGATACATTAATCCAACCCTGAAACCACCAACCTTTGGAATCGCTGTCATATGAGCTAATGAATAAATATCCTAACTGTATGGCTACTTTTGGCTGTATTTTCTGTTACGTGTAACTGAACCTGCCCTAACTGACACATAATGGGATGATTAAATGCACAGATGTTGGAGCTGAACTTAGGTTCAAGTTTTAATTGTAGCACTTTTGCCAGCAATGTGAGCTTGGACAAGTGACTTAAACTATCTGGCCCTCAGTTTCCCCATTTGGAAATTTAAAAAGAAAATAATAGGCCTACCTCACAATATTTAATCAAAAACAATATATAAAGATAGCATTTAGAATATTCTAAGGTAGGTTCACCTTGTGGTGTAACAGGCTAAGTCACTGCCTGTGATGCAGGCTTCCCATATTAGAGTGCCAGTTGTAAGGCCTGGCTACTGTACTGCAGATTTAGCTTTACTGCTAATGTGCCTGGAAAGGCAGCAAATAATGGCCCAAGTGCTTGGTTCCCTGACACCCCTGTGAGAGACCAGGATGTAGTTCCTGGCTCCTAGGTTTGACCTGGTCCAGACCTGACTATTGTGGGCATTTGGAGAGTGAATTGGTGCATGCAAAATTTCTCTCTCCTCCTTTCTGTCTCTTCTCTCTCTCTCTCTCTCCCTCTCTCTCTCTCTTCCTCTCTCTCCCTTTTTCTCCCTCTCTCTCACTCTCTCTTTCCCTTGTCTCTCTGTCACTCTGCTTTTCAAATCAATAAATCTTAAAAGAATATTTTAATTTACAGCAAAAGCTCAATGAGAACTATTTATACAGACACTTAATACAACTTCTACTGAGTTAAATTCTAGACAAATAACCTTAGTTCCAGATACATTAGGTAACCCATTCACGGTCACATGAAAATTTAGGAACTGAGGTTAGACTAATATCCAGATATAACATTGGGCAGAGTTGGGGTCTCCTGTAGTTCTTCAGGGAATAAACACAGCTTCAGCAGGCTTTGTGTTATCTGCAGTTGACCAATATTCAGAGCTTGTCTTGGGAAAAAACTTAAATTAAGACAGCACTTTTAATTTTAAAATTAAAATTGGCTAATGGTATGGAACTGTAGTTTGAACTTATGCAAAGTTTTAGGGACAAATTTTTCTCTCCTAGAATTTTTCTTTCTTCAGTGAAGAAATGAATCAATGAAGATTGACATTAGAGAGCTTTTGATCATGTGAATAGTACTCACAGGCCTAGTCTTAGTAGTGGCTTTTACATTTATTTTTAGAATAAGCTTAGACTAATTCTCTGACATGGGGTAATCCATACTTCTGCACTCTGGAAGACTTTATCTCAGGAGATTTTGAAAATGTCCTTCTGCCCAATGAAAGAACACCTGCTATCAATTAAATACAAAAAGAGAAACTCTTTTTTATTAAATCAATCCTGATGCTCCAGTCTATATAAAAAGTACAACCAAATATATAATAGCTGCTGGATCAAATACACTTATTTAACAGCTTGTACTGTTGTACAAATAGAAAAGACAGTACATAATAACGTTCACATGTATTTGAGAATCTGGTATAGGGTATACTAAGATAGTATAGGAAAATAATTGCTGTTAGAAAGCCTATCTTCAAGCCCCAGTTTCAAAAGATTTGTGTTAAAACACTTTACTTCTTTGATGTTACTTTTTCCTTAGCTTCAAAATTGGAAGAATGATACCAATCTGTCATAATTTTGATAGGAGATAATTATGTATAAAATGAAAAATGTTATGCAAACATTGTGCTTACATCTTACGTTGACTAAGTGGCTTACAATTTTATTTATTCAGAGCTATAAATTCCTTAGATGTGGGAAAAAGTCTGAGATGAATAGCTCTCCGTCAGTTTTGATACCTTTTGTGATTTCTTTCCTTTGTGTGTATTAAGAATAAAGGTGTTATCTTTATTCACTTGACTTAGTGTATTAACACGTGTCTCATCTTCCCTGCCTGACAATACATTGGCAAAAAGTCCGTGCTGAATGTTGACAACTGTCATGAAATTCCCATGAAGTAACAAGAAAATTTTAATGATGGGGATAAAGATGAGAAATCCATGGAAAAGAAGTTAGTGAAGAGAGATGAGAAATCTGGACAAAGCGATGAAAATCAAGGCTTCACTGCACATCGGCAGGAAGAGGAAGTTGCTACTCCCTAGGGGACACATTGGAGGAGTCTTTCCATCCCCAGCAGACGTTCTCTGGTTCTGATTTGCACAGGCAACTCTGGCCAGCTGCTCAGCAAGTCTTTGCTAGCTGACTGCTTCCCTGTCTGTCACACCTGGTCCACATCGCTTAGTTCCACTGACTCCCTAGCTTCTTCCCTTGTACTCCTCTTATCTGTCCTTCGTTTCTTTCTTTCATTCTCTGTGAATATACTCACGTTTGCTTCTCAGTTTGTAGCATAGGAACACATACAGACACAAACCCTCCATAGTGAATATGAAAACTATTGAATTCAATAAAACTTTATTTTACAGAATGACTGGCTAATATTGTAATAAGATAGCACTATTTATCTGTTAATTTCTGGAGTTTTGTTTTTGCTTTCTTTTTTCGTTTCTGGAGGCTTCGCCCAGGTAAGAATTAACTAGGATATTCCAGACTTCCTAACTTAGGGAAGATAAATACAGCTAAAGTCAGCTTCTTGTGAAGGTCTTGGCAGAGCCTGTATGTCTGGAAGAGTACATGATTTCTCAGAGTTGTTCTTCCCCAACCCAGAGTCAATAACGGATTGGGGAAAGTAAAGAGAATTAGAGAGAGAGTACATACCATAGAATTTGGCAGGTTCCAAAGAGAATTTTCTAATACGTTTTGTGATCTGAGAGCAGAGGATACCTATGCTCTCCTTTTCTGGGTAGAAAAGCCTCAGGTGCATGGTGCAAAAGTGACAGGAGAGAAATGGCTGAGTGTCGTAGCTTCATACTGCTGCTGTAACAAATTGCCACACTTTTCGTGGCTTAATACAACTTAGATTTACTCTCTAATGGTTACAGAAGTCCAATGTGGCTTTCAATGGGTGAGAATAAAAGTACGGTCACAGCTGAATTCCTCGTTGAAACCCTGGGGGAGAATGTGTTTTCTTGCCCTGTCCACCTTCTAGGGGCTGCCCACATTCCTTTGCTTTCGGTAGCCTCCTTTCATCTTCAAAGCCAGCAGTAGCTCTTTAAGACTCACACTGAATCACTCGCTGACACTGACATCTCTGTCCTCTATTCCAAGTTTAAGGACCTTATTATTTCATAAGATCCATGGGGATAATTCAGGATAATGTTCCTCTTTCAGCTTGCAACAACCTTGATTCCATTTGCAACCATAATTTCCCTTTGCTATGCAATAGCATTTGCAGATTCTGGGGATTAGGACATAGGCATCTTCAAAGGGTCATTATTTGCTCCACCATAGCTGTGGATGAGGCCCAACATGATTTTACAGAACACCCAAGGTATCACAGAGAAAGACAACGTGTTTACTCCTTGTGTAGTTGACAATAGCGTGGAGACAGCACAGGTGCTAGAGCATCCAGAGATGCTGTACTGTCAAACTCAGGAGAACACAGTAGGAGATTTGTATAGTGCACCAGTGACCAAAAGTGGAAAACCAGGCACAAGGGAAGCTGACGTGCATTTCAGTAGCAGCCAGGTGGTGGCCAAGGACCAGGCAGTCACCTTGTCCTAACTCCATTAACTTTCTGATACATAATGCCAGATGCCCCCACCCTCCCACTGCTAATTTAGAGGCAGCTTCAAGGAGAAAAGGAAACAAAAAGTCTCAAATCCACTGAACTCCCCTGAAATTGACTGATTTTTTGCTATCCACAATTTGGGGTTATACATTGGAGTTAGGTACATGTATAGAGAAAAAGCATATTTTCATACTGAAGTTTTTTATCTGATAATTATATTTAATGTACATTAAACTCTCAGTAAAGTAATTTAGTATGAGCACTGTCGCTGTCCTTTCTGAACTCATTGGAAGTTTGCAATCTAACCCATGCTTGGATTCCTGACATTCAGATTTCAGAGAAAGAGGGGATAGTAATGGATCCTAGACCAGAGCTCCCATATCCATCGCCTTACTCCTTTGTTTTCCATATTGGTTTCCCAAGGAAGATCTTTTTTCCCTTTAACATATATTTCTATTTCTAACCCATCTGGATTATTTCAGAATGGATGGTAAAGTTGAGACTCCATCAGAAAGCACTTCAAAATCATTGACTTTCCCAAGGCTTATCTGAAAGAACTTTAAAGGGCCCTATTTTTGCTATCAACTTGAAATTTTTCCTTAATAGATGAAATGATGGCTGTCAAAGATCTCTTCTAAGAACTTTATATGTAATCACTAATTCCCACAACTATTCAGAGTATTAATATTCCTGGTTTATAAATGAGAAAATTAAGATGCCAATTTTCCAGGGTACACCTTCCCAAACTGCTTTAGACAAGGTCCCCACTAGCCAAATGGAAAGGATTGTGGCAGGTAGTTTATTTGGGAAGTGAGTTAGGGAGCAGGACATAGGAACACAGGAGAGAAAACAAACAAAAAACAAAACAAACAAACAAAAAAAAACAGAGAAGGAAAAGCCAGTACAAGGGTAAATTATAAATTGGCCACTTCTGCAGATGACAGAGCACCTCAGGTTCTAGTCCCGGTTGGGGTGCCGGATTCTGTCCCGGTTGCTCCTCTTCCAGTCCAGCTCTCTGCTGTGGCCCGAGAAGGCAGTGGAGGATGGCCCAAGTCCTTGGGCACCTGCATCTGCATGGGAGACCAGGAGAAGCATCTGGCTCCTGGCTTTAGATCGGCGCAGCACACCAGCTGTAGCGGCCATTTGGGGGGTGAGCCAATGGAAAGGAAGACCTTTCTCTCTCTCTCTCTCCCTCTCTTACTGTCTAACTCTGCCTGTCAAAAAAAAAAAAAAAGAAAAAGAAAAGAAAATCAGGCCTGCAGAACTGCAAGGCCTGGGTGCCTCCCACAATTCAGTGGAGTTCCCAAGAATATATTTGGCTTTGTGGAATTTAAGCATGAGCTTATTACTGTGGGCAATTAGACGAAGATCTGGTATTGATTTTGCACTGTGTCAGAAGTGGAACATTATAAAACCACTCTTTGTGTTTCTGAAGGAATGAATTCTTCCCCCATTAACTTTCCAAATGGGATTGAAAGTAAATACACTAAATATAGGACTCTAGAACAGCCCTGCCAGGCAGAAAAATAATGCAAACTACATGAGCAGTGTTCATTCTTTCAGCAGCCATATTAAAGAATGGAGAAAGAAGTGAGAATAATTTTCACAACCTATTTTAACTCATCATTTCTAGTGTACTACCTAGCATTTTACATGTAATCAATAAAAAATGATTGTTGAGATATTTCACAGTCTTCCGGTTTGTTCTGTCACTTGAAGTCTTCTGAATCTGGTGTGCGTTTTACACATTAAGCGCATTTCCGTTCAGACTAGCTGTACTTCAGTGGCTCAGTAGCCAAGAGTGGCTCATGTTCCCATTGTGCATAGTGCTTGCAGCTGTAGGATGTTTTTCTCTTGGGAACTGAAAGAGTTAATCTGTGAACCTTAAAGCTGTTGCACTTTTCCTTGGGATGAGATGGAGTAGGGAGGATTCTTATACCCTTTCCTGACATTCCCACTTTCATCTATATTATTTCTCTCTGAAATAAACAAAATGTCAAATTGACAAGGTTCATGGCCAGAAGTGATTAGAACAGTAACTTGAAGACCAAACCAAGCCATACGTGAATTTAATATTTCAGGGTTTATTTCTCCTGTTCCCGTTTTTTAAATTGCAAGACATGCAATTTTTAACTTAGAAAAGAAAAATAAAGAAGAAAGTCGAACACATTGGCAGGAAAAAAAAAAAGTAACAAACAAGGTATCTAGTTCTGTCTGAACTGTCATATGTAAGTCTGCTTGCGATAAGAAAAAAGTATATGTTTTTATGGGATTTTACTCACATATAAGACATGCAATTTACATAAAATTCAGTAAGATATGTCACAGATATAGACATTATAATATAGAATTTAAAGCTGGATCTGGGTTTAAATCCCAGCTGTATTACTAACTATGCAACTTTGAGCCAGTTACATAAGCTTCTTGAGGCTCAGTTTTACCTTCTCTGAAATGGGGATACAATGCCTCTTTTACAGTATTATTTAAAAAACTAAATAAGATAGGATATGTTGGCAGCATGACACAGTATCAGGTATATAACTAGCACTCAACAAATGACAACATTTACTATTAGTAAATAAAAATCTAACAAAAAGGCAGAGTACAGAGTGTGCACCTTACCTTCAACTTTTTTCACAGTCTATCAGTTATGAAACCCAGGAAAGGAAACATGGATTGCTATGGGTGCCACTGAACCCTTGCATGTCCAGAAATGTACCAATCAGAAAGGGTAGTTCTCATTCAATGCTGGAGAATTGTTCATAAAAATCCGTGGGCTCAAAGCAACCTGGCTGGGAAGGCCTTTTTTCCCTCCATGTTCTTTTTTTTTTCTCTTAATCCTCACACTGTGGCCTGATCCCTATAACAGCTGAAATTAGCACTTGAATTTCCATATTATCTTGTCTATATTATAGATGCATAATGTGGTGGAATAAAAAGAGGAATCTTAGAGGGAATTACCAAAGATGGAAAAAAAATGTATCATGCTTCTTCCTGAACAGTCTTTTCTGTCCTGCATGGACTTATCACCAGCAAAGGAAAATAGGTGTCCATCCATTCAGTGTGGAGCCAAATCACACAAGCCGTCCCTTGGGGAGACAGACATCTCCTGAGATAAGCCTCCGGCATCCCTTGTTCCACATTCTCTTTTCACTACCTACTTCAAGCCAAGTGGTTAGGTTCACTTGTCTCCAAACAAAATACTATAGATTACACAGCAATAGTAATAATAATAATAGCTCAAATTCATCAAAATTCACACATGCTAACTCATTTATTCAACACAGGAAGTGTCTTAAAGATATAGCAACTGAGGCACATGGCTTAACAACTTGTGCAGAATTAGTAAGTTATGGAGCTAGGACATCAACAAAGACATTCTGACCCCAGTGCCTGCACCCAGTAATGCTGCACATAACACAAAGGAGACTCAACACAAGTACAATCTACCAAAAAGTTCTGCTAGCTCTGCTTTCAAACTATGCTTCCAGTTCAGTCCTTTTTTTTCCATTTTCACCTGCATCACCCTAGTCTAAGCCACCATTGTCCTTTGGTGGAGAGCTGCAATGGCTTCTAATTAGGCCCCCCAGCAACCTGGTTCTACACAGCAGTGTATAAATCAGACTTCGCCTCTAATTTTTCTTGAATGTGTTAAGCCCTCCAAGCCCTCTTGAAATAAATTTGAAGTCTTTACCACGGTCTTCAAAACTGTAGTCTGGGTGCTATTGACTTCACCGTATCTCTTCTTACCCTCCTTCTCACTCATCACTTGTCTTTTTTCCTTTTCTTTAAGTATTAGCAAGCTCAATCTTTATTTAGGGCATTTATACTTGTTGTTCCTCTACATGGTCACAGAGCAGAATGCCTCTCACTCAGGTCCAAAATGGAACTGACGCTCCTGAGGAACAGCTTTCCTTATCACACACACTAACTCTGCCCGCTCCATTCTCCACTTCTCTGCTTTGTCTTCTTAACACCTATCTCTAGACAGAATTATTCATCCATTTATTTCTTAATATATTTTGCTTTCTGTCTTCTCTCCACTACTCGAAGAATGTAAAAATCTACAAAGTCAACACCTTATGTGTCCTAGCCATGGCTTTAATCTGCCAGGCCTATAACCTGACAATTAATAGGCATTTATTCAATGAAAACTTTATTCACTAAAAATATGAATGAATGAATGAATGAATACCAGGACCATGTTTCCATGCAGCACCCTCATTAATTTCCATAAGGAGGTGAGAAATGGGATTGAACAGGAATATTGACAGAGAAGCTATCCAGGGATGAGAAACGTCCAGTCCATGAGCTGGTTAAGGCCCACAAAATCTTCTGAGCTGGTACTCAAAATATAGTACACTTATAGCAGGCTAATTTTTAGTATCATAATTTTGTATGGACCATGCATGAGGTTATAAATATCAAACGGCCCTTGGCAGAAAAAGGTTCCCCACCCCTAAAGAAAGAGGAAATCTAACATAATATATTTTACGCTGTTGACACCCTTTTCATGCTGCCTGTTTTATCTCTGCCCTGGAGACTTTTTCATATTTATTCTCCTCTTTACTTCTCTGAAAGAAAATGTTGGAAAAGTTATACACCATATATTGTGCTAGGTATTTAATTTTGTAAATTAATAAAGAAGTCTGGAAAGCGTTCCATGTATTCACACAAGCAATATTGATACAAATGCTCTTTTTGTGGCTTGCAAATGTTTCTGAACAATGAAGTATTTACTAATCCTTTAAGATGGCTATAGGTTTTAACAGCAGGAGAAAATACTTATGCTATCTACATTTCTGAAAAAAATATTTGATCTGCTGAATACTTAAAATATATATTGAAAATTACTAGCAGCAATTTTTAATGAAGGTAACTGCTAGCAACATTTGCTTCCTGATAATAGAATAACAAATGTCCTCCTCTCCCTATCCACCTCTCACTCCTCCTTCTTTTTCTGGTTCTAAATCTCTCAGCTTAAGTTATACTATGCTTCAAAAAGGAATTATTCTGAGATCTTACGTCTTTGCTATTTTCTTATCCACTGTAGGGTTAGATGTAGCTCTACTTCACATTCTCTTCTCTCTTACCCATGCCAACAGACAAGTTTCTGTTTGGGACATTACAGTCTCACAACAGAAGCTCAAAAAATATCTGTTTTCTCACATTTCATTGGCCTAAGCAAATCACATACCCTGTAGACTCAGGGAAGGCCCTCCCACATTTGGAGAAACAAATTAGCCCACCACAGACCTCATATACTTTGCAGATTTTCTGCAGTGAGTGCATAAATTATTTATTAGAATAAAAATATCTGAGATGTGGCTTTTAAAGGAATTTTATTTTTATTTAGCTAGAAATACATTTAGCTGCAAATTATAGAAAATTCGACTTTCAATGGACCAAAACATAAAAGATGTTTTCTTACAGAATAACAAGTGTGAGGGCTGGGTTTTCAAGCTTTGATTTACAACTCAGTTGTGTCAGAACCAACTTCTCATCAGTTCTTTTGACTTTTCCCTTGTGTTTACAGCCATTTTCAAAAAAGGGTCCTGTGGCTATGGATGTAACATTGCCAATGAAGGAAAGAGGAAGGGGAGGGGGGAAAAAGCAAAACAACCTTTTTCAAGAAAGCCAAGAGTTCCAGATCCTGCATTGTGGAGCAGCCAGTTAAGCTGCTGCCTGCAATGCCAGCATCCCATATGGGGGATGGTTCAAGTCCCAGCTGCTCTTCTTCCTATCCAGCTTTCTGCCTATGCACCAGATGAAGCTCCTGGCTTCTGCTTCAACCTGGCCCAGCCTTGGCCTTCATGGCCATTTGGGAAGTGATCCAGCAGATGGAGGATCTCTCACTCTTTCTGTCTGTCCCTCTGTCTCTTAGAACTTCCCCCAGAAGATTCACCCTCATCTCCTATTGGTCAGCGATTAATCAGATGACCACTCAAATACAATGAGGTTTTGGAGAGCAGAAATTATTTCTGTAATAGGTGTAGGGTAATCCTGGGGCTCAGCTATTGGGACTTTAAACAAAGCCTAGGTTATGCTCAAAAAAAAGGTGTTGGGGACTGGATCTTGGTTTTGTGGCCACCACAGAAGCTAAGAGAGTGCAACTGGTAAGTGAACCTGACGGACACTTCAATTGGATCTAGAAAGAGAAGTGAGATTGTATCCCAAAGGGAAGAATGCTGTTTATGCAGGTTTGGCCTGATCCAGAGCAACAAAGTAGTTAGAAAATTCTTATGTCAGACTGTCCAGAGTATGGCACAATACTTAGTGCTCTTAGCCATCAATAGCAGCCTTCAATCATTTTCTGTCTCTCTCTCATGCACACACACACACACACACACCCCTCCATTCACTTATAAGCATCCTCTTCAGAGCAATATTCCAGAACACTTCCATCTCTCTGTACTCTCTTGAGAAACACTGGTTAAAGTGACAGAAGTAGAGCTTGGTTCTAGCTGCTACTCACAAATTAATTTATTTACTTATCCATAAAATGGACATAATTTTGATATCTACCTTATTATATAGATCAAAGGAAATATGCAAAACACAATCCCTGAAGCATACTCAAGCATATAAGCATTTCCAGTTGAATATGCTAGCTTGACCAAGTAAAGTGGATTAACTTTTCTACCCTTTTTCCTGGGAAATGCTTAGATAGGTGAACAAAATGTTAATTCACTGGCCCATTCTACACTTCCATATTCTGGTTCCTGCTCATTTAAGAAATTAGATAACTTAAAGAAATATTTTCAAAAATTAAATATAGTTCTGGTATTGGAGTAAAGCAGGATACTGTGGAAATAATAATAGGAGAAGGGAGAAAGCCCATTCAGGAAAAGGCGAAAATTGCAGATGGGTAATGTTACAGAATCCCAAGAAGTTCCATTTCTTTTATCTATGGGCTCATGGATTGGAAAATTGATTCATATATCTTTTAGGATTTCTTACAGATAATAGTTCCTTAGTGAATGGGAAGTTAACCAGTTAATCCAGAAAATTCATCAAATTGCTATAGTTCTATAAAACTTCTATGGTTGAACTTACTGATATATAGTGTTAAAGAAGTAAATAGCTTTAATTGTAGTATATGGAATTCCTTTATGTATTGTGTTGACTGTAAACAATAACCTAAAGATGAATCACTATTTCTTTTTTAAAATAATTTTTATGTTTTCCCAAAAATTAAGACTCATAAAAATTATGCATATTTTGGGGTTATTATTGCTGAATTGATTAACTGGTTGGAATGAAAACTGCACTTCTATCCACTGAGTTATATCCACAGACTCACAGATATATAAATGCTTTTGCCACAGAGACTTAACAAATAGTATGTGGGACCATTCACAAAAGCTCTAAACTTTCCAATATCAGTGAAAATAAGGAAGAAAAAAAGGGATATTATTCAAGACCTTGTTGAATGTGCTAATTTTCTTTAGATTCGAGTTTTATATAAATATAAGCTGCGTTATAAATATAAATTATTCTAGGATCAAAAATATTTCTTAATTAGCTAAATTCACTCTACTGGATGGTTCCTGTTGATACCTAAGATATTCCCCACACTATTTTAGACCCTGGAGGCAAAGCTTTATAGATCATGTCAACTGAACTCCTGGCTCTCCGGCATCCACTTGGGTTGAATTGACAGGAGAAATGCTGGGTTTGGGCATAATTTAAGTATGTCCCCCAAAGATTCATATGCTGGAAGCTTAGTCCCTAGTGTTGAATGGTGGTAAGATCCTTACCAGATTGGTTGTGATGAAAGATGATTAAGTCTTTAAAAGGGATTGATGGGACTTCACTTTCTTTCTTGTGGGAAGTTCCACAAGAATGGGTTGTTGTAAATTAACCTAGCAACTCCCCCTAAACTTCCTTCCTATCCACATGTGCTTCCACCATTGTTAAACCATCTGCCATAATCTCATCACTAGAGCTAAATAGATGCCAACACAATGCTCTTGAACTTCTACAACTGTGAACTAAATAAATCTGCTTATAAAGTACATAGCCTCAGGTAATTTTTTAACACACAAAATACAAACAGACTATACAAAAGATAAAATACATACAA
Organism: Lepus europaeus; assembly: GCF_033115175.1. NCBI lineage: Eukaryota > Metazoa > Chordata > Mammalia > Lagomorpha > Leporidae > Lepus > Lepus europaeus. The sequence continues at coordinate 34,530,450 of NC_084833.1, forward strand.
AATCGCCTGAAACAACAGATAAGCAGGAGATGGGTGAATGGGAAGGAAATGAGTGGGAAGTAATCCTCCCATCTCCCTCATTGTGTAGTCATGGCAAATTGGCTGTATTCCTCAATCAAATACCACAGCTTTTGCTTGGCAGCCCTTTCCTACACTTGTAGATAAAGCAATACTTTGTAATCATTCCAGATTCCAGGAATCATTCCTTCCCTTTATCCTTGTAGGCAAAGGGGTGGAGCGTAATAGTACCCCACTCTTAATAGCATTGGGGCATTGTGTTATCCTTTCTCTGTCTCCCTGAAGTCTACAGCATGTTACTCATTAAATACTCCATAACTAGTCAGTTTTGAGGATGCCATGTGTTTCATGATAGAATTCTGACTTATACATTCACCTCATGCTGCTATGGTATTTCAAAGATTACGGTAGCCTAGATGGATGCCTTGCCCAGTAAATGCTTACAAATGCTGACTACTTTCATTTTCTCTTCATGAACTCTGGGTTATTCTCAGTAATGGGCACTTAAATATTAGGAAAGTAGAAATACATCTAAAGATGAATTTAGATGACAAACATTTCATAGCCTTCATTAAACAACATTTGTAACTAAAAATAAATATATTTGATTAATTTCCTCCAAAACTTGGACATGGATTTTAATCGCATTATTCAAAGTTCAGCAGAGGTGGTGTATTACATTATAGTAGATAAAAAAACCACATTAATTAGTGAAAAAATGGTGATGCACTTTAGACAGGTTAATTGAGAAGAGTCTAATAAAAGGACTACTTATAAAGATGTTGACAAGGTTAAAAGAAACCTGTAGAGAAGAGTAAAATATCCCTGTGTTAGCAATATTTAAGACCTGTTGCCATCCTTAGGCCAGAAGGGAAAATGGAGAGAAAATTAGGAGGAATCAGTTACCTAGCCTGGAGACACCCATAGTCTCATTGTAGGGATAGCTAACTAACAAGTACTTTGGTCCTCCATAGACTACCAAGGGTAAGAAATTACCTTAACATTCCTTTTTCTCACCTTCCAATGTCATATTGTCACATGCCCTTGGGACAAGGTATGGGAACTCAGTTGACTCAGTCTGAGTTATTGTGCTCTCGGGAAGCAGAGTAACAGGATGTAGAATTGTAGAAGGGTAGAACACAGGCTTGAGGATGTCAGATGGAGAATGCCCAAGACCAACAGCAAATGCAATTCTCTTATTGACTTTTTTTCTACATGTCTATTTCTGTATTCCTCCAAAAAGTCATTAGTTTTGATTGACATTTTAAGAGACTTTATGACACTGGAAAGTAGACTTATTAATACTGTTGGAAGATGCATCCATTCAGGAATTGTATGATTCTCAGATACTTAACCACGGCTTCTCCTATGATCATTGCAAAAATCAGTATTAAATATTCATTATATACCAGGCATTTTACATTTATACTTCATGTTACCTTTGTATCCACTATAGAAGGAAGCCATCATTATCCCATCTTACATATACACATATAAAGAGATAGTAAGTAATTTGACAGTTTTCATATTATTATAACAGCAGGCTCTGGACAAAAAGGTATGCTCAGCTTAGTAGCTGGTAAAGCAGACCAAACATAAAGCAACTAAAAAGAAGGAAATGATAATATAGGAGACACAAACAAATCAATTTTTTAAAAGCCAAAAATAAAAAATGCAGCAATTTCCAAAAAAAATGGACTTTTTAAAGACTTCTATTTTGGAATAATTTAACTTTAGAGAAAACTTGAATAGGTGATAATATCATGTATGTCTATGTATAAATATGTGTATATATATGTATGTATATAATATATATATATCATCCAGTTTTCTTCAATGTCTTATACAAGCATCTCACACTGTCATGTTTTCAAAACTAAGAAATTGACATGGGGATATTACTATTAATGAAACCTCAGACTTCACTTGGATTTTGCCATTTTTTTTCATTATTATTGGGCCAGAAATTTTAAGGAAAAAATTAATCAAATAGCACTATGACATAATAAGAAACATATATTTATGATCCTATGCCCCTAGTCCCTGGCAGAGAACTCCTGAAACCCTTGTAACCTCTTGAGCAATAGCAAGACTAGGAGAATCTTTTGTTCAAATACTTTATCTTTTACCTTGGTGCATGTATGAAAGAAGCATCTGGGCCGGCGCCTTGGCTCACTTGGCTAATCCTCCACCTGCAGCGCCAGCACCCCGGGTTCTAGTCCCAGTTGGGGCACCAGGTACTATTCTCGGTTGCTCCTCTTCCAGTCCAGCTCTCTGCTGTGGCCTGGGAAGGCAGCGGAGGATGGCCCAAATGCTTGGGTCCCTGCACCCACATGGGAGACCGGGAGGAAGTACCCGGCTCCTGGTTTCGGATCGGCGTAGCGGAATGTCTCTCTCTCACTGTCTATAACTCTCTGTCACTGTCTAACTCTGCCTGGCAAAAAAAAAAAAAAAAAAGGAAAGAAAGAAAGAAGCATCTGACACAGAGTTCCTGAATCCCTGGGAAATTTCTGGGTGATAAGAACATTTTTTGTTCCAGTGAAGTGACTCTGGATGGGCTCCTGGCTGGATCTGGTCACCAGAAAGACCAACCCATCATTGTGAGCTTGTAGCATTCACCTCCCTTTCCCCTTCTCCAGAGAGAGAACAATGACTAGAAATGAACTTAATAAACAATGATGACTATGTGATGAATTTTCCATGACCATCCCTACCTGTAGGGTTCAGAGAGGTTCCAGGCTGGTGAACATATCCATGTGCTAGAGGAATGTATAACCTAACTGTATGGGAACAGGATTTCCTGCACTTGGGATCCTTCAAGATGTTGCCCTCCATTTCTTTACCTCTGTATGTCTTATTATACCCATGATAACGGGATAGCTGTCACTGATCCGGTATGGAGGAAGAAAATGGGGGAATGTGTTAATAGGTAGTCAGGGTGGTCCCAATAGAATTTGGGGTGTAGAATACATGCTTCCTCACCCAAAATGTTATCTCTAGCAAGAATAAATAGGCTGCCCTCCTTCCTTCAGAATCTCCAAATTTACCATGAGCACAGCAAGGGAGCTCTTCCTGAGCTCACAGCTTGCAGTGAAAGCAAGTTACCTGTCCCAGCCTTCTGGATGGTTTTTTGTTTTGTCCTGAGCAGACCAGACAGGATGGAGAATTGTAAATCAGGTCTTTTGATGGGTTTTGTCCGCACCTGTTAACTGAATACCAATCTGTCAAGTTTTTTTTTTTTTTTCCCTTCAAAATTATACTTTAAAAACCCCTGTGCGCTATGAGGTTCTTCCGGTTTTTTCATCTGGAGGAAGCCCCACTCCGTGCCACTCTGGTTGGAGGTCTTTGACTCTAATAAATCTTTTTAAATCTCTCTGCTCATCCACTGAGAAATTCTTCTTCCGTGTAAGACAAAGAAACGAGGTAATAATAATTTCTCCGCTGCCATTTTCCCGTGACAGAAGGACATATTTTCTTTTAATCTTTACCCAAAGGGAGAAAAGGAACGTCTTTCACAACCAGAAATCAATAACTTTAGGAGGGAAATGTTGGGTCCTTCCCTGACTCTTTAAGCCAGCTGTATTACTGGTACCAAATTCTAAAGACTGACAAATGCCGGAGTCTCCAAGGCTCTGCTCAGCCAGGATGGAATTTCCATATGCTGCTAGTGTCTATTCTTTCCACCATCTTTACTGATTCTGGACTCTCGCTCTTGCTACCCAGATTTATATTCTGCCTCTGATGAAATACAAGCTCATATTGAGTCTTTCCAGGTCTTGAGACTTGGATTTTTCTGAGAGATTTTCACAAGGTTTGCACTTCTGACTGTCAGAGGTCCTGGTTTCCCCACCACTCTGTTTTGTCTCACATTCACACTTCCTAGCCAAGAAAGTCCCAGAGCACTGGGACCAGGAAACAGTCTGGATCAGAGATCCCGAGGAGATATTCATGGTTTATGAAATGGCACATAATCATTCATGGTGAGAAAAGTGTGGATTTTAAGGTGAGGGCCACCCAGGATTGAGTGCCGGGCTCCAACCATTTTATTTTTACCTTAATATCTGTCCATCCATATATTTACCTGCAATGTAGGTACAAAAACATGGACTGGAGTATATGTACACAGTGCATAATTGGGACTGTTCCAAGATGAATCTGAAAACCAGGTAACATTAGGGAACAAAGAGGATTTTAGCCTTTTCAGTAATGTCTGAGTACTTTTACATCAAAAAAAAAAAAAAGTAAAGATACTATGACAAAATGTTAACATTTAAAAATTCTGCTGATGGGTTATATTATTCTCCCTTTTGCTCTACATTGAGCATCTTTTCTTAAATTTATTTGTTGCTTTTGCTTTGTTTACTATGTGTTGTTTATTCACAATTGCCTCCTTTTTTGTCCATTAAGTTATTTCTTTCATATTGCTTTGAAGTTATGGATTGTAATACTAATTCTAGATTGATTATGTAGATTGTGGGTATCTTCTCTCTGTCTGTGATTTATCATCTTTTTTTTGAGGTGACCTTTTATAAATAGTGAATGACAAGTAATGGCAGCAGGTGACTTATCAAATTTTCCTTTAAGCTGTGAGTTTTTGGTGTATTGTCTAGAGTGTTTTTCCTTACCTTGAATTCATAAAGTTAGTTATTTTCATCTGATACCCTGAAAGGTTTATTTTTCTCCTCCTTGTAGGTCTCTAATCAATATTGAATTAATTTGATTTATCAAGGATAATTTACAGATTTAATTTATTTTTTTCTTTATGGTAATCCTATTGTCTCCAAACTATTTAATGATTGCTTACAGGAATGCTATCGATTGTATACCAGAAAACTTGTTGAATTCTCATGCATTTTAATAACTATACATTTTATTTAATTTTCTATGTAAATAAATCCCTACTATAGCAAATAGTGACATTTTTGTCTATCTCTAAGTGTTATATATTGTCTTTTTTTTCTTTCCCTATTGTACTGTCCAAATCTGTAATACAATGTTAACTGCAGTCAAGACAATGGGCATTCTTATCTCATTCTTCACATTAATGAGAATGTTTTGGAGCTTTTTACTATTAAGTAGAAACTTACTTTTGCTAGATTTTTTAAAGATTTATTTATATATCTTGAAAGTCAGAGTTATAGAGAGAGAAGGAGTGAGAGAGAGATAGAGGGGGAGAGAGAGAGAGAGAATCTTACACCTTTTGGCTCACTTCCTAGATGGACAAAACAGCCAGAGCTAGATCAAGCCAAAGCCAGAGTGCTAGATGTTTTCTATTAGGTTATAGAAGTTCTCTTCTGTGTGTGTGTGTGTGTGTACACAGTAGATGGATATGTGGGACAAATCCATTTATTTATTTCTCACAAATGGCTTAAAGGGTCAGAGAAGGACCTAACATTTCCTCCTAAAGTTAATGATTTGGGGCTGTGGAAGACTTTCTTTTTCTCCCTTTTGGTAAAGATTAAAAGAAAATATATCTTTCCATCCCCTTTCTCCCATTTTCTTCTCCTTATCAAATTAGTGACAGCCAACATGTTATCACCACCCCTTCGATTTAAGTAGTAGATATTAGAAACTGAAAATAGAGTGACTGACAAGATGTAATCCCACCCATTTTTGCCCTTTCCAAGTAAAAGTCAGCATCTCATTGGTGAGAGCATAGGAAGCATCAGCTTTATGATGAAAATAGAAAAGGATCATAGAAAGCACTAGCCGGCAGACCTCACTGTGGGTCTGCCAGATGGGAGGCTTGATGAGGAAGAGAGATGTGCAGGTGAAAATGGCTTGTAGAGAGGTTAAAGAAGTCGATAGGAAAAATGAGACAAAAATCCTGGGAGCACAGTAAAGCTCTTCAGCTTTCATAACCCCACCACAATTGTGTCAGCTTAGCTGGGTCAATTAGCTGCCTACTCTATCTTCCTCTGTTGTTAATAATGGCCAATATCCTCTCCCTTTAAAGAATGAAAATGAGGGATTTGTGGTTATAGGAAGCTATCATTAAAAGCACATGAATTCCTAAAAGCCTCTGAAAATAAATTAGTCTTCACATTACCATCTGCAACCATTTCACCTCAGCTAGTGATCCCATTAGCCCTTGTGCACTCTAAATAGGAGCGGGTTTAGATATTACTTAAGGAAAGATCTCCAAGGGAAAGCAAGTGGTTGCAGGGATCAAAAAGAGAAATTCCAAAGGTGGCTTCTCTACTCTCAGATCACTCCAGAGTCGGGACCCCTGTGTCACACAAGGGACACAATTGGGCCATCTCTCAAAAATGCAGAAAGACTCTCCAGGACAAGACATCAATAAAACTTCAGGACGAACAGAAACAAGACTGGAGCCTGCACCTTCAGATGCAAATGTATTCTACTTAAATTCTGTGAGTCTCTATTTTTCCAATAAACTAGAATGAGCTTGAAGCCATTCTCTGGACCTCTCAGTAGCATCAGATGCTCTGGACACTGGCTCCTTTTGGAAACGTTGTTTCCCGTGGTGTGCTGGGTTGGATAGTGTCCTTCAAAATCCATCCTTCCAGAAACCTCAGAATGTGGTCTTATTTGGAAAGAGTCATCATTGGTGGGCAGTGGGTCTTTAGTACAATGTGATTGATGTTCTAAGAAGAGGAGAAGAGACACAGGGAAGAGATATATAAGGATCCACCATGCAGGTTGTTGGAGATGGGAGTGATGGGTCTACAAGCCAAGGAAGCCTAGGAATTGCCACCAGCTACAAGAGTAGCTAAGAAACAAGCATGCACAAGATCTTGCATGTGAGCCTCCAGGAAGGAATCAACCCTTTTGGCAATTTTATTTCAGACTTCTGGACTCCTGAACTTTAGGAGAATGAAACTCCATTTTAAGCACTCAGCTGTGGTATTTTGTGCTGCACCTGATGACACTGATACACTTGACCATACCATGTTGCTTGTTCTTGGATTTTTCCCTGATCACTGTTTGCCTGGCCCTTAAATGGTCAGAGTTTTCTCTGGCTCTGTGCTAGGCATCTTCTTTTTTCTTACTCTGGTCTCTCTCTACTCATCCCTACTCATCCTTCCATTACAGTCTTTGTGCAGTTGATTCGTACACCACCTCCGACATTCTACATGTAACTTACTACTTGAATTCATTTCTTGGCTTTCTCAGCTCTTTGAACACATATGTACCAGACCAAGCTCACGCATTCTCCCAATATCATGTGTGTATGGCATACAAATGCGTGACAGTGCTTCAAAGTTTGTGGAAAATGGAATTAAAATATAACTTTAGTTTGATGCAAAAAAGCTTTGTAATCGCTCATAAACTTTTTCATAAGATGCACTTTACTTGAACTTTTTGAAGATCTCTGGTGTGCGTGCAGGTTACTATCCTTCCCCACCATTGCCCAGGCCAGAGTGAGAGCAAACTTTCTGTGAACACCCAAAGAACGCAGTTTTTGCTCTTTGTGAGTCCATGTCTGTCACAATGGCTCAGTTCTTCACTGAAAACACAACAGAAGCCTCACAAAGCACATAAGCACATGAACATAGCTGTGTTCCACCAACACTGTATTTTAAAAACTGGCAGCAGACAAGATGTGGCCAACATGCTGGGGTTTGCTGACCCTTCTCTTAACAAATGCTCCTGTCTGTTGCATTACCTGTTACATCAACCAGAAATCTGCATTTAGTACCCCTCCCCATAACAATTCCCCCATAATATCCCCAGTCCTCTGTGTTTTACTTCCTAAACAACTCTCATCCATCCACTCCTCTACATTTCCTCCAAGATGTCTCTGGTTTTCTTTTGCCTGGATCACAGCACTGCCTTCTGACTTGTATGCCCACATCCATTTCTGGTTGCCTTTCCAAAGTGCTCTAGGTGCTTCCCTAGAGTGATCATATCAAAATGCAAATTGAGTCATGCCACTTACATTCAGTGGCATCCCATTGTTCTTATGAAATAGACAAAATTCCTTAACACAGTCAACCATCCTTTTTCACCGTCCCTTCTCGACCTATCACTCCAGTGTCATCTCTGTCTACATGTTCTTCTCTTGTCCTTGACATAAGTCCATATTTTAATTTTTCAGTTCCACCCATTCACCTAGAGATACAGTTTTACACACACATTTTCCTCTTCCTTACGTACTCTTACTTCACTTTATCAGTCACTAAATTTTGATTCATCTTTCAGATCCCATCTCAAGCACCACTTTCCTTAGAGAAGACTTCCTTGACCACTTCAACCAGATCATGTCACTCATTATAATTTATTATGTAACCTTACAGTCAGAGTTGTCTTACATCTTGTCATAATTTGATTTTATGATTTCTCTACTAGAACGATTAGAAGTTTCATGAAAGCAAGAACATCTTTTCTTTTGCCTTTTATTTGGTCCCCCATCACCAACCACAGTAAGAGCTCAGTGATAAATGAGTGCGTAAACAAATATAAATTTTGAGGAGCCTAAGAATTCAACCTCCTTTCACCTGTGCTATTACTATAGATTCTCTACCTTTCTCTATTTCATATACTGGAGTTTCATAAAGACTTCTTTTTAAGGAATGATTTAATATGCCTGATAGGTATGAGTGACAAATTTATTTTTCCAAGAATAAAGCCAGAACTGAGTGGGCACACCTGTGCGGGAATGCCTTTTCTACACAATGCAACTAGACCTGAGATTTGAGAAAATCTTGCCTTTTCTTCATACAATGATAGATAGTGTAAATTTAAAGTTTGGATCCTATTATTTTTTTCAACTTTCTATTAATTTTTTAATAAGAAAGCATCACCAAGATATATTTTTTCTACTCTTCAGGCCCTATGTCTTTCTGGACACCAAATAAGGTTAGACAGTTGTAACCGTGCAACTTTATAGAGAAAGTACTCATGAAGTAATTGAAAATAACAACTCTCATCTGTCCTTGATGAGCTAATTTGTCCACTGTGCTTGCTTCAAAAATGTCTATTTTCAGTGTAATGATGAAATTATATGCCTATCCTCATTAGAATCTGGCATCATATCAAAATTATGTGTGTTGAGCCTGACAAAGTGGCGAATTCTATTTGAGTTCATTTCATTTATGATAAATGTTGTACATATGGTGTTTTTAAATAGGACTCTTTTCTGTGTACTTATGGAAGGTTGTTGTATAGTATCCAAGAAAGAGCTTTGACTAAGAATTGAGTAAGTCAGCCTCTGTCCTGCTCCTGCCACTAATTATCTTTCTAGCCTTACAGTTAGATTCTCTGCATCTGTTTCTTCACCTATATAACGAGAATAACAGCATTTTCTGTGGACTTGAGAGGATTGTTTAGAGACTCAAGGATAATGGCATGTGTGAAAGAATTTAAATACTATTTAAATAGTTAAAACATTATGCAAATATGAGGATGAATTATTGTTGCTATTATGCATCAAAATCTGTTTTAGTCCACTTGGGTAATTATTTAAAAAATACCATAAACTGGGTGATGTATAAACAATAGAAATTCATTTCTCTCAGCTCAAAGGTTAGCAAGTCCAAGGCAAGACCCCAGCAGATTCTGTATTTTGTGAAGGCCAACTTCCTGTTTCAAGAATGGCTCTTTCTGCTGTAATCTCAGATAGCAGAATGGACAGGATATGCCTCTGAGGCTCCTTTCACATTCATTCATGCAGCCTCTTCCCTCACAGCCTTATCACCTCCCAAGGTCCCCAGCTCCTAATACTGTCATCCTGGAGATTAAGTTTCAATATATGAATTTAAAGTAGAGAAGATACACTCAGATCTTAGCAAAAGCACTTAAGAAGACAAATCACACATGCAGAACAAGGCAGGTATGATCTGTTGAATAATAGTTGACTGAGGAGAAACTTCAAGTTATCAGAGGGTAGTAATTTAGTGGCTATTCACAAAAACATTAGTTATTATCACTGCACAAAATATGATTTCTTCCCAAAATAATTGAATAGTTAATACAATGAAGGCAAAATACCTAGATGTTGGAAATCATCAAGAGAATGATTTAGAATAATTTAAATTTATCTAAAACCAAATGAAAACCCAAGCTAAAATTTTTCATGTCATTGCTGATGGAATTAATCTGTGTACTCCTTGTGGAGTGAAATGTGGCTATGCATATTAGGTGATATAACCTTGGAACCACAAATAATTTATCTAGAAACTTCACTTAAACACATGGCCAGTGATATCTTCAAAGTTATACACAGGTGCTAGTGTTGGTTAAGGCACTGCCTGCAATGCCAGCATCCTGTATGGAACTGGTTCAAGTACCAACTATTCCATTTTTTTTTTTATGGTGGAAAAACATATATTTAGAATTAGCCAGCTGGACTCAGTTCAGATGATCCCAATTTTGTCGGCAACGACCAGAGCATCATAGTCAGGAGCCTTCTTCTCTCTGTCAGGTCTGATCAGGGTGTTGACTTTGGCCACATCAATGTCATAGAGTTTCTTCACAGCTTGTTTGATCTGGTGCTTGTTGGCCTTGACATCCACAATGAACACCAGTGTGTTGTTGTCTTCTATCTTCTTCATGGCTGACTCCGTGGTCAGGGGGAACTTGATGATGGCATAGTGGTCAAGCTTGTTTCTCCTGGGGGCGCTCTTCCGAGGGTATTTGGGCTGCTGTCGGAGGCATAGTGTCTTGGGCCGCCGGAAGGTGGGGGACGTGCGGATCTTCTTCTTCTTGTGGCTGTGGACGCCTTTCAGCACTGCCTTCTTGGCCTTTAAGGCCTTTGCTTTGGCTTCAACTTTAAGAGGGGCAGGAACTTCCTTCTTCGTCTTTGGCGCCATCTTGGTGAAAAGGCAACTATTCCACTTTTGATCCAGTTCCCTGCTAATGTGCCTAGGAAAGCAGCAGAGAACATCCCAAGTCTTTGGGCCCTGCACTCATGTGGGAGACTCAGATGAAGCTTCCGGCTCTTGGCTTCAGCCTGGCCTAGCCCTGGCCATTGCAGCCATTGGGGCGTGAAGCCATAGAATATCTCTCTCTCTTTCTCTCTCTCTCTCTAACTCTACTTTTCAAATGAATAAAATGTTTTTTAGTTTTTTAAAGTTATATAAAAAAATTCACAAAGTCAAAACCACAATAAGATACTCCTTCACACTTATTAGGATGGTTATTACAAAAATCAGGAAACAATAAATGTGGATGAGAAAGTAAAGAAATAAGACCATTCATGCATTTCACAGGGTGGGAATTTAATGGTGTAGCCATTGTGGAAAACAATTGGCTTTTCAAAACATTAAACATAGAACTACCTTCTGATCCAGCAATACCACTTCTAGATATATACTCAATAGAATTGAAAGCAGATATCTGGGGGCCAGCGCTGTGGTATAGCAGGTAAAATCGCTGCCTGCAGGGCCAGCATCCCTTATAGACGCCAGTTCGAGTCCAAGCTGCTTTACTTCTAATCCAGATCTCTGCTATGGCCTGGGAAAGCAATAGAAGATGGCCCAAGTTCTTGGGCCCTTGCACCCATGTGGGAGAACCAGAAGAAGCAGCTGGCTCCTAGCTCCAGCCGTTGCGGCCAATTGCAGGGTGAACCATCGGATGGAAGACCTCTCTCTCTCTCTCTCTCTGCCTCTGCCTCTCTGTAACTGTGCCTTTCAACTAAATAAATAAATGAATATTTTTAAAAAAAAAAAGAAAGAAAGCAGATATTTGAACATATATTTATTTGTACATTCACATCCCTAGGAACAATATTCACAGTAACCAAAAAGCAGAAACCCAAATGTCCATCATCAAATAAATGGGTAAAATGTGTTACAGAAGTTCGCAGTTTATAATGGTTTTGCTTACCATTTGCTGTATTTTATAATATTGTGAAAGCAAAATACATTAATTAAAAGCCATACTTTGGGGCCGGCACTGTGGCGTAGTAAGTTAAGCCTCTGCCTGTGGTGCTAGCATCCCATATGGGCACCAGTTCGTGTCCCAGCTGCTCCTCTTCTGATCCAGCTCCCTGCTTATGGCACGGGACAGCAGTAGAAGATGGCCCAAGTGCTTGGGTCCCTGCACCCTTGTGGGAAACCCAGAAGAAGCTCCTGGCTCCTGGCTTCATATCAGCCCAGCTCTGTCCATTATGGCCATTTGAGGAGTGAACCAGTAGATGAAAGACCTTTCTGTCTGTCTCTCCTTATCTCTGTCTGTAACTCTACCTCTTAAATAAATTAAATAAATACATAAAATAAAAGCAGCCATATTTCAATTTTTGATATTTTCCTGAACTCTGTTGTGATGCAGAGCAGTGGCAGAACTCACAGCTCAGCTCAGTCAGACACATGATCATTGTGGTTAGCAATTGAAACTCTACAGGGTGCTGTATTGCCAGACCATGAGGTTACATAGGTTAGGTGTATTAAATAAGATTTTAGTTTAAGATATTTTCAGGTTGGGCTGGCTTAATTGGTATGTAACTTCACCATAAGCAGATATGTGTGTTTGTGTGTGTGTGTCTGTGTGTGTATGAAATATATACACCTTAAAATGAAGAGATATTGGTATGTGCTACAATTTGTGTGCACCATGCAAACATCATGCAAAGTGAAATAAGCCAGAAGCAAGAGAAATTTGTTATTATTAACAGGTCCAGAGATTAATTTTTGGATGATGAGAAAGTTCTGCTCATGAATAGTGGTGGTTCTTCAATGTAAAAGCATTTTTAATGCCACCAGGATGCATGCTTTAATTAAAATGATACATTTTATGTTGTCTATATTCTACCATAATAAAAAAGGGAGAATGGAGAGGATTGCAAGGTGGTCTGCTCTACTCTGGGCTAGAGAAAAATCATAAACCAAAAAAAGTGAAGAAGGTGCATTCTCAGGGGAAAGTGGCTGGCAGAACCAAAGTGGAGAGTCCGTGAAGCAGGAGAGATGCCAGTTATCTGTGTGGAAGCTGCAAACATGCAGCAATGAGCACAGACAAAACAACAACCCCAGCAGCTCTGAGCTGAAGAAAATGCCAGCTTTGGACAGCAAGGGGGGGTCAGACTGCAAAGCCCATGCCACTGTGAATATAGCTGGAGGGAGAGCCTACCAATCTACACTGATCTTGAGCCCTGAGGGGAGCAAGATGCTGCTCATCAAGAAAAGAAGAAAAAGTCTCTCTCTCCCCATACCGTCCCCAAAGCACCTGGCATCCAGTAGTGAGAGGGCAGGTCCATTCTGGACATCAGTAGATAGCAGCCACTGCAGCGCTTGTGTGTGTACCCAGCAACTAGCAGGGACAGTCTCCGTTTTGCTAGCAGAAGCCACCACAGGAGCTCCATTGCACTCACCTGGCAACAGGCAGAGAGAAGGAACCATTTCAACATAAGTACTGCCTGCAGAGACTCTTGTACGTGCCCAGCACAATTGTGAAATGAGTAGGGTGGCAGCCAGTGGATAGTTTGCACAAGTGTGTTCCAGAGATTATACCAGAGGGAAATATCGGTGTTCCTCACTGACTTTGAATCTGGCTGGGAGGATTAACAGGGGGCTGGGCACTGACATGCGCCTGTGAGATGCCCCCAATCTATAAACAAATAACAGACTTTGGGACTCCAAGGGTCTGGGTGCTGAGACTGTGAGAGTACTATGACTGCATGGGAGGGCACAGGGTGTAGCTGGGTATCTGGGCAGTCACTGTGAGTGGCACCACATACTCAGAGCTCCCTGATTATTTGTGGGGAGTTACTGCAACTCTTAAGAGAAAAAAACTGTCAATACAGAACACTGTGCCCTACAAAGTTCTCATTTATGAATGAAAGTGAAATAAAGACCTTCCAAAACAAACAGAAATTGAAAATATTTGTCACCACTCATCCAGCCTAACAAGAGATTCTTAATAATGTGCTACACAGAGAAACACAGAAAGATAGTCATCATTATGAAAGAATTTGGAAAAAAAGAATAATGTGAAGGCAGAAAATCTCCCAGTAAAAGTACACAGGAAATCCAAAGTAAACAATAGGAATATTTATGGAAAAATGGCAAGGTCAAGTCATTGCTAGTCAATTATAACCTTGAATGTAAATGGCCTAAACTCTCCAGTTAAAAGATACAGACTGACTGAATGGATTAAAAAACAAGATTCATCAATTTGCTGCCTACAATTGACACACCTCAACAACAAAGATACACACACAGACTGAAAGGAAAGGAATGGAAAAGATATTGCATGATAATGGAAAGCGGAAAAGAACCAGTGCAGCTATCCTAATATCAAACAAAATAGACTTTATTTAACATAATAACTGTTAAAAGAGATGAAGAAGGACACTATGTAATGATTAAGGGATCAATTCAACAGGAAGATGTGTCTATAATAAATGAATATGCACCCAATTACAGGACTCAAGGCTATTTAAAAGAAATTTTAATGGATCTAAGGAGAGACATAGTCTCCAATACAATAGTATGGAAACTTCAACATCCCACATTCATCAATGGACAAATCAACTAGACAGAAAATTAACAAAGAAACAACAGAGCTAATCAAAACTATGGACTAAATGGACCTAACTTGTATCTACAGAACTTTTCATCCCACAGTTGCAGAAAACACATTCTTCTCATCGGTGCATGAAATTTCTCTTGGATAGACCATATGCTAGGCAATAAAGCAAATCTCTGCAAATTCAAAAAGTTCAAAATCATACCATGCATCTTCTCTGACCACAATGGGATGAAACTGGAAATCTGCAACTCAAGAACCTCTAGATCATATGGAGACACAGGAGACTGAAAAACATGCTCTTGAATGAACAGTGAGTCATAGGAAAACTCAAAAAATTTCTGGAAATGAATCAACATGACAGTGCATCATATTAAAACTTATGGGATACACAAGGGCAGTGTTAAGAGGAAAGTTTATAGCAATTGGTGCCTACATCAAGAAATTGGAAAGCACCAAATAAATGAGCTATCAATGCATCTCAAGGACCCAGAAAAAACAACAACAAACCAAGCATAAAATTAGTAGGAATAAAGAAATAATTAAAATTAGAGAAGAAATAAACAAAATGAAAACAAAAAATACAAAATATCAATGAAATGAAGAGTTTGATTTGAGAAAGTAAACAAAATTTATACACCATTGATCTAACTAACCAAAAAAAGATGGAGAAGACCCACATCAATAAAAATCAGAGATTAAAAAGGAACTATAATTACAAATATCACAGAAATAAAATGAATAATCAGGAGTTACTACAAAGAGCTGTATGCCAAAAAATCAGAAACCTAAAAGAAATGGGTAGATTCCTAGACACATATAATCTATGAAAATGAGTCATGAAGATAGAATACCTCAACAGACCAACAACCAATATGAAGACTGAATCAGTAATAAAGACCTTTACAATGAAGAAAAGCCCAGGAGTTGATGGTTTCACTGCTGAATTCTATCAGAGATTTAAAGATTATCTAATTCCATTTCTTTTCAAGCTATTCAAAAAAATTGAAAGGGAGGGAATCTTCCCAAACTCCTTCTGTGAAGCCAACATCACCTTAATTCCTAAACCAGAAAAAGATAACAACAGAGAAAGAAAACTACAGATCAGTATCCCTGATGGACATAGATGCAAAAATCCTCAACAAAATACTAGCTAAAAGAATCTAACAACACATCAGAAAGACCTCTCACCTGGATCAAGGGGGATTTTTCTCTGGTATGCAGGGCTGGTTCAACATTTGCAAATGAATACATGTGATACATGGTATTAACAAATAAGAACAAAAACCATGTAATTACCTCAATAGATACAGAGAAAGCATTTGATAAAATACAACATCCTTTGATAACGAAAACCTTAAGCAAATTGGGTAAAGCAGGAACATTCCTTAACACAATCAAGGCAATCTATGACAAACCTACAGCCAGCAAGTTATTGAATGGGGGAAAATTGGAACATTCCCACTAAGATACGGAACCACACAAGGATGCCCACTCTCACTATTGTTAATTAATACAGTCCTGAAAGTTTTAGCCAGAGCCATTAGATAAAAAAAAGAAATCAAAGATCAAATTGGGGAATAGTCAAGCTATCCTACTTGGAGATAACATGATTTTATTTACAAAAGAATCAAAAGACTCCACTGAGAAACTATTGGAACTCATAAAAGAATTTGGTAAAGTGGCAGGATATAAAATTAACACACAAAAATCAACAGCCTTTGTATACACAGACAACACCATGGCTGAGAAAGAACTTCTAAGATCAATCCCATTCACAATAGTTACAAAAAAATTTAAATACCTTGGAATAAATTCAACCTAGGATGTCAAAGATCTCTACAATGAAAATTAAAGAAAAAAAAAAAAGATGAAGACATGCAAAAAAAATGGAAAAATATTCCATGTTCATGAATTGGAAGAATCAATATCATCAAAATGTCCATTCTACCAATAGCAATTTATAAATTCAATGCAATCCCAATCAAAATACCCAAGGACATTCTTTCCAGACAGAGAAATGAATGATACTGAAATTCATATGGAAACACAAGAGACCCTGAATACCTAAAGCAATCTTAAACAACAAAAACAAAGGAGAAGGCATCACAATACCAGAGCTCAAGATATATTACCAGGAAATTATAAACAAAACAGTCCTTTACTCTACTGTTGAGAAATAGTTTGTTTGTTTTTTTTTAATACTATTTGTTGAACTCTTTACTTAGTGTAGGGTTAATCCTGTGAGTACAAAGTTAACTGAAAATAGATCTTTTTAAAAATAAGAATGGGAATAGGAGAGGTAGGAGGAAGGTAGGTTGGGAGTGTGAGTGGGAAGGAGGATAGGGTGGGAAGAATCACTACATTTCTAAATTTGAGTATATGAAATGCAACAACAACAAAAATCTAATTAAAAATGGACAAAATAGGGGCCAGTGCTGTGGCGTAGCAGGTAAAGTGTCCGTCTGCAGTGCTGGCATCCCTTATGGGTGCTGGTTCATGTCCCAGCTGCTCTAATTCTGCTCCAGCTTTCTGCTGTGGCCTGGGAAAGCAGCGGATGATGGCTCAAGTCCTTGGGCCCCTGCAACCATGTGGGAGCCCCAGAGGAAGCTCCTGGCTCCTGGGTTCAGACCAACACAGCTCTGGCCATTGCAGCCAATTGGGAGTGTACCAGTAGATGGAAGGAAGACCTCTCTCTCTCTCTCTGGCTCTCCTCTCTCTGTGTAACTCTGACTTTCAAGTAAATAAACATATCTTTAAAAGTGGACAAAATATACAAACAGACATTTTTCAAAAGATGAAATACAAATGGTCAACAGACACATGGTAAAATGCCCAGGATCACTAGTCATCAGGGAAATACAAAGCAAAACCACAAATGAAACCTCAACCCAGTTACAATGGTTTTCGTCCAAAAATAAAAAATTAACAACTGTTGATGAGAATGTGGAGAAAAAAGTACCCTAATACACTGTTGGTGGGAATGTAGCTAGTGCAATCATTATGGAAGACACTATGGAGATTTCTCAGAAATCTGAAAATATGATCCAGCCATTCCATTCCTGGGCACTTACCCAAAGGAAATTAAATCAGCATATGAAAGAGTTATTTGTGACCCCTCCCTCCATGTTTATTGCAACTCAATTCACAAAAGCTAAGATATGGAATCATTCCAGATGTCCATCAACTGATGATTGGATAAAGAAAATGTGGTACATATACATGATGGAATACTACTCAGCCATGAAAAAGAATGAAACCCTGTCTTCTGTGATTAAATCCTGTCTTCTAAAGACCATCATACCTAGTGAAATAAGCCAGATCCCAACAGACAAATATCATATGTTTTCTCTGATCTGTCATAGCTAATATAAAGAGTACAAAAAAAGTAATAATGCGTATCAAGCTAACCTAACATACTGTTATTTGATTGTTGTCCATAAACCTGTCTATATGCCTGTGGAACAGTGGTCCTTCTAAGTTTTACTTGTAGAGCTCTTTGTTTAGAAGAGCATTGACTCTGTAATTATAAAGTAAATTGAAAGTATGTGATTGCAAAAAATTAAAAGATTAAAAAAGGAAAGAAATGAAGGAGGAAGGGAGGAAGTATTTTTTTGCAATCATATCTATGAAATTCATGAAATATGTTCTCCATATATTAATAATAAAAAATGAAAAAAAAAACTGGCACTCAAATAAATAAATTCAAGAATATTAAAAACTAAACATTAGTTGTCTTGGAATTAGTGTCTGGAATTAACAGCACTGTAGAGGGTTACCTCAAAATTATATTAGGAGTGGACAGCTCTGTGGTGTAGTGGATTAAACTTCTGTCTACAACACCAGCATCCCATACAGGCACTAGTTCAAGTTCTGGATGCTCTACTTCTGATCCAGCTCCCTGCTAATATTCCTGGAAGAGCAGCAGAAGATGACCAAAGTTCTTGGGCCCCTGCACCCATGTGGGAGACCTGGCTGAAGCTCCTGGCTTAGACCTGTCTCGGCCATGGCCATTGTGACCATTTTGGGAGTAAACCAGGGGAATGAAGATCTCTTTCTCCCTCCCTCTCTCTGTCTGTAGTTTTGCCTTTCAAATAAAGTAAGTCTTAAAAATGGGAAATGTGTATTATGAAACAACTATGCATGGATTTCAAACATTTGTTTCATGAAAATAAACTTACTGTTTAAATCCACTTTTCCCATGAACTTTTTTAAGTACTCTCATAAATCTGGATTGTAGTGTTGATTACATGGCTGCATTTATTTTTAAATATTACCAGGTTGTACAATCCATTTGATGGCATGGAATATTTACCTCAATAAAAATAATTAGATAAGAATGTACATTTAGGTGGAAATATTTTCATAGAATGGTACTAAAGGTAAAACAGAAAATATAAAGCAACCAATGCTTCATAGAGCCAGAGAGATGGGAGGAAAGCAGGGAGGAAAGAACTTAGAGGAGGGGCTGGCGCTATGGCAGAGAAGATAAAGTCGCAGCCTGCAGTGACAGCATCCCATAAGGGCACCAGTTGGAGTCCCAGATGCTCCATTTCTGAGCTAGCTTCCTGCGTATGCACCTGGGAAAGCAGCAGAAGATGGGCCAAGCCCTTGACTGGATGGAAGAACCCTCTCTCTCTCTCTCTCTCTCTCTCTGCCCCTCTGTAACTCTGCTTTTCAAATAAATAAATAAATCTTAAAGAAGAAAAAGAAGACAGAGGAGAAGGAGGAGGAGAGGAGGAGGAGGAAAAATTAGGAGGGAAAGAAATGGTAAAAGAACATAAAAATGTGATAGAAATACCCCACTTATTTTTTTTTTAAGATTTTATTTATTTATTTGAGAGGTAGAGTTACAGACAGTGAGAGGGACAGACAGAAAGAAAGGTCTTCCTTCCATTGGATCACTCCCCAGATGGCCACAATGGCCAGAGCTGCGCCGATCCGAAGCCAGGAACCAGGTGCTTCTTCCCGGTCCCCCATGCAGGTGCAGGAGCCCAAGCACTTACGCCATCTTCTACTGCTTTCCCAGGCCATAGCAGAGAGCTGGATTGGAAGAGGGGCACCCGGGACTATAACTGGCTCCCATATGGGATACCGGTGCCACAGGTGGAGGATTAACCTACTGCACCACAGTGCCAGCCCCAATATCCCACTTTTAGGTGGAAAATATGAATGCTTTTTACTCTTTGTGACTATATTTGTGAAGACAAATAAAACATTTGCTTAAAAGTGTGAATTTAGGAAGATGCTCAATTTTTCATATAATTTACAATACATAAATACATAAAGCCATATATTTGATATGGCTTTATTAAATATTGCTTGGTGGGATAAAATTTAAAACATTACACTTTTGCAACCTTTGGTGTCATCCATGGTGGTAAGATTAGTTGAGATATGTTTTAAAACTTGTTTTAAAAAAGCTGGGTTTCACTCTTGCTCTACAATTTTTCTACATGATGGATAATTTGGGAAGTTCTCTGTCAGAACAAAGAAGAGATACGCAGATGATCTTTGGAAAAAATATCCACTTTATATTTGGAATAGACTTTGTTTTCAAAGTTAGATTTATGTTCTACTTTAAGAAAACCTCAATGAAATCTCCAAGAAAAATTGTCATTGTATCTTCAAAAGGGCTTTGCAACATGACATATATGGGAAAGAAGAAAAGCTCACAAAATTGAATGTTGGTTCCTTGAAATCCATATATCTGGTAATGTGGTGGTTAGGTATGTCAAAAATCTATTTTCTCCTTCATCTTGATGCAACAAAATTTAAACATCTCTTTGGTTTTCCATGCCTAGATTTTTGAAAACCTAATTGAAAAGAGTAAATATCTATATTGACTTTTGTCTTCTGGAACTTGAAGTAATTTCATGTGCATACATTGTAATATGCTGTCACCTGTATTATCTCCTAAAGAAGAGATGGAAAGAAACATTGAGATTCCTCCACATTGATCATGAAAGTTTTAATGCTACAAAGATTGCTTGAGATAATCCAGTCTAGGGTAAAGGAATAGGTTTTCTTCTCATATTTCACTGTCAGTCTGTTGGTTGAGTTGCCTGGCTTCCTAGAGGAAAAAAAAATATTTAGAAACCACATCCATGCTGAACAAGACAGTGAGCTATAATTAATTACCAAAGTCTAGCCTGACCATGGAAAGGGGAAGTGGTGAGAAACATGTCAAGAATTTGCTGTCTCAGATTTAGTCCAACTCATTGATGTTAGAAAGAAAGAAAGACCAGGGAGTGGAAACTGTTGATTCATGAGATTGACAAAACTCAGTAGTGCCTGTTATCCTGCAAGCTCAAATCTCATCCCCGGATATCACATGATTGTTAGAGACCCCGTGATTACAGGCACTCTTCAGTTACAACCTACTTGAACCAAACCTTGTGCCCTATCACCCAATTCTCTCTCTCTCTCTCTTTCTCTCTCTCTCTCTTAATCCTTTGAAAAATGAAGAATCATGGCAGATTGGGTTTGTGTGTGTGTGTGTGTGTATTTTTGATGGAAGATAGGTTTGCCTATCCACAGACAAGTTTTCCTCCATTGTGACTGTCATCAGTCCTGCTTCCAGTCCAAAAAGAATTT
Source organism: Lepus europaeus (assembly GCF_033115175.1). Lineage (NCBI taxonomy): Eukaryota > Metazoa > Chordata > Mammalia > Lagomorpha > Leporidae > Lepus > Lepus europaeus. The sequence goes on from NC_084833.1 coordinate 34,551,492, forward strand.
ATCCACTTAAGAACTCAACCTTGAGACTTGGTTATGTCCCCCACTGTCTCTTTTTTACCTCTTTCTCTACATTCTAACGTTTATGTTGGTTGTGTTGCTTTTTCAGATGCAGGTGATCTATTTCAAGGATAAAGAAACCAAAAGGAAAGGATGTCAGCAAAAAAGGATAATGAAATTCTCAAGGATAATAATACAAATCATATATAGGAAGAAAAAAGGCTGGAGGGCTGACATTGTGGTATAGTGGGTAAGGCCACCACCTGTGATGCCATCATCCCATAAGGACACTTGTTCAGGTCTTACCTTCTCTATTTCTGATCCAGCTCTCTGCTAATGTGCCTGGGAAAGCAGTGAAAGATGACCCAAGTGCTTGGGCACCTGCACCCACATGAAAGGCTTAGAGAATGTCCTGGCTCCTGGCTTCAGCCTGGTCCCTTCTGGGCCATTCTAGCCATTTGGGGAGTAAACTAGTAGATGGAAAATCTCTTTGTCTCTCCCACTCTGTCTCTCTATAACTCTGCCTTTCAAATAAATAAATAAATCTAAAAAAAAAAAAAGATGACCCAGGTGCTAAAACTATTAATTCTGCTGCTCAACTGATCATCTCATAACTCAGTGGCTGAAAACCATACATATTTATTTTTTCAGCTCATGTTCTGTAAGCTGGTTGGGATGACGAGGGCAGCCAGAATGCATAGGGTAGCTCTTGTGGTCAAGGCAAAAGCAAGTGCTCTTTGCCGTTGGCTGTTAGCTCTGCCTAGTTGGATGGTGGTGGGATCTCAGCTGGTTATCTTGTCTCTGCTCCAAAACACACACACTCACACACACACACAAAGGGATAAGGAGAGGCACAACTTCTCAGGATCCCGATTCAGAAGGAGCTCAATGTCCTTTCTGCTGCCACACTCCAGTAGACAAAGCAAGTCACAGGAAAGACATAGTACAGATGACAAAGACGGTGTGTCCAGTGTGGAAAGAGAACAGATGAGAAGACACCAGGAAAGAGAAAAACAGGGAAAGTATAGGCAGAGGGAACACACTATCAGGTAGGTTTTGGCAAGGGATTGGGAAGTAGTAAGAACCCACCCCTGTTTCCCTGCATCACAGTTTTGTGCTATTTTTCACAGAGAGGGGCTTCCACTCTAGACAACTTCAAAGGAGGTCATGTCCTAGAGGATGAGCAAGGTTTTGGTTAAAAGAGAAGGAGACTCAAACATTTAGATAAAGAAGACTTTATGATTAATTCACTGTAGCCCCCGAGGGAAGGACCTGGGAGGAGGGGGAAAAAGGAAAGATTAACTGGGGAGCAGCAGGTGGACAAATGAGCTTGGGTATTTAGAGTATGAAAGAAACTACTTGCAGCAGTATCTGCAAATGATGAGGTAAGGGAGATAAATTAACGAAACTCCAGGTTTTTAGTAGAAATTTGATCAAGGGATAATTTTCACGCCAACACTGTCATTGTCCCTATGTCTGGGAAATTTCTGCTTCTGTGTGCACTAGACACCAGGTACCACTGCAGGCAGGGTAGGTGCGGTTGTCAGATTTAGCAAAGAAAATACAGAATTCCAGTAAAATTGGATTCTCATATAAACACAAAACAATATTTTTGTGTAAGTGTGTCTCACAGTTGGGACATATTTTTACTGAAACACTCATTTTTGGTCTGATGAATTCAGATTTCACTGAGGGCTCTGTATTTTATCTGGCAGCTCCAGAGTTGGGGGAAGGAAATGAAGCAAACATAAAACAAAGCTGATCATAGCTAATATTTCCGGTGGCTGATGAGTGAGGAACCAGATTTGGAACCAAGTTCTCTGACTTCCAGGCCGGTACCCTTTGCCCCTTCCATTTGCCAAGCAGATTTTCTTTTTCTTGCTTTCCCCCTTCCATCCCCTCTCCTTCCCTCCTTTTCCTCTCCATCTCTTTCCTCCCTAGGTTTTCCTTCTTCATTACTTCCACCTTCTTCATTCCTATTTCCTGTCCTCCAGCTCTCCTGGTGCTAAACCATGGGTGTCCACTCTTCCCTATCATTTTCTGGTCGACCCTGCCAGTCAACTTCTAATTCACTATAAAATTAGCATTTCTACCCCATTAACCACATTTCCAGACTTTTTTTTCCCTAATGAATGGGGATACAATAGACATCTACCATAATTAGAGGGATGGGATACTTCTTCAATCATACTCTGAAGTCTGTAACCCTAATGCTGAAGCTGAAAGAATATATCACTAATTTTGCAAATTGGGAATGATGATGACACCCATTAAGTAATATCAAATAAAATATTTAAATGTATTTAGATTTCAAAACCTCGGGTTTAAGAAGCCATAGTATAACTGATTGTGGAAACCCTTAGGGTTTGTAAGAAAGGCTGCTTCTTTTAGTAAGCAGTGAATAAATATCAAAATGAAGTACTCAAAATTGGTTTACAATACACCTCAGTGCAGAGCCAATAAATTAATAAAACCTGATAAGTTTCCACATCCCTTGAGGGGTGAATATGCAGCTTGCAACACAGCGAATTCACAGCAATATCACAGAGCAGTGAAAGTTAATTTTTTCATTCCCTATATAGCAAACCCTAGATAATTTTTCACTGCCAGTCCCCCTTTTAAATATATATATGCTTTATAGTGCATATTGCTTAATAGTGATTTCATGTCATTCTTTTTTTCCCAATCATTTTTGAGAAATTTTAACTTACAAATAAGGAGAACTGCAGATGGCTTTTATCTTATTTACTCAAGTATTTTCAAGGCATTCAGTAATCAGTGGGGTACGCTTATCCTGATGTTAGGCAGGGAATTGCATACCCAGCTCCCATTACAGTTCATAAATTATTGTTCCCATATGCACCATCCTGAAAATGCACCCCAATGGGGCTTTGTTTGGGCTGTGTATTCCTGTACTTGGTAGTGCTAGGAATCTCACCAGAAACTTGGAAAGACCCATTAAAAGGCAATTCCTGCTTTCCCATTCCAATAATGCTGACCAAAGCAACTGAACATAAGGAGATAAATGTGAATTATTTTCCATGTTGTGCATAAATGTTGTACATTTTAAAATACATTTTAATATTGAACACAACATAAAATCCCTTAGAGAGTTTCGTTTACAAACCATTGAAAGACACATCATATAGACAACCCACCTTTGTAATTCTAATGACATATCATATTTTACACACAGGTAGTTCTCATAGCAAGAGCTTGAATGATTACAGATATACGTAATAGCATAAAGAAACATGCAAGTCTTTATTGAGAGAACAAGTTAGACACTTTGAAACAGGTAATATAGTGTTCATACCAGGGTCAACTGTTGAACTTCCACAAAGTCATCTTACTTAATGACTCTCTATGATTAAATAATGTTGTTACACGGTATGGATAATTGCTAGGGTTTCCTCTTGGGGATGGTCCCATTTCATAGAGGCTCACAAAAGTATTCCACAAAGGTTTGTAGGCTTGACACAGTGTTTTATTTACTGATTTCTCAAGTACATCAGGTGGAGCAGAATAGCACCCCCACCTGTCCCCAGGTGAAGGAGTCCATCCGAGAAGGAGTTCGAAAGGCACACCTAAGCCAAAGATGATGCTGCCTGCAGTACAGGACTGTTTGGTCAATCAGGACCTCTTTTTCTTCTGGGAGTACTGGTCTTAATTACTAAGGGAAATATTTTATTTTTTTCTTCACTCTTTACTTACATGAACTTTCTTTTTTCCTTCACAAATAAATATTTCTTTCTGAAGAAGCGTCTTCATTTAACAGTTACCACGTAAATAAAAACCCATAAGTAACTTAACCATACAGAAATACACAATGACTGGTCAAATAAAAATAAACACTCTAGCTCAAATATGAACCAGAATTGTGACTCAGATGGAAGAAAAGAGAAATATTTTGGTACTAGCAGTGAACCTTGGTTCTAGTGATGTGAAACATGCCACCAGATTCGTGAGCAGTTTGCTTCTTTCCACATATCCATTTTATCTTTATTAGGGAAGTTGATGAAGCCTTTGATGTTCCAAAAATGCAATATGGGATGAATTAAACATCATTTGCACAGTCACGTGTGCAGATTTGAACTTGAGAATTTTTTTTAAAATCCATTCGACCAATGTCCAAAATATTTTTCATTTTTATTAACATCTCCTACCAATTCCTTTCCCAGCCTGATGCCTGATTAATGGACTAGTAGCAGGGACTACTTTTTAAAAATGATGTTTTGCTTAGAGTATCTATTAATGTTCCAACAAAACAAATAAAGTCAAGCATATTAAGGAATATGGTGTTTTAGAAACAAAGAAAACAACCATGATGAGAGGAATGTTAACTGTTCCCTGGGGAGAAACCCTAGTGGTTATACTGTTTCATCAGCAACAATACGGAAATTGTTTTAATGGTGTTTCGAACATCTTATTCTTGCAAAAATAATAGCCATGCTCACAAAACACAAAGGTTGAAACCAAGGCTATCCATTTGGAAGGTTGGCATTTATTGAGAGCAATATTTCATAAAGTCTGTTAAAGTCAGTAGGGTGAGGCTATGGAAACCACGATATGCCTACTTGCTGGATCAAATACCTTTCAGCTAAACTGATTAGTAGTGTTGAGAACAACGAAGATTATTCAGGATCTGAAGGGAAGTTTACTTCTTAGTGCTCAGTTCTTGGGCAAAAACCACATCACAAATCTTTTTTAATAGCAGCTGAAGAGAGATCACACAGCAGACAAAACTAAAGTCTTCTGTTTATGGAAGAGCCAAAGTGTGCCCGTGGAGTTTTCCTTTGCTTTCTTTTTCCCGATTAAAACTACAACAGTCTTTGCTGTCTGTTTTAATTTTCCAGACCTCAGTTTAAAAATGGAACTATTCTAAATACTTCAAGGGAGGTATTTTTTCACATACTGAAATGTGCATCCATTTTTCTGTCTTTTGGACAAATTATAGCCATTCATTGCATGTTGCCATCACCAGATCACCTTGGAGAAATTCCTAAGCTTGGTCACACAGCAGCAAACTCCATCCTGCAGATTTTCAGGTGTAAACAGCCGGCGCCAGGGCCACCTCAGGCAGAACATCCATGTTAGAGTCTTTAACATTTCTCTCTCCCTTGGTCTAAGCTACAGATCGGTGTCCTTCCACGAAATGCTTTGGTTTGTCTTGATAAAGGCTGTTTGTCACAATCCGTGTTTGGGGGCAGAAGTTCTTTGGTAAAACTTGTCATTATTTATGTACAAGAAAGGAAAACCCTGTCTATTAAATTAATTAGAATGTAGCCTGAAAAGGAATATTTTTGATCAGGGAAAACAGAAGTCTTTGCGTAAAGGGGGGTAAAAAAGCAGAAAGGTTCAAAATATAGAGCTGCATTGTTTGCTGGGAGCCTGCTGCTGCTTTTATGCCTAACTGAACCATGCCAGGAGCCCTCTTGAATTTCTACAAGAATACAGTTTCAGATCATCTGCATTCAGGGCCAGAGTCATGGCCCTGGAACCGATAATTGCCTCTGACAGGATTTAATTACCTTCTCTAGGACCTTTTCTCTGTTTGATTGGAGACCACCCCCTGCCTCCGATCAAATCAGACAGTAATAACACGCTGAAACGCAGCAGCCAATCACGAGTCAAGTCTGAACAGTGACCTTGCTGAGCCGAAGCTGATTGGTGGTGTCAGCCTTGTCAACGGTGTCAGTGAACCATCAGACAAGAAAGAGCGAGGGGGGAGCGCAGGAGAGCGAGGGGGAGATAAGAGAACAGCATTAATGCTAATGGAGTCTGTCAGCATTCAAGGCTCCAGGCCGCCTCACAAGCGGCCTTGCACAAAAACAAAAATATTAGAGAACTCATACAAGTCTGAAATATTCAGAAGGGGAACATTTCTGATTCTCCAGTTTGGGGAATATATTCAAGGTATAATTCACATGCAATTCAGATAAAGTGGCAGGTACATGCACATGATGTTTCAGAATAATTTCCATGGGAAGAAAAAGCCCCACAAAACAGCCAGATGAGTTTGGGGGGTGTTGGGAGGTACAGTGGGGTGATAAACCACATGATGTTATTTAAACCATCGGACTGAGAGTCCTAGCATTTAAGATGCACCACGAATCTGCATTTAATATTAACCTGACTTAGCAGTCACTTTATTATTTATGACCATTCTAGTGTGGAATACAAGCCTACCTATAATTTTAACAAAGAATAATACATTCATTAAATAGCCAATCTTTATGTACATAGAACTTTAAGATAATTTATAGTAATACATAATTCTAGCAATATGCAAAAGCTGCTGTAAGTAGACATAAAACTTGGTTAACCCCTACTCTGTTTAAAAGAAAAGATACTTTTCCCCAGAAAAACAACAGAGATCACCAGCAAGTTAGAAGATGCAGACAATCTGTGGCAAAAATGGCAATACACTGAGATTTGAAAGAGAAGTAGGATACTTTCTTAGGTCTGTGTTAATTTGGAATTTATTCATTATATTTGTCTATAAATAACTTCCCCAAAGCACTTGTTTTGTTTCTGGCTCACCTACATCTCTAAGATACACAACCAATAGAAGGAAACACTTTTACAGAGGTATTGGAATTTTTCTTAAGTTAGAGACTCAAATTCAGTTATATTTAGTACATGTGGACTGTTTACCTCCTGGGATGCACAATGTTTTTCATAAATTGTAGAAGGAAACCGTGGTCTAATTTAACTTCTGTGGAAAGGAAAAGACTGTTTTCTACCACTCTGCCACTTTAACCAAGTGAAATGTTACTTTAAAACAATAACTTTAAGGGAAGTTCCTGCCACCTCTCCACACGGAGACATCTCTTTGAACAGTTTCACCTTCTTCAAGGAATATTATCTAAATGCAATTGTAGACATTGATTTGGTGTTTTTGATTCCTGTTCTATTCTTTGTACACCTCTCTACCAAGAAACATATTTGATGAAAAATGGATTCTTTTCTAGTATCCCTATAATTCTTTTCTTATATCATTAGAATTTAAAGGACAGCTTAATCAACATAAATGAATCATATAGTGGATCAAAATGTAAAATGGACTTGTAAAGATGACATGGTTACTTTAACTTTTAAAAGAACTCTCTGAAACAACCTACAGAGATCCAGTGCTGCTTTGAGAAGATTGTTTACTGTCAGAGCTCCATGGTTAGAACAAAATACTTAGGGGAAAAACATATTATACACAGGAAATCAAAAGTGCTAGAGTTTGATTCCAGCTTTGCTATTGAGAAACTGTCCACTTCAAGTCAAGTCAATTTGTCTTCATGGGCATTGGTTTTCTCTGCTACTAGACACAATTAACATAAGGTTAGCTAAAGAATTAAAAGTGTGTAGACTGTTGGTATAATTAGTATACAGACAGGATAGCAGAGTCATTTAGCTTCTCAGGAACATGGTTCAGCTTTAGTGAGTTTCTTTCTGCCTCTATACCCTCCAGCCCCATCATGTGACACACTTTCACAGCACTCAGATTACACATACACAAAGCACACACATACACACCCACACAAATAACTGTTTTGAGCAGTGCTGAGAGAGAGACACAATCAAGGAGGTCAGGACTAGGACTTCGTCTTCTAAATGTTATTCCTAGGTTCATTCTGATCTCAGCTTTTTTTTTTTTTTTTTGAAACACGTATTATTTGTACTCAGGTAAGTGTGGATATTTTATTGCAGTGGCTTAAAGGATTTTTCATTTGTAGACTCTAGATCCACCATACAATCTTACCTGTTTAATGAGACAGATGCTGAGCAAATCATTTTACAAACTACAAGAATAAACCTAGTACATGTGTGATTATCGACAGTTTGAAGCATTACTCACGGAGGCCACTATCTGCAAGTCTAGAATGCACAAGGGTGCTTCAAAAGGTTCATGCGTAGGGGCTGGTCTTGTGGGGCCTGCAACGCTGGCATCCCTCATAGGCGCCAGTTCGTGTCCCGGCTGCCCCACTTCCCATCCAGTTCCCTGCTAATGGCCTGCAAAAGCAGCAGAGAACGGCCAAAGTGTTTGGGCCCCTGCACCTATGTGGGAGACCTGGAGGAAGCTCCTGTTTCCTGGCTTCAGCCTGGCCCCACCCTGGCCATTGAGGTCATCTGGGGAGTGAATCAATCGATGGAAGTTCTCTCTGTGTGTCTCTTGGTCTCTCTCTCTGTAACTCTACCTTTCAAATAAATAAATGTCTTTTAAAAAAAAGTTTCTTGGATAATGACAGTAAGAGGTAAGTTTACTGGTGGGCGTTTGGCCTAGCTTGGAGGCACTGGTTAGGACTTCTGTATCCCATTTTGAAATGTGTGACTTTGATGCCTTCTTCCTGACTCCAGCTTCCTGCCAATGCAGAATCTGGGAAGCAGCTGCTGATGGTTCCAGAAGCTGCAATCCTGCCACCACATGGGAGACCTGGATTGAATTCCCAGAGCCCAGCTTTGATCCAGCCCAGTCCTTGGCATTACAGGCATCTGGGGACTGAACTCTAGAGGGGAAATCTTTGTCTCTGTCTCTGTGTCTGTCTCTTTCTCTCTCACTGCCTCTGCCTCTCAAATAAATAAAGACAAATAAGGGAAAAAAAATGGGAATCTGTCTCTGTCTCACTCTCTGCTGCTAAAATGAATATATTTTAAAAATTATGTTAAAGAAAAGTTTATTTTGATGCAAATTTTTTGAAATTCATACATAGGAGTTAATTTCAAAATGTTCACAGAAAATGTGTATTATGAAAAAACTACAGGATTTTAGAATTTTCTGCAACAAAATAGATTTATCTTTTATTTCCATTTCCTATCATCTCTTAAAAGATTTATTTATTTGAGGTCAGAGCTAGAGAGAGAGACAAAGAGAGAGAGAGGGAGAGAGATATTCCATCTGTGGGGTTCACTCCCCTGATGGCCGCAACAGCCAGGGCTGGGACAAGCCAAACCCAGGAGCGTCCTCCAGGTCTCCCACATGGGTGGCAGGGACCCAAACACTTGAGCCATCCTCCACCACTCTCACCCAGGGCATCAACAGGAACCCTACCAGGGGTGGAGCAGCTGGGACATGAACCACAAGGGTCACCAGCATCACAGGCAGCCCCCCATCTGCTATACCACAACTCCGGTCCATCCGTCAACTTTTTTTTTTTTTTTATTTGACAGGTAGAGTTACAGACAGTGAGGGAGAGACAGAGAAAAAGGTCTTCCATTGGTTCACCTCCCAAATGGCCGCCACAGCCGGAGCTACGCCCATCTGAAGCCAGGAGCCAGGTGCTTCCTCCTGGTCTCCCATGTAAGTGCAGGCGCCCAAGCACCTGGGCCATCCCCCACTGCCTTCCTGGGCCACAGCAGAGAGCTGGACTGGAAGAGGAGCAACCGGGACTAGAACCCAGCTCCCACATTGGATGCCGATGCCACAGGCAGAGGATTAGCCAAGTGAGCCATGGCGCCGGCCCCCATCCGTCAACTTTTGAAGTACCCTTAAATGGAACTTGGAAAATAAGGAACACTACTGTTTTCTATTTTGAAAGTATTCAAGATACCAAAACAGATGAGTCTCTTGTATATTCCATATATAACAAGAATTATTATGTCTCAAAGCAGATGGCCAATGACAATTTATTCCAGTGGAAGATACTGCATTTTCCAAAGACAATCTACTCCCAATTGCAAAGGAAAGGGCAATGTTCATTCCTTCCTCTTATCACATACATCTTCAGCCTGCTCAGATCGGCACAGTCTCAACAGAAAGGACAGGAAAGAAGCCAGTGTTGTGTTTTCCTTCATTTCTTTAGCAACACTTCCATCCTCACCCTGGCAAGGTGAATAATTAATACCCACATGACTCCACCTAATTAAGTCCACATTTGCTTGTTTTGTTCATTTGAACATGCTTTCCTTTAAAGAAAATAACCTTTGCTTATCTTCACAGTTTATATTTCTTAAATGAACACTTTGGGAATTAAAGAGATTCTATCTTGGTTTTATAAAGCCTTTCCCCTTTTGTGCCAATCATTAGGCATGAATGACAAATTTACTATTTTTTTAAATGGGAGAAGGAATATTAACCAATTGTTGGATTTAGATTCTTTAAAAAATAATCAAGACTCCTGTAATTCTAGATTATGACCCTTTCATTTTTTCTAGCGAAATGAAAAAGACGAAAAAGCTCCGTAGTCCTTTAAAAACCAAACACACACACATTAGAAGTCATGCACCAAATCCTGTTTTATCTTGGTTTCTGTTTCAGAATGATCCTTGTGTAATCTGAGATACACAGCAGAATGACTCTAATTGCAAATTCAATCAGTCCTTGACTGAAGTTCAGAAATCAATTCCCAGTAAAATATGAGTCAGTCATTCAAAACAATACAATGGTCAATATGTCACCATCAGCAGCCTAGTTAGGACCTATTTCAATACAATACAAATTCAGTTCTTTTAGAGTGCCACACAAATCTTTTCTATTCTGTGGAACCCTGCCTCACATGCCCAATAACCAACATCATAATGGAAAGTTAAATAAAATCATAAGGTTGCCCAGAACTATAGGGAAAATTTATCTCAAACACTTCTGATTTCAGACTTCTGATCTCTTCATTAATTCATATTGATTGTCAACCTCATTTGTTATCCTCATGGCTTGGCAATTTTTGTTTAGCCAAAGATCATCCAAGTGAAAGGGAGAGAGAGTAATGTGGACTGGGGCAGGAAAAGAAGAGGGTCAAGAAGATCTGGGTTCAATGAGATGGCCTAGGATCTGCTCTGTGATTCTGGAGTCCTGGGGGTTCCTGCTCCTATAATAACTGACCGGAATTTGCAATTGAAATTTCCAGTACAATCCACTTTGGCGTTATTTTCCTTCACTCCTGAGTCTAAGAGAAAAGATAGTACTCAGATATGGAATTAGAAATTAAATCTTGCTAGAAAACTGGTAAATAGATGTGTGTTTTTTTAAAGACTTATTCATTTATTTGAAAGGCAGAGTGACAAAGAGAGGGAGAGACACAAGAGAGATCTTCCATCCTATGGTTCACTCTCCAATGCTGCAATGATGGGGGTTGGACCAGGATAAAGGCAGGAGCCTGGAACTCCATCTGAGTCTCCATATGTTTGCAAGGGGCGAAGGAGCTGGGCCATCCTCTGCTGCTTTCCCACACGTTAGCAGGGAGGTGAATCAGAAACAGTGCAGCCGGGACTCAAACCGGTGCCTATATGGGATGCCGGCATCACAGGTGGTGGCTTAACCCATTGAACTACAATGCCAGCCCCAAATGGATTTTTTTTTTTTAGATTTATGTATTTGAAAGTCAGACTTACACACAAAAGGAGAGGCGGGGGGTGGGGGGGAGGCTTCCACCCGATGGTTCACTCCCCAGTTGGCAGCAACGGCCAGAGCTGTGCCAATCCAAAGCCAGGAGCCAGGAGCTTCCTCTGGGTCTCCCATGCAGGTGCAGTGGCCCAAGGACTTGGGCCATCTTCTACTGCTTTTTTTTAAGATTTATTTATTTATTTATTTATTTATTTGAAAGTCTGAGTTACACAGAGAGAGGAGAAGCAGAGAGGTCTTCCATCTGATGGTTCACTCCCCAATTGGCAGCAACTTCTTCCAGGTCTCCCATGTGGGTGCAGGGACCCAAGGACTTAGGCCATCTTCTACTGGTTTCCCAGAGAGCTGGACTGGAAGAGGAGCAGCCAGGACTAGAACCGGTGCCAGGGCATTAACCCGCTGCACCACAGCACCGGCCCCGACTGCTTTCAAATGGATGATTTTTTAATCATATTTCCAAGACAGAAATTCCCGAGTTTTGACTCCTCGTACTGTTTTTACTTCTCACTTGGTGACCTTATTAATTACCCAACTGCCAAAATATCAGTTTAAATTTCTAAATCCTGAATTCAGAGGTATTATGACATGATTTTCTCTGGTTTGAACCTTTATAATCCTTAAATAAAATAGCCAAGACTTGCATTTTTTTGGTCATGCTACTGTCATTACTATTGCAGCAATATTGGGGTTTGCCAATATGTTTAGAAAGGGGTGTTTCTAAAATGAATACATCTGATTAAGTGCATTGTTTATTTACTTTAGGATTCACATTTTAAAAGACTCACACACAAAAGGCTTGGAAATGCTTCCAAAATGAGAAACTCTAGTCAGGAGATTACTCAGCTGGCAAAATGGAAATTTCAAGTTGCATAGACTGCTAATTGTGGCCTGCCTCTGGAATGACAGGTCTATAATTTTTAGTTTTGTGTGCATTGAAAGCCAGTCACCTTGACACTCAGTGGTCCATTATCCACCGGCCACCAACCATATGATGATGATCAAGGAATGACAGGCATTTTCCATTATGGGTGCTGCAATACACCGTGGTTTATTTGGATAAAGCTGTCCTAAGGAAAAAAGAGAGAACCAGGTGCTTACTCCTCCCCAAGAGCAACAGGGACACTGGAGCACCTTTAATTCCAGAGAAGCAACTTCTTTGTTCTTGTGTAAAAACAACCATCAGTTACTCTTGCTGTTCACTGCCAATATCTATAAAGTGCTTTAATGTGTCACATGCTAGCCTTTTAAATATGAATTTCACCCTTTAATGTCAAGAATTCTCCCCATTAAATTATAAGAACTTAAAACCTGGTAAAGCCTACATCCCAGGGAAATATTTAACATGTTTGTACTTTGCTATTTTTTTCTCAAAGCTGGTCTTTCAATTGGTCTAAATCTTCATGAAGCAGAGGGATATTATTAGACTGAGAGCCAGAGAGGAGATGGCATTGTAACTTCAGTCGTGAACTAATTGGTATTGACTTTCAAGAATGTTATCACCTCTCTGAGCCTCAAATATTTAAAACAGAGATGCAGAACCAGATGTTCTTTTTATTCTCTTCTATCTCTGTACACAAATGTTACAACTGGGATCATAAAATTTCGCTTTCTGAAAACAGCCCTGAGCTTCATTCCATCAAATGGAGCAGTGAGGATGTATTCAGGTGCAAGTAACGACCTCAGTGAACTCTAGCATAAGCAGAAATCACAATGAATTTTCTTATCTAACAGGACATTAGCAAGCATGTTCTCCAAGAGTCTGTGGAACAGCTCAACATTGGTATCAAGAGCCTGGGCTCTGTCTTAGTTGTTGGATTTTTACTTATAAGAATGGCTTCAGGCATCAAAGTTTCCAGCAAAAATTCCTAGAAAAAAAAATGGAAAAGGAGACTGATTATCAGGAAGTAAAAATTTACCCAAAATGTCTTGTGGCCACCTTATCCTTGTCATGGCTCCCAGAACCTATGAATAGTATATTTTTTTGCAAAGGACTTTGTAGATGTGATTAAATTAAGGATTTTGAGATAGGGAGCTTATTCTCTATTACCCACTGGACCCTAAATATAGTGACAAGTCCTGACAAGAGGGAGATAGTGGGAAATCTGACACAGAAGAGAAGTAGGAGGTGTAACCACCAAAGCAGGAGGTGGAGCAGTATGTGGAAAGAATCATGAGCCAAGAACACAGGCAGTCTCTAGAAACTAGAAAGACAAGGAGTGGATTCTCCCCTGGAGTCTCTGGGAGGAACAGTCCTGTCTCCAGAACTGTAGACAATACATTTCTTCTTTTAAGTCCCTAAATTCAGAATGATTGGTTAGAGCCTCAATAGCAAGCTAATACAAGCCCCAAATAACTTTCCTTTACATCTAATTGGTCAGACAGAGACCACATGTAAGCCATTCCTAGTCAAACGGAGGCTACATTGATCAGTACCAGGCATATGTGAAGAAAACAGATGTGGTTGTATTAGGCCTAGTTTGATCCATTCCTTGGGACTGGGCATGTTGCTGGCCTCAGATGAACTGGAGATCTATATGTGTGCAGTTGGTGGGGGGGGGGGTGGCAAATCAGTAGGATTCACCACATTAAACTTCAAGGAAATCTGTGAACTTTGAGATTATTCCTATCTTGATCCATTTTAAAAATGTCGCATTTACAATATTTATTAGGTGGTTAGTCACCCAGCTTAAAACTCCAAAGACTTGCAAAATTCTCCTAGTCTACCCCTTGCCTGTCTTTTCAGCCTATCTCCTATTATTCTCTAGGGTTCTAGCACTACTGGATTTTTGACTTCTGTTAAAAGCTAGGCTTTCGTCCTCAAAGCTATTCTACCAAACATTCAGTTTGCTCTCCATGAACATCTCCCAAAGCTGTCTCTACTCTCATAGTTTTGGCTTAACTAACTTCCACTGACATTCCAATTCTCAGTTTAAACAACAACTCAAAACTGTTGCCCCAATTACCCCAGCCTAAGTGTGTAAGCCTTGTTATGTGTGCACTTAGCATCTTCTCTGTAACACTGATAAGACTGCAAGCTTTCTGTCCGATATTTTCTCCACTAGGTCAGGGTGCAGCCTAACCCTAACCACAGAAGAACATCCTTAGGGAGAGGCTAGGCCAGGAAGTGAGATTGACCAGAACTTTTCTAGCTGTTTCATTGTGTGTGTGTGTGTGAGAGAGAGAGAGAGAGAGAAAGAGCGCATTGATACTTCCATAGTGTATTGAACAGTTTGGTTCTTGATTTCAACTGGTATTTTTTGATATTTAAAAAAATAAAAATCTCTACCATCATATCAATATATTACTGTATGAATGTTGGAAAAGTGCTATGTTGAATATGTTACAAAGGGAAAGTGGAGATACTGAAAACAGTTCCCTTTACATAACAGTCAAAGCTCCAATGGACTGCCTTGTTGACTTTTCTGACAACAAAATAAGGCACAAAGAATTCTTTGGAGAAATTACATCTATTGAGTAAAGGCACCAAGCTAGACACTGGAGCTACACAAAATACAGATCTTGCCCACAGTGTGGTCAAACCTATCAAATCACAGTTCTAGAGTTTATTTTTCTCTTTTTAGAGTTCAACATTTATTTTCCGACACCATTTGCATCAGAATCACTTGCAGTGCTTGTTTCAAAGGGGTATTCTTGGGGGCGGGGCGGTGCTGTGGTGCAGAAGTTTAGGCTACTACCTGAGCCATCTTCATCCATACAGGAGTCATGGAGTCCAGTTCCGTTTGCAATCAAGTTTCCTGCTAATGTACATCCTGGGAGACAGCAGGTGATGGCCCAAGTACTTGTGTCCCTGCCACCAACATGGGAAACCTGGATTGAATTCAAGGCTCCTGGCTTTTGCCTGGCCTACGGCAGATCCTTGCATTTGAGGAATGAACCAATACATAGAGGATTTCTCTCAGTATGTGTTTGTGTGTGTGTGTTTCTCTTTTCTTCAAATAAATAAATAATAAACAACTATACTTTAAAAAGTATTTTTGGGTCACACCTCTGACTTATTGACTCATGTTTTCTTGGAGAGTATTACTTTTGATGATTTTAGACCAACAAAAGTTCAAGAATCACTGCAATATACAGACACCACATAGATAGTGCTGTTTTTTCTACCCAAGCACTTTTCTTTCATTTGCTTGCTTCTAGTCATTGCAAAGCTTCACCTAGACACTCACACTTTCTGTGTATGTAATAGAATGTTTTCTACACATCTTATTTGTTTGGATGCTGCACAACTGTGCAATTTCAGGATCAGCTTCTGTACCTCTTTGCAGCTAAAGAAATAACACCATTTATGCCACAAGATGGCTTGCATGTGGGGACTCGGCTTTCATTCAATTTCTTACAATTAATGAACAGCTCCTATCAGCTTTAGTGGTGCTATCTCAGCTCCATATTTTGGTGTAAATTATTTATCCTACTAATGTAATGGCAAACGGTCACCAAGGAAGCTTAAGGTGATAATTTCACACGTGTATTGGTTATAGGTTAATTATTTAGGTGCCTCAACTACCTTCGCAATAATGAACTCTCCTGGGCAGATCCCATAAAATAGATTCCTCAGCTTAAAAAAAGAGAAAAGTCCAATGTTTTAAAGTTTCTCATGCTGAGGTTTATATAACCTTCTGAAGTGTGCCGAAATTTTAAGGAAGAGAAGGGAAATGCTCATGCCAAATAAAATACAAAGAGACTATGAGAAAGGAATAAAGAGCAGGAACATTTGCAAGATATTTATAGAAAAGTCCTGAGAATTAGTGTTGCTTAATTCAAAGAACTGATGAAGGTAAAAATATGAAGTACCAGGAGACTGGCATTGTGGCACAGTGAGAGCTAAGCCATCGATTGCAATGCCAGCATTTCCTATTAGAGTGGCAGTTGGAGTCTCAGCTTCTCTGCTTCTAATGCAGCTTTCCACTAGTGTGCCTGGGAAAGCAGTGGAAGAAGGTCCAAGTGTTTGGGCTCCTGCCTTCCAAGAGGGTAACCTGGATAGAATTCCTGGCTCCGGCTTGAGCCTGGCCCAGGACTGGCTATTGCGGGCATTTCATAAGTGAACCATAGTTGGAAGCGCTTTCTCTGTCTCATGGTCTCTCTCTCTCTCTCTCTCTCTCTCATCATGCTTTTAAAATAAATAAATAAATCTTTAAAAAGCAGGAACACTTGAATTTTATGAAATGGCATATTTTTAAAAAGGCCTCCATATGTAATACATAGGTATTTACTTAGTATTTATAGCGTCTTATGTTCTTTTCAAATCATTCATTCATTTAAACATAGTAAATAGCTTTTAAAAAAAAAATAGCCATTTTGACACAGCAGTGGCTCTCAACCACTGCGAAGTGATTCTCTGGTGCACGGCACATCTTCCACAGGCATGCGCCGAAGTTTAGTCACTTTGAAGGCTTTATTGATTACAAAGTGAGATGCGTATTAGACAGAATAAGCGGCCAGCACAGTGGCTCACTAGGCTAATCCTCCACCTGCGGCGCCGGCACCCCGGGTTCTAGTCCCGGTTGGGGCGCCGGTTCTGCCCCGGTTGCTCCTCTTCCAGCCCAGCTCTCTGCTGTGGCCCGGGAGTGCAGTGGAGGATGGCCCAAGTGCTTGGGCCCTGCACCTGCATGGGAGACCAGGAGAAAGCACCTGGCTCCTGGGCTTCAGATCGGCGCAGCTCCAGCCATAGCAGCCATTTGGGGGGTGAACCAACAGAAGGAAGACCTTTCTCTCTGTCTCTCTCTCTCTCTCCTTGTCTAACTCTGCCTGTCCAAAAAAAAAAGAGAATAAGCAACAGAGCAGCTCATGCCATGTGGAGTGTTGAAGAATACAAATCATATGGAGGAAAAGATGCAGTGTTAATAGAAAGTGTGCATGTATTAAGGTTTGAGAAATGTGCCTCCTGAGTCTAAATCAGAGAGTTAAACATCCCTCTCAAACAGCAACACGAGGCTGAAGGGCCACCTAGTGAACACAGTGGTATTGACAAGTGTGAATTAATGTCTTCAAATGTTCTCTAAGAAACTCTATGCAAAAATAAAAAAATGTTAGGGTGAGCATTTGGCCTTGCCGTTAAGATGCCTGCTGGGACACTCACATCCCTTATCTGAGTGCCAGGTTTAAGGCCCATCTCCACCACTGATTCCAGCTTCCCGCTCCTGTGCAGCCCTAGGAGGCAGCCGATGCTGGCTTGAGTAACTGGGTCCCTGCCACACATGTAGAAAACATAGGCTGAGTTCTTGGTACTTGTCTTTGGCCTGGCCCAGCCTCAGCCACTGCTGGCATTTGAGGAATGCACTGCCTCTCTCCTTTCCTCTGTTTTTCTGTCTCATTGCAACTCAAATAAAAAAGTAATAAAAATAAAAACGAGCAAAAAGTTGAGACCCATTGGCAAACAGTGATAAGGTCCGTTGCAGAGATACACACTAAGCAATTTGGGACATGAAGGAGGAACTCTTATTCTCTTTTTGTCTGTAGGCAGAGGATTTTGCTTCAGGAATTGATATTTCATAGAGTAGTTGAAACAATAAGGGGCCAGTGCTGTGGCGTAACAAGTAAAGCCACCTCCTGCAGTGCCGGCATCCCATATGGGGACCGGTTCTAGTCCCAGCTGCTCTTCTTCTGATCCAGTCTCTCTGCTGTGGCCTGGGAAAGCAGTAGAAGATGGCCCAAGTCTTTAAGCCCCTGCATCCACATGGGAGACCTGGAAAAAGCTCCTGGCTCCTGGCTTCGGATCGGCACAGTTCTGGCCATTGCAGCCAATTGGGGAGTGAACCAGTGGATGAAAGACCTCTCTCCCTCTCTCTCTCTCTCTCTCTCTCTCTCTGCCTCTCTGTCTCTCTCTCTGTGTAACTCATACTTTCAAATAAATAAATAAATCTTTAAAAAACAAAAGAAACAATGAAGAACATAAAATGTATGCAATCTAGAATAATGAGCAGAAAGGCAGGTCCCGTGTTGAAGAGGACAAATTATTTCTGCTGTGAGGGATCCAATGTTCCCATCTCTTGGATACCCATATCATCTCCATCTCTGTTTCCCCCTGCATAATAACCAGGTGCATATTCCCATGTCTCTGAGACCTGCTGAGATTAACAAACCAACATTTTACCCCTGCAAATCTGGGTCCAGATAAGCAAAGTGTGAAGTGCAAGCTTTTCAACCATTGAGGCCAATATAGGTCCTCAAAGTCTCCTATCTACTTAATTCTCTTAACCCAAGACACTCAGGAAATCTTTCTGGTTCTTCTACTCCGATGAGATCATTATTTGTCCTCTGTTCCTTTGCTGTACACCTAGAATGAATCTCAACTCTATCAGCCCCTTCTGCTGCAATTCCACAGCACTTCATGTCTTTATCCCTTTCACTCATACTCATAAGAAAAGGTTCCTTTGCAGGACTGAAATATTCTCAGGATCTATGAACACCAAATGAGCTCTGAAGTTTCTATGGTATCTTTGGAGATTTCCTATATTCATATCTCATTTTAGTTATTTTGTCCATTTTTCAGATATTGATTAAAGAGTTAAAGTGAGCTATCATCTCAGTTCTCCATCATCTCAGTTCTGCAACTCTGATCATCACTTACTATAGAATATTCTAATCCATCTACCTCCTAAGATATCATTAGCATTTTATCTCTTGATATTTTAAATATATTATAATGGGTGAGACTATTACATAAGATTTTATATTACAGAGCATTTATGTAATTTTGAATCTGGAATGAACATAGTCCTTTAATGAGAAACTATTGGTATTTACTCACAGTAAACACTGGAGAAGAATCCCATCATGCTTCCATCAGGAAGAGGGGGAAAAGAATCATATTGAAATCTTTCAGAATATTCTTTATTTTGTAACAAGGCCTGTGTTTAAGAGAAACAATTTTGCCACTGCCTAACCTGCTGGGGTTTTATCAGGCACTTGAGTAAGAGAAATACTCAACTGTAGCCCTCATTAGCTTTCTTTTTTTCTTTCTTTTTTTTTTTTTTTTTTTTTTTTTTTTTTGACAGGCAGAGTAGACAATGAGAGAGAGAGACAGAGAGAAAGGTCTTCCTCTTCCATTGGTTCACACTCCAATGGCCGCCGCGGCCGGCGCGCTGTGGCTGGTGCACTGCGCTGATCTGAAGCCAGGAGCCAGGTGCTTCTCCTGGTCTCCCATGTGGGTGCAGGGCCCAAGCACTTGGGCCATCCTCCACTGCACTCCCGGGCCACAGCAGAGAGCTGGCCTGGAAGAGGGGCAACCGGGACAGAATCTGGCGCCCCAACCGGGACTAGAACCCAGGGTGCCGGTGCCACAGGTGGAGGATTAGCCTATTGAGCCACGGCGCTGGCCTCTCATTAGCTTTCTACATGGATAAAGAGAAATAACACAGCTCCAGCCTCCTCTGGTCATTCTGTGCTCTATGGGACAACAGGACAGAAAGAACTAAGAAGTCCTACTGATGTTCACCTCTGAACAATGTGTTTGATTGTGTATGCCTCTGTGTGTGTGTGTGTGTTCAGGAACGCCTGTGAATGAGTGCAATGAAGAAATTAATGACAGCAACAATACAGAGGAACAGGACAGGAATCAGGATGTGTTGTTATTAGGAACTACTTGCATTATCCATAAAGTACTTCAGTGCTATTTGAAAGTGGACTTGGATTACTTGTAAATGATACTGCAAACTTTGAAGCAACTATTTAAAAAGTGGGGAAAGTAAGTGCAACTAATATTGTAAGCAAGATAAAATAGAATCAAGTAAAATGCTCAATAAAACCTTAAGAGGTAGAAAAGGTGTGGAAGGCAAAAACAGGAGAAAAGAATAAGAGAAACAAGTAGAAAAAAGTAACAAACAGCAAAAAATGTGATAGTCAGTAATCCAACAATGTCAGTAATCATTTTAAAGTCAGTTACATAAACACATTAGTTAAAAAACAGAGATTATCAGTGCCGGCACTGTGGCATAGTGGGTAGAGCCGCCGCCTGCACTGCCAGCATTCCATATGGGCACTGGTTCAAGTCGTGGCTGCTCCACTTCCTAACCAGCTCTCTGCTGTGGCCTGGGAAAGCAGATGGTCCAAGCCTTTGGGTCCCTGAACCAGCATGGAAGACGCGGAAGAGGCTCCTGGCTCCTGGCTTTGGAATGGCAAAGCTCTGGCCGTTGGGGCCAATTGGGGAGTGAACTAGCAGATGGAAGACCTCTCTACCTCTCCTTCTCTTTCTGAGTAACTCTGACTTTCAAGTAAAATAAATAAATATTTTTTTAAAAAACCATAGATTATCAAAATGGAGCAAAAAGCAACATCCAAATGTATGGTATTAGAAATGCATTTTATAAAGATATGTATAAAAAGTAAATTAAGATGTAAATGAAGAAGATAGATTTATCATACTAATTCTAATCAAAAGAAAACTGCAGAGAAGGGAAGAGGCATATATAGACAGAGCAAGAGGGCTTGGGAGGCCACAAAACTGCTCTGCATGATACTCTGATGACAGAAACATGTCCTTATATGTTCATTAAATTTCATAAAATTTGCAACCCTAAGAGAGAAACTTATGGCATTCTACAGACTTTGGATGATAATGTATTGATGTGGGTTCATGGATTGTGACACGCACCACTACAGTATGGGTTGCTAATAGGATAGGATTTTGTAACTGTGTAGGGGTAATGCTGTCGAGGGGAACTCTCTGTGTTTTCATCTCAATTTTGTTGTGAATCAAATTATTTTAAAAAATAAAGTGTATTAATTTGAAAAAATGAAATGACTTATCCAACATCACCCAGCCAACTGTTTTGAAGATAGAGTTCTAGTTTCTTATCTAGCATTTTCTCAGGACATCAGACTCCCATTCATCTGTCAGTTTTTATTTTTGCTTTGCATTCAGAAAAATTAGATAAAATATCTGTTTGTTATGTTCCCTTTCTTGTGTAGAATCTGAATTACTCTTTGATAAGTGGACTATAATTTTCCATCCAGATGTTCTTCTAGTTACCCTTTTATAGATTTATTTATTTATTTGAAAGGCAGCATTGTAGAAAGAGCAAGCAAGGAGAGACAAGTGAGAAAAAGAAAGAGAGAGAGATCTTCCATCTGCTGATTCACTCCTCAAATGTCTGCAGTGGCCAGAGCTGGGCTGATCAGGAGCCAGGAGCTTCTTCTGGGTCTTCCACATAGGTGCAGAGGCCCAAGTACTTGGTCTATCTTCTGCTGCTTTCCCAGGCACATTAGGAAAGAGCTGGATGGAAAGTGGAGTGATTGAGACTTGAACCAGAGCCCATATGAGATGCCACCATAGCAGCCAGTAGCTTTGCCTGCTATGCCGCAGCACTGGTCCCCTTCTAGCTACAACGATACTCCTACTCTCCAGATTGAGAGAATAGGGATTAGCCCTATTTGTATTTCAGGATTTCCCTAAGGACTCATTTTTATATTTCAGGGGTATAAAGTTCAAGTATCTTTTTTCTTTCTCAGAGTATCTGATAGTCTTCTCAGGTGCATGTGGTCTTCAGAAGCCTCAAGTAGATCATTTCCATGCCAAGAGTTGTTCAGTGCCATAAATTTTAATTTCTTGATGATCTGTTTAAACATAATCTGTATTTCATTAGTATTACTTATTTCTCCCCAGAGAAAACTACAGACATCTTGCATCTGTTTCTCATAGTCTGATATAAATAATGAAGATAAACTGTACATATGAAAAGACAGTATACTGTTTCAAAATATTTTCTACTACAGTCCTGTATGTTCAAAATTTCTTTTGCTGAAGTTAATATTATATCTTTAAGCTCTCAGCTATATAAGGAGTTGTAGAAAAATATTGTGAACAGGCAATATTTCCCACCATCCATATTCAGTATCTGTAGACAGCTTATCCTCCACCAGGAAGCAATGTCTGGTGATTTGGATGGAGTTCATCAAAGTTCTTGCAAACTGGCATTTAAAGAATTAAAATCACCTCTAGCTTAAGGCAGAGGCATCATTATGTGAAACTTGAGAAAATCAGCCAAACAGAAATCCTACACTTAAGATGCTTCTAAGACCTGAACAAGAAAAAGAAACTTGAAGTAGAATTAATATTTTTTATTAAACTTTTATTTAATGAATATAAATTTCCAAAGTATAGCTTATGGGTTACAATGGCTTCCCCCCTCCCATAACTTCCCTCCCGCCCGCAACCCTCCCTTTTCCCACTCCCTTTCCCCTTCCATTCATGTAAAGATTCATTTTCAATTCTCTTTGTATACAGAAGATCAGTTTAGTATATATTAGGTAAAGATTTCAACATTTTGCCCATATAGCAACATAAAGTGAAAAAACTACCATTGGATTACTAATTATAGCATTAAATAGCAATGTACAGCACATTAAAGACAGAGATCCTACATAATTTTTTTTCAAATTAATTAATTTTCTATGCCATTTCCATTTTAACACCAAGTTGTTTTTTTTTTCATTTCCAATTCTCTTTATATACAGAAGATCACTTCAGCATATAATTAGTAAAGACCTCATCAGTTTGTGCCCACACAGAAATGCAAAGTATAAAAATACTGTTTCAGTACTAGTTATAGCATCACTTCGCTTTAGACGACACATTAGGGACAGATCCCACATGGGGTGTAAGTACACATTGACTCCTGTTGCTGATTTAACAATTTGACACTCCTGTTCATGGCGTCAGTAATCTCCCTAGGCTCTAGTCATGAGTTGTCAGAGCTATGGAAGCCTTTAGAGTTCGCTGACTTTGATCTTATTCCGATAGGGTCATAGTCAAAGTGGAAGTTCTCTCCTCCCTTCGGAGAAGGGTACCTCCTTCTTTGATGGCCCCGTTCTTTCCACTGGGATCTCACTCACAGAGATCATTCATTTAGGTCTTTTTTTTTTTCCCATGAAATCTTGGCTTTCCATGCCTGCTATACTCTCATGGGCTCTTCCGCCAGATCCGAATGCCTTGAGGGCTGATTCTGAGGCCAGAGTGTTGTTTAGGACATCTGCCATTCTATGAGTCTGCTGTGTATCCCACTTCCCATGTTGGATCTTTCTCTCCCTTTTTGATTCTATCAGTTAGTATTAGCAGATACTTGTCTTGTTTGTGTGATCTCTTTGACTCTTAGACCTATCAGAGCTATCAATTGTGAGCTGAAATTGATCACTTGGACTAGGGTGATGGCATTGGTACATGCCATCTTGATGGGATTGTGTTGGAATCCCCTGGCACATTTCTAACTCCACCATTTGCGGCCAGTCCGATTGAGCATGTCCCAAATTGTTCATCTCCTCCCTCTCTTTTCCCACTCTTAGATTTAACAGGGATCATTTTTCAGTTAAAATTTAAACACCTAAGAATAATTGTGTGTTAATTACTGAGTTCAACCAATAGTACTAGAACAACAACAACAACAACAAATACTAAAAAGGATAAAGTAGTACATTGTACAACCAAAATCAGGACAGGAACTGATCAGTTCATTGTTGCTTATAGTGTCCATTTCTCTTAACAGGTTTCCCCTTTGGCACTCAGTTGTCACCGATCAGGGAAAACAAATGATATTTTTCTCTTTGGGACTGGCTCAATTCACTCAGCATGATGTTTTCCAGATTGCTCCATCTTGTTGCAAATGACTGGGTTTCGTTGTTTCTTACTGCTGTATAGTATTCTATGGAGTACATGTCCCATACTTTCTTTATCCAGTCTACTGTTGATGGGCATTTGGGTTGGTTCCAGGTCTTAGCTATTGTGAATTGAGCTGCAATAAACATTAATGTGCAGATGGCTTTTTTATTTGCCAAATTAATTTCCTTTGGGTAAATCCCAAGGAGTGGGATGGCTGGGTTGTATGGCAGGGTTATGTTCAGGTTTCTGAGGAATCTCCAGACAGACTTCCATAGTGGTTTAACCAGTTTGCATTCCCACCAACAGTGGGTTAGTGTCCCTTTTTCCCCACATCCTCTCCAGCATCTGTTGTTGGTAGATTTCTGAATGTGAGCCATTCTCACCGGGGTGAGATGGAACCTCATTGTGGTTTTGATTTGCATTTCCCTGATGGCTAGTGATCTTGAACATTTTTTCATGTGTCTGTTGGCCATTTGGATTTCCTCTTTCGAAAAATGTCTATTGAGGTCCTTGGCCCATCTCTTAAGTGGGTTGTTTGTTTTGTTGTTGTGGATTTTCTTGATTTCTTTGTAGATTCTGGTTATCAATCCTTTATCTGTAGTATAGTTTGCGAATATTTTTTCCCATTCTGTTGGTTGCCTCTTCACTTTCCTGACTGTTTCTTTTGAAGTACAGAAACTTCTCAATTTGATGCAATCCCAAATGTTAATTTTGGTTTTGACTGCCTGTGCTGTTGGAGTATTTTCCAGGAAGTCTTTGCCTGTGCCTATATCTTGCAGGGTTTCTCCAATGCTCTCTAATAATTTGATGGTTTCGGGTCGTAGATTTAAGTCTTTAATCCATGTTGAGTGAATTTTTGTGTAAGGTGATAGGTATGGGTCTTGCTTCAAGCTTCTGCACATGGAAATCCAATTTTCCCAGCACCATTTATTGAATAGACTGTCCTTATTCCAGGGATTAGATTTGGATCTTTGGTCAAATATAAGTTGGCTGTAGATGTTTGGATTGATTTCTGGTGTTTCTATTCTGTTCCATTGGTCTATCCATCTGTTTCTGTACCAGTACCATGCTGTTTTGATAACAACTGCCCTGTAGTATGTCCTGAAATCAGGTATTGTGATGCCTCCGGCTTTGTTTTTGTTGTACAGGATTGCTTTGGCTATTCGAGGTCTTCTGTGTCTCCATATGAATTTCAGCATCATTTTTTCCAGATCTGAGAAGAAGGTCTTCGGGATCTTGATGGGTATTGCATTGAATGTATAAATTGCTTTTGGGAGAATAGACATTTTGATGATATTGATTCTTCCAATCCATGAGCATGGAAGATTTCTCCATTTTTTGGTATCCTCTTCTATTTCTTTCTGTAAGGTTTTGTAGTTTTCATCGTAGAGATCTTTAACGTCCTTGGTTAAGTTTATTCCAAGGTATTTGATTGTTTTTGTAGCTATTGTGAATGGGATTGATTTTAGAAGTTCTTCCTCAGCCGTGGCATTGCCTGTGTATACAAAGGCTGTTGATTTTTGTGCATTGATTTTATATCCTGCTACTTTGCCAAACTCTTCGATGAGTTCCAGCAGTCTCTTAGTAGAGTTCTTTGGGTCCCCTAAATAAAGAATCATATCATCTGCAAAGAGGGATAGTTTGAGTTCGTCCTTCCCGATTTGTATCCCTTTAATTTCTTTTTCTTGCCTAATAGCTCTGGCCAAAACTTCCAGAACTATATTGAATAGCAGTGGTGAGAGAGGGCATCCCTGTCTGGTACCAGATTTCAGTGGAAATGCTTCCAACTTTTCCCCATTCAATAGGATGTTGGCCGTGGGTTTTTCATATATTGCTTTGATTGTATTGAGGAATGTTCCTTCCATACCCAGTTTGCTTAGAGTTTTCATCATGAAAGGGTGTTGTATTTTATCAAATGCTTTCTCTGCGTCTATTGAGAGAATCATATGGTTTTTCTTCTGCAGTCTGTTAGTGTAGTGTATTACATTGATTGTTTTGCGAATGTTGAACCATCCCTGCATACCGGGGATGAATCCCACTTGGTCTGGGTGGATGATCTTTCTGATGTGCTGTTGCATTCTATTGGCCAGAATTTTATTGAGTATTTTTTCATCTATGTTCATCAGGGATATTGGTCTGTAATTCTCTTTCAATGTTGCATCTCTTTCTGGCTTAGGAATTAAGGTGATGCTGGCTTCATAGAAAGAATTTGGGAGGATTCCCTCTTTTTCGATTGCTCTGAATAGTTTGAGAAGAATTGGAGTTAGTTCTTCTCTAAATGTCTGGTAGAACTCAGCAGTGAATCCATCTGGCCCTGGGCTTTTCTTTGTAGGGAGGGCCTTTATTACTGTTTCAATTTCTGTGTCAGTTATTGGTCTGTTTAGGTTTTCTATGTCTTCCTGGCTCAATTTAGGTAGGTTGTATGTGTCCAAGAATCTGTCCATTTCTGATAGATTTCCCTGTTTGCTGGCATACAAGTCCTTGTAGTAATTTCTGATGATTCTTTTTATTTCTGTGGCGTCTGTTGTTATGTTTCCCATTTCATCTCTGATCCTATTGATTTGGGTCTTTTCTCTTCTTTTTTTAGTTAGTTGGGCCAATGGGGTGTCAATTTTGTTTATTTTTTCAAAAAACCAGCTCCTCGTTTGGCTGATTTTTTGTAATGTTTTTTGGATTCAATCCTGTTGATTTCTTCTCTGATTTTAATTATTTCTCTTCTCCTACTGGGTTTGGGTTTGGTTTGCTGCAGATTTTCTAGATCCTTGAGATGACTTGAAAGCTCATCTATTTGGTGCCTTTCCAATTTCTTGATGTAGGCACCTATTGATATAAACTTTCCTCTTAACACTGCTTTTGTTGTATCCCATAGGTTTTGGTATGTTGTGCTGTTATCCTCATTTACTTCCAGAAAATTTTTGATTTCTCTTTTAATTTCTTCTATGACCCATTGTTCATTCAGGAGCATGTTGTTCAATCTCCATGTGTTTGCACGTGCTCTAGGGATTTCTGAGTTGCCAATTTCCAATTTCATTCCTTTGTGGTCTGAGAAGCTGCATGGTATGATTCTAATTCTTTTGAATTTGCTGAGACTTGCTTTATGGCCTAGTATGTGGTCAATCCTAGAGAGGGTTCCATGTACTGCTGAGAAGAATGTAAAGTCCATAGATGTAGGATGAAATGTTCTGTAGATAACTGTTAGATCCATTTGGGCTATAGTGTCATTTAAATCTACTGTCTCCTTGTTGATCTTCTGTCCAGTTGATCTGTCTATCTCTGAGAGTGGAGTGTTGAAGACCCCCAGTACTATTGTGTTGGGGTCTAAGTCTCCCTTTAAGTCCCTTAACAAGTCTTTTAAATAAGCTGGTGCCCTGTAATTAGGTGCATATACATTGATAATCGTTATATCTTTCTGTTGAATGGATCCCTTAATCATTATATAGTGCCCCTCTTTGTCTCTCCTAACAGTTTTTGTGGTAAAGTTTATGTTGTCCGATATTAAGATGGCTACGCCCGCTCTCTTTTCATTTCTGTTGGCATGGTATATCTTTTTCCAGCCTTTCACTCTCAGCCTGTATGGATCATTGTTGGATAGATGGGTTTCTTTAAGCAGCAAAAGGATGGGTTTTGTTCCTTAACCCAATCAGCCAATCGGTGTCTTTTAACTGGACAGTTCAAGCCATTAACATTCAATGTGACTATTGAGAAGGAGTAACTTTGCCCTGCCATTAGCCAAAGATACTTTCTAATATATGGTTTGAGATTCCTGTGATCTTTTGGTGTGAGGTTTCCTACCTTTACCTTCTTTCATATTGGTGACCGTGTTTCTGTGTTTCTGTATGTAACACATCTTTAAGCATCTTTTGCAGGGCAGGATGAGTGGCAACAAATTCTTTCAATTTCTGTTTGCTGTGAAAGGTCTTAATTTCACCTTCATTCACAAATGAGAGCTTTGCAGGATATAATATTCTGGGCTGGCAGTTTTTCTCTCTTAGCACCTGGGCTATGTCTCGCCATTCTCTCCTAGCTTGTAGGGTTTCTGAAGAGAAGTCAGCTGTGAGTCTAATTGGAGATCCTCTGAGAGTAATCTGACGTTTCTCTCTTGCACATTTTAGGATCTTTTCTTTGTGTTTCACTGTGGTGAGTTTGATTACGACGTGTCGTGGTGAGGATCTCTTTTGGTCATGTTTATTGGGGGTTCTATGAGCTTCCTGTATTAGGATGTCTCTGTCTTTCTCCAAACCTGGGAAATTTTCTGCTAGTATCTCACTAAAAAGGCCTTCTAATCCTTTCTCCCTCTCCATGCCTTCAGGAACTCCTAGAACCCGAATGTTGGGTTTTTTAAGAGTATCCTGTAGATTCCTGACAGTATTTTTTAGATTTCTGATTTCTTCTTCTTTTCTTTGATTTGATTGTTTCCTTTCCTGTTCTCCGTCTTCTAAGTCTGATATTCTCTCTTCTGCTTCGCCCATTCTGTTTTTAAGGCTCTCTAATGTGTTTGTCATTTGATCTATTGAATTCTTCATTTCATTATGATTTCTCGTCACTATCCCAGTTTCTTGTTCCACTAGTTGTTTCATTTCATTTTGATTCCTCCTTAATATTTCATTTTCACGAGAGAGATTTTCTATCTTGTCCATTAAGGATTTCTGTAGTTCAAGAATTTGTTTTTGAGAACTTCTTAATGTTCTTATCAATTTTTTGAGATCCGCTTCTTGCATTTCTTCTATCTCATCATCTTCATAATCTTGAATTGGGGTGTCTTTTTCATTTGGGGGCTTCATAGTGTCTTCCTTTTTCTTGTTACCTCGGTTTTTGCGTTTGTTGTATGGCATGTTGGAGATATTTGGTTTCTTCACTGTGGTGTTTTTTCTTGTTACACTATGGCTCTATATTAAGTGGACTGTCTGCTTTCAGTGGAGCCTTAGAGGCTTGAGATGAGTGTGGACTGAGAGCTGTGTTTGGTTCCTCAGGGTTGAGGGTGTGTCAAAGATGACACTCCCAGGTTAGGTGTGGTAAATCTTTCTTTTTTTGATTCAAAAGGGAAGTAATTCCGCACAGCTGAATGTAATTGGAGGTAGTTAGCAGGCAAATGATATACCCACAGGAGCCAGAGATCGGAAGCTCTTTCCCAAGGACCACACAGGGAATCTCTGCTGCCCTCAGTGTGGGCTCCAATTCTCCTGCAGTCTCTCACTGGGTTGCCAAGTTAGATGCTAATCTCCTGTTATTTCACCCCTCCCCCCAGAGTCAGGTTTTTCTGCTAGGCTCAGGGCTGGTGCAGACCTGAGGTCGCCCTGCTTATGACGTATGTCCAAAATGGCGCCTGCTCTGTCTTGCTCGCCTTTGAGAGGTGAGCGGAGAGAGAGAAACTTGTGTCTGTATCGGTCACTTTTTTTTTTTTTTAATTTTTTTCCTATCTCTCTTCTAGTTAGCCTGGTGAACTTTTCCCCACGGAGTTTCAAGCCTCGTTCCCTCTAGCCTCCTCTTTCCGCTTGCCCGCTGGTGTCTCGGGCTATTGCGGTTCGGCTCACCTCGCGTTCCAGCGCTGGTGTGTTGAGTCTGCCGCTGGTGTCCCGAACTTGGGCTCCCACGCTCTCCACGCAGGTCCACTGTGAATCACTAGTTCCGGAAGAGTTTCCTCTGCTGTTTCATCCGCTACTCTTCCTTGACCCTGCAGTATCTCCACTTATATTAACCTGTCTCTCTCCTGGACTAATAGTGTGCTCCTGCCTATTCCGCCATCTTGCCACTCTAGAATTAATATTTTAAAAATGTGAAGTGAAACATGCTTACTATAATTTTGTTTGAGAAACATGATCTGGATAATTTTAATATATGTTTTAAAACTGAAGTATGGGACACAGATGTTTAGACTGGTAGTTAAGATGGCTGCATCCCACATCAAAATATCTGGATTCAACCCTTGACTCTGGCTCGTGACACCAGCTTCACACCAATGCAGGTCCTGGGAGGCTGTGGTGATGACTCAAGTCATTGGGAACCTGCCACCCACATGGGAGACCTGGATGGCATTTCCAGCTCCTGCTTCCAGTCCCAGCCCATTATGGGCATTTGGACAGTGAAATAGAAGATAAGATATCTCTGTGTCTTTCTCCCTCTAAATAAATAAATAAATAAATATGTTAAAACATAATTTATAAAAATATTGAGAAAGTATAGAGGGGCCGGCGCCACGGCTCAATAGGCTAATACTCCGCCTGTGGCACCGGCACCCAGGGTTCTAGTCCCGGTTGGGGTGCCGGTTCAGTCCTGGTTGCTCCTCTTCCTGTTCAGCTCTCTGCTGTGGCCCGGGAGTGCAGTGGAGGATGGCCCAAGTGCTTGGGCCCTGCACCCACATGGGAGACCAGGAGAAGCACCTAGCTCCTGGCTTCAGATCAGTGCGGTGCGCCAGCCACAGCACAAGCAGCCGCAGTGGTCATTGGGGGGTGAACCAATGGAAAAAGGAAGACCTTTCTCTCTGTCTCTCTCTTTCACTGTCCACTCTGCCTGTCAAAAAAAATAAAAAAAAAGAAAGTATAGAGGAAAAAATTAAAGAAGGGGGAGGAACTTGGCTTTATTTTAAAGCTCATATTAAAAGCTATTATTTTGGTCATAATATTGGGAAAAAATGATAAGGAAGAGGTTTTGAAGATTGGACAATGGTCAGTTTTTGGACCTCTGTTTTCTGGGATTCAGAAAATTAGAAGAAAATTATATGCTGTCTTGGTAGTGAGGGAAAAAGTAGTTGAAAGGTTATGTTTTGGTTCATCTTATTTTTTAAGAGGATCTTGAATAAGATATCTCATCTAAGATAGTAGTCAACCTAAAATTAAACTGTCTGCATTCTTTCAGTATTTGAAATGTCTATTAGAAGAAATGGCAAATAAAATGAGATCTACAAGATGAGAAGACAGACTCAAGAGTAAAAGCATGCCAGGTATTGGGAATAACAGACAAAAACTCTATGGTGATGAGAATTTGTGAGGAAAAGAAAGACCAATAGGAAAAGACTACAGTCTCAGGGAAGAGTTAGGGAGAAAACAGCAGAGAAAACTCTGCAAATTGGAGGGACACAGTGGACCCACAGTGGACAGATAGACATGACCAGAAAAGATCTTCAACATGACACATTGTAATCAAGTTCTCCCCCAGAAAAACATAAAGAAAAGTCCATAAAATGTGCACAAGAAAATGCCAGATAACTTTCAGAAGGTCTCCAATGAAACATACAGTGGACTTCTCATCAGAAACCCTAAAGCCTAGGAGAGAGTGGCTAGATATATTTCAAGCCTTGAGAGAAAAGAACTGTCAACCCAGAACACTATACCCTGCAAAGCTCTCATTTATGAGCAAAGGTGAAATAAAGACCTTCCATGACAAATAGAAATTGAAAGAATTAGTCACCATCCGTCCAGCCCTGCATATGCTTAAGGATGTACTTAATGCAGAAACAAAGAAACATGGTCATCTACACAAGAAAATAAAGGAAAGGAATCTCCCAGGAAAAGTACAAAGGAAATACAAAGTAAAAAATAGAAATATTTATGGAAAAATGGCAGAGCAAAATCATTATTTATCAATAATCACTTTAAATGTAAATGACCTCAGTTCTCCAGTTAAAAGACATGGGCTGGTGTAATGGATTCAAAAACAAAACCAATCTATTTGCTGCCTACAAGAGACACATCTCACTAAGAAAGATGCATGCAGACTGAAAGTGAAAGGATGGAAAAAAGTATTCCATGTTAACAAAAACCAAAAAAGAACTGGTGTAGCCATCCTAATTCCAACAAAATAGTCTTTAACACAAAAACTGTTAAAAGAGACAAAGAAGAGTACTATGTAATGATTAAAGGATCAATTCAACAGGAAGATGTGACTATTACAAACGTACATGCAACTGATTACAGGACATATGGCTATTAAAGAGAAAGGTTAAGGGATATAAAGGGAGACATAGACTCAAGGAAAACAGTAAAGGGGGATTTCAATGCCAACTTTGAGCAAAGGATAGATCAACCAGACAGAAAGTCAGCAAGGAAAGAGCCGAGTTAATAGATACTGTAGACCAAGTGAACCTAACAATTATCTAGCTTTTCATTCTACAGTTGCAGAATACACATTCTTCTCACCAGTGCGTGGAATGTTCTCTAGGATTGATCATATGCTAGGCCATAAAGGAAGCCTCAGCAAATTAAAAAAAAAATCAAAACCATGCATTCGTCTCAGACGACAATAGATATCAGCAACTCAGGAATCTCTAGAATATATGCAAACAATGGAGACTGAACAACATGCTCCTAAATGAACAGTGGGTCATAGAAAAAAATCAAAAGAGAAATCAAAAAATTTCTGGAAACAAATGAAGATGACAATACCATATATCAAAACTTGTGGGATACAGAAAAAGAGAAAAAGAGGAAAGTTTATAGCAGTAAGTGCCTACACCAAAAATTGGAAAGGCAACAATTAAATTAGCTATCAATGCACCTCAAGGATCTAGAAAAACAGCAGCACACCAACCTAAAACTAGTAACAGAAAATAGATAATTAAAATTAGAGAAGATTTCAACAAAATTGAAGCCAAAAAATAATACATAAGCTTGGCAAAATGAAGAGCTGTTTTTTTATAAAGTAAACAAAATTGATACACCATTGGCACAACCAAAAACAAAAAAAGTAGAGAGAAGACCCAAATCAATAAAATTAGAGATGAGAAAGGAAATGTAACAACAGACACCACAGAAATAAAAAAAGATGTATCAGAAATTACTACAAAGTGAAAAAACTGGGAAACCTAGAAGAAATGATATATTTCTGGTCACATACAACCTACCTATCTAAATTGAGCCATGAAGACATAGAAAACCTAAACAGACCCATTACCAAGGTGGAAATTGATTCAGTAATAAAGACACTCTCAACAAAGGAAATCCCAGGACCATTCACTGCTGAATTCTACCAGACATTTAAAGAAGAATGAACTCCAATTCTGAAATTATTCTAAACAATGTAAAGGGAGGGAATCCTCCCAAATTCTTTCTCTGATGCCAGCATCACCATAATCCCTAAACCTGAAAAAGATGCAACTGAGAAATATAACTACAGAGCAATTTCCATCATGAACATAGATGCAAAAATCATCAACAAAATTCTGGCCTATCTAATCAAACAACACATCAGAATGATCATTCACTCAGACCAAGTGGGATTTATCCCTGGTATGCAGGGATGGTTCAACATTCACAAATTAATCAGTGTGATACATCACATTAACAAACTGAAGAAAAAACTATATGATTATCTCAATAGTTGTAGAGAAAGCATTTGATAAAATACAACACACTTTCATGATGAAAACTCTAAGCAAATGGGGCATAGAAAGAACATTCCTCAACACAATCAAGGCAATTTATGAGAAAACCATGGCCAGCATCTTATTCATTGGGCAAAAGTTGGAAACATTCCCACTGAGATCCGGAACCAGACAAGAGTACCCACTCTCACCATTACTATTCAATATAGTCCTGGAAGTTTTAGCCAGAGCCATTAGGCAAGAAAAAGAAATCAAAGGGATTCAAATTGGAAAATATGAAGTCAAACAAACCCTATTTGTAGATGCATAATTCTATATGTAGGGGATCCAAAAGACTCCACCAAGAAATTATTGGAACTCATAGAAGAGTCTGGTAAAGTAGCAGGATATAAAATCAGTACACAAAATGATCCCAGTGCTGTGGCGTAGTGGGTAAAGCTGCCTCACACAGTGCCAGCATCCCATATGTGCACCGGTTTGAGTCCCAGCTGCTCCACTTCCAATCCAGCTCTCTGCTAATGGCCTGGGAAAAAAGGAGAGGATGGACCAACTCCTTGGGCCCCTGCATATGCATGGGAAACCAAGAAAGAGCTCTTGGCTCCTGGCTTCTGATAGGCCTAGCTCCTGCCGTTGTGGCCATTTGGGGAGTGAACCAGCAGATGAAAGACATTTTTCTCTCTCTTAAAAAAAATTCAGTACACAAAAATCAATAGCATTTGTATACACAGACAATGTCATGGCTGAGAAAGAACTTCTAAGCTATCCCATACAGAATAGCTACAAAAAAATCAAATACCTTGGAACAAATTTAACCAAAGACCTCTATGATGAGAATTACAAAACATTAAAGAAATAGAATAATATAGAAAAAAATGGAAAAATCTTCCATATTCATAGATTGGAAGAATCAATATCATCAAAATGTCCATTCTTCTGAAAGCAATTAACAGATTCAATGTGATACCAATCAAAATGCCAAAGACAGTATCAGATTTAGAAAAAATAACACAGAAATTCATATAGAAACACAGGAGACCTTGAATAGCTAAAGCAATCATATACAACAAAAACAAAGCTGGAGGAATCACAATACCAGATTTCAAGACATACTACATGGCAGTTATAGTTAAAACAGCATAGTACTGGTATAAAAACAGATGGATAGATCAATGGAACAGAATAGAATCAATCACCAGAACAGAATAGAATCACCAGAAATCAATCCAAACAGCTACAACCAACTTATATTGACCAAGGAACTAAAACTAATCCCTGGAGCAAGGACAGTCTCTTCAACAGATGGTGCTGGGAAAACTGGATTAACATATGCAGAAGTAGGAAGCAGGACCCCTACCTTACACCTTACATGAAAATCCATTCAAAGTGGATTAAAGACCTAACCCTATGCCCTTATGCCATCAAGTTATTAGAAAACACTGGGGAAATCCTGCAAGACATTGGCACAGGCAAAGTGTGCTTGTAAAAGACTCCAGAGGCACTGTCAAATAAAGCAAAAATTAAGAAATGGGATTACATCAAATTGAGAAGCTTCTGTACTGCAAAAGAAACACTCAGGAAAGTGAAGAGGTAACCAACAAAATGGGAGAAATTATTTGCAAATTATGCAACTGATAAATGATTAATAACCAGAATATATAAAGAGATAAAGAAACCCCACAGCAACAAAACAAACATCCAAGACAAGAAATGGACCAAGGTCTTAAACAGACATTTTTTGAGAAAATCCAAATGTCCAGAAGACACATGAAAAAATGTTCAGGATCACTAACCATCAGGGAAATGAAAATCAAAACCACAATGAGGTTTCTTTTTTCTTTTTTTTTTTTTTTTGACAGGCAGAGTAGACAATGAGAGAGAGAGACAGAGAGAAAGGTCTTCCTCTTCCATTGGTTCACACTCCAATGGCCGCCACGGCCGGTGCACTGCGCTGATCCGATGGCAGGAGCCAGGTGCTTCTCCTGGTCTCCCATGCAGGTGCAGGGCCCAAGCACTTGGGCCATCCTCCACTGCACTCCCGGGCCACAGCAGAGAGCTGGCCTGGAAGAGGGGCAACCGGGACAGAATCCGGCGCCCCAACCGGGACTAGAACCTGGTGTGCCGGCACCACGAGGTGGAGGATTAGCCTATTGACCCTCGTTCCTGGCCGAACAATGAGGTTTCACTTCACCCCAGCAGGAATGGCTTTCATACAGAAATCAACAAACAACAAATTCTGGTGAAGATGTGGGGTAAGAGTACCCTAGTCCACTGTTGGTAGGAATGTAAACTGGTAAAACCACTTTGGAAAACAGTATGTAGATACTTCAGAAATCTGAATATAGATCTATATAATACCCAGCCATCCCACTCCTGGGGATTTACTCAAGCCAAAATAAATTAGCATCTGAAAGAGTTATCTGTACTTCCATTATCGATACAGCATAATTCACAATAGCTAAGTTATGAAATCAATCCAGATGTCCAATGACTGGATAAAGAAATTATTTTTTTTGTTCTTTCTGAAAGGCAAACGTTCATTGCTTTACTTTATTTTTATTTTTATTTATTTATTTATTTATTTTTAACTTTTATTTAATGAATATAAATTTCAAAAGTACAGCTTATGGATTACAATGGCTTCCCCCTCCCATAACTTCCCTCCCACCCGCAACCCTCCCCTCTCCCGCTCCCTCTCCCCTTCCATTTGCATCAAGATTCATTTTCAATTCTCTTTATATACAGAAGATCAATTTAGTATAAAGATTTCAACAGTTTGCACCCACATAGAAACACAAAGTGAAACATAATGTTTGAGTACGAGTTATAGCATTAAATCAAAATGTACAGCACATTAAGGACAGAGATCCCACATGAGGAGCAACTGCACAGTGGCTCCTGTTGTTGACCCAACAAATTGACACTCTAGTTTATGGCGCCAGTAACCATCCTAGGCTGTCGTCAGGAGTTGCCAAGGCTATGGAAGCCTTCCAAGTTTGCCGACTCTGATCATATTTAGACAAGGTCATAAAAGACAGAGTGAGGATAGCAACCAATGATCCCAAGAGTGGCATATACCAGGTTTGAACAATTATACAGCATGAAGTGGGGAAGAGGACCATCAGTACACACAGGTTGGGAGTAGAGCCATTGGTGGTAGAGTAGAGGTTATGATTACAAAGGAATGAGGCCCAAGTGCACTAGACAGGGCCTAGAACAAAGGACAGAATCATTATTAGAGGAGCCAAGAAAGGGGCTGTCCAAGCTACAAGTAATTTTTCTGATTGAGAGGCAAATAGAACCTGATAAAAGGGGCTTGATAATAATCTGGTGGGCTTTAGGCCCTGTAAATTCAGAGGCCCAGGCCTATCTATGTCTTCACATGGGGTATATCCTAAGGGAGGTATGAACCTCCTAGGGGAAGGCACTCTGTTGACTTTCATTACTTGGCTGGCCTGGGAGGAGAGCTGGCCAGGTAAAGGCAGGGGGCATCTCCAACAAGAAATTCACAGTTCTGCCTGCAATGTTGCTGACCCTACTTGGCCATCCCCTCAGCTGCAGTGGTCACTTTGGAAGTTGGGCTGAGTGAAGGGCTTTTCAGCTTAGAGCCAATAAGATCCGTGGCTCTGACCTGGGCATCCTTCGACTCCAGGGCAGGTCCATTTCCAGTGATCCAACTCTTGGCAGAGCTGCCAGAGCTCTTCACAAGCTGACTTCTGCTGAAGCCCAGGCTTACCACATTGAAAGCCACTGCAGTGGACTGGCCTGTTGGGTCTCCTTGAGGGCAGATCACAAAACAGATCAGACATTAATAGGCCTGCCACCCATTGCTTCTGATGCCGAGCTTTCTTTTCCTCCTGGTTTGTGTTAAAGCAGACCAGAGGATGCCAGTCAAGGGAGTGCCCAAGTCCCATCTCTAATCTTCGGTGGCCTGAACTACAAGTCTATAGTCACAGGCATGTTCTGTAGTAGTTTTTCTAAGGTAGACAATGCCCATGAGGAAAATTATATTCTCACTTTAAAACTTTCTTTCCCTTTGGTCTGAAAGGGAGGTTTTTTTCTGCTTACTGTATACTTGGCTGATGGTGAAGTGAATCTAGCTATGAGATTATTATTTAAGTTCTTATTTTGGCTATGCTATTACAGAAAAATGTTAGCCATCTCTTTTATAAGGTCTAAAGATTAAATTGTGCGTCCTACAGATTCCTTTATAATAGAATTAGTTTCCTACCTTGAAGAGAATAGAGAAATGAAAGAACAAGTTGGGCTTAGAATAGAGAAATGAGGGAGCAAGTCCTAGATCACTTGCTGACAATAGCAATATTACATGAATACTTAGCAAACCGTTTCAACCATTAGATAACAACTTAAGAAAACA
This sequence comes from Lepus europaeus, assembly GCF_033115175.1. NCBI lineage: Eukaryota > Metazoa > Chordata > Mammalia > Lagomorpha > Leporidae > Lepus > Lepus europaeus. The sequence continues at coordinate 34,589,119 of NC_084833.1, forward strand.
TTTACCAGAAGGTCCAATGCCTTCTATAAATTTTAAGAATCATTTATTTGCAAACACCTCTTAAATATCTAACATGGTGTAGTTTGTTTAGCCAGTAAACTTAAGCACAACCATATAAAATGTTTTTAGTTTCTTTCTACCAACACGTTTAAAACATATGATACACAGATTCAGGTCACACAAATTAAAATGTATCTTTGATTGATTTTAGCAGCTTAAATTTATGGATAATCTTATCTATAAGCCATTTAAAATAAAACTCTTAATAAAATTTCTCCATGTGGACATACAATATGTACACACATATAACATAGCATAATAGACCAATATAGCAATTTTAATAATAGCTTTTAAAATCTTTAACTCTTTTTGTAGATTGCCAATTGATTTGAATTGCTTTCTGTTTTTAGTAACCTCAGTTAACCATACTTTCTCTCAGTTGGTACTGTTAATACATTATTGGCTTCGTCTGTTTACAGAGCCATCCCAAAGTACTGAATACTATAAAAGTGGCTGGAAAAAGTCCATAGGAACCTATAGGAGGACAGCTAAACACCGAACCAACAACGCTTTAGTTTTATGAGCAGCACATCATATATAACTATGGATGACAAAAGACTTTAAGTTGCCATGTTTAAAATTATAAACTCATCAACCAACAAGAGGCACTTGCTTACTTCACAGTATTTTTGAAAGCACCTGTAGGATTTTACAAGTATTTAACCCTTTAGGCCTCTGGGGCTTTCTCATTAAGATAACTATCATGTCTAGTAACACAAGATCATTAGACTTTTTAATTCTCAAACATTTGTATTAATAGCATTTTCCATTATAGAAACTTAAAGTCTGGTACCACATCACATCTTGACAGTCCTTCTAATATAATCCAAATAGACTGATTAGTTGGTGTCTCTATAAGATGAGACATAGGTCCTTCGATTTTTTCAGTTGGGCCCAAACTGAAGTCCAGGATTTACTGGAAATTTTAGAGACCAGATTGTTTGGAACTTTGATTTTTTGAATGCCTGTCAAGAATGCCAAGAAGGCTCAAAATCCAAAATATCTGGTTGAAATAAGATTCCTTAAAATCATGACATAACATAGACCAAATTTGATCATTGTTACAAGGTGATTATTCAAATCTTTGAAAATAAGCACATATTTAAATAACCCATAGCTCTTAATAAAAATTCAGCTGTTTTTGAACAATTAGAATTTACCAGACATCAAGAGAACATAATAGATTACTTTAACACATTGCTTTAACAGAGCATCAGAGTTTAATTCTATGTCAAAGAGAAGTTGAGCTTCCTGTGATCTTTTGCTGTGAGGTTTCCTTCCTTTACCTTCTTTCATATTGGTGACCATGTTTCTGTGTTTCTGTGTGTAACACATCTTTAAGCATCTTTTGCAGGGCAGGATGAGTGGCAACAAATTCTTTCAGTTTCTGTTTGCTATGAAAGGTCTTAATTTCACCTTCATTCACAAATGAGAGCTTTGCAGGATATAGTATTCTGGGCTGGCAGTTTTTCTCTCTTAGTACCTGGGCTATGTCTCGCCATTCCCTTCTAGCTTGTAGGGTTTCTGATGAGAAGTCTGCTGTGAGTCTAATTGGAGATCCTCTAAGAGTGATCTGACGTTTCTCTCTTGCACCTTTTAGGATCTTTCCTTTATGTTTCACTGTGGTGAGTTTGATTACAACATGTCGTGGTGAGGATCTCTTTTGGTCATGTTTATTAGGGGTTCTATAAGCTTCCTGTACTAAGATGCCTCTGTCCTTCTCCAAACCTGGGAAATTTTCTGCTAGTATCTCACTGAAAATGCCTTCTAATCCTTTCTCCCTCTCCATGCCTTCAGGAACTCCTAGAACCCGAATGTTGGGTTTTTTAATAGTATCCTGTAGATTCCCGACAATATTTTTTAGGTTTCTAATTTCTTCTTCTTTTCTTTGGTTTGCCTGTTTCCTTTCCTGTTCTCTGTCTTCTAAGTCTGATATTCTCTCTTCTGCTTCGCCCATTCTGTTTTTAAGGCTCTCTAATGTGTTTGTCATTTGATCTATTGAATTCTTCATTTCATTATGATTTCTCGTCACTATCCCAGTTTCTTGTTCCACTAGTTGTTTCATTTCATTTTGATTCCTCCTTAATATTTCATTTTCACGAGAGAGATTTTCTATCTTGTCCATTAAGGATTTCTGTAGTTCAAGAATTTGTTTTTGAGAACTTCTTAATGTTCTTATCAATTTTTTGAGATCCGCTTCTTGCATTTCTTCTATCTCATCATCTTCATAATCTTGAATTGGGGTGTCTTTTTCATTTGGGGGCGTCATAGTGTCTTCCTTTTTCTTGTTACCTCGGTTTTTGCGTTTGTTGTATGGCATGTTGGAGATATTTGGTTTCTTCACTGTGGTGTTTTTTCTTGTTACACTATGGCTCTATATTAAGTGGACTGTCTGCTTTCAGTGGAGCCTTAGAGGCTTGAGATGAGTGTGGACTGAGAGCTGTGTTTGGTTCCTCAGGGTTGAGGGTGTGTCAAAGATGACACTCCCAGGTTAGGTGTGGTAAATCTTTCTTTTTTTGATTCAAAAGGGAAGTAATTCTGCACAGCTGAACATAATTGGAGGTAGTTAGCAGGCAAATGATATACCCACAGGAGCCAGAGATCGGAAGCTCTTTCCCAAGGACCACACAGGGAATCTCTGCTGCCCTCAGTGTGGGCTCCAATTCTCCTGCAGTCTCCCACTGGGTTGCCAAGTTAGATGCTAATCTCCTGTTATTTCACCCCTCCCCCCAGAGTCAGGTTTTTCTGCTAGGCTCAGGGCTGGTGCAGACCTGAGGTCGCCCTGCTTATGACGTATGTCCAAAATGGCGCCTGCTCTGTCTTGCTCGCCTTTGAGAGGTGAGCGGAGAGAGAGAAACTTGTGTCTGTATCGGTCACTTTTTTTTTTTTAATTTTTTTCCTATCTCTCTTCTAGTTAGCCTGGTGAACTTTTCCCCACGGAGTTTCAAGCCTCGTTCCCTCTAGCCTCCTCTTTCCGCTTGCCCGCTGGTGTCTCGGGCTATTGCGGTTCGGCTCACCTCGCGTTCCAGCGCTGGTGTGTTGAGTCTGCCGCTGGTGTCCCGAACTTGGGCTCCCACACTCTCCACGCAGGTCCACTGTGAATCACTAGTTCCGGAAGAGTTTCCTCTGCTGTTTCATCCGCTACTCTTCCTTGACCCTGCAGTATCTCCACTTTTATTAACTTGTCTCTCCCCCGGACTAATAGTGTGTTCCCTGCCTATTCCGCCATCTTGCCGCTCCCTAGAAATTATTATATATATACACTATGGAGTACTACTCAGCTGTAAAAAGAAAGAAAGAAATCCAGTCATTTGCAATAAAATGGATGAATCTGGAAAACATCATACTTCATGAAATAAGCCAGCCCCAAAGGGATAAGTACCATATATTCTCCTTGATCTGTGATAACTAATAGAGCACTTAAAAGGTAATCTGTAGAAGTGAAACTGACACTTTGAGAAGCAATGACTTGAACAACCTTTGTCTTGATTGTTGAGGAACAGGTTTTTTTTCTTCTTCATAGTGTTTGTTGAACTCATTACTTAATATTGATTAAGTATATGTGTGTAAAGTCAGTTGAAAATAGATCTCAGTAAAAAATAAGAGTGGGAATAAGAAAAAAGAAAGAAAGAAAGGAAGACCAATGTAGCTGCAGGACAAAATATGTATAAAAGTCTGATGTGAGATGTAATTAAGAATGTAAACACAGGGTGGGCAGTTGTCCTAGTAGGTAAACCACTAATTAGGACACCCACATCCTCATTGGTAAGCATGGATTTGACTCCCAGCTCTGGCTCCTGATTCCAATTCCTGATAATTCACATCCTGAGAGATGGCAGATAATGGCACAAGCAATTGAGTCTCTGTTACCCACATGGGAGTACTGGATTGAGTAGTCAGCTCCTATCTTCAGGCTGGGCTAGCCCTGACCCATTTTGGGAGAATTCCTCCATTGGGTTGGAGCCCTCTTTCTTTCTGTCTGTCTCTCTGACCATCAAATAAATAAAAATAAAATAATGTTAACTGAATCCCTCTTACATAAGACCTTGAAAAGCTTTACAAGGAATTTCAATTTTCTTAAAGCCATTTAGAATTTCAATAATAACAGCCTACAACTTACTTTTTAAAAAAAATTTTTTTCTTTATTTTTGTTAATGGATGGATAAGGACAGTAGTTCTCAATAAAGGATCATTGTTGTTCCCTTGGGGCATTTGACAGTTTCTCCACTGAGGTGGCCTTTTTACCTGTCATTTCTTGGGTGGGAACATATAGTGGATAGAGATCAGGGATGCTAACACTCTACAAGGTAGCACAAGGCAGCCCACTAGCCCCCTTCCACAACAAAAGATTATCTTGCCCCAGAATGTCCATATCCCTGAGGCTGGAAAACCCTGAGGCCACCAGTGACAAAGGGAAATTAAGCAATTACTGCAGCATTTAGATAAGAAATGATGGTGTTTACTCAGTGAGAAATGGTAGTTAAATGGAAAGTAGATAGAGCCCACCTACAGTTGAGAGAACTGATGGAACTTCTCCTTTAACTAATAGCAGATTCCATCATTCAGATTACTGTTGAAGACCCCTAATAAAGGAGAAGTGTGTTTTTGAAGATTCTATAAATATATGCAAAGCCCTAGCAAATAAGAAATCAATAGACTAACATCCAAAAGCGGACGGAAATTCAGAGACATGAGCCAAATATTGAGGTTATTATCACCCTGTATTTTCCCAACCAGGAGAGGCGGTGACACAGAGATTAATATGTGCTTTGAACATCCTCAAGAGATTTAGGGAATAAATCTAGAGTTCAGAGTTTGGCAAGACTGGAAACTCTGCTGAGCCACATCAGCTGGGAACCAGAAGGGCTATGTAATAGAGATAGAAGAACTAGGGGCAAACCAGTCCTTACACAGGTGCTACCCAGCTTGCAGTCATCTGGGTGATCCAGTTGCAGGTGTGGAAACTGGATCAGGATGATATTTGATTGCTAGTTCTCAGGTCCCTGTCTGAGACAAAAGAAAACTCTAGAGAAAGATCATATTCTGTACTAATTTTTCTACAAATATTTTCCAAATCCAATGTAAAACTAAGTCTAATTAGATACCTGAGAAGACAAGGTGAATGCAGATGTAAAGAGGTACAGCAAATATACAACCAATAAAAAGAGACCAGGAAACACTCCAAATCCTGGAAGGCTCAGCTACAGTCTGCAAAAGAATTATATTCAAAGAGAAAAATTCAGTTCTGCTAGTTTGGAGCCAAGACCTAGAAGCTCTTAAAAAGTGGACAAAATGGGTGGCAGAAGAAATCCAATAGAAATTCAACAATGAAAAAATGTAAAACTACAACTAAAGATCCAATGGATGGCTGATAAAGCTGAATGGGGCAATTACTGAACCAGAAGGTAATAGCTAGGATAAAGCATGGAAAGACAAATGGATAGAAAAGTCTTAAGTGGGATGGCACTGTGGCAGTGTAGGTTAACCCTCTACCTGTGGTGCCGGCATCCCACATGGGTGCTGGTTCAAATCCTGGCTGCTCCACTTCTGATCCAGCTACCTGCTAATGGCCTGGGGAAGCAGTGGAATATGGCCCAAGTGCTTGGGCCCCTGCACCCACATGGGACACCAAGAAGAAACTTTTGGCTCTTAGCTTCAGATTGACCCAGCTGTGGCCGTGGTGGCTATTCTGGGAAGTGAACCAGTGGATGGAAGACCTCTCTCTGTCTCTCTCTGTGTCTGTAACTCTACCTCTCAAATAAATAAATAAATCTTTAAAAAAGAAAATTCATAAGTGGGCTAGAGTAGACAGGGAGAGGTTTAATATATATTGAATACCAGTCTTAGAGAACAGCAAAGAGTTAATAAGCAGAAACAACATTTGAAGAGAAAATGGGGTAAGAGTTTTTAAAATCTGCTGAAAGATATCAATCCACAGAGTCAAAAACTTCAACTAATACTAAAAGGAAAAATGAAAATACTTCATAATTAGACACATCACCAAAGACAAAATCATGCGGAATGAATGCCATTGACTGGGATGAAGCAAAATGGGATAAGAGAAATTGGAGTTAAGAATCCAATACTATAAGTATGATGCAGATGGAACATAGCGAAATTCATTAGCTAAATCAGGATTGTGGCCAAACAGCACAACGCTTTATTTTTAATTAAAAGAATTCGTCAAGTGAGATTTTCTTCCTAAGTGCTTTCCTTACAGGAACCATTCATCACACATTATTACAGTCATTTGTTTGCTTGCTATAGACTGAGCACTTTGAAAGTAAAAATAATATCTTCCATCTTGCTATCTTCAGAACAGTGCCTGACAAAGAGAATATCCACAATAAATTTTCATTATGTCTGGTAGCACTTAGAACTAATATTTGGTTGCTAGGAAGAAAGGTCCAGACTAAGAGGGACAAGATTCATGTTTATTTGACCTCACGTAAGTGAAGGTAAAAAGTAGGCAGTATCAGGAGAATAGAATAGAATAGAATAGAATAGAATAGAATAGAATAGAATAGAATAGAATTTTCATCAGTTTTCCAAGTACAGTTTTTCTTCTTCCTCATCTTTAGAACTTGGCTTTCAGGGGCCAGCGCTATAGCGTAGTGGTTAAAGCCACCACCTGCAGTGCCGGCACCCCATATGGGTGCCGGTTCAAGTCCTAGCTGCTCCACTTCTGATCCAACTCTGTGTTGGTGGTCTGGGAGAGCAGTGGAAGATGGCCCAAGTCCTTGCACCCATGTGGGAGACCCGGAGGAGGCTCCCGGCTCCTGGCTTCAGATTGGCACAGCTCCGGCCATTGTGGCCATTTGGGAAGTGAACCAGCAGATGGAAGCCTCTCTCTCTCTCTCTCTCTCTCTGTGCCTCTCTTCCTCTCTGTGTGTAACTCTGCCTTTCAAATAAATAAATATTAAAAAAAAAAAAAAGAACTTGGCTTCCATACTTAAAGTCAGCTAACGACTACAAAATGGCCACTACCGCCCAACCATCACATCAACACTTACAACAGGAAAAACAAAGAACAAAGAACATGTTGCTCTCAGCTAAGTTAACCCCTGTTAAAATGTTTTTCGAAAAACCCCACTCAATAAATGTTGATCACATCCATGGCTGTAGCTTCTAACTGTCCCTACCAGAGCCCAGTCCATAGCAATTTCCTCTCTGTATACTTCCATCTGTACTCCCAGTTTGAGACATGTCCTGCCTCTCTCCAAACCACTAACAGACTACTAGAGCCATTTCTTCAATAATGAAAAGTGTATTTCTGGACTTTGGAGAAAGAAAATAGAATGTGTTTTCTTTTTTTTTTTTTTTTTTTTGACAGGCAGAGTGGACAGTAGAGGGAGACAGAGAGAAAGGTCTTCCTTTTTGCCGTTGGTTCACCCTCCAATGGCTGCTGCAGTAGGCGCACTGCAGCCGGCACACCGCGCTGTTCCAATGGCAGGAGCCAGTGCTTATCCTGGTCTCCCATGGGGTGCAGGGCCCAAGAACTTGGGCCATCCTCCACTGCACTCCCGGGCCACAGCAGAGAGCTGGCCTGGAAGAGGGGCAACCGGGACAGGATCGGTGCCCCAACCGGGACTAGAACCCGGTGTGCCGGCGCTGCAAGGCGGAGGATTAGCCTACTGAGCTGCGGCGCTGGCCTTAGAACGTGTTTTCTTAAAAAGACTTATTAATATTTCTTCGTTATAAAGCATCCTCATATGTTATAGTCAAGTTATTAGTTATTAAATGGATTTCTATGGCCTAAATTTATAACTCAAACATCAATTATAACTGCTCATATTAGAAAAGTTATTTTATAATTATTCACAATTATTACAGAAACAAATTTCTGGGTGCTGGCATTTGGGCATAGCAGGTAAGGCTGCCACCTGTGATACTGATAACCCATATATACACTGGTTTGGGCACAACTCCTCCACTTTTAATCCAGCTACCTGCTAGTAGCCTAAAAAAAGCAGTGGAAATGGCCCATGTCTTTGGGCCCCTGCCATCTACATGGGAGACATGGATAAAGCTTAGGCCTGGCCCAGCCCCACCTGTTGTGGTCATTTGGGGAGTGAACTAGCAGATGGAATATCTGTGTGTGTGCATGCATGTGTGTGTGTGTGTCCTTCTCTGTAATTCTTTCAAAAAAAATGAAAGAAACAAGTATCTGAAATACAAGCACTTGCCAGGAAAGGTCAATGCTATGTATGCTGGAAGTCTGGGCAATGCATTTTGACTCCATTATTTCTCTTTGCTATTCTGTTATTGAAATGCATTTATTTTGATTTGTTGTACTTTTCCCCCAAGGAAACAGCAAAATTCACCTTATGATCTGAAACTTGCTATGTTTTTCTCTTGAGACACATAGAAGATGCATTGTTGGTGTCTTAAGTATGTCATATGGTCTGCATTTAGGTTTCTTGTCACAGAATTCAGCTAGTAGCTCCAATGACACCTGTAACATCTTGCTTAGTTCATCAAGTAAATCCAGGACTTGGAGTTCTGTCATTTCAAATCATCCAAATACTCTAATTGTTTTTGATGTGGAAATGAATGAGTACCAATCTGCTTATGGTAATTTCTCAGAATTTTAGATGGGTGGTCAGAAATTATTGGATATATTGTTAATCATATATTTTACCAAGTTATCTAATATAGAATTATGTGACTTCATATTGTTATTTTTTACTTCTTTATTTTATGGTATGTTATCAACTAGTAAAATCTCAGGACAAAACCTGAAAGCAGAAAGTTAAAACATGGCAAATGGCCTAAACTAGAATTGATACAGTATTATGTTGTACTTAGTATATGATATCATTTATTAAGTATAACATGATATAGATACTAGATGAATACTTAGATAAATTGTTTTTCTTTGGAATATAATTTCCATTTTTGATGCATCTTGGTAGCAGAAAACTTGAACATTTTTTAAAGCTTTTCTAAAAAAATATAAATATAGACTTATTTGACTTTTAAAACTATGTAAATGCAATATATTCATTTTTATTTTCTGAGAATGAAACAGAAATGAATTAAGCTAAAATTTTTCTTGATACAGTCTTATAAAATTCATCAAAACAATCTAGGTTTTGTAAAAGATGCATTTGCCTTTTGGTCTTGATTCTTCTAGTTAACAGTAGGTGACATTATATAAGCTATTAAATTTTGAGATTCAGTATTCTCACCTGAGAATTGGAAAAAATTTCAGAGTCATGATGAGGATTAGAGAAGATAATTTTTTGTGGGAAAAAACCTACTAAACTATAAACTCTCAAAGAATGTCAATTTTCCTCCTTTTTGCTTAGGTATATTGGAGTGGCTTCTTAAGAATTTTTTTTCCTTACTGTTTGGAACCATGTTAGTCACAAAGTAAATGTTCAGAAAATTTTAGTTAAATAAAATGTAATGAAATACTTCACAAAAATGTTAAAAATGAATTAAGGTGTTTTATTAATTTCTTTGATATCTGTATACCTCTATGTTTTTTATTAAGTTACAGTATAGCTTTTTTGTTTTATTTATTTTTTATTTTATTTAAGTTATACAAGTTTCATGTATTTCATACATACAAATTAAGAAACAAAGTGATACTTCTCTCCCTACCCTCCATCCTACCCAAGCTCCAACACTTCCTCCTGCCTCTCACATTACCACTCTTAAGTTTTACAAAGATATATTTTCAGTTTACTTAATGATTGTATAGTCAACCCTACACTAAGTAAAAGATTTAGAAAAAAAAAAAGCGCTGTTCCTCAACAGGAGTGACAGGGCTGTAAATAATCATTGAATCTCAAATGTTACATTATATTTCAGGTACTCTATTACTTCAAATCAAGGAAAACATGATACCTGTCTTTTGTGGGCTGGTTTATTTCACCAAGTATAATGGTTTCCAGTTGTGTCCATCTTGTTTCAAAGATATGATTGCATTTATTTTTACAGCTGAGTAGTACTCCGTAGTGTATACACACATTTCTTTATCCAGTCAAGAGTTGATGGACATCTGGATTGATTCCATAACCTAGCTATTATGAATTGTGCTGCAATGAACATGGTACAGATAAGTCTTTCAGATGCTAATTTCTGTTGGCTTGGGTAAATTCCCAGGAGTTGGATGGCTGGGTCATAAGTAGGTCTATATTCAGGTTTCTGAAGTATCTTCATACTGTCTTCCACAGTGGCTGTACCAGTTTACATTCCCACCAACAGTGAATTAGGGTTCCTTTACCCCACATCCTCACCAGCATTTGTTGTTTGTTGATTTCTGTATGTGAGCCATTCTATCTGGGGTGAGGTGAGACCTCATTGTGTTTTTGATTTTCATTTCCCTGATGGCTAGTGATCCTGAACATGTCTGTTGGCCATTTGAATTTCCTGTCTTAAAAAATACTTCTTTAAGTCCTTTGCCCATTTCTTAACTGGATTATTTGTTTTGTTGTTGCTGAGTTTCTTGAGCTTTTTAGAGATTCTGGTTATTAATCCTTTATCAGTTGCATAGTTTGCAAATATTTTCTCCCATTCTGTCAGTTGCTTGTTCACTTTGCTGAGTGTTCCTTTTGCAGTGCAGAAGCATCTCGGCTTGAAGAAATCCCATTTGTCAATTCTGGCTTTGACTGCCTGTGTTTCTGGGATATTTTCCAAGAAGTCTTTGCCTATGCCAATATTTTGCAGAATTTCTCCAATGTTCTCTAATAATTTGATAGTATCTTGGCTGTAAATTTGGGTCTTTGATCCATTTTGAATGGATTTTTGTAAAAGGTATAAGGTAGAGGCCTTGCTTCAAAATTCTACATGTGGAAATCTGGTTTTCCCAGCACCATTTGTTGAAGAGATTGTCCTTGCTTAAGGGATTGATTTTAGCTCCTTTGTCAAAGATAAGTTGATTGCAGATAAGTAGGTTGATTTATAGAGATTCTATTCTGTTCCATTGGTCTATCCACCTGTTTTTGTGCCAGTACCAGCCTGTTTTGATTATTCCTGCCCTGTAGTATGTCCTGAAATCTGGCATTGTGATGCCTCTGGCTTTGTTTTTGTTGTATAACATTGCTTTAAGGGCTGGCTCTGTGGTGTAGTGGGTAAAGCTGTTGCCTGCAGTGCTGATAAGCGATATATATGGGTGCCAGTTCAAGTCCTGGCTGCCTCATTTCTAACTCAGCTCTCTGCTATGGACTGAGAGAGCAGTGGAAGATGGCCCAAGTCCTTGGGCCCCTGTACCCACGTGGGAGACCTGGAGGAGGCTCCTGGCTCCTGGCTTTGGATCAGCCCAGCTCTGGCTGTTGTGGCCATTTGGGGAGTGAACCAGTGGATGAAAGACCATTTTCTCTCTGCCTCTGCCTCTGCCTCTCTATAACTCTACCTCTCAAATAAATAAATGAATCTTTTTAAAAAAAATTGATTTAGCTATTTGGGGTTTCCTGTGTTTCTATAAGAATTTCGGCAACGTTTTTTCTGTATATCAGAATGTCCTTGCTATTTTGTTTGGAATAGCATTGAATCTATAAATTGCTTTCAGTAGTATGGATACTTTGATGATATTGAATCTTCCAATCCATAAACACGGAAGATTTTCCCATTTTTAAATGTCTTATTCTATGTCTTTATTTAATGTTTTGTAATTCTCATCATAGAGATCTTTGATGTCCTTGGTTAAATTTATTCCAAGGTATTTAATTTTTTTGTAGCTATTGTGTGTGATTGACCTTAGAAATTTTTCCACAGCCATGGCATTGTTTGTGTATACAAAGGCTATTGATTTTTTTGTGTTAATTTTATATCCTGCTTCTTTGCCAAATTCTTTTATGAGTTTCAATAGTCTCTTAGTGGAGTATTATCTGACACAAAGAGGACAGTTTATACTCATAAAATTACTGACACATTAGGAGACACAAAATCTATAAATGTATATGCACTGACTAGAACAGCTTTAAATTTATGAAATCCCAAGCATCACAGTTACAGTATTAAACACTCCACTGGCAGTAACTATAGGAAAACTACATTTAAAATTTTAAATAATATATAAAATGTTAATGACAATATAAGCATCCAGTTGATTTTATGGAATACTAAGTCTAAAAACCCTGAAATGGATATGAATTTCATGTGATGTTTTGTACACAGAATAATTTCAAAATAAAACACATACTGGCTGCAAAATAAGTCTTAATAAATTTCAAGAGAAAAAGCTAAAAATCTTCCATCTAATGTCAGGAAAAGGAGTTGAATGTCAGTTCTCATCACTACTATCCAACACAGCACTGTGGTGTAGCTGGTAAAGCCACCACCTGCCACTCTGGCATCCCATATGGGTGCCGGTTGGAGTCCCAGATGCTCCACTTCCAATCCACCTCCTTGCTAATGGCCTGAGAAAAGCAGCAGAAGCCGGCACAGTGGCTCAACAGGCTAATCCTCCGCCTAGCGGCGCCAGCACACCAGGTTCTAGTCCCGGTTGGGGCGCCGGATTCTGTCCCAGTTGCTCCTCTTCCAGTCCAGCTCTCTGCTGTGGCCAGGGAGTGCAGTGGAGGATGGTCCAAGTGCTTGGGCCCTGCACCCCATGGGAGACCAGGAGAAGCACCTGGCTCCTGCCATCAGATCAGCGCGGTGCGCTGGCCGCAGCACGCCGGCTGCAGCGGCCATTGGAGGGTGAACCAACGGCAAAGGAAGACCTTTCTCTCTGTCTCTCTCACTGTCCACTCTGCCTGTCAAAAATAAATAAAAAAGAAAAAAAGAAAAGCAGCAGAAGATGGCCCAAGTACTTGGACCCCTGAACCCATGTGGGAGACCCGAAAGAAGTTCTTGGCTCCTGGCCCAACCCTGGCCATTAAAGCCATTAGAGGACTCAATCAATGGATGGAGGATCTCTCTCTTTCTCTGTCTCTCTCTCACCATTACTCTGCCTTTCGAATAAATAAATACATCTTTAAAAAAAATAAAATAAACATTAAAGACTTCAACAAAGACCTAAAACCCATAAAACTGCTAAAGGAAAACAGGGAAAAATCAATCCTTGGCATTAATTTTGGCAGTGAATTTTTGGATATGACACCATAAGCACAGGCAAGAAAAGCAAATATATATATATATATATATATATATATATATATATGGGATTATAACTAAAAAAAATTCTACATAGCAAAGAAAATAATCAACAAATTAAAAGACAACCTAAAGAATGAGAAAAATATTTGGAAATCATATGAGATTAACTCCTAAAATACAAGAAAAAAATTCATACATAGCCCAACTTAAACATAGGCAAAAATGACAAACATTTTTCCAAAGACGACATATAAATGACTAACAGGTATATGAAAGGGTGATAATCATTTATCATCATACTCCTCAAAAAATGGAATTACAAGATGTTATAGCATTCCCACTTCTTAATATTTATATAACGAGTCACTGTGCACTTACTCCTCATGTAGGATCTCTGTCCTTAATGTGCTGTACATTGTGATTTAATGCTATAACTAGTACTCAAACAGTATTTTTCACTTTGTGTTTCTATGTGGGTACAAACTGTTGAAATCTTTACTTAATATATACTAAATAGATCTTCTGTATATAAAGAGAATTGAAAATGAATTATGATGTGAATGGTAGGGGAGAGGGAGCAGGAGAGGGGAAGGTTGTGGGTGGGATGGAAGTTGGGGGGGGAGCCATTGTAATCCATAAGGTGTACTTTGGAAATTTATATTCATTAAATAAAAGTTTAAAAAAATTATATAATGGAGTTTAAACCACAATCTCAAAGAGATACCTATATTTTCATGCCACAGCAGGATTATACACAATAGCCAAGATAAAAAAGCCGCTGAAATCTCCATCAATGGATGGATGGACAGAGAAAGTGTGGCATAGGTATACATAATGGGATACTATTCAGCCTTAAAAAGAATTAATATTGTCATTGTGACAATACAAATGGACTTGGATAACCTGTGAAGTCAGCCAAACACAGAAAGAAAAACACCATGTGATTTCAGTTATATGTGGAATCTAAAATATTCCTATTGATAGAAGCAGAATGTCACGGTGGAAGGATGGGGGAAGATGTGGGAAACCACCTTAGGATATTAAAATTTTTGACTAATTTTTTCCAGCACCCCACATTCTTCAAGGAATGGTTGCAGGGTCATTGTCCTCCCTGCCGAGCTCTAGGCAACCCCCTCAGTGCCTCCACGGATGGCTGTGATGCAAGCAGGGGCGTGGCTGGCAGCAAGGAGAAGGGAGCCACTCCACACTCTGTTCTAGTCCTCAGGCTGGGGCTGTGCTCACGCCCACTTCTGTTTGTGCTTTTCCCTCTGTTCCTTGCACTTCCATGCTCTCTGGTCCTTCTCTACCCTCTGTCCTTGAGTCCACCACCTTGAAGTGGCTCTGACTCCAGCTGACTGGAGCACCTGTGACCCACACCTTTTTTGGCTACAACATAGGTGACTTGGCATGTCTCCCAGCCAAGCCCTGACTTCTTGAAGAGACTTCGCAGCTGTGCCACTTTCTCTCGCTCTGAGATTTCCACAGCTTGTGCCTTCTTAGTCTGTTCCAGCTTCTTCAGCATCCTCCGTTTCCAGCCTTGGCCTCAGCCACTTTCTTGATGGGATGTGCCTTGATCTCCCTCCAGCGTTTCCAGTAATGCTCCACTTCCTTCTTGTCAATAGGCAACTGCTGGATCCGGTGTTGTTTCTCCTCCTGCATAAGCCACCCTGGAAGACCCCCTTCATCCTCGTTAAAGGCATACCGGTTGAAGGAGTTATCTATGAGGTCTCGCTTGGCCTTTGTGGAATAGGTGATCACTGCACCTGGAGCCAGGCAGGCCTTCAGGGTCCAGTATCCGATGTTTCGCTGGGTCCTCGATAGGCACCACCTCAAGCCCAGCATCATCTGACTTCAGGCCCCAGCTTCACTTACCATGGGACGGTTCCCAACTCTCTTCATCCTCACTGCTACTGCTATCACTGTCTCCTGCCAGGGGCAGCCAGTGGAGCCTTCCTCACTTCAGAGGCCTTGTCCTGGCACCAACACTGTCCTTCAGTCTTCAAATTGGAAGGTGCTGGTGGTGGTGGTGGCTGCTGCTGCCCCTTCCGACGGCTCTCGTATCACAGCTGAACATGACCAGTCTGCGGGGCATCATCGGCATCAGCCTTGACCCCACTGAAGCCATCCTTTGAGAACCACAGGTTAGCCTGTTCTTCCTGCAGTACTGTCTTCTCCTCCAGTGATACCAGCAGCAGATTCTCTTCTCCTTTATTTTCTGCTACTTCAGCACACTGCACACGCTTTTGTTCCTTGAGACCCAGAGGTCCCTGACTCCAGCCAGCTCCTCTGGATCCAGGTCCAGAGTTGCATCCTCCTCTTCCTCATCTGATACATAGATGTCATCCCTTGGCAGGCCAGACAGAAGAGTGTCTGCAGTGCTCATGTCCCCCTGTGTTACTTCCTCTAACAACTGGTGGCCCCGGATGGTAGGCAGTGAGAACATGCCAGCCTCCCCGTCATCTGCAATGGAAACCCCAGGCAGATCCATCTTCAGCTCCACTCGCCCCTGTTGCTTTCTCTGCTTCTTTAATTCTGCCACCCCCTGGGCTTTCATCTCTGCCAGGGTCCGATTGAATTGCTCCTCCCCCTCCTCTTTTTAGGGCTGCCTTGTGATCCCAGCTGCTGACTCCTCCTCATCAGCAGCACCTTCTTCCTCTCCTGAGCTGAGGCTGACGTCCAGTGCCTTTGCTTGCACTTTCAGATTCTTGGCTACATATTGCCAAAGCCTTGTTCGCCAGTTCAGGAGGGACCTGAGTTCCTTGTTCCCCAGCACCCTGATGTCTTGACAGCATTCCCGTATGTCCTCAGTGGTAGCCAGATGCTGAGCCATTTTTTTTTTTTAATCATCTAGCGAGATCTCACTGGCTTTGGAGAAGAAATCAGCCACCTCAGGTGCGGTGATAGAGTGAGGTGGCCCTCAGCATAGCCTTCAGTAACCCAGTAACAGTTTTAGCCTGAGCTTCAACCTCCTTGAAGGCAAATTTAGGGTCGAAGAATTTACTGCCAGCCTTGTCAGGAGCCAGGAATCCTTGGTATACAACAAAGATCTCTGCAAATTCATAGCGAGAGGCATGGGGCTTGGTAGCCTGGGAATGGCAGAACGGCTGCTGGAAGAGCCACAGCAGAGGCTGAGAGTCACAGGAACGGAAGACCTTTGTGATGAAGTAGCCACCGCGGGCCAGAAAATCACAAGCCAGACGCGGAGCCATCAGTGTCAAGTGGGCTTGTGAGTAAGCATCATGAACCCAGGAGGGCCCATCATTGCGTACGACATCAACCTTCCAGGTTCAGCTCCTTTCTCAGGGCCTGCCCACAGCGTTGTGCTGTGATGTCCTCCTGCAGTGTCACCACAGTGGGGAGAGGCTTGATTGGAACCAGGTCCACTCCCGCAGTGAGACTGGATACAGGCATAAACTTGGCAGTCACCAGCAGCCATCCTCCTGGCACGGCACAGAGGTCCAGCAAGGACTGCAGGAACTGAAAGCGGCGATTCAACTGGATTAGCTTGAAAGCAGAGCAGGAATGGTAAGCTGTCTCCTTTACCAAGAGATAGCACTTGTCTCGCCAGCTCTTGCTGACTTTGCCCTTCGTGCCCACAGTGGGATGGCGGAGTGTCACTCAAGCTGAGGAGAAGCAAGTTGTTGGGAACACGTCCTCCTGGGGCACTGCATTCCGTCTACCTCGGAGCCCCGGCCGCAGCAATCACCCTCCTAGAAGGGAGCCACACGTTCTCGAGGAGTCAGCACCGTGTTCACCCCACTTGGAGCCACAACGTAGCAGCAAGCATACTTCCGCTTCCCACTTGCAACTCCTGCGGCCCTGGCGCCAAGTGTTCCGCCATTTCAGGAGTGGCCATAAATTTTTCTCTGCTACTTATCCCAGACATATAAGTTGAACATTGGCACAAGAAAGGCAGATTGCAAGAAATTAAAAGTTACAAGAGAACAACATTTAGAAATTCTATTCCCTCTTCACGCCTTTCCCAAGCTCCTGAACTTGAACAACTGCCCTTCCCAACATAACTCCCATTATTTAGTCTTACCTCCCCGCCAACACTTAGTTCTTTGAGAGTATTAAGAAAAAGTTTTGAGCTGGCGCTGCGGCTCAATAAGCTAATCCTCCGCCTGCAGCGCTGGCACACCCGGTTCTAGTCCTGGTCAGGGCGCTGGCTTCTGTCCCGGTTGCTCCTCTTCCAGGCCAGCTCTCTGCTATGGCCCGGGAGTGCAGTGGAGGATGGCCTAAGTCCTTGGGCCCTGCACCCCATGAGAGACCAGGAGAAGCACCTGGCTCCTGGCTTCAGATCAGTGCAGTGCACCCGCCTAAGCGCGCCAACCACAGCAGCCATTGGAGGGTAAACCAACGGAAAAAGGAAGACCATTCTCCCTGTCTCTCTCTCTCACTGTCCACTCTGCCTGTCAAAAAGAAAAAAAGAAAGAAAAAAGAAAAAAAGAAAAAGAAAGATTTTTAAGTCTAGGAAAACTGATCATGAAAAGAAGAGAATAAACAAAAAAATCCATATATTTTTTAATTTAAAAAAAGTCATTTCACTATATGTCTTGCAGATGTCAAAAGGAAGATACAGAAATTTAGGAACAATATTACATAGATATATTGGACATTTTAGATAAAATGGGATACTTGAACAGCCATATCTCTGTCAAGTAAAATAATTTGTTATCAAAACATTCCTACAGGGACCAGAGCCGTGGCTCACTTGGCTAATCCTCCGCCTGCGGCGTTGGCATCCCATATGGGTACCGGGTTCTAATCCCAGTTGCTCCTCTTCCAGTCCAGTTCTCTGCTGTGGCCTGGGAAAGCAGAAGAAGATGGCCCAACTCCTTGTGCCCATGCACCTGCTTGGGAGACCTGGAAGAAGCTCCTGGCTCCTAGCTTTGGATCAGCACAGCTCCAGACATTGCAGCCAACTGGGGAGTGAACCAGTGGATGGAGGACCTCTCTCTCTCTCTCTCTCTCTCTCTCTCTGCCTCTCCTTCTCTCTCTCTCTCTCTGTGTAACTCTTTCAAGTAAATAAATAAATCTTCAAAAAAAAAAAAAGAGAGAGACTGATTTTACTCTTTTGCTCAACATAGGACTGGAGATTTTTGGAATAGATAAATGAAAGAAAGAATAAAATTGTGTGTGAAGATGATATGAGTATTTATATAAAAATTAACAAAAATGCAAGATGTTAGATATGAGATCAGTTTTTTAAAAACAGGCTTTTTCCAGAATGGTCATATTCTGATAGTTCAACAAAATGCTGAGAATGAATGTAGAGGAAATTTGTTTGATAAATAATCTCTTTTAGAAAACATGGAATTGTCCCTATGTGAAAACACATATGAATCTTCAAGAAAGGTGACATTGTAGACATCAAGGGAATGCAAACTGTTCAAAAAGGAATGTCCCATAAATGTTACTATGGAAACACTGGAAGGCTCTACAGCATTACCCAGCATGCTGTTGGCATTGTTGTAAACAAACAAGTTAAGGGCAAGATTCTTGCCAAGAGAATTAATGTGAGTATTGGGCATATTTAAGCACTCTAAAAGCTGAGATTTTTTCCTGAAATATGTGAAGGAAAATGAACACAAAAATAAGGAAGCCATAGAAAAGTTACCTGGGTTTAACTAAAGTGCCAGCCTGCTCCGCCCAGAGAAGCCTAGTTTGTCAGAGTAAATGAAAACAAGTCTGAGCTGCTGGAACCAATTCCCCATGAATTAATGACATAAAAATGTTTTTTAAAAAAAGGATTCTCTGAACTAAAAATATTTCTCACTTAAATGGAAATGGGGTGTACTATTCCCCAAAGAAATAGTTAAAACAAAAAATTATAAAAATTAAATTATGATGTGTAACAGAAAATCATTTAAAAGAAAAATTTTAAATATGACATAAAATAGGTAAATTAAGAATTAATGTAATAAGATTAAAGACTTAGGGAAAACTAATAAAGAAACCCTAAATAAAAGAAAAGATATACCATATTCATAGATTTGTAGAATCAATAGAGTTAACGTGCTAATTTTCTCTGATCTATAGATTCACCACCATCCCTATCATAATCTTAGCAGACACTTTGATAGAATTTTATAAGCTGATACTAAAATTTATTTAGAGGAGCTGGCATTATTGTGTAGTGAGTTAAGCTGCAGCTTGCAACACGGGCATCCTATAACTGAGTGCCAGTTTGAGTCCCAGCTATGCTGCTTCTGATCCAGCTTCCTGCTAATGTTTCCCCTGGGAAACATCAGATGATGGCTCAAGTGCTTGGGCATTTACCATCCATGTATAAGATATGGATGGAGTTCCTGACCCTTGGTTTTGGTCTAATCCCAACCAACCTGTTGCCAGTATTTGAGGAATGAACCAATGAATGGAAGATTTTTCTCTCCCTCACTTCCATGTTCTGACTTTCAAATAGATAAAAATAAGCATTTCAGAAAATAATAGAGACTGTGTAATCTTGGCATATAGGCCTAAGGGCAAAGAATTAGATAAATGGAACAAAATAGAGTCTAGCAACTAGCCTGCAATGACACAGTTCATTTTTGCCAAAGCCTCCATAACAATTCAATAGAGAAAAGAAAGACTTTCATTAAGTTGTTTTTGAACAACCAGTATGTACATTAAAAAAATATACTGCAAATATTATCTCACATCATACCCAAAACTTAATTCTAGTTTAGATATAGCCATAAATCTAAAAGTAAAACTATAAAGCTTTTAGAACAAAGTATAAGAGATTATCTTGGTAACTGGAGAATTAGCAGATTTATTAGATAGGATATGTAAAACAGTATCTGTAAAAGAAAATTAGATGAATTATGTTAAATTAAAAATCATGCTTTTCCAAAGTTATTATTTAAAATAAATAGGCTACAGGTGGTGGTGTGATGCAGCAGGTTAAGCCATGGCTTGGGGTGCCTACATTTTGTATCAGAGTGTCAGTTCAAGTCTCAGCTACTCTGCTTCCATTCCAACTTCCTGATAATGCATCTTGAGAGGCAGTAGATAATGGTTCAAGTAGTTGGGTTCTTTCTACACATGTGGGAGGCCCAGAGTGAGTTCTGGACTCATGGTTTCAGCCTGGCCAAGCCCTGGCTGGTGCAGTCATCTGGGGAGTGAACCAGCACATGGAAGGTATGCCTCTGTCACTCTATTATTCAGGTAGATGAAATAAACATTAAAATAAAATTAAAAAGTCAGATTTGAAGAATATATTCATGAAACACATATTCTGAATATATAAAGAACTTCCACAGCCACTCAACAATAAAAGATAACCCAAATTAAAAATTGGGGAAAATTGTTTAACAGACTATTCAAAAAATGGAGCTCATAAAAAAGGTATTCAATATCACTAGTCCTTACAGACATGCAAATTCAAATCAAAATGAAATGCCACACCACGCCTATTAGATTTGCAAATTTTAAAAACCATGACAGTATCAAATATTTGCTAGGCTGTGATAGAGTTGAAACTTTTATACATTGCTGGTGAGAATGCAAAACTGCCTGAATACCTTGGGGAAAGTTCCAGCAATTTATTACCAAGTCAAACATGTATCTACCTTTGACCCACTAATTCCATTTCTATTTATTTATCTAAGAGAAGTGAAAACCCATGACCTCAAAAGATATAAGTAAGAATATTCACAAAAGACATATCCATAATATACAAAATGGAAAACAACCCAAATAAGTCTCTATATATCTTTAAAATGCAATACAAAAAAGTGAATTATTAATATGCACAGCAATGTCTGAATAAAGAAAGTCAGAAGTAAGTGCCTATGTTGTACATTACATTACATTTACATGCTATAATATTTTTATATTCCCTTACATTTTAGAATAGACAAAACTAATACAAGAGTTTAGAAAGTATGAGAGATATGGTTGCTTCAGGGGTTGGGTAAGGATTGACTGGGAAGATAAGGAGGGAATTGTTTTAGAAGATTAAAATAGTCTATATAAGTATTTTGATACAAATGTGATTACTCAGGGACAACCACTTATTACTCAAAATTGTATGGCTAAGATGTACATTTAAATATATTAAATTTTATAATAAAAATTACATTTTACTTGGGAAATTGATAGAAGTGTACATGTTGGGGCTGACGCTGTGGTACAGCAGGTTAACACCCTGACTTGAAGAGCCAGCATCCCATATGAGAGCTGGTTCAAGACCCAGCTGCTCCACTTCCAATGCAGCTCTCTGCTATGGCCTGGGAAAGCAGTAGAAGATAGCCCAAGTCCTTGGGCCCCTGCACCCACGTGGAAGACCCAGAAGGTCCTGGCTCCCTTCTTCGGATTAACACAACTCTGGCCGTTGCGGCCAGTTGGGGAGTGAACCATCGGATGGAAGACCTCTCTCTCTCTCTCTCTCTGCTTCTCCTCTCTCTGTGTAACTCTGACTTTCAAATAAATAAATAAATCTTTTAAAAAAATGAAGTATACATGTTAATAAAAATGACAGGATATTGATAATGGTTGAAGCTGGGTATTGGTAACATGAGAGTACTTTATACTTTTCTATTTACTTAGGATATGTTAAAAATTCTCCAAAACAAAAATATATTTCACAGGACCAGCATTGTGGCACAGTGGATAAGCTGTCAGCTGGGATGTCGCCATCCCATTTTTGATCCAGCTCCTTGCTAATATCCTGGGAAAAACAGTGGAAGATGGCCCAAGTGCTTGGGTCCCTGAGCCCATGTGGGAGACCCAGAAGAAGCTCCTGGCTCCTAGCTTCTGCCTGGCCCAGCTGCAATCATTGTGGTCACCTGGGGAATGAACTAGCAGATAAAAGATTTCTCTCTCTCTCTCTTCCCCCCTCCCTCTCTCTCCCTGTAACTATCAAATAAATAAATAAATATTTTAGAAGTATTTTCATACAATCAACATTATTTATAACTTATCTAATTCATGTTTTTACCCTTGATCCATACTGAAAACACACAATTTATATGAATAATGTTTGGGGCTTCCTTTGGCATTTCAAGATCCCATTCATAAGAATTACTCTAGGCCGGTGCCGCGCCTCAATAGGCTAATCCTCCGCCTGTGGCGCCAGAGCACCCCAGGTTTTAGTTCTGGTCGGGGCACCGGATTCTGTCCTGGTTGCTCCTCTTCCAGTCCAGCTTTCTGCTGTGGCCCGGGAGTGCAGTGGAGGATGGCCCAAGTGCTTGGGCCCTGCACCCGCATGGGAGACCAGGAGAAGCACCTGGCTCCTGGCTTCAGATCAGCGAGATGCGCTGGCCGCAGCAGCCATTGGAGGGTGAACCAACGGCAAAAAAAGGAAGACCTTTCTCTCTCTCTCCCTCTCACTATCCACTCTGCCTGTCAAAAAAAAAAAAAATACTCTATAATGATATCTGCATAAGAGAAATTGCTTTTATACAACCATAGTTTATGATAGGCTTCACAATTCAAAGATACTTTCAAATAATCAAACAAGCAAACCAACAAATAAACTTTATGACTTAAAGTATATGATGGCAAAACTATTAAGATTTTACATTAGAGGTCACAGTTTATAAGAATAGATCGTAGAATTCAGCATCACTACAATGCATGAATAAAGCTAGATCAGAAAATTAAAAGTTTCAGTATCAATCAAATTGTCAGTCTAGTAGGAAAAGTAACTCACTGTGAGTATTTAAAACAGGATGACTTTAAGGCAAGACGTTGATGATACAAGTGACAGAGGAGCAGAAGAGCCAAAGAAAGAATATTGAGGTAAAGCAGGCACTTACAGCGACCAGAAATGTCTGTCATCCCTCTGCAGGAGAGACAAAGGGAAAAGGGCCCATAAACAGAGCCTGGGTGCTAATGTCTCTTTTTGGAAGTTTTATCCATAAAGGATTTATCCAGTGCAAGCTGAAGACAGGAGCAGAAGCAGCTGTTCTGGAAATGCTGCTCAGATGGAGAGGTCTGGGTGTAAAACCCTCTGATTTGTCCCTCTCCCCACCCTCCCATCTCCAGCTAGTGGCTCCCATTGGCCAAAGCTAGCTGACATGGGAGCCTGGGAAACTTGAATTGCAGGGAATTTAAGAATCCTTAGATCCAAGAAGAGGATTATGTCCAGAATAAAGTAGGCAATGAAAGAAAAAAAAAGTATGTTTTGGCACAAAGCCTTATGCTCCAGTTTCTATCAACTTATTGAACTTCAGTTCTTTAGTTTCATGTTTGACATTGCACAAAGCACAGATGTTTAATGTCTGAATAACTGCTTATGGAGTATTCCATCTACATCTTTACTCCCATCAGAGGTGATTTACAACAGATCTAATGATTCTTAAACCTTAGGGACCCTGCCTTTTCCAGCCTCATGGAAGGCCCTGGGAAAGATCCTTTAAACTTTAAAACAATTGTTTCAATTATATATTCCTTTGTAAAAAGAAGACCCCAAGGGTTGTAAGCTTCTTGTCCCATAAAACCTGAATTCAACCTTTTCTTAACCACTTCACATCCTCTCATTATATCTAAGTTAATACTTTCCCCAAATTTCCTCCCTTAATGCCTACTTCATCAAGTGAAACCAGGATCCTGGATCAGAAGATTTGGATAGATTTGAATTCCACCTAGCAAGGAGTGAAAAGAATTATTTTCCCTCTGGAAACTTTCTTTCCAATAGGAACCACAGACTCAAATTCTTCCGGGGGTGGAGGGAAGGGGGTGGCAGCTCTATGGCGTAACCAGTAAAGCTGTTGCCTGCAGTGCCGGCAAGACATCCATATGGGTGCCAGTTCCAGTCTTGGCTGCTCCACTTTCAATCCAGCTCTCTGCTATGGCCTGGGAAAGCAGTAGGAGATGGCCCAAGTCCTTGGGCCCCTGCACCTGCATGGGAAGACCTGGAGGAAGCTCCTGGCTCCTGGCTTCGGATCGGTGCAGCTCCAGCCATTGGAGCCAATTGGGGAGTGAACCAGAAGATGGAAGGTCTTTCTCTCTCTGCCTCTCCTTCTCTCTGTGTGTAACTCTTACTTTCAAATAAATAAATAAATAAATCTAAAAAAAAGTTCTTCCTGGGATCCAGGCAGGTAACAAATGAAAGTAAAAGGATAGATGGTGACCAGAACAACCCTGGTGCCTTGTGCCCAAGTTGAAGTGAGAAACAGTTACTCAGAGGAGCTAGCTGTTGCATGAAATTGAGTTTACTGCCTGCAGATCTTCTTTTTTTCTTTTAAGAGAACCTGAAGATGTGATTTCTTTTCCCAAGCAAAACAATGAAGTCTTGATTTTTAAATGTTCCCTGAAAAAAATTCACTTTAATGTGCTGTTGAGCAAAACAAATCACACCCAAACAATATATTGAACCCCTGGGCTGCTGGTTTACAACACTGGTTTTATAGGAAATATGTAACCTAAGAAATTTATAACCAATCTTTGTAAGAAATCTGATTCTTTCTATTCTCAAATTCAAAAGCAAGAGAAAGAAAAAGATAAAACTACTTCAAAAAGTCTCAATCCAAATTCTGTAACAGGACTATTGTTATTTATTATAATTTAAAAATTCAATTGAATGAAATCAATTTAGTGCTAAGCACTATACAGGGATATAAAATGAGAGAGATGAATGAGGCTATTAGATATGTAACTAAATAGAATACTGGGATGATATGATAGCCCATAGGTATTGAGCTACCATGGGCCAGACACAGTGCTGGGTGCTTTCGTCAGTTACACAGTCAGTCAACAAACATTTGTTAAGCCAGGCACTGTTCTTTGTGCTGGTATAAAGCAAAAAAGAAGACAGCATCTACCTCCTAGAAAGCTCGAGTCAGAGAGAGAGAAAATAAACATGTAAACAAAAAGACATATGAGACGATTTCAAATATTCTGTGATATAATAAAGAAAATAGGATAATATGGTAGAGAGAGTTGATCAGAGGAGACAAGGATTGTTTAGGCTGGTCAGGGAAGTCCTCTGAGGAACTGACTTTGAAAGAAGACCTGACTTATGAGACCAAGAAAACCACGAAGTAAAATGTATGAAGTGTGTTTGAGAGGAAGGAAGAACAAGTGTTCAAGATCCCAAGAGGGCTCCAAGTTTGATAACATTGGGTGATGGGAATTAGGCAGTGTGAGTAGAGGAAGAGTAGAAGTAGATGAGCTTGGGGCATAGGCAGGACACATATGCTATGGCAGACCAGAGTCATGAATTTGGCTAATTTCCTACAATGTTCAAGGAGCCACTACTTTCAGCAGGTCCCTGGTGTGTTCTGATTTAAACATTAAGAGCACCCTGGCAGGTCAATGAAGGAGAAAGATTACTGATGTGAATGGTTGGTTGATGGTGGGATGGACTAGGGAGTGGCAGGGCTATTAGAGAGACATAGCAGATTCTGTCTTTATTTCTATTAGACTTGATGTATAGTCTGAAGCAAGACTTCAAACAGGGCTATCTTGGTTTGGAGCTACCAGCAGTTGGACAGGCTGAAACCATTGGCACCACCTCAATTACATCATCTGCTGAGCAATCACCACCAACCACCACATTCATGCCAGCAACATTCCCAAGCCTCATCACTCTCTGTCATAGCTGTGGCTGCAATAGACCCCAAGGTCATTTACAGAGTCGATAAGTAAAGTGTTTCTCTTTATTGAGTGGTGTGGAAGTAGTTCAACATTGTTAACAACTGGGACAGCCATACCAGGTTCCACCAGATGAATGTAATTCCTGGGCTAAGAGTCTGAAACTTATCCTTTTTGACATAGAACACTGGTGAAAATTTCTGGCCAGGGGAATGAAGGAATTAGTCGGGTTTCCAGAAGGTTCAGTGTGCAGAATAAATTAGAGTTGAGGGAGAAACTGGAAGCAAAGAGATCAATTAGCAGGTTATTCCAAAGCAGGCACAAGATATGATGAACAAACACAGTAACCGCCCAGAGGATTTTGCTGTGAAAGTTAGACCCTGCCTTGATAGGAGAAAGATAATGTAATCCCTTCCTCCTTTAGACTAATTTGTTGGAGCTTTGTATTGCTACTGAGGGTACCAAGTGAATGTATCACTGTCACCTACACACCCTGTGGGTAAATGCTAAAATTGCCATCCTTGTATCCTCTTGAAGGAATATACTTTAGAACTCTGATATGGAATGGGCTACATTAGGAGTGAATTGATGAGGTAACTGGGTAATTTTCAGTGACAGAATCTTCCTATGAATATTTGAATGTTGCTTAACTTGGCCGGAAGGGGACAGGAGACATTCATACCTGACGTGAGGAGCATTTAAAAATCCTTTTTAAAAACATTAAAATATACTTCTGCTTTTTTTAACTTCCAGAATAGAGCACACCTGTTTTCTGTTGTTATAACTGAACACCTGGGAAAAGAAACTTACTTCTTACATTTCTATAGGTTGAGAAGTCCAAGATGAAGAGTCCATGTTAAAGATTGTTAGCTGGTAGGGACTCTCTGTAGAGTGCTGAGGTGACACATTCAAAAGATACAACCCAACTGGCTTTTAAAACAGACCCACTCTTGAGAGAACCCATTGATCCATCCACAGATCTATTTGGGAGGGCACAGCTTTTGTGACCTAATCAACTCTTAAGGGTCCCACATCTTAAAATTTCAACATAAGTTTTGGTGGAGACATTCAAACAATAGCAGTATAACTGAAAGAGAAATAGAGATAGAGGATAAAGGTAGAGGTAGAGGTAAAGGTAGAGGTAGAGAAAGAGAAACACTATTGAAACACTGAATTTAGGTGAAGGATTTAAGGATGATCATTGAATTCTTTAACAACTTTCTGTAGTTTAAAGAAATTTCAAAATAAAAAATAGAAAAAATAATTTTATAATTTGCTAATCATTCTTCCTGGGAACTGACTGGTCATAGCTTTTGGTAGAGATAATTTTAATTAGTCATTTTGCTTTCACTTTTGAAAAGTCTCTCTATAGGTGAAATAACAAAGCGAATCCAATATCTCTAAATGAAAAAAAAAAAACTGGTTAAGTATTCCCTAATGTACAGTGACTTTTTTTGATTGTTTTAATTCTCCTGTTATTACATGGACAAAGGACTGTGGAGTTTTCAAAGGAGGAAGAGTCATCTATACTTCTCTATCATTCATTGTTACTGAGACCCAGAAAACAATTAGTGGAGACTTTGTGGTATCTATTTGTGATTTCTTTGTTTGGATTTATAGTAATTTTGAAAGCAACTACTGTGTCGAACAAATGTGGTATAATATTTAAGAAAGTCAGAGGAAATTTTAAATTCTATTTATTTTTCAATCCATCACCAAAATGCAATCATAAAGATTTTCAAATTTTCACACCTTTTATAAACTTGAACAAATCCAGTTATTGTTAAAAGTCCAAAAATATCATTTTTGTGGTTTACCCACATCTTAAAGTATTTTGTTGAAAAATACAGAATCAACATTTTGTAGATAAAGACAATCAAATGTTGACAATTTTATATGATTCACGTATTTCTTACAATGTTGATATCAGATAATATATGATTCATGTTGCATATTATACATTATTTTCTTTTTTTATACATTATTTTCTCCATGAAGAAAGCTCATAGCTTACAGAAACATAAAGAATTACTGTTTATAGAACCTCAGAGCATGTGCCCAGAGCAGTTTCTATGTAAACTCCCACATAACCTTAAAAATGACCTATTTGACATGTAGCTTCCAACTAATTATTTTGTTTCAATATTTTTAGACAAGAGGTATTGGAAGAACAGAAAACTTTTTATTTTTTTGAGATAACATAGTTTAAATTTACATTTTAGTCAAAGGCTTAATGATCCGATAAACTATTCTACAAATTTAAGATCATAGTTCAGTAGGAATATGAGCAAAGGTTATAAATAATAATCAAATAAAGAGATGTCAATTTCACTAGCATATATTAAATTTTAAAATGATCACAGATCATTAAAACTATAATAGCATTTTATTCTTAGCAATTTGTTTAAGAAAAATATAAAACAAAGTTCAAAAAAACTATAGTTACAGCAATACTGATACACCCAGGTGTATTGATTTTTTTTTTTAATTTTAGCTCCCACAAATAAGAGACAACATGTCGTATATCATGTGTATGTGTTTGTCTCCCTTTCTCTCTCTCTCTCTCTCTCTCTCTCTCTATATATATATATATATATATACACACACACACACACACATCCATTTCTTTATCCATTCATCTGTTGATGGACACCTTAATTGATTCCATATTTTGGCTATGTTGAAGAGTACTGCTATAAACATGGTGGTATACATATTTCTTTGACACAATGTGTTCATGTCTTTTGGGTACATACAGCCAACTGATTTTTTAAAAATATTTTATTTATTTATTTGAGAGGTAGAGTTACAGACAGTGAGAGGGAGAGACAGAGAGAAAGGTCTTCCATCCACTGGTTCACTCCCCAAATCGCCGCAATAGCCAGAGCTGGCTGATCTGAAGCCAGGAGCCAGAATTCTTCCAGGTCTCCCACACAGGTGCAGGGGCCCAAGCACCTGGGCTATCCTCTACTGCTTTCCCAGGCCATAGCAGAGAGCTGGATCAGAAGAGGAGCAGCTGGGACTAGAACTGGTGTCCATATGGGATGCAGGTGCCCCAGGTGGAGGATTAACCTATTTCACCACAGTGTCAGCCCCTCCAACTAATTTTTGACATAAGAGCACAGACCACACACCGGAGAAAGGATAGTCTCTTCAATAAATGGTGCTGGCAAAACTGGAGGTACATATGTAGAAGAATGAAGTCAGAGTTCACCTCTCACCATATACAAAAATTAATTCAAGGTTGATTAAAGACCTAAATTTAAGACCTGAGACTATGAAATGTCTTGAAGAAAATGTAAGGGAAGCACTTTAAGACATTGGTGCAGGTGACAACTTCTTGGATAAGATCCCCAAACCATAGGCAACAAAAGCAAAACTAGACAAATGAGATAACATCCAACTCAGAAGCTTCCACACATCCAAGGAAACAATCAGTGGAGTGCAGAGACAGTAAACAGAATGTGAAAAAAAAATATTTCCAAGCTTTGTATCCGACAAAGGACTAATATCCAGAATATATCAGCAACTCAAAAAATTCAACAATATAAAAACAACCAATCCAGTTAAAAAATGGGCAAAGGACTTCAACAGTTCTCAAAATAAGAAATATAAATGACAAATATATAAAAAAAAAAATTCAGCATCGCTAGCTGTCATGGAAATGCAAAACAACACCAAAATGAAATATCAACTCATCCTTGTCAGAATGATTATTTTCCAAAACACAGAGGGTAACAAGTGTTGGGGAGAATGTGGAGAAAGGGGAACTCTTACACAGTGTTGGTGGGAATGTAAATTAGTGCAGCCACTGTGGAAAACAGTATGAGATTTCTTTAAAAATTAGAACTAGATTTGCCGTATGATCTAGCAATCCCACCAGTGGATATATACCCAAAAGACACGAATTCATTGTATCAAAGAAACTATTGATTAAAGTTAGCTGCAATATTTTCTGTATTATCTTGCTAACCTGAAAAAATTCTAAAACTATTTGATTACCTTTAAGTAGATCCCTGATTGCTATTGCCAGAGTGTGTTACTTCTTTAGTTGTCAAATGGAAACCTCACTAAAAGGTTGAAAGTTCACAGAGCAGTAATAATCTATTGGGAAACCTATATCTTTTCATTTCATTTTTTCCCCTGAATTACAGCTTCCGATAACCTCTGACAAGTGAAAAACCACCCATTGAATTCTTTTACTCTTTTTAACAGGTGGATATTTTCAATTTAGCATGTATCATACTTAAATGCCAAACTCTGAACATACCGCATGATGCAATAGAGCATAGATTATCCAAACTGCTCTGGTAAGTGCTATAAAAGAAAAAGTCTGTGAGTAATTCTCATAATTTGGCCCACTTACAACACTGGAATCTTCTCCTTGACATAGAAAATGTATTTTCTCCATCAAATGATTAGTGTTTCCCTTAGTTATTTCTCATTAATATCCAAGAATTGTAGTTTTTCTATCAGCAGCAAGTTATATAGATTTTCTTTTGGAATAAAATTCTGTTAACAGACCAAGAAATATTGTAGCTTTAGTACAACATAGCTAGTCTTTCTTTACCACTTCAAAACTGTACAGGCAAGATAAAGAAGCAACTAGGATCAAGGTTTGTTTACCTATGGAA
This sequence comes from Lepus europaeus, assembly GCF_033115175.1. Taxonomy (NCBI): domain Eukaryota; kingdom Metazoa; phylum Chordata; class Mammalia; order Lagomorpha; family Leporidae; genus Lepus; species Lepus europaeus. Next base: position 34,619,403 of record NC_084833.1, read on the forward strand.
TTCACATCATAATTTGTATCTCAGGTGCTTCAAAATTCACTATTCTGATCAATAAAGTTTTTGTTTGTTTGTTTTGGGAGAACATGCACACACTTCCTAGTCTTACTTAAGAATTCCTAAGTTGCAGAAAAGAAAAGGAACTGAAGAAAAAGTAATCTAGAGAAGGAGGGATATAAAGAAGCAGGAGTATTGTGAAAGAGGCAACAGAAGACTCAGGTGAGGCTAGGGAAGCTGCCAGCGAAATCCATAGGTCCAAATTACACCCGTAAGCGCTGACCAGAACTAACACAAGTAGCACAAGATAGTCCATGAGAGATTTGGATGCTGAGGTGGCACAGCTGGGGTCCAAATGCTGGCTGAGTTGGGTGATCTTAGTTGTTTGCTCTCTGGACCCCTGTTTACTTGATTAAATGGATATAAAAATAGCATGTATGAGGTTGAGTTAAGAAAATTGAATGTGACCTTGCAAGCAAAGTGCTTAGATCCTGGTTGTGATTAATTGCTAACTAATGTTAACTTTGAAAAGGATAGCCATATCCTAGGACTTTCTTTTGTAGCCTTCACAGCAGAACTCCCCCCAAATATGCAAACAAATTGTGATCTTTGGCCACAGCTTTGGGAAAGAACCCTGAAGAATGGTAAAGAATCAGATAAAACCAATCTAATGAGCTAATGGGACCACATATCAGTGGAGCAGCAGTTACAATTTCATTGTATGTACCTGCAGCATGCACTCTGCTGTAGTAGCAATAGAAGGAAGGCAAGTTTCAGAGTCAGTAGAATCAGGTTCTTCTATTAGGTGTGTGATGTTGAACAATTCATCTAATTTTTCCAAGGCTCGTTTTACAATTGGAGTAGCATCCCCCTTGCAAGACTGTTATAGAATAGGCAATAATAACCTGGATAATACTAAGTATACCATAGGTACTCAACAAATGGCAACTCATTATTTTTAAGGGAGGGAGGTAAGCAATTTCATGCAGTCAGAGCAGAACATCAGAAACATTAACGTATAGCATAATCAATTCAACAAACCTTAGAAAGCCTTTGGCATAAAGTAATGTTTTTAATTTACTCAAAGTTTCTTTGTGCCACCTGCATTTTCTTTTTTGTCTTAGAAATTTAAACTTTCACAACTCCAAGAAAGTTGAAATTGAGTTCAAATGAGAGTTTTTAAATTCTACCCCCAACAACCCCTGTGGTCCTCATTATTGAGCCTTTACTTACACATTCTACACTCAGGTCTTACCACAGAACTGACTCAGGCCCCTCAGTGCTCAGAGAATGTTAGAATTCATTATCTTAAAGAACAAAAGCAGGGGGCCAGCTCTGTGGCACAGCAGGTTAAAGCCTCAGCCTGCAGCGCCCACATCCCATATGGGTGGTGGTTCGAGTCTTGGGTGGTCCACTTTCAATGGTCCACTTTTGATCCAGCTCTCTGTTAATGCTCTTTGAAAAGCAGCAGAGGATGGCCCAGTTCCTTGTGCCTCCACACCCATGTAAGAGACCTAGAGGAAGCTCCTGGCTTCTGGCTTCAGATCGACTCAGCTCTGGCCATTGCAGCCATTTTGGGAGTAAACCAGCGGATGGAAGACCTCCCTCTATCTCTGTGTCTCTCTTTGTAACTCTGCCTTTCAAATAAATAAAATAAATCTTTAAAAGAAAAGTAACAATTGAGTTTCAGGGAGGTGAAGGAAGCTGCCTGTAAAGCTGGCCATATATGTTACTAGCATTTATGCCAATACTAAGGTAGGTACTTAACAAACATCAACTTACTGCATTCTGGAACTATTCTTAGAGGCAAATATTATCATTATTTTTTATTTATAGATAAGAATTTATAGATATACCTGCATTATCCAATGAGTAGCCACTAGCCACATGTGACTAGTTATGTATTAATGCAATTTATCTTAATGTAAATGCAGCTCAAAATTCTGTCCCTCTATTACACAGACCAAAATTGAAGTATTAAATAGAACAACTGTATTATTCTGCTCAAATTATAGAATCTAGAACATCATTTTGAAAAATTTTGCTCACATTGCCCTAAGAGTTTAAGTATTCATCCAAGTTCTCACAGCTAACGCAAGGTAGAGCCATGATTTAAATCTCAGGACATGGTTTCTCAACTTGGCCTCTTACCACAGCCAAAACCAAGATGTCCTCACTTCTACACCAAGGTTCTTTCCACTGTCCACAATTTCTTCTCAAATATGTATATATACCTATATTATATATACATATACATATATATATTTATATACCCCCATACACATATATATAACTCCCTTTGTGAATTATTCATGAAACAACAATTTTCCAAACTGTGCATTCATGTATTACTTCATGATTTTAACAATACACATAAAGATTATACCACCACTCACTTAATTTTACAGATTTACTCATTTAAATTTAAATTTTTATTTAAAATTTTATAGTACGGTAATGACTATCATCTCTATTACTTACCTTATAAAAATTTTATGAAAATAAATACAATGAAAGCAAAATATTTTATAACGCTGTAACCAGAAACTAAGAGATTTTCATTATTATCCAGGTATATTGGTGCGTTCTATGGGGGCTAAATATAGACTAATGTCAAACAGATACATTTACTTGTCCCATATCCAATCATTGAAAAAGAATTGAATGCATCTCTCAATGAGATATGGTGGCATTCATTACTATTTTTGTAGAACCATTTGAAATTTCTCTGTTGTCACCAAAGTTTTGGGAACAGTAAAATGATCAGCAAGACCAGAACCGCAGGAAGCCTTGGGAAGTATAGCTAAATAACTTTGGTGGGTCTCAATGTGGAGAGTTTTGATGCTAGATTAATATACACAGAGAAATCAAATCAGTCTAAAGCAGTAGCTTCAACTTTTGCGGAGAAAGGTCAGAGTGGGAGATGATAGTTTTATTTTTTTATTTAATTTATCTGAAAGGTAGAGTGACAGAGAAATAAGTAAATCTCTCTCTCTCTCTCTCTCTCTCTCTCTGTCTCTCTCAGAGATCTTCCATCCAATGATTCATTCCCTGAATAACCAGGGCTGGGCAAGGATGAAGCCAGGAACCTAAAACTGTATCTGGTTCTCTCACGTGGTGGCAGGAGCCCAAGCCATTGAGCTATCTTCCTCTGCCTTCCTAGGCCCATCAGTAGGGAGCTGGATCAGAAGTGGAGCATCAGCGCTTTGGGAGGGGATGCTGGCATTGCAGATGGGAGCTTAAATACTGGTCCATGATGATGACCTATTTTCATACCCTCAGGGAAATGAAGAGCAATGGTGAAGTGGATATCATTCTAGAACCAGTATATTCTAGAATTTATTAACTTTGAGTTGAAATCTAGTCTTTCTGGTAATATTCCAATATCCCTTCACTATCCAAATCTCCATAACTTGGCCTAACAAAGTCCAGGCTTCTAAAGAATCTCATTTTCTGAATATTTTTTTAAAGTTCTTCAGAGGTCTTGTGTGTCACCCTCTGCCCTACTAAACCCAAGTCTGGATCCTTGGCTCAAGGCTAGTTGTAGGAACAAAACACAGCTACTGCTGATTGCAGGCTGGATGTGTGGAAATCCAATGGCATAGCCTTTGCATTTTCATGACTGGTGCCTTACACATGGGCATACAGTGACTCAAATTAGCATAACTCTTTTAAGTCAGGGGACACAAAAGTAAGTAGGTATACACACACACACACACACAGGTGCCTCATATCCCAGCAGGGTGACTGGTTTGTCATGTTTCCCAGTATGTGTCATCATTCTCATCTGATTCACGAGCCGTGGTGCCAGCTTTGGCTTTCTGTAGCAGACTCCTTTGCCTAAATGCCTCCCCTTTCCTAGACATACTGTCTACAGAAGCAATTCTTTGCCTCCAGTGTTGTAGCACTGCTCTTTCCTACCTCAGGATCTTTGCACCTGTTAAACCTTCTTCCATCAGCAGTACGCTTCCGACTCTGCCTTGCTAAACTTTAATCTTCAGATCATTGAGAAGCCTTCCCTAAACTCTGATCTAAATAAGACTAGCTAGCTAGCTATTTATCTGTCATACAACTACCTATCTGTCTTCTCTGTGAAGTCCAGATTAAGAAATTCCAGAGCTACAGACAAAGTTTTGTCCTGGAACACATCCAAGCCAACATGTTCACCAGTGACTAAAGAGATAATGGTGGTGTACAGTCACTTTACTATTAGTTATTTTGCTCTTTTTATCCTTTATAAAATATTGCTTATTGATTGATTTGGAAGGCAAAAGATAGAGCTGGAGACAGACAGATAAGAGAGACCAAGAGACATCTCTCATCTGCCAGTCCACTCCCCAAATACCTTCAATAGCCAGAGTTCCACCAGGCCAAAGCCAGGAAGTGGGAACTCAGTCTAGGTATTCCACTTGGGTGGCAGGGATCCAAGAATTTGAGCTATATCAAACTTCCTCCCAGGGTGCACATCAGCATGAAGATAGAGTCAGGAACCAGAGCTGATAATTGAACCCAGACATTCCGGTATGGGATTTAGGTGTCTTAGCCAGCATATTATCCATTAGGCCAAATGCCAGTTCCATAAACAAATACGCTTATCTTGTACTATTACAACAAGAAAATAGAATGTGTTGTATCCACATGACAGAATACATAGGCAACTCTTAGATGCATCTTGAAATCCTAGAATTATATACTAGAACTCAAACCATGGACTCCAATATGACATTCAGGCATCTCAAACATTGACTTAACTGCTGTGCCAAATGCTCATCCTTGTTTCTCCTTGTTTGTTCTCTTGTGCTTACTTTGCTTGTGTTTAATTTTGCAATGCTTTATGAGTACTGTTGATCTCATAATGTCCAGTAAATGTACCAACAGAGAGAATGATGAAAACTAGTCAGTGATACAAGACAGTGACAGAAACAAAGCAAAACTTAACATTTTTTATGAGTCCTAACATTTTTTCTATCTATACGTTCATCATTTGTATGGAATTAAATTGGCCTTTATAACAAAAAGACCTTTGAATAGTCTGTAAAATTAACTCATTTGCACTCAGGAGAGTTTCTGTGTGATATTTGTAGTTATTTTTCAATTCCTCCTCCCCTCCTTCCGCAATAAGCTCCTTGAGTTTAAGAATGAATTCTGTTGTAACCAACCCTTAGGTATCACAAAACTCCTCCAAGTGACTGTAATGACATCTAATACCATCTGGAGTTAAGCCAAACTTCACAAATTAGGGACATAGTTCTGCCTTTCCTTCAGATTCCCAGACCTCCTTCACTTCTGACTATCTGGATACAAATATCAAAATTCCTAATACTGCCTCAGATTAATAACTCTCCAGAACAGCTATCAAAACTCATGAATTCACTGTTTTTAACTATTACAGCTTCACTGTAGTCAGAAGCAGCCAAAGGGAGAGGCACCCAAGAATGAAACTTTTTTGCCCTTAGAATGAATGTTATCCACTCCGCACTTCAGTGTGGAACAATGCACAGAATAAACCAACCAGGAAAGCTCATCTGAGCTTCAGTGTCCAGAGTTTATATTGGGGTTTCATTGTAGAGCAATGATTGGTGAATTGCTGCCCATGTGACTCAACCTCTAGCCCTCCACCCCTCCCCAGAGGTCAGACTAATATCCAGTGACTCAAAGCCCCAAAGTCCAAATGCATGGTTACTTTTCTGGCATGGCTACTTCTCTATCTTTCTTATTTCTTAGCTGAAACTATACATAATCCCACTTTGACTCCCCTTGTTAGTAGAACTTAGTGTGATCTGAAGGGTCCACCATGAGTAACAAAGATACTCCTGTCACCACAAGACTCCAAAAGTTTAAAGGTTAGCTTCCAGGAACAAGAGACAACAGCCACATTCTTTATTATACAATGACAATTGACAGGTACAATAAATACTTGTGGAATAAGTGATCCACTGGGTAACTAGATTGAGTTAAATAAAATGGGACCCAACAGGGCAGTCCATCCCAAATTGCATTGGTTTTCAATGTGGAAAGTCAAGGCTTTGGATGGACACAGAAATCAGTTTCTCAAGAGCCCTGGTAGCTCTGCCAGCCAAGAGCTGGGTCACTGGAGACCGAACTGCCCTGCAGTCAAAGAACTGCCAAGTCAGAGCTGCAGACCCTGTTGGCTGTAAGCTGAAAAAGGCCTTCACTTGGCCCAGCTTCCAAAGCAAACACTGCTGTTGAGGGGACAGCCAAGTTGGGTCAGTAACATCGCAGGCAGAACCATAAATTTCCTTTTAGAGATGCCACCTACCTTCTATTCAGGCCAGCTCTCCTCCAGGTCAGCTAGGTAATGGAAATCAACAGAGTACGTTCCCTGAAGAGGTTCACACTTCCCTTATGATGTCTCTTCTGGTACCCCATGTGAAGAGCTAGATAGGTCTGGGCCTCATACCTGGCCAGGTCTTAACAGCCACCTGATTATTACCAAGCCCCCTTCTGTCAATTTCTATATGCCTCTCAATAAGAAAACTTTCTTGTGGTTTGGATAGCACCTTTCTTAGGTTCTCTAATAATGACTCTGTCCTTTGTTCAAACCCTGTGAATTTAATCTGTTTGTAAGATTCATTTTCTCCAGACTTGAAACAGTGAAAAATTCTAGATGGCCATGCACATGAAACTGTTATGAGTTTACTGAAGCCAAAATTTAGAATTTAGAGTCCTTGCCATTTGCTTAGGTAAGAATTCTAAGCACCAGCTCAAACGAGACATGAACATGGTAATGTTTACGACTTATTTAAAGAGTGAGAGAAATAGGCCAGGATAAGCACCTGGCTCCTGCCTTTGGATCAGCACGGTGCGCCGGTCACAGCGCGCTGGCCACGGCGGCCATTGGAGGGTGAACCAACGGCAAAGGAAGACCTTTCTCTCTGTCTCTCTCTCTCACTGTCCACTCTGCCTGTCAAAAAATAAAAATAAATAAATAAAAAATAAAGAGTGAGAGAAATACACAGGAACATGAGAGCTTTATTAAGGGAGAGTGGATCAGAAAGTACTGGGGGCTGGTGCTGTGGCACAGCAGGCCATAGCCCTGGCCTGCAGAGCTGGCATTCCATATGGGCACTGGTTTGAGTCCCTGCTTCTCCACTTCCGATCCAGCCTTCTGCTGTGGCCTGGGAAAGCAGTAGAGGATGGCCCAAGTCCTTGGAACCCTGTACCCAAGTGGGAGAACCAGAAGAGGCTCCTGGCTCCTGGCTTCGGCTCAGCTCAGCTCCGGCCATTGTGGTCATTTGGGAAGTGAATCAGCAGATGGAAGACTCTCCTGCTGGCTCTACCTCTCTCTGTAACTCTTTCAAATAAATAAAATAATAAATCATAAAAAAAAGAAAGGAAGAGTAAATGGAGAGTTCCATACCAGCCTTTTCCAAGGAGCAGGCCAGAGACTGCAAGTGAGAGAGGGCACATGAGCAAAAGGGGAGTCTGATTGACAGGTGGGTAGAAACAAGTGCGCAAGGGGGTATGGCCTCTAGCCTAATCCTATCTCCCTGATTAGTTCCATATCTGCAAACTGGTCCCCTGGAGAGACTACCTCTTGCTGGAACCATGACTTGACTGCTGTTCTCTAGTCTGCTCTTACTCAGCTTGAAGAAGCCAGAGTGGTTGATGAAGTAGGCAGGCATACAGGTTAAAGTTGTTAGATTTGTGAACCGAAAGACCACGCCTTTGCCACGCCCCTGTGTGACCTCATGCCCCTACCTGATGCCTTTGCCATGCCCCAGTGTGGCCTCATTCCCCTACCTGGCCACACCTGGGTACCCACCTGCCAATCAGGTTAATTAACCACTCCCCTTTGGAAGTCAGTTAAAAGCCGGACACGGTGTGGCCCGGGCAGCTCTTCTTTTTTTTTTTATTTTTTTTATTTTTTGACAGGTAGAGTGGACAGTGAGAGAGAGAGAGACAGAGAGAAAGGTCTTCCTTTGCCGTTGGTTCACCCCCCAATGGCCGCCACGGCCGGCTCACCACGCTGATCTGGAGGCAGGAGCCAGGTGCTTCTCCTGTTCTCCCATGGGGTGCAGGGCCCAAGCACTTGGGCCATTCTCCACTGCCTTCCCGGGCCACAGCAGAGAGCTGGACTAGAAGAGGGGCAACTGGGACAGAATCTGGCGCCCCGACCGGGACTAGAACCCAGGGTGCCAATGCCGCAGGCAGAGGATTAGCCTATTGAGCCGCGGCGCCAGCCCCCGGGCAGCTCTTCTTCCCTGGCCTCTTGTCAGGAGGGGGCTTGCTGTAGCCCTGTGCCTCCAGGGTGCATGGCCTTCGGGCCATGTGCTCTAGGCTTCCTGGCCCAGATACAGACCTAGATGCTCATCCACGTGGCTGGTTCCTGGTGCTTGGTATGAACCCCTATTCACCTCTCTCTCTTAAATAAAGCTGTCACTCTCCTATGCATCTTTCTCACTAAATAAAAGCTTAAAACGTACCATGCTGCCTTGCTTATCTGTGCCGGTATTTAGAATTCTTCTCTAAATATTAGGCAAGAACCTTCTTGGGCTTATTAATGTTGGGGATTTAGTAATAAGCCCGTGGTGAAATCGTATGGCACCCCAAATTCCAGTAGCACATGTGGCACCCCAGATAGCATTTTTGGGGAACTTTAAGGAGCCACATTTCAGTGTAAATTTTAGGGGGTCTTGTCCAATTTCAGTTGTTGTCCTGTACCCCCTAACAGAAGTTAGAGTCCATTCTCCTGCTGGAGGGAATGTGAGGAGTCAGACAGGTTAATAGGCAATTAGGTTGGTCTCATTGGAAATTGAGGGGGCAAAGTGCTTGCCTCCCCCAAAGCTATCTTTAGCAAGGTCAAACATGCCTGTCCCACTCCTTAGGAATTTCCAATTTTACTATGAGAATAGCACGAGAGTGTGATTCCCTCCTTCCAAGTTCCCAGTTCACTGTAAAGCAAATTAGGTATGCCACCCTTCTGATGGCCTTTTTGTTTTATCTGGAGCAAGCCAGACATGGTAAAAAGATTATAAATCAGGTCTTTTGATGGGTTTGTCCCTTCCTTGCACTGTTTGACAGTCCCCAAGATTGCGCTTAAAAACCCCACTACCACCAGTCCTTCAGGTTTTGCCTTTCTTAGAACCCCCTTCCTGGCCATTCCGCCAGGAAGACTCTGACTTAAATAAATCGGGCTTTAACATATATCTTGCTTTTCTCTCTGTCTTGTCTGCTTGGAAATTCTTCTTCCATGTAAGACAAAGAACCAAGGCAATCTTTTCTCTGCCACCATTTCACCTGTAACAATAAGATTTAGCAATTCTACCTTTAGGCGTATAACCCAAATGAACTGAAGACAGGAACTCTCTCTCTTTCTATATATTATATAAAAAGAGGTCTATTTTGAAAGATATTTACTTAATTTTTTTTAAGATTTTATTTATTTCTTTGAGAGGTAGAGTTGCAGACAGAGAGAAAGATCTTCCATCAACTGGTTCACTTCTCAAATGGCCTCAACAACTGGAGCTGGGCAGATCCAAAGCCAAGAGCCAGGAGGTTTCCCCCATGGATACAGGGGCTCAAACACTTGGGGCCACCTTTCCCAGGCCATAGCAGAGAGGTGGATTGGAATAGGAACAGCCAGGACACAAACTGGTGCCCATATGGGATGCCGGCAGGGGCTTACCCTACTGTGCCCCAGTGCTGGCCTCTGTTTTATTTATTTTGAAAGGCAGAGAGACAAAGGGATCTCCCATCTGCTGTTTCAGTCCCCCAGTGCCAACAAGCCCAACTTAATCTAGGTTTCCCATGTGAGTGGCAGATATACAACCATTTAGCCATCACCTGTTGCCTCACAGTGTACACATTTGCAGAAAGCTAGAATCTGGAACAGAACCAAGACTCAAACACAGGGACTCAAGGCCAAGCACTCCAACATGGGATGTGGGCATCCCAGTGTCACAACCACTGTACTGAATGCCCACCCCTCAAGCAGATATTTATACAGCCATGTTCACAGCAACATTATTCACAATAGCCAAATGGTGGAAGAAACCCAAATGACCCAGATTAGATGAATGGATAAACAAAATGGAATACATAAATGATAGAGTATTATTCATCCATAAAAAAGGAAGGGAAATGGCACATACTACAACATGGATGAAATTTGAAATCCTTATGGAATGAAAAGATAAATATTGTGGGATCCCGTTTACACAAACATGAGATCCTTAAATCATTCAAAGTCATTAAGATACAAAGTAGATGGGTGTATACCAGCATATGGGAGCAGGGGAGGGAAGAAGTTATTGTTTGGGGCTGGTGCTGTGGCACAATGGGTTAACGTCCTGACCTGGAGTGCTGGCATCCCATATGGGCACCAGTTTGAGATCCGGCTGCTCCACTTCTGATCCAGCTCTCTGCTATGGCCTGGGAAAGCAGTAGAAGATGGCCCAAGTGCTTGGGCCCCTGCACCCACGTGGGAGACCCAGAAGAAGCTCCTGGCTCCTGCCTTTGGATTGGCGCAGCTCCAGCTGTTGCAGCAAATTGGGGAGTGAAGCATCAGATGGAAGACCTTTCTCTCTCTCTCTCTCTCTCTCTCTCCCTCTCTGCTTCTCCTCTCTCTGTGTAACTCTGACTTACAAATAAATAAATAAATCATTGAAAAAAAGAAGTTATTGTTTAATGGACTTGGCATTACAGTTTGGGAAGATGAAAGTGTTCAAGATCGACAATGGTAATGGTTGCCCAATAATGTAAAAGCATTTGATGCTACTTAAATTTAATGGAATTTATTAAAATGATAAATTTTATGTTAATAAAGAGGCTGAGGGTGCTACTAGCATGTAGGGCATAAAGGTCAGGGTGTTACTAACCATCCTACAGTGCACAGGCCAGTTCTTACAACAAAGAATCTTCAGGGGGCCAGCATTGTGTCCTAAGAGGTTAAATCATTACCTGCAATGCCAGCATCCCATATGGATGCCAGTTTGTGTCCCCACTGTTCCACCTCCAATCCAGCTAATTGCTAATGGACTTGGAAAACAGTGGAAGATGGCCCAAGTGCTTGGGCCCCTGAACCCACATGGGAGATCCTGAAGAAGCTCCTAACTCCTGGCTTCTGCCTGGCCCAGTCCTAGCTTTTGTAGCCATTTGGAGAGTAAATCAGCTGATGGAAGATCTCTCTCTCTTTCTTTTTCTCTCTCTCTTTTTGTCCCTCTCCTTTAAAAAAAAAAAAAAAAGGATTTTCAGTAGTGCTGAGATTAGGAAATCTTGCTTTCACAAAAATATCGTTAAGAACAACTGTAAGAAACTATGCAATGACATTGGTCTTTTCACTTTTATACTGCTTTTCTATATTCAAGCTACTTTCCTGATTTTATGCTATTTCACTTTCCAAATTAAGATGAAAAGAACAAGTGGCAGAAAAGAAAAGGAGAAAAACTCACTTAAACCTCAAAATATGAGGACACATCAAAAAGTTCATGGAAAATAGAATTAAAAGCCAAGCTTACTTCGGAGTAAAATTGTTTGAATCCATATATATTTTTGTACACATTTTCCATTTATTTTTTGAGCCCTCACAGAAGTTTGGAATCCCCAATTTCTGATAAATACACAAATTTTACCAACAAAGTTTGAACCTATAAGACTCCCAGGCTTGGCATGAATTATTCATATTTTGTTGTATTCCCAAGTTTTTATATGCATGTTTAAGGAAATGATAGTAAACGTACTTAGTAAGCATGTATCATTCCAGTGCATAGTATGCATAAACATATGTAATTTGATTGAAATCCCTGAGAAAATTATGTCTTCTACTTATGTTTTTATTCAGAAAAGGAGGCATCCTGGTTTTTAAAAAAATATTTTTATCTCTTCTGTTTAATATTACAGAGAAATCTCAGTGACCAAGTATTATTTTCCACCATCATTTTAAAAGGACTGATACTGCCTGCTAAATACCTATAGCAAATTAAAACTCGAATGAGCAATGACAGGAAAAATTATCCTTTACATTTTCTATCCATGAGGTCACTGAATCAATGGCAATTCATTTCAGCCAAATAAACTCCTGATCCAGTTCAACGAGTGAGTCTAACTCTTTTCAAGAAAGTGAGCAGCTTATTTGATTGAAAATGATTGAGGCAATTGTACATGTGTGTATTAGGCCACGGTGTTTGATACAGGTTAAATGCACATGAAAGAGAATAAAGTTTGAGAAGAAATGGCATTGGGAAACTTTCAGGTATTTTATTAATTTGTTATTTATTATTCCCCTACCTTGCTTCCAAAGAGGTTTACATTAGTTTGAATATTGTTTGTCCGAGCCAGAATTCACTAATTCGGTAGTAGTGTTGAACAGTTATGGTACCTTTAAAAGGTAATTAGGTCATAGGAACTTCCTTCTCATAAAAGGATTAATGTAGTTTCCACAAGAGTGAGTTATCATGAGAGTGAGTTGTTATAAAGGGAGCTTGGTACCTCTCCTTGACCCCCTCTTGTACACAACCTCCTCCCCCAGGCACCTGCTTCCCCTTTCTGCTTCACGGCCATGATACGATGCAGCCTGTGGTTCTTCCAAGAAGCTGAGCAGACACTGGTACCACACTCTTGAACTTTTGGAATGAGCTAAAAGAAACCTTTTTCTTTATAAATTATCCAGCCTCAGGTATTTTGTTCTAGCATAGAAAGCAGACATATACAAGCTTTAAGGTGGTTCTGAATGTCTTTAAAATCTGCAGACTCCTCTCTTATGTTTGTGAGTATTTCACAGATTGTATACTAAATACTATTAAAGATTATCAAAGAGCATTTTTAAAAAGAATTAAAGATATAAAGACTAATATCTAATTAAAGATATAAAGTCTAATATCTTCCGATGCCTAGTGAATTACTTTATCTTGAAGACTATTTCAATAACTTACCAACACTATTAGCAGACAAGGCACATAGTCTACTTAAAATTTATTTGTATTCAAGGACAGTATAACTACAGAAAAGTGTTTAAGTAAAAAACAGAATGTGGTCTCAGTACACCTTTGCTGGCTTTGGACTTTCTGACATCCACTTGCCCTTCCGAAAAACACTCCCATTTCTTTTCAGAGAATTTTTCCTCCCATGCTCTAGTTTGGGTGTTGCTGGGAAGCCGAGTCATGACAGACCTTTCTACCTAATCTTTCCTGTGTGACTCATGTCCAGGCAGGAGGTAGACCTACAGTCTCAGCTTGATGTGTGGATGTGCTCACTAGGACTTTGAATTTTAAGCAAATGATTCAAGAATTGAGGCCTTTGGAGTTGAGAAATCCTGGTGGCAGCATCATCACCACACCAGTAGTGACATGTGTTATTTTTCTAGTTCTTAGTTCCCATTTCTCTTGGTCTCTCTTCTTTTGTCTCTATATCCTGCCCCCTACTCTGTCAGGTGTTCCAGTTACCAGGGTTGTATAATAATAATAATAATAATAATAATAATAATAATAATAAACCTGACTTAATGGCTTAAAATGGCAATAAAAACATGTACTTTGTTTAAGACTGTAGGATGGGAAAAGGATCAGCAGAGACAGCTCAGCAGGGTTAGCTTGATTTGCCTTATGGCAAGGGTCAACGGAGAAGCTTCAACCTGCTCACATGTCTGGTGCCTGGTCAGGCAAGACTTGATCAGCTGGGGACCAGGTCAGGTGGGTGCCTTGAAAACTTCTCATAATCTTTATGTGGTTTCCCCAGCTTGTTCGTCAGAGGGATTTCTTGCGTGGTAGCCAAGGTTCCAGAGATATATGCCCCAAGAGACAGCACACTGAAACCCTATCTCCTTTTGTGACCTCGCCTCTGGAGTCATAGGCTGTCAATGCTGCTGCCCTTTTCATTGAAGCACTAAAGAAGTCCACCTAGGATGCAGAAGAAGGAATACAGATCCGCTCACCTCTGAAATTACAACAGTAGCCATCACACCGCAAGAGAAGCAGGTGTGATAGAATATCTACTGTTATGATCATTTTTGGAAAATTTAACCCAGCACTCACAGACTCCTGACTGATGTAATCCTGTTACTTTTCAATAAACTCCCTGTGTTGACCTTGGTGAGGGTCAGATTCTCTTACTTAAAATTAAAGAATCCCTATCTAATAGAGTAAGGATCTGTTTTATTAATCCCTTGGCAATTAAATGTCACTTTAATGCTGGATATTTAATTAATATCACCATCAAGAGGTCTGTGCTTATTCATTAATTAATTACTAGACACACCTGCATAACTAAAAAATCTGTACTTCCCTGGTGAGCGAATCCAACTATTTTGTCAAGCTTCACTCCTTTGCTGTAAAATCAACAGTTATAAGAAAACAGCTGAGGCAGAGAAAGGTTATTTGTTTATCACAGATAGCAATGGGGAGTGTGATGCTTCTAGAAATAGGTCCAGAAGTTTTCATTCCCTGGGTCAGGCTGGAACTATTAAATCACATAGAAATACCAGAAAAAGATAAGCTACATGAACCAGTGATTGCTAAACTAAACACTCTAGTGAGTTCAAAGAGCCCTTAGGGCCTGCTGTTTATTTGGAAAACCAGGAAAAAAAAAGTGGTGAGAGCATGGCAGAATAGAAGCCTAGCTACATATTAGCTTATGATTTTATCTTAACCAGGCTTGCTTGAAGAATTTACATATTAGAGGTACACGAGTTCAGGTATACATATGTGCCTATGTGTGTGCTTAGGTTCTTTTAATCTCCTTTTTTTCAAATACTTAATGGCATGCAGGTACACATTTTAAATGAAAATGTATGTTCTAGAGCAGGAGTTTAACCTAGTAGTTAAGATGCCTGGGTTGCACATGGAAGCACCTGGATTGATTCCTGGCTCTGAGTCCCGAATACAACTTCCCACCAATGCAGACCCTGGGAGGTACCAGGTGATGGAGTTGAGTTCCTTCCACCCACATGGAAAACCTGGATTGTGCACCTGACTCCCAGCTCCAACCCAGTACCAGTCCCAGCCACTGCGAGTATTTGAGAAGTGAGCCAGTAGATAGAGTGTCTGTTTGTCTACCAGTCTCCATCTCTGTGTCCCTTGGTCTCAGTCTCTCTGCCTGTTAAAACATACACAGAAAAGATCAAACTTTAAAAAAATAATATTCCCGGTCGGGGCACCGATCCTGTCCCAGTTGCCCCTCTTCCAGGCCAGCTCTCTGCTGTGGCCAGGGAGTGCAGTGGAGGATAGCCCAAGTGTTTGGGCTCTGCACCCCATGGGAGACCAGGAGAAGCACCTGGCTCCTGCCATCGGAACAGCGCGGTGCGGCGGCCGCAGCGCGCTACCGCGGCGGCCATTGGAGGGTGAACCAACGGCAAAAGGAAGACCTTTCTCTCTGTCTCTCTCTCTCACTGTCCACTCTGCCTGTCAAAAAAAAAAAAAAAATTCCAATAAATATGTCATCAAAGTAACAGTTTCAAAAGAAAGTAATTTTGACATAAATGCACATGAATATAAATAATGCATATTATAAAAATAGCAAATGAGATAGTTAATATGTAGAATATTATGTTGCTTTACTAACACAAAAATAGATAATGGATTAGAAGATTGTCTTTCGGCTGGCACCGTGGCTCAACAGGCTAATCCTCCGCCTTGCGGCGCCGGCACACCGGGTTCTAGTCCCGGTCGGGGCACCGATCCTGTCCCGGTTGCCCCTCTTCCAGGCCAGCTCTCTGCTGTGGCCAGGGAGTGCAGTGGAGGATGGCCCAAGTGTTTGGGCTCTGCACCCCATGGGAGACCAGGATAAGCACCTGGCTCCTGCCATCGGAACAGTGCGCTGCGCCGGCCGCAGCGCGCTACCGCGGCGGCCATTGGAGGGTGAACCAACGGCAAAAAGGAAGACCTTTCTCTCTGTCTCTCTCTCTCACTGTCCACTCTGCCTGTCAAAAAAAAAAAAAAAATTCCAATAAATATGTCATCAAAGTAACAGTTTCAAAAGAAAGTAATTTTGACATAAATGCACATGAATATAAATAATGCATATTATAAAAATAGCAAATGAGATAGTTAATATGTAGAATATTATGTTGCTTTACTAACACAAAAATAGATAATGGATTAGAAGATTGTCTTTCGGCTGGCACCGTGGCTCAACAGGCTAATCCTCCGCCTTGCGGCGCCGGCACACCGGGTTCTAGTCCCGGTCGGGGCACCGATCCTGTCCCGGTTGCCCCTCTTCCAGGCCAGCTCTCTGCTGTGGCCAGGGAGTGCAGTGGAGGATGGCCCAAGTGTTTGGGCTCTGCACCCCATGGGAGACCAGGATAAGCACCTGGCTCCTGCCATCGGAACAGTGCGCTGCGCCGGCCGCAGCGCGCTACCGCGGCGGCCATTGGAGGGTGAACCAACGGCAAAAAGGAAGACCTTTCTCTCTGTCTCTCTCTCACTGTCCACTCTGCCTGTCAAAAAAAATAAAAATAAAAATAAAAAATAAAAAAATATAAAAAAAAGAAAAAAAAAAGAAGATTGTCTTTCTAGGAATTTTCCATTCCTCCTTTTGGAACTGTACCAATATCCCCTAAGATGTCAGAAAGTTTTAGTAAAACTTTTAAAAATGCAATTGTGTGATTGACCACTGATACTTCTAAACTGTTTTTAAGCAAACTCTTAGTGATAAAAGAGAGAGAGAGAGAGAGAGAAATATATGCCTGTGATTTTATCCATTGATGTTTTCACAGTTGAATTTTTACCACCCAGTGTTCACATACTTCATCTACTTTCTGTCTTTCTTTCTCTAACTCCATTTCCACCTTTTTTCCTCTTTGGTTATGTTCCAGAGGCCACCCTTTGCAGTGACAGACATTTCCATGGGCTGTTCTTTGTGACCACCGGCTGTGTTGTGAGAGCTGTTTTGGTCTTGCTTTTCTTCTTGCCTGTCAAAGGCCATGGAGTGTTGAGGCCTGAAAACACAGCCTGAACCAGCATGGGCCCCAGAGACTCTCAACAGCATCTCAGTAAAACTTGCAATGAGCTTTGTTTTATACACAGTATTTCAGTTGTGGGTGTTACTTTTCCTCTGAACAAAATATTATTAGACAGCATTTTGCATACAAAAGTCTGTCCAAACATAAATGGTACAAAGCATTATATCTCATACCCTGGTTTTTATTATCCATTGTGAACAAACCCACTACTAAAATCCACGAAAAATCATACATGTTCTTTTCAGAATCCAATGTCCTAAAAGCTCTGATTTGGAAACCCTTTATGGCCTACGCATGTTAAGCCATCTGACAGACAATTCTGTGTCTAGAAACACTTGCAGGAACTATTTTTCCAAAGAAATGAAAAGTAATAGCTCCAAAATTAACCCATAAAAAGATATTTCAGTAATGTCCCTTATTACTTCACTTACTATTCTTTGTATGTGTCTCATTTATTAACAACTTGTTGCTGGATTCTGGTGTATTAATTCTCTGCTGCAGAAAAGTTTCAGAAAAACGGCTATGCTATACTATGATATTACTTTGAAAATGTGACACTTTCGCCTCTGTGTGAGTGCAGCGCTTCAGACCTAAACAACACACACAACCGTCTATCAGCTGCATTCCCTTTGCATTAGGTGTAACACTGGCACAAAAATCAGCCCCAGCTCCAATTTTTCCAGCTGTCCCTGTCGCCTTGTGATCTTCTGGTACACATTTTCTGGCCTGTTTGAAAAGGCAGTCATCTACCCCCCTCTTTGATTGTGTTTAGGCATTTTGCCAGCCTGAGACATGGATTAATATGAACAGAATCACAGACTTCTCTGAACATAAGTCATTGGTGTGTGTTTAGTAGAATATCCCGAGCAAGAAAAAGGCGGCCCGTCGGTGCCTTTGTGTAGGGTCTGGGTAGGTTTTGATTTCACTCGGAGTCAAGAACAAAGCGACCTCTGACTTTTCCTCCAACTCAGCCCGTATGGAATGACTTTTAATGACTTCACAAACTGCTGGCCCTCAGATGACTGCGGCATTTTTTACTTCTTAAGTTTTCTCCTTCTATGACGTTTTATGATTATACCTTATGGTGCAGTTCTATTTTTGCTCTTCACGTTTTTCTGAGTGCTTAGGGTCTAGAGGGAAAATTTTTAATCATTTGGACACCATCAAATGTGCTTCGCAGTCAGGGGATAATGTGGAGGGAAGCTGTGAGTACTGTGCCAACACCAAACATGGCATTCCCTGTTGAACGAGCCAATTCCATCCCCTGAGTCTGAATAATTTAGAGGAGACGTGATGTCATTGTCTACTTAGAGATAAATGGAAAGGAGTCTGGGTGTAGAATTTTGGAGTGGTCTTTGTAATAATAGTAATTAAAAATTTTAGAGCATTACCTCATGTATTTAAACTTTTTGTGCATACCATGTGCTTTCTTCATTTTCAAGCAATATTACTCCTAAAGACCTAGTATTTCTGTTTCATTATTTTTGAAGCATTGTTTGATGACACTGGCTTAACAGTTTCTCACAGTTCAATGCTTCAGTTTTCATCAAATTCTATTTCTAGTTATACTAGACATTTTCATCATCAATTTCCATATGCCTCAAATTGATGATTTGGAGGGAAGCTCTAAGGACCGGTTTGCCAGCAGCAGATTCAGATACCAGATAATAGCTGCTGTAGAACACATTTTCCTCTTACTACAGCCTTTTCTCCAATGAAAACTTTACAACTCACCAGGCCAATGCTTTGACATGTACACACACCATATTTGTTTAACTTGATAAGCGAATGTCTATTATGAAGATTGAAGAGTACTGCAGAGTACTTAACTTTCATGTGCAAATCTTATGAAAAGTTCAACACTGGCCATCTAAGCTTCCATATATTTCATATTTCAGCTGGTGAAAAAAGTAGCAGCCATATCGTTTGACAAAGAACTGCCAAGTTTAAAGAATACTGAAATCCTTCCCTTCTCTGAACAGCTTTCCCATGTTATCTCTGTCACATCTTGAACTTCTTCTTGTCAGATGAATGCTACAGATTCAGGTCCATTGTATACTCTAGATGACTCTGAAGTATGCAAACAAGTTTTATAGCAACAATTGTTGACAAATCTTAAGTATCAGTCACTATTTTCAAGGATCTTTATTTTGCTGATGAATTGAAACAGCATAAATAAGAAAGGATTGCAGCTAGCATAACATTAAATCCTTAATTGGCTTTTTAGAACATTACTCATACCTAAGGGTCGGGGGAGAGAACTAACATAATCAGTGCTAAACTGACAAACTAAATAGGCATCTTTTGGTCTTTCAAACATCCAGTCAATCAATCCTCCAAACATGAATATCAGAAGGACTTTCTTACTATGTTTTAGAACTACTGAATTCTGAAGGCAGCATCTCTTGAAAGTAACCTGTGTAATTGTAATATGGGTGCAATATCCTGAAATCAAAAAGGAATTGTTGGCTATTGTGAACTTAACAACACCCGAAGCACTTCTAGAGTCATAGAAAGACATTTAATAACAGAGAAAGGCATAGACAGGGTTTTATTCAGGTAAAAAAACAGGCTATGTAGGTGATGGGATATGAGGGAGAAAGAAAGAAATTTTTTCTTCTTAACATACTTCCATATTTATTTACATTGACTATGTATGAATTTTGTATTAAAATATTTAAAGGTAGATAATAAAACTGTAATAACTTCTTGTTATGTATCAGGCGTTATTCCAAGCTCTTTAAAAATATATTTCGGGGGGTATGTTTAGTGGTATTGCATCCCATATCAGAGTGCCTTGGATTTAAGTCCCGCCTCCATTTCTGATCCAACCTTCTAGTAGGCAGTGGGTGATGGCTCAAGTACTTGAGTCTGTGCCACCCACGTGGGAGACCAGGATGAAATTTCAGGCTCCTATCTTTGGTCTGGCTTTCTTTCTCCCTTTATTTCTCTCTTTCTGTCATTCTGCCTTTCAAATAAATGAAAATAAAAATTTTTTAAAGTAACTCAGTAATCCTCACATGAACTCTATAAAATGGGTATTTTTATTATCTCTTTTTTATGAAGAAGGAAACCAAGACACAGGGGACTTAAGCAACTTTTCCAAGGTCACACAAGTAGTTATAAGCAGAGGTTGGATTCAAATACTGCTCTGCTGTGTGCATTCTCATTTTTATTCAATTTTTGCAAAGTATATGTCACTGAAAAATTACATAAGAAACTAATAGCAAGGGATATTTGGGAGCACTGGTATTACATCTGGTTTCTAATTTTTTTCTTTTTGCTGTATTTTCTGTATATTGTTTGTATTTTCCAATTTTTCACAAAGCAATCAATAGAGTACTTTTTAAAAGGAAAAAAATTAAGTTTTTTCTGTCCTAAGCATGAAATAGGGATTTTGTTATAGTACTGTGTTTTTTTTTTTTTTTAAAGCTACCATCCAGTAAAACCTCCTTGCATTTTATATATATGGTGAAAGCACATGCCCTAATCTCAAATGTTCTCCTGTGTGCAGGTTTTACTTTGTTTATAGATGATCATTCTAAGGATTCACAAGAAAAGAAGAAACTATGGAATTTTCAGGATGTAGAAAAGCCAAGAAAGGAGTAGAGTTTTTGTAATTCTATTAGTCCTAAAATATCTGTTATATTTGCTTTGCATCTTTTCAGGGCAGTCTGGGTTGCTAAACATGACCATAGTGACTTCGTTTACATCAATAAGGAAGCAAACAACTGGAACATCATCCATACAGTGGATGCTTCAAGGCTGATAGAAAACACACGGAACAATTCCAGTACCGAGAAAATGGTCGTACTTGCAGTTAATGTCTATGTGTTTCCTCAAAAGTACATGTGATTCTTTAAATATCTCAATAATAATAAAACTTGTTGGGAATTCCTTAGAACATTGTGTTGAATGTCAAGTATAAGGGAATAGGGACAGTCATGGAACTGAGGTAGCTCCTAAACACTTCAAAGGAAAGCAGAAATCATTTACCTCCTGCATCCCATATGTGGGACAAAAATAGGTGTGGGATATGGAATGGATGAAATTTTAGGATCTGAAGAAAGTTAGGTTATTGATATTTCATACCAGTGTTGTGTTTAGTGCTGCAGTTCTTTCTGAAAAGAGATGTATAAAAGATAGAATGGAGATGACAGGGACACAGGACCACTGGCGTGGGAGTGTGAAGAGGAGATGAGGTAAGAAAGTCATTAGGTATATGTGGTTGTCACCCTTTCTGGCTGGGCACTAACAGGGTCTTCAGCCAGCACTTTAAGAATCTGGTAGTCTTTTTTTTTTTTTTTTAATGTAAAATTTATTCAAATCTCAAGTCCGTTCATGTCTGTCCCTGGCTCATCTTCCCCTCCAAAAGTCTCCTGGTAAAAGGCTACCATCACCTCCAACCCAATGACTCTAGTAGCTCCTACTGCCCTCCCTATGTTCACTCTAGATCTCCAAATCCATTCTTTGATTTGGGGAGGAGAGGGACCTTTTCAGAACACTAATCTCAGCATTCCACACTTTCTATTTAAGATCTTTAAATAGCTTCTAATGGCTCTCAGGATAAACTCAAACACCTTGAACAAGCTCTTAGCTGTGACCTTCAAGTATCTTTGGCATGGCCCTTCAGTTCTGGCCTCAATCCACAATTCCAGATAAGTTCCAGACTCTGCTCGCACCAAGTCTTCGTTCTCAGTATCCGATCAAAGTGGCTTTTCTTCTTCTGAAGACATCTTTAAATTCCTTTCCTCCACCCCAGAAGCCTTCACTGAGCCCCAGAGAGGAGGTCTCCTTTTTTCCTGTTTTCTTTGCACCAAATGCCTCTCCTTTTCACAGTTATACTTTGCATTTAGTTGTGTGATGGCTTTAAGTCAGTGTCTCCCCATCCCTATGAGATTATATTCAGCTATACATCGCTTAGCAGTGAGGATGTGTTCTGAGAAATGTGCTGTTGGCACATCAGAGAATGTACTTATACAGACTAAGACAGCCCCAAAGTCACTAGGAGATGTCATCTTATGTGACCACTGTAGTATATGTGGTCTCTCATTGACCAAAATAGTGTCATATATTCATAGTAGGAGGAAGAGCTCCCTACTTTTTACATTATGAGACCATTGGTATGGTTGAATAACTGTGTTTGACACAGAGTGGAGCTTAATAATACTTGTTGGGGTAGGCATTTTGGCACAGCAGTTAAACTACTTGGGACACCTGCATCCCACATCAGAGCATCTGAATTCAAGTCCCCACTCTATTTCCAATTCAGTTTCCTGGTAATGAACACCTTGGCAGGCAGCAGGTGATGGCTCAAGAACTGTGCTTTTACCTTCCCTGTGAAAGATCCAGATTGAGTTCCAGGATCCTGGATTCAGCCTGGTCCAGTCCTGAACCCTGGGATCATTTTGGAGTGAACCAGTGGAGGAAAGGTCTCTTGTCTCTCCACTCTTTCTCCTCCCACCCCAACTTTTCTTTTTTTTTATTAATTAATTAATTAATTAATTTTATTTGAAAGTCAGAGTTACACAGAGAGAGGAGAGGCATGGAGAGAGAGAGAGAGAGAGAGAGGTCTTCCATCCGCTGATTCACTCCCCAATTGGCCACAACGGCCAGAGCTGCACCTATCTGAAGTCAGGAGCCAGGAGCTTCTTCCAGGTCTCCCATGTGGGTGGAAGGGTCCAAGGACTTGGGCTACCTTCCACTGCTTTTCCAGGTCATAGCAGAGAGCTGGATCAGAAGTGGAGCAGCCAGGTCTCAAACTGGTGCCCATATGGGATGCCGGTGCTTCAGGACAGGGGGTTAACCCGCTGTGCCACAGCGCTGGCCCCTGCACTCCCACTTTTCAAATAAATAAATATAGGGTAATCAAATCATGGCATTAATTATAAAGAACAATTTGTATTCTACTGGTCTCTCAAACTCAGTTTTAAACAAATGTATCCATTCATTTATTTATTTTTGCTGAGAAAGAAAATAACATTATAGATTGCACTCTCAAAATATTGACATATCTTTTGCTAGCTTGTCAAATTGAATTATTAAACTTGAAACACTCTCTCCTCTCTATTGCTTTTCTCTACCATAGTTCAAGAGAGATTACTGTGGCATTTATTTCAACAAGAACATCTCTTCCTCCATGACAAGTCTATCCCAGTTACCCTAAATTTTACTTTTCCAAAGTTGGGTCCATGACATAGGGAAAGACTTAGAAAGTGTTAGTTGATAACAAAGATCATATAAGCCTGTTTGGATGGACATTAAAACTAAAAGCACACTAATCTGTTTCATTTCTTATTCAGATTTTTAAAATCAATTACTACATACATAACACTTTGATTCAATGACATAGATTAGATATTGACTAGTAAATACGGTAAGAATCAGTGCAAAATTTTAAGATTTCTATGCCCTCTATGCTTATTAAGTTTCCAGAAGAACTGGTTAAATTTAGCCTTTCTAAGTCAATTGACTATAAAATCTATTTTGTGAAACAAAATTTCTTCTGTTCTAGTATTTCCTGAATCTTTTTTTAGCCATAAACATTTTTATTGGCTAACTAAAAGGAAATTTTAAATACAAAGAAAAAACACCCACGTTATTTATATGTTTGTTCTGAGAACTTCAAAAACGATCTGCCAAAGATCAGATTAGTCACATACGTTTCTTTTGAGAATATATCTTGATATACCATCTTGGCAAATTCTTAGTCACAAATTTTTCTTAGCGTCCATTTTGACATTCTACTGAATTTTAAAAGAAGAATACCCTTAAATGGGCATGGTACATAATGTCAGTTTCTCTATGAGAAAATTAAGTTTTGAAAAGCCTTCTGTATTATTTTATGTTCCTACAGACATTTGCAAACCCATTAAAATGTGCTGTTTTAGAACTCTATGGGAAGTCCTTAGCTCTTCCCCTCCAAGGCTGGCCTCACGACATCACTTCCTTCAGTGCAGCTTTGGCATGGATTTGTCTTCTTCACCCATGTGTTCTCTTCCTTACTTTCTCATTCACTGACCCATAGAGCCCCTTAGCAAATATTTCCAAGTTTCTACTATGTGCATAGCATGGAAAGAAGGAAAACACAACGTAGAGGGCATAATTCTTCCATATGGGCAGGAGTTTATGATGAAAATATTTGAAATAAGTTAAAAAAAAGAAGAAGAAGAAGAACTGTGGAAATTTAAAATAAAAAAATAGTTGATTGACTCAGAGGTTTTTCCAAATGGCATCATAATAATAGTTCTATTAAGAAGTAGACCTAAATGAATGATCTCTGTGAGTGAGATCCCAGTGGAAAGAACGGGGCCATCAAAGAAGGAGGTACCCTTCTCTGAAGGGAGGAGAGAACTTCCACTTTGACTATGACCCTATCGGAATAAGATCAAAGTCAGCGAACTCTAAAGGCTTCCATAGCCCTGGCAACTCATGACTAAAGCCTAGGGAGATTACTGACGCCATGAACAGGAGTGTCAAATTGTTAAATCAGCAACAGGAGTCACTGTGTACTTACACCCCATGTGGGATCTGTCCCTAATGTGTCGTCTAAAGCCAAGTGATGCTATAACTAGTACTGAAACAGTATTTTTATACTTTGCGTTTCTGTGTGGGCACAAACTGATGAGGTCTTTACTAATTATATACTGAAGTGATCTTCTGTATATAAAAAGAATTGGAAATGAAAAAAAAAGAAAAACAACCTGGTGTTAAAATGGAAATGGCATAGAAAATTAATTAATTTGAAAAAAAAATTATGTAGGATCTCTGTCTTTAATGTGCTGTACATTGCTATTTAATGCTATAATTAGTAATCCAATGGTAGTTTTTTCACTTTATGTTGCTATATGGGCAAAATGTTGAAATCTTTACCTAATATATACTAAACTGATCTTCTGTATACAAAGAGAATTGAAAATGAATCTTTACATGAATGGAAGGGGAAAGGGAGCGGGAAAGGGGAGGGTTGCGGGCAGGAGGGAAGTTATGGGAGGGGGGAAGCCATTGTAACCCATAAGCTATACTTTGGAAATTTATATTCATTAAATAAAAGTTTAATAAAAAAAAAAAAGAAGTTGGCCGGCGCCGTGGCTTAACAGGCTAATCCTCTGCCTTGCGGCACCGGCACACCGGGTTCTAGCCCTGGTTGGGGCGCCGGATTCTATCCCGGTTGCCCCTCTTCCAGGCCAGCTCTCTGCTGTGGCCAGGGAGTACAGTGGAGGATGGCCCAAGTGCTTGGGCCCTGCACCCACATGGGAGACCAGGAGAAGCACCTGGCTCCTGGCTTCAGATCAGCGAGATGCGCCGGCCACAGCGGCCATTGGAGGGTGAACCAACGGCAAAAAGTAAGACCTTTCTCTCTGTCTCTCTCTCTCTCACTATCACTCTGCCTGTCAAAAAAAAAAAAAAAAAAAAAGAAGCTATGATTTCTGATAGTGTACATCTTAGCCTTTGCTGGAAAATAATAAAAATATCCGCAACTTTAAAAAGGTAAAATAGCTGTTTATTCCTAGAATTAGATTGGTGTCCATAATTTCAATGAAATTATTGAATGGAATGCAGTAACTTCAATGATTTTTTTTTTGAAGAAGAACCACAAGGATTGAACCAAATTTTAAGCTGTACGCATGTCCTTGAAATATGGGAAAGTCTGTTCTCATATGGCAAATGAAAGCCAACTCCAAATAAAATATCGCGCTTCCAAGGCAAGCATCATTCGCGTTCCAGGCTTCCACAAAGATGTCCCCCACCCCTCTTTCACAGTTTCTTCCACAATGTATTCTGAAAACACATTTTAAAAGGTATTTCAGTGGGCTAGCAGGAAGCATATTTGCCAGCTCCTTTAACAAAATCACTGGAGAAAGGGCCCAGTTTCAATTCCATTAAAGGAAAACAATTGCATCATTTGTTTGAAGCCAATCATGAACTCACGGTTTGATGTTTGTCTTTCTTGTCTTATCCATGATAAACAATAAAAGTATTAAAAATCACTCACCTAAAATTTAAAAAAATAGTTTCAATTAATAGCATTTAAAATTTGATATACTAAGGCAATATTTCGAAGATAATATGAAGGGACAGTTCACAGCCAATCATTAAAAAGTAGGATTTAATGTAGGTAGCTGTGTTTGTGGAGAATACAATTTAACAAAATGCAATATGTTCAAATCCGTATAATGAGAATTATTTGAAAAGTGAGTTTGTATGACTGATTTACTATTTAAATTCACTTACAATCCTCTGCTTTTCATTTTAGTAACCTAATGGAAATAAAAATTTATAACACAAATCCAGCTTGGTCACCACTGGATAACTGATCTATCAGCAAGGGACACAGTAGGATTTGACTTTTTCTGCACTACACTGTATGATTTTAAGCCTTTTACCACATTTTCTCCTGTCAGTAAAATGGTATGTGAATTTTCATCAACTTGGTAAAGGATCACCAACTTGGTTTTTTATGCCACCAAATACCCTGTAAAATGTGTCAGTAAAGTAGAATGCATTATTATTCACTATGTGCATGTATTAGATTTAAAACCAAGTTCAGACTAGTTGTGCTGTTTTGACTGCTTATCAGTTTGCTTTTTAAAGAAAGAAAATCACAGAAATTACTTGTCTAGTGATGATTTGGAGGGGCTACTAATTAAATCAGCACAAACCAATGTAAAAACTCGAAGAATTTAGGTAAGAGCAGTGTACTGCTAGCACAGAGGGCGAGGGAAACAAAACCAAGCTTATCTTCAAAAACCTGACTGCTGTCAGCGCTCGCTCCTGGGCTGGAAAACAAAAGAAAACAAAACACGAAAGTGCTCCTTCACCCCACCTTTGGCATCCTTTAACATCCAGACTTGTTGTGATTTGTTCTGGGCAAGGAAAGGCCCCATCCTGTAGAGTCCAGTGTATTTGACAAGTACGAACACTCTGGGCACAGTGCACAATGAAATAAATACATTAGGAAGACTACTTCC
The DNA here is from genome assembly GCF_033115175.1 of Lepus europaeus. NCBI lineage: Eukaryota > Metazoa > Chordata > Mammalia > Lagomorpha > Leporidae > Lepus > Lepus europaeus. The sequence goes on from NC_084833.1 coordinate 34,646,283, forward strand.
CCTTCATTTCAGTCCAGTCCTAAGAGATGGGTTACTTAACATTCAAGTGCCAGGAAAGCCCATTGTAAAAGGGAAATATTTTCTAGTGAATTCCGTTTGATCTTTTTTTATAGGGGCTCCTACCAGCCTCTTTCCCTTCCTCCCCAGACCCGGGAAACCAATTAGTTTCAGCAGAGAGAGCCACAGACCAGTTTGAAATGGCTCCTTTTTTATTTTTAGGGGATATAATTTCAGCCAGGCTGTCTGGTCAGTTGTCACACAGTACACTTAGCACACTTTTCTCTTGTGGTGCACGGGCTCGCGCGTGCACACACACACACACACATTGGATTTCCCTCTGGAGAGTGCCTAGAGCCCTAAGTCTGACTCCTGGATAGGAATTAGATCCGGGTGCCGTCCAAATCCTTCAGCTCTGACAATGGCATAACATCACAAGAGCCATCTCATTCTTCACACACAGCCCTGCCAACCAAGTTTTCCAAAAGCCTCCTCTCCCTTGTTTTCCCTCTTCCAGCCTCACAGCGGCTTTCCCTATCCTGATGTTGTTTGCATGCGATTCTTCTATTTTCCAAAGGAGCAGTGACATGCAGACTAACTTTGATTCTTTCAATGTTTTTGAAGTGTTTGTCTTTTGGGGAAAATGTGTAAAAAACAAAACAAAAAAATAAATAAATGAAACAATTAGAGAGTCTTGGCCTCGGCTCACCTTCCTATCCTGAACCTGTCTTAATTCATGGAGGTGCAAGACAGCATCGGCTGGGTCGGCCCTTTCTTTCTCGGAACAACATTGCAGAGAGGAGGTGAGAGTGTGTCTGGGTATGGATTGCACTGAAAGGCTGGGGGAAAGGGAGCACAGCTCTCCCCTAGGAAAACGAAAACCTCCGTTCAGCAGACAGCAGGGAACCTAGGGTGGCCTTCCTAGGTCTGGGCGAAGCGCCCCAGCCCTCTCCCTTGCCCCCGCAGCGAGTTCTGCGCCCTGGAGCGGTGCCAGGACCACTGACAGCGCCTGGCAGGTCGATGGGTGGGGGGCCTGGGTGTTCCTTCTGCAGAATCCGCCCATCTGGGGGGACATTTCCCTCATTCTCGGGGGACTCCGTGGCCCGCCCCCCACCCTCCGCGTCCCCTATCATTTTTTTCGCCGATCACACTCGATGATGAACTTGCAGCTCAGCTTCCTGCCGCCTGCTTGACCCGGGAGCACCAGCAGGCTGCCGGCCTCGCCCTCGGCTCCCTCCTCCTCTCGAAGCTCGGGGGGCCTCGGGGAGCCAGTGGGGGCTCGAGAGGGCCAGGAGCGCAGGAGGGGCGTGCAGGGGCGCGGGGTCCCGCCGGGGAGCGCGCACGGAGCGGCGCCTCGGCCGCTCTGCTTCCTGGAGCTGTGCTCCTTTGACCCCAGTGGCAGTCCCTGTCACTGCACCGCTCGCGCTCCCTCCGGCTCGCCGCGCCCTCGCTCCCTTCTCCTCGCCCCCTCGCTCGCTCTCTCCCCACAGCGAGGCTGCTCGGGTCCTTTCTGCCCCCGCCTCCCTTCTGCGCCGAGCCCCCCGGCCCCCGCCCCAGCCCGCGGCGGGACCTCCGGGGTCGAAGGTGCTGGCCCGCCCGCGCCCCTCGCCGCCCCCGCGCGCCCCCCGCGCGCCTTCAGCCGGCTCGGGCCGCTCGGCGATGGATCGCCTGCTCGCCGGGCGCTGAAGGCATCCCCGGGACCCGGAGCGCAGCCCGGGAAAGGTAATCCGCCCCGGGAAGGGAGGCGGAGGGCGGGGGAGGGGGAGGAGGCGGCCGGGCGCCCGGTGCCGAGCGCTAGAGGAAGGGAAAAAAATGCGCACACAAAGCGGAGCCCGGGTGAGAGGTGCCTTGTCAGAGGCGCGTGCGGCGGACTCGGAGGCTGCGGACCGCGGCTGCCCCGCTGCCCCTGACATTCGCCCAGCGGCGGATTCGGGACCTGGGGAGGGCTTATTTTCCAGCCCCGAGCGAAAGCGAATTCTTTTTGGCGGAGCTGTCTTCCCTCCCACTCCCCATTTTGTCCGCTCTCTCTTCTCCCCTCCCCCGCAGCCCTCGGCCCCCCGACCTCTTGGGGTCCGGCACCTCGCTGCCCCCTCCTCGGCTGGGCTTTCTTCGGAGGGAAGGAGGGGGGTAGCCGCCAGAGGCAGCGGCGACCGCCGGGCAGCGGGGATGGGGGGTGGGGACGAGGGCCGGGCGAGCTGTTTACTAGAAAGTCCCGAGGTTGTGTGTTCGAGGCGCCCCGGCCTAGGCCCGGGTGCATTGTGTTGGCCCGAGCCCCGGGTGCCCGCGGCGGCCCGAGGCCAGGTGCAGGGGCTGGGAAGGCGCCGCGCAGCTTTGTGCTCCGGCTGCGCTCTGTGGCCACCCCGGGCCGCCCGCGCGCGCGCTCACCGCTCCCGCACGGGGCTTTTTCTCACCCTATCCCCGGCGCCCCAACCTCACTCTCCGCTGCCGCCTCCGGTCTCCGCGATCGCAGCCTGCGGAGCGACCCGGCGACCCGAGCTGCGGCCGGGGCCGGGCGGCCAGAAAAAGTAACCGTTGCCGCCCGGTTTCTTCTCTGCGGAGGCAGGAGTTTCTTTGCTGTTTGCCTGGAACAAGGTTATCTTTGTAAAGCCTTTGGATTCCGGCTTTTTGCGGCCTACGAGGTGAAGGGGGCATTTTTTTTTTTTTTTCTTGCTGGAGGTTCAAGAGGGGATTGGAATCCATCAGCGAGAAAATAAATCAGGGATGTCCCAGTAGGGTTGATTTATTGCACATTTATTCACCCACCCCCAAGAAACCCTAAATTAAGTGCAAATGCGGGTCATGAAAAATGCGTAATTGATTTGAGGTGCTGCAAACAAATACACACAAATAGGTCAAGGAGGAAAAAAAAAAACACACAGAACTTTAAGCAGAAGAAAAGATAGCAAAAGACGGGGGAGGGGGGGTGCATGGCCTCCATATCCCTCTTCCAGCGCTCGCGGGCTCCCTGCGGTCCTTCCCCCGCCGCTCCGGGGCAGAAGCCTGGCAGCTCGGGGGCAGAGAGCAGGCAGGCTCGGGCTCCGCTCTGTGGGCTCAGGGATGCCAGCGCGCCCGGGAGGCCGACGTCGGGGGCTCGGGGCTGCGGTGGCAGAGCCTTTGGCCATCGCTGGTCATCCATCAACCCCGCGTTTGCGGGGAGAGGGTGAGAAAGAAAAAGAAAAAGAAAGAAAGAAAGAAAAAAAAAAGAGGGGCGAGCGCCCAGCGGAGTCCGGGCCCGGCAGTGCCCGCCGCGGAGGCGGCGGCGGTGGCAGCGGGGGACTGAGCTAGTGAGGCGAGCTGGGTGTTCCAGGAAGGAAGGGGCAGCGGTGGCAGGGTCAGCCGGCTGAGGGCGGGAGGGCAGGGCAAGTGCGTATGCGTGTGCGTGTGCCTATGTGTGTGCAGTTGCAGGACCCCCGTCCCCAGCTGCCCACCCTAGTTTTAAAACAAACAAACCAATCCAAAGTAGAGAACTCCGCGTCCCCCACCCCACCCCCGCCCCACCATATATAGACTCCACGCGTTGCCCGAGGCGCGGGAGAGAAAGAAAGTCTTGCCCTCCCACTCGGGAAGAATGTGTCAGCCGGGTGTCCGCAGTGCTGGAGACGAGTTCAGGTGTAAGTGCGGAGGGAGGGAGGGCGTGAGGGCCCACGGTGGACAGAGGCACGTGGACCGTCGTGTCAGCATCCCCGCCCCGCAACTCTGCGGGAGAAGCCGCCGTCCGCCTGCCAGGCGTGTGGGCATCGCTCCCGGATACAGGCAGGGATGGAAGAGCGTCAAAGAGTAGGGGCGTGAGTTAAGGCAGCACTGGAGCTGGGAGGCGGAGGGAGGAGAGAGCGAAATTTGGCGGAGTGGGAGCAGGCGAGTTGGAAAAGCCCCGCCAGGCTGCTGTCGGTCGGGCCATCTCCGTGGGGCAAGCGACCGAAATGAGCACCGTGGTTTAAACGGGGCGATCGCGGGCTGCGCTCTCATAGGCTGTGCTGGGCGGTGCGAGGGCAGAGAGGTCATGCGTCCTGGCTTTGGAACTTTTGCTAAAGTGGACTTCTGGTGTCTAGGAGGTGGAGACAGTTACTTAATTCGTGCGTTTGTAATCCCTCCACCGCCAGCAGACGTTAGAAGGTTTTCCAACTGGATTCCTGGGAAAGAACATTGCCAGTTGTATGACTTCAGGGACACGAAAGTGATTGCTGTCTAGGAAATGCAAAGTGTGCTCACATGGTTTTTCTTTAAGAGAAAATCAAACTGGTTCCAGCATGAGTGTTTGGCAGTGTTGGTCTTTCTTGGATTTCTCTTTAGGTTGCTTAAGGTTTTGTACTGGATTCCTTTGTTCTGCAGAGCAAATGTGTTGAAGTAGAAAATGCATATTTCAGGAAAGAGTACTGCTCTCTTGAAATATTGTGGTGTCAAAAGTGAATTAAGTGTGAAGAGGGTGAGATGCACCCACGTGTGATTTTTTTTGAAGGTTTTACTGCCTAACTGTGAGGCAAACTCAGAGAGCTTCTAGATGGTTATAGGCAGAGTCTCCTGTCGTTTCTAGCTTTTCCCAACTTCTCAGGCTAAGACAGGTGCCTTTGCCCATTGTCCCCTGTCTCTTAGGGTTTATGGGAGGGGGGGCAGGGAGGGAAAGTCTTTTTCCTTTGGCGTTTGTGTTTTTAATATGCTTAGTGTATGTTCATTTGGAGACGTGGGTTGGGGGTGAACCTAGCCTTTAAAAAAATAAGCCTTTCTTGACTTGTGTGTAAAGGTGCTGTGAAAGTTTTGAAGCTCTGTGCCTTAGTCTGACATTTTCTTCAAAGGACTCCAGATTAAAGAAGATAGACTCTGCAGGTGCACTGTTTCGATAAAACATTTGAAAGGGAACATGGTAAAGATGAATTCAAATGAGGTGCCAGCCACCCATTTAGCCCTTCTGAGCTATGGGAGCCTGTGCTTGCTGATGAAAAGATGTTGTATTTGTCTTGATGGGGCAGAGGTGCAAAGAGGCACAGATGTTCACTGGTAGAATAAACAGTCAGCAGGTTGAATTTAGGATGGAGTGGACCACTTACGAATGTGACGCGATCACCTTTTAGGTTCTGTTGTCTTCTCAGCTTCCAATGGGAGAACTTCGGATGGTATCATTCCAACTGCTACAACTTATTGCATAGGTATTTAAATATCAGGCGCGTACGTTTTAGTTGTCGGTCACATTTTACTTAATGAGTGAGTTTGCTCCAGAAACATTTAAATTCTTCCTGACATCAGGTGCAGAGATTGTTACTCAAAGGTCACAGTGATCTAGACATGAATTTGGTTTCTTTTGCTTCTGCATGTTCTGTGCTTCACACAATAGACATTGATGGAAGGAACATAGGAATTGCCAAGCAATTTTTATACCATTCTCTAATTTATGCAAGCACTAAGTTCGCTCGTAGTCTGAAAAATGTGTATTTTTCCCCTCTGTGCTTTGATGGCTAACATTCTTTTTAATGACAGTCATTTCTATAACAGGAAGATGTTTTCATTTGTATTTACTTTTCAGCGTCACGCAATTATGCGGTTTTGCGCTTCAGTAGTGTCTCGGTACTTTGTGTCTCAAAAGAGAATTACAGTACTTAGAACAGGACTGCAATTTGAAGCAGGTGTTGTGTTTTACTGTTATGCAAAATAACAGTAAAATATAATTGTGGGGAAAATTAAGGAAACAGCTGCAAACTTGGTATGAAAACTGCCACATTATGATTTGTAAGCAGTTCTTGTAGATATCTTACATCAGAGGAGCTGGGAATGATTTTAATTTAGTTAATCCTACTGGCCTGGTTGTCTACCAACTAGTGCTTAAAGGACTTAAACCTCCCATGAAGTCTGGAAGAAGAGAGAACCCAAAGCGCCACTTTGTTTAAAATGCCAGAGCACCAGGGATTCATCTCTCCGCCCGGTTGTATGTTAGGAACACAGGCAAGGTGGATGTTATTTAGCTTGCTTTGCTAATATGAAGATGGCAATGATTTGAGTAGAATGCTGTGGAATTTCTTAGCCCAGCTAGCATATGGAGGACTATACAAGCCCCGGGTTGTAAAATAATAAAATAAATGGCCTATGGCAGGCCATCTGCCTTTTGCTCGATATTTAAGGTGTTTCATGCCAAATTTAAATCTAATCTTATTTTTCTAAATATTTGTATTTGAGATAGCAGCTAAGATTCCTGGAGCTTAATGATGCACATGGCAAATGTATTGTGATGTGTAGCGCCTCATGTAAGAAACTGGGTTACCCAAGGGTTACCCAAGGAGTGTGCTATTTACTACTCCACTTCTACACTGATCAGTTGCAGCAGCCTCCACACAAGAATTTGCCTTCCTCAGTCTTGCACACCTATCCTAGAAATAGACATATTCATTTCTCATCCCGGTGTGGCAGCTAGCAAGTTAACGTTTACAGAAAGATTCAGAACTAGGGGACATTTTAAAGAGAAAGAAACAAACAATGAAAATTCTGCAGCCCTGAGAATGTGGTGGCGCATGTTATGTCTGTGTCCCGTACTGCTCCAGCAGCATCCAGAGTGGTCGCACAATCCTGGCTGCTTGAAGAAACTGCACTGCATTTACACTTGATCTTAGCCAAAGGGCCGAGAAGCGATACACTACATTTGGCAAGAGGATTTACCTTTACCATAAGGTTCTTGGCCAGAGAGGAATGTATATGTGTACCAGGGATAACGTACTTTGGAAGCTGCTTTTGAAAGAAAAATTTATGTGTACTGTATGCGTATGATGTGCTTACTGCTGTTCTGCACAGGTGTCTGTTAGAAGTACAGCATTTTAGACCTACCTTTGTCATTGTGTTCCGTGGCTGTCGTGAACACTGAGATTTCAAATGGTTATCTGACACCAACTTTGTAAAAACCAAACATTCCAATTAGCGGGGACGGTTTGGAAGAGTCTCCACTTCAAGCACAAACCATTTATAGCGGACACCATGGCAACTGTGGATATGCCCTTTCCCTAATTCACGCTAAGTGCCATAATTATAATTAAAGAGGAAATCTTCATTTGAACTCCATTGAGATCATTTGCTAGCACCGAGCAATGCCATATAGAGTATAACGTCCACGCTGGAGTGCATGTAAGGGAGACAGGAGCGGTTCTATCTACGAGGAAGCAACACATATTCCTATTTTTACTGAGCTAATTTCATGTCTAGACATCAAATTTAATATTGCTCAGAACCTTATTTCTTTCTTTTCTTTTCCTTCCAGAAATGCACAGTGGTATTGATGAGTAGATCCTTGTATTCGGAGGTCGGCTGAATAGCACCATGCCTGCTTCCATCTTCTGCTCCAGAAAGTTGTGAATTGCTCATGCCTAAAGGGAGGAAGGATGGCACATGGGATTCCTTCTCAAGGCAAAGTTACCATAACGGTGGACGAGTACAGCTCAAACCCCACCCAGGCATTCACGCACTACAATATCAACCAGAGCAGATTCCAGCCACCACATGTACATATGTAAGTATCACGTCTGAACTGTAAAAAATTAGCAATTGAGAAAATAAGAAATGACTTCTGCTAGGGAGAATAAAAGGTAAACGATTTACTGAACAGATGGGTATCTGTGGTTTCAAATGGAGCTCAGGAGGAGTCCCTTACATGTGTGTAGCATTTCAAATTTTCAGACCGCTTTCAACCATAAGGTGATGGTAGGTTGCTCATACTTTGTAGATGAGAACAGAGAGGTTAAGGTATTTGCCTAATGCAGATTCATTTTGATGGTTTCCTGATCACAAGTCCAGTTTGCTTTCCATTGTGTTGCTTGTTTTCATGATAAAACATTTCTTTAAAATTTCTGTAGTTTTCCCCCCACACCTCACCCGGCTACCCCTTTACATTCAGCTGGGAAATAGGCCTAATTGGGACTAATTGTCCAGCTACTGCTAAATCCATTGTCTTGCCTGTTGCTAGTGAGACGTGTACTGCATGCTACAGGACTCAAACAATATAGGGAACAAAGGATTAAGGGACAGTGGAACAGTTGGTTCCAGAAATTGTACTTTTCTCTCACTCCCTAATACTACTTAAGTCATGTCAAGGCTTAAGCTGTATAAGGAACAAAGTGTGGGAGAAACCCAGAGGCAAGGATTTTGCAGCACCTGGTTGCACACCAACTTTTTTTTTTTTTTGGGGGGGGGGTCCTCTGCTTCAGGATGTGCAGGGCTTTCAGTGAAAGGGGCAAAAGGTCACCGTCTCCCTTGTTTATTCAAGGCCGGGTGCTCATCGCTGTGTGACCCCTCCAATGTCTAACATGAGTCTTTCATGGTAGGACTAAACCTCTTTGAAAACTATTGTGTGGTCAACATAGAAAAGGAGGTTAGGGCTCTGTTGACTGTTTTTACCACTCCTGGAAGAATTGAACTTGGGGCATGACTAAGTCACAGGCTCTTTTTTTATTATTATTATTAATTGTTTTATGTGGGCATTTAAAGAAATAGCAGGACCGCCCTGCCCCTCATCCCCAAACGTACACACAGTGCTTCACTTGAATCTAGAAACACTAGCCACACAGAAAGGCTTTTCCCCTGACTGCCTTGATATTAATATAAATACTAGGATGCTGCTTCGCCAGTAGAGTCTGAAGAGCCTCTCCATTAGCCTAGGATGAGATTCTACAAAGTGGCAGTGTTAAGGCAGCACGCTCAAACAACAAAAAAAGCACCAAGGGAGGGAGAAACACCTTTGCAAATGGTTAACGCTAAACTGTTTCTAAGGATTTTGTACTTTGTTAAAATCAGAATACATTCATGATTGTGAAGGCTCCCTATCACGATTTTAGGGAAAACTTTCTAAGGTGATATGTTTTAAAATGGATCTTCTGAACTGTGAGCATCTTTTGCTTCAAATATTCTTTTGGTTCTATGTATTTGTTTTTCTTCAAAGATGTTATGAGATGTGTGCAAGCAGCACTTTGGGATACCTTTAGCTCTGTTGTGTTGCTGTGACGTTATGTATTAGAACTTTGTGGATCCTTTTTTTTAGCCAGGTAAAAGAAACTAAGTTTTGCTTGTTCTTTGGAAAATGACTGATGGGGAACCTCAGCTTAGTCCTCTGCTCGCTTACTCTTGGCGTAAGATTCCACTGGCAAACTAGGAACGCAGGGAGATATTTTTAAAAAATCATGTAACCTTAGAACTGGCCTGCTTATATCTAGCCATGAAAAATTTGAAGGATGAAATTATACCTTTTTGAAAAAAAGAAAGGCTTGGAAAACAGGGTTTGCAGTGGCAACCTAGACAGCTGTGTAACTTTCACCAGACTCGTAATGTGGGAGCAGAGGATTCATCCACAGTGTGGCTCCAGCGTGTCTTTTCACATTAGTGTCGATGAAGGCTTCCTGACTGATCCACGCGCCCCAGCCACACAAGTCGGCTCCCTGTCGCCTGAGCACACCTTGGGCCCTTCCAATGCTCTGCTCATTAAAAGCCTAAAAGCCTGGTTAGGTCACTCTACTTATCTAAAATGATTGTGCCTGCCCAACATGCCACCTCTCTTTGATGTGCATTAATGTTATACTACTTCCATGACTTTTTTCTATATCTGTCATCTATCGGTTGGATCTGGCTACATAATCTTATCCTCATGTCTACATTGTTTATTTCTTAAAGCAGGGACTGTGTTCTGAGCAAGTGACAGATGCTCAGAAATACTGACTGACTGATTCCTTGATCTTTGGATTTAACTGTGCATTGAAATGAGAAATTGTGATCGATGCTTGCAGATTTTTCCTCGGAACTTATTTTGTTTTGTCACCTGGTGACCTGTTGCATGTTTCTGCAGAGGTATGTATCATCAGGGTGCTGGGTCACCTCCTCTTCAGCCTCTACCTTTCTTTGTTAAAGGCTCTGCTCTTGTTTTGTGAGCTAGCACAGTGACTGACCCCATAGTACTCATTCAGAGATCATGATACAATTCCATCATGTTATGTGTCTTTATACTTAAAATTCCCTTTACTATAAATAGAAACTTAAATCGCCTGGAAAATAATTACAAATATTTAGTCTGAAATTTCTTCAGCTTTTCAGAAATTTTCCATGTGTCATGGCCGAATGTTGTTCTTCTCCCTAAAGATATTTGTTCTTTTCTACTTGAATGGTCGCTCATTTATTTTGCTTTCCTGTTTCACCTACACCTGAGGTCTCTGAAGCACATGATAGACCACCTGGATCGGAGTTACAATTTCATCCACTATAAAGACTGCTAGTTTGGGGTACAACCTGGTGTTGGTAATTAGAGTTTTCTCACCTTGATAAAGAATAGCTCACTTCCCATTTAATTCAGTTGGTCTCCACTCAACTTTTTGGCTGACTCTGGGCGATTTACTTCAGTTCTCCTGGCCTCAGTTTACTCGTCTGTCAACAATTGCACCAAATGATAGCTAGGGATCTTTTAGCTGTGACCTACTAAGACTAAGATTTCAATGAAAACAGTGCAGATTTGCAAGGTGTTGCTGTGGGAAAACAAAGCTAAATAAGCCCCAGTCCTCATCTTCCTGAAGCTCATTACTGATTTCAGAGCCGACATTTCAGCCGACTTTAAGAGGTCCTGGTTTTGTTTTCATCTGTGAGTTCTAACAAGACTGCCATCCAGCTTTCTAAGAATCGCTCGCTTGACTCTGCTTGTGACACGGTGACTATTAGTATTATTTTTTTTAAAGAAAGCAATCCTATATGACCTTGGGAAAGAAAATTAAAGCACAGCTGGGGTTGGCAGACTCAAATTTAACCTAGAGTTTGTGCCCCCTTTGACTGAGACTCTTGAACATACTAATAGATGTTATGATTGAATCCTAACAATTAACAGGGCTTCATTTTTCCACAACCCTTTCATCTTTCCCAAGCAGAATGTTGAGAAAATTGCGTAGTATTTTTAATGATGATGGAAGGAGGTGTTAAAGGAGCCGGTATAGGTCTTAAAACACCACAAAGATTGTGTATGTTTTAATGGTCTGAGGCCTCATAAAATACTCCAAAAACCATCTTAGTAAGGTATGTAGATTTCTCCGCTTTCCCAAGTTCCACATTATGGGAAAACCCTCTGTTCCATGCAAAGCAGATTGGCTGGTTAATTCCTCATCTCTTTATTTAAGGATTGGCTATTGGAAGCTTAAGTCAAATTCGGTTTTCAGTTTTAGCCACTTCCTTTGTCTCGACCATGCCTTTATTATTAGTGTCCCTGGCATCTTACTTAGGTTGTGTTCTTTCACAGTGTGGCGCACTGGTAACCTCACTAGTGGAGACCTCACTAGTGGAATCAGCTTGTTGGCTTGCACCACTGATTGCACCACTTTCTAGCTGCGTAACCAACCATGGAGAAATGTCTTCTCTATGTTTTCTTTTTCCATCTGTAAAAATGTGGATGATAGGCCGGTGCCACGGCTCACTTGGCTAATCCTCCGCCTGCGGTGCTGGCACTCCGTATTCTAGTCCCAGTTGGGGCGCCGGATTCTGTCCTGGTTGCCCCTCTTCCAGTCCAGCTCTCTGCTGTGGCCCCAGGAGTGCAGTGGAGGATGGCCCAAGTGCTTGGGCCCTGCACCCGCATGGGAGACCAGGAGGAAGCACCTGGCTCCTGGCTTCAGATCAGCGCAGTGCGCCGGCCATAGCAGCCGTTTGGGGGTGAACCAACGGAAGGAAGACCTTTCTCTCTCTCTCTCTCTCATTAACTCTGCCTGTCAAAAAAAAAAAAAGAAGAAGAAGAAGAAAAAATGTGGATGATAAAAAAGCAGTGCCTGTCTGAAATGGTAGTTGTGGGGGTTAAAAGGATAAAAAAGTTATTAAATGGGAAGTTCTTAGGGGTGCCTTGTCTGTACTCAAATGCTAGCTGTTACCATGAATAATCCTTCTGTTCATTCCGGTATTTTCAATTCTACATTGTCTTCATTCATTTTGAAAATCTGTGACATATAAATAGATGAGTGAATAAGAAAGTGACTGCTAAGTTTTGTCCTGTCTCCCTGAAGGAGTCATTACCAGCACCGTACCCTGGAAACTGCCAGGTGGGGTTTTTGGTTGTGAGGGTTGGGAAGCTGTAAGGCTGATTTAGTGCCTGTCAAGATCATAAACAGCTTTGGAGTGTCTCACCCACCTCTAGGTACTCCAGGCAAGTTCACAGTCCTGGTGTGGGAAGGACTCCTGTGAGCCACGTGCTGCCTTGCTGTTCTCTTTGGAATCATAAAGACCTTTCTTCCCTTGGATTGCACCTAAGTCCCTGTACCCGCATCAATGGGATGGCTTTTCACAATGTCTGTGGTTAACGCAGAAGCATCAGCAGTTAACCAAAACTAAGTAGGATTGCCTGCAAAGGGCCTGAGCTGGGAAAGAGGACTTGGTAACTGAGCATATGCTCTGAAATCACAGATCTGTGTACAGATGCTGATCCTTACCAGTTACAGGCTTGACTGGGTGATAATGGAAGGATTCTGGCTCTCGGTCTTCAGATCTGTAAAATGGGCTTAATAATGCTTTATGATGGTTGTAGATATTAAGTGAGATAATGTGTGTGGCATATATTCCTAAAAGATATCATTTGATGCCTAAATATTGTAGGAATAGCTTTGGTTTTTGTCTAGTAGCTAGTGAGCATGAGATAAATGTTAATATCTTCCTTTCTAATCTGCATAAAATGTGACAAGTTGAACTTGTGTTCTTGTTATGTTATTGCATTATGTGATATCCATGAGTGTGGCTTAGGCATTGTTAATCAGAAATGACCTGTAGTTTAGGCTATCTTGTTAATCATTCCATGCCAAATTCTTACAGGGTTTTGTTTGTTTGATCTGAGGGTTCATTCTTACCCAGTTCAAGAACGTGATTGGAAGTAGTAAAAGGGTTTTTTTTTTTTTTTTTTTTTTCAAATCTGGATTAAATACTCTTTAGGTGCAGAAACAAGTTACGGAAGAGTGTTATAGATTAAAAATATGTGAAGGTCTCTAGAAGAATAAATACCAACATTATGGGTGATTATTTAGGAAACAATTTTGGGAATGACTTTGGAGGAGGGAGTGTTGGGTAACAACCTTTAACTTTTTATTTTATACATTTTTATATAATTTGGATTATTTTTACAATAACTATATAATACTTTTATGATAAAAGCTATTCAAAAGAATGATTGTCTCCAAGTCCTCCTACTCTGTCTGCAAGATTTACATTAAAGGCTTGCTCTGATGCAGATATTCTGCTTTTTTTGGACCTCACTTCCTTGGATGGCACCTTCTTCAAATTTGTGTTATACTTAAAGACTAGGCCAAAAGCTATTCAATGGCTCTGTTGCATTCAGCCTGTCCCTGTATGGGAAAATAAGAATAATCCCAGTGATGTTGCCTACAGCTTAGTCATCTAACTGAAGGGGAAAAAAATGTTTTTAAAAAAAAACTTCAAATTCAATTTTTGGAAGTCAACAGAGTAAACATTATCAATAAGTAAATAGCTTGTTGTGATAGGTTACCTGACAGTGTTGCAGTAACCTGGATTCGAGTTCTGTTATGGCCACTAATTAGCCCTACGATCTTCGGCTAGGTGGGCATTTCAGAATTTCAGGTTCCTCAACAGTGGTTAAACCTGACCACCTTTAACATCATCCCTTCCCATTCTGACAATCTGGGATTTCTCCTAGTTTTGACTTTTTCCTTTGTTTAAAATGAAGAACACAAGTCTCACATCATTAGTAATATTCCATAGGGAAAAAGTCTATTAGTGAGCTATGATAGGGATGTGTTGGTGGTGGGAGAGAAATGACCCATCACACAGGGAAAGAATAATATCAATGAAGGAACAAATGTCTGGGGCTCAGGAAAATGGCACTTCACCAACAAGGAGGAAATGTATCCTTTGCTATGGAGCTGGCTGCATTAGCTGTTAGAAAGAAATTCTAAACACACACTCCCGTCTTGGTAAGCCACTTTCTTATTCTCATTACAGATTTATCACTGGCCTGCACATTAGCATGGCCATAATTTTTTTTAATGTTTTCAAACTGAAATTCATCTTGGAGATGCTGAATGGCCCTTTTAGTTTGCACTCATAGATAAACAGAGAGTGTTTTTCTTTTCCTCTTCTCATTTCTTTTTAAAAATAAGTTCTTTTCTTATGCTCTCCCTGAGGGTACCCGTCTCGTGGTCCGTGACAGTTGGACTTTGTGTTACCGCTGACTATCTGTTCGGTAGATTTCTTTGTCTGTATTTGAGCATTAAGGAAGCAGTCTGAAGTTAGATTTTTGTTGTTGTTGTTCACGTAGATTTATTCCTAGAGCCCTAGCTGTAAGTTGCATAACTGGGTAGTATTTTTTGTTTGTTGTTTTGGCTACTGACTGTTTCGGAGAGTAAAGAATTTTGACAAGTAAAACATTTCTTATCTACTACGTCATACCTGGATTTTGAATTCTAAAACAGTTGCTTACATTTAAAGGAATAAATAAAGAATAATAGAGAAAATGTGACTATGGCCAGTGGATAAACATATCCTGAAACTGTGGAGTCATCAGTTCACTTCTTAGTGTTGACTCTGTTTCCTGTTTTAAATACTTTTTTTTTTAACTTCTTCATGAAGATGCTCTGATAAAATTACATGAGTGGCAAGGAAAACTAAACAAGACATCATGCAGTGGGTAGTCTGTATTTGAGACTATTCAGTTTCAAATCTGAGATTTTAGAGCCCCAAAAGATGAGCTTTTTGGATGCAAAATAAAGCTGATGCCACTGCATCTGCCATACCTTGGGTGATACACTTTAGGTAGCTCTGATCTGTTTTCAAAATGGAGAGGAAGCTTACTGAGCCTTGGAAGGTCTATTCACCAGCTTGTTTTTCTTCATTTGCAGTATTTTCCTGGCTCTCTGCTTCCTGGGACTTTTTCCCTTTAAGATTTTCATAGCATACTGTGTGTCAGTAGCAGTCCTTGCCTGCTTGGGCTATTATTTCAATATCAGTATGGAAAAAAAACCACCACACTTTTGCAGACCACCATGTTAGTCTCCTTTATATTTTCTGAATGTAACAAGTACACTTGGAGGCTTTGTCTGTGTGGAAACACTAACTCTGCAAAGAGGAAACTCTGTTAAATTTATTGGCCCTTGCAGTATTTGGGTCTGCATATTTTTGTTCTATTTTGTTTTGAAGACATTTTTCTTCAATCTCTGTCCCTGTAGAGGGGCAAGATACACTCAAATAAGAAAGTGCATTTTTTCCAGGTTTTTTTTGTGTGTGTTCTTCTTGACCAGTAATCCAGAATATAAGCCTTATGAGTTGGCTTAAATCTTTGTGCAGTTTTGTGTTACATGTTGAAGTTGCTGAAGCTAGTTTTTAAAAGAAAGAAGAAAAAAAAAAACACACATTGAACACATTGTAAGTTAATAAAGCAAGCAAATACATTTTAGTACTTGATTGTATTGAGCCTTGAAATTCAGAGTGAGAATTAGGCCATTATTGAAGTTTCTCTGTTGTTAGTGACTTCCTTAAAAGATTGCAACACTCCACACAGTAATGTGGACTCTACCGAAACCCATTTATTTCTTGTACAGCAGTCCCCGAAACCTTCCAGATCAAAGATTGGATAATTTCTGGATTGGGGAAATGTCCTTTCCTATCTTTCTTCGGGGGTATTCTGGCGTTTATACTGGTTGACTGAGAAAAGTGACTTGCTTGTGTGGTATTTTGTTTTAGGTATTTGGGCCTCAGAGCGAGTTTCAAACTTTTTTTGTATTGTACCCTTAATTTAACTGTGTTTTGAACAAAGGCTTTAAACTTAAGAGCAAAATCCTGTCTTTCACCAGTTAAGCAACCTCTGCACATTTCCCTAATTTCCTGAAAGATTCAGCCTTTTGCTGTGCTATAGATGTTTTACCAGCTCTGTTAAGTGCTGAGTTTTGGAAAATTTTTCTACGTTTTGTTTGCTTTGCTTTAAAACTGTGAAGGTAACCACGGAAGTCTACCAAACTGTATTAGATGCCTTTAATTACAAAACTCCTACTCATTGCTCTGATTCATTTGTATTTAATATATGCTCTTTTTCAAAATTACAGAACTATTGTGTGCTGGTCCTGGTTCAGTGGTGCTGTAGTCTGATATTCGTGCCCCACCAAAATTCCTGTTGCAATACTCCAAGATGGCGATATTAGGAGGTGAGGCCTCTGGGAAGTGCTTCAGTCAGGATGGTGGAGCCCTCGTAAGTGGGATCAGTGCCCACAGAAGAGAGGCCTCCATAATAGCTCTTGCCCCTTCCGCTGTGTGAGGGCACAGCAGTGAGGCGTCATCTGTGGCCCAGGGAGCAGTTCTTCATTAGACACTGAATCTGCCGGCACCGTCATTTTGAACCTCCTGGGCTCTGGAACTGTGAGAAGTAACTTTCTGTTGTTTATAGGCATCCCAAATGGACTAACATCGGTGGGCACAGGAGATAAGGAGGAGATAATTTTCATGTGAAGAGAAATGGGGGTATTTGTGAAGGGGAGAGTAAGAGAGGCTGGGGGGAGATATCCAGCAAGTATAAATCTGTGAGATCACAATTATGTTGGCAGTTATGTCCTGACCTTGGGCTTGTCTTTGTCCTGGGAGAGGGTCAGTTTCCCTAAAACATCAGGCAACAGGGACATGACACATAAATGCATTTGGCTTTCTTGGGTAAGAATGCCCAGTGAACTTACCCAGGAACCCAAGCATTTGAAACAACCAGGATAGCAATTTTTGATACATTGACTTGTTTTGATCACTGAGAAGGAATAATTTTTTAGACCTATTTACATAATAACATCCAATTCATAGTTCAGTCTTTTAAAAAGGTCTGTTTGAAAAAAAACAGCGAACTAAAAACTGACTTTGGAGAAAAGTCAGAATATCTGAAGTTGCACTTTCCCAAAGTTTGCCATCTGTTATTATCTAGGAGTTTTCCCATATGTTGTGCTCAAAGTCTGACTTTTACAGGTTAACTTGTTTTCACTTTGTTCTTCACGCCCATACATAGGCACAGCTGGTAACACTGAAACCCAACAAATGGAGAAGGGTAGATCTTTGGGAAGAACAGACTAGGAGGTGTTAACTCCTAAAGGATATTAAATTCTAATTCTTCCATAAAGTTGTTCAAAGAAGAGTCTAATGCTTTCCCCATGTGAAATCTAAAGGCTGGGGTATTCTATTCAGTACAGTAGTGTAAGCCTTGTTCTGTCCTCACTCCCCACTGGCCCCTGCGGATTCAGAAGGGCAGTAATAACCCTGTGGGAGGTTGTTCGCGCCACACTGTGCCCCTTGCTGGTGGATGGCCCCTCTGTCTTGCACCGCTCCATCTCGACCCCACCACAATGTTAATGGCAGCCGGCACGCTCCGCTGTTTATCTTGGAATTTGATACCATCATCTTGGCAACCAAACGGGGACCTTTACTGCTCAAATTGTTTGTCATTTGTTGTTAATTATCTGTTACCATAAATTCTGCACTTTGAGAAAAAAGGGAATGTTTTGAAATATTTCCTCCAATGTGTAAGTGGAGCTTCATTTTCTGTGCACAAAAGGGGGGGGGGGAATGAGCCCTTTAGGGAACTCCTCGGTTCAGGGAAATCAAGTGCCCTGGTTTTTCAGACAGGCTCTGTTAGAGCTTGCTAATTCAGCCAGGATTTGCACTGAAAGGACCTTTGCAGATTCAGCCATGGTCTGTATTAATGAGAGGTGCCCCCACTGGAGGAAAAAAATAATTTAACTTTCCACAAGGAGTTTTGCTTTTATCCTACTCCCTTTATGCCATGATTCTGGTGTGTGTGTGTGTGTGTGTGTGTGAGTGAGGGCCTGTTCCCTCTAGTCGGCTCTTCCTTTTCAAAGGTTATGAAGACAGAGCAGTCCAGGGTGAAAAGTAGCTTCTGCTTACCTGCTTTTATGAGGTGTTTATTTTGTCACGTGTAGAATGAAAATGAATTTTCTGGCCATTAGTGGATTTTACTCCTCCTCTCACACTCTGTGGGGAAGGTTGTGTCACACTATAAACAGAGAATGCTGTTTTGTGAGGTGCTGCACAATGGGCTGCAGGAGCCACTGCTAGATTTAAAGGGTGGGGGTGGGAGGGAGAAAGAGAGAGAGAGAATGAGAATGAGAATGAAGGCTTGTATTTTGGAGGGGGAGAGTTTGGGAGTGGAATGATTAATGCTAAGCAGAAATCTGGACAGAATTACAAATAGAAAACTATGTCCAGATAGAGTCTGTCCCCTCCACCCTGCCTTACATGTGTTTACTTAAATTCTCTGCTACAAATGCCTCATCTTTGCAGTGGGGATCTTAATATGCTTTGAAAGGTAATGGTAAGGGTTATATTAAATGATGTGTAGTGCTTACCTAAGCATTTGGCATAGCATCTAAATACTCCATGTTGCTACTGTTATTAAGAATACTATTATTTATCATCATTGCTTCCATCACATTAACACTGGAGCTTCACCAGCTCTGCAGTTGTGGAGGTCACACACGATCCTTCATCATCGTAACTGATTTTTTTTTTTTTTCAACTCATCTGTATTTGTCACAACTTTTTAAAGCAAAATGACTTGAGCACTACAGACCAGTTAGGTTTGGTGTGTTTCTTTTTTTTTCATCAAGAAGTTTTTAGGATTGTACTGCCTCCCAAGGGATTCGCACACCAGGATAAAGGGATTGAGTCTCTGTTCACTTCCTAATAGCCAGGGGCACAGACTTAAAAAACAGAAATCACTATGCTGCCTGGGACAGTGACACTGTCAATGCTGTGCCTTTCTCTGGAGTTGTTTAGCTTGGGTGAAAACTTTCTCCAGGTTTATAAGGTGTTGTGATAATAGTGTCATTCCAGAAATAAAGCACCATTTGGAAATGTTCTCCTTTAGTTATTTCATTTCTTCTCTGTCAGTATTTTTCAAAGTGGGTAGGAAAAGTGCATGAGCCCTGTTTCACAGCACAGATGATTATCAAACTTCCGAATTAAGAAACAAATGTTAAATGGATTAGTGAATTGGTAACTTTGAGTATGAGAACAAGAGACTGGGAGAGGAGTGTAAGAGTTGGAGGAAAGTACCCCCTGGTTGTTTTGGTGGATGCTGGGAAAAGGATTTAACACTTTGGATTCTTTAGAAGCCATTAAAACTCTGATGGGATCTGGTTACTTGACTGCACATCTGAAATCTGAAACTCTTGCCCTAAACCATGCAATTGAGTTAAGCTCAAAATTCAAGGTCTCCTCCTAAAACGGGCCTCTGGATAAGCCTCATTGTTGATCTCAAAATGATTTCCATTGAGAGAAGCAGAACTACAGTCAGGTTTTTATGGCCAATTTAGTCTGCACATTGGTGCCAGCCAGACGTTTGGCAACAGTTAGTGCCAGCTTTGGTGATCTGTCCACTAATTTTTTTTCCCCAAGATCTTCAAAACGGTCTGGATTCAGTGCTGACATTGAGGGAAAGCTCAGCTTTCTAGGCATGCCTCCTGCATTTATTTTTTATTTTTTTTTAAAGTGGAGAGGTACTGGGAGGTGCAGAACAGCAGGCTGATCCACTGTCTTCCACTTTGAGGCTCTGCGTGACCTTAACAGTCTTCCCTAAACCCTGTTTTCTCCCTCCACCTTTGTCACTTTCTTCGGGAAACCTCTACCCCTTCTCTGGCTTAGGTGTCCATTTATACACAACTCAGAGTACCTACAAGTAGTGCTATACCTATCACCCATGCACATTTTAATTTTTTTTAATGAAAAGTTTATCTTCTTCCAAGCTATAAACTCTATGAAGACAGCAATCCTGTTGTTGAGGGTTTGTTGCTGTTGCTGTTGTCTGTATCTACAACAGTTATCCCAGTGCAAGGCAAATTTTAGACACCCACGAATTCTTGTTGAATGAATGAATGAATGAGACTTGAGTTTGCAGAATGATTCAGGGGGTTTATATGTGCTTCTCCAGGAAGTTGTATTCCCTTGTAATCTCCATTCTTTGGAAAGCATGTTTTGAAACATGACGGTGTTTTTGGCTTTAAAAAGGGTAACTTATATAAGTCTCCCGTATTTTTTTCAGGATGGAGCTGGATGAAGCTCAGAGTGAGTATTTCTGATGCTCCTACACTAACGCTGTAACCTTTTCTGCCATCAGTTGACTCTTGCTTTGACTGTAGTAAGCTCTCTTTTCTAACATAGGAAAAAAAATCAAGGTTTCGCTATCAACTTGACCCTCAATGTTTGGGTTTTCTATATTGTTCTCCTAAATTAAGAACAGAAGCATCAGAAAATATTTTGTTTTAAGTCCTTATAAAATGCTTATTCATTGGTCATACTAGGAGTCATCAATTATTGGTTAAAAGTATGAAATCAATTACGGTGTACTCAGCCCACTTACCAGGAGTTTGATTGACAGCTTCCCCTACTTCAACAAGTTCATGGAAAGTATGTATTATGAAAAAACTATGCATGCATTAAAAAAAAAACTGTTTGCATAAAAATAAAGTTGAGTTCCATTTCCCAAGAATTTTTTGAAGTTTCCTCTTATGTTGTAGGTACTTGAAATAAAGGCCATGAAAACAAGTGATTTGTCCTAAGAATCCTGTGTTCTGTGTAAGGCAAAGCAGTCTTTATTCTGTGCTCCTAGGTTCTGTGTTTTCAGAAATGGTAAACTCTTAAAGCTCTCATAGTGTAACTATTTCAGCAGGAGCCTGTACTGTGGGTTAAAACAGGTAACACCTTCATAACAATATTGCTGTTTTATAGTAGTTGAAACCTTTTCCAAGAAATGTATTTAAAGGCAGAACAACTGACATTCGAAAAAAGTATGTAACGGAATTCTGATTATGGGTAACTGAGCTACAAACTCCTTGAAAACCGAATGACTGTGGCTAGGGGAGGGGGAGACCCTGATATAAACTGCCAGGCTTAAGAAGGCATTCTACATGCGGCAGAAATTAAACAAGGGGAGAAAGAAAGAGAAGGTTGCACAGCAAACACTTTGGGGCAGGAAGTTTTTAATTTAGGTGACTACCTTGAGGTTTTCTCCCTCACTTTCCCCATGGCTGTGTCTGCTGAGGAAGGTGTTATGTAATTAGACTTCTGGAGGTGCCCTTTGGCTGAAGACCTAATTGGGTCTCTGAACTTGAATGCAGGGTTAGGGTCTGTGGAGTGTTTTGCCCTGCAGGTAGAAGCACTTTGATGGACCTGCCTCTTTGATAAGGACCTGCAGTGATTGGCAGCGACATTGTTTAGGTAAAGTACGGTTTGGTAATTGAGAAGCCAGTGCTCCTTAGTATATGAAAATCTTTCTTTAAAATAAGGAAGACACCAAAATCCACATGCGCAATTTAAATGAGCCTGTATTCTGCGTTATAAATATGCACCGGATGCCAAGCAGAAAACCGGAACACTCTCTCAGGATGCTGTTAGGGCCAAGCGGAATCTCATTAGGGACAGCTTCAAAGATCAGTTTCTCGTGTCCATAAAAACAAGTGTAAATTATCTGGTGCGCGCCTGCTGTTAGCAGTTGCGGTGTTGCATTATGCATGACTCAAGATCGCACCGAGGAGACACAGGCTGCACAGAGTTCCATGGTGTATGTGGAGATTTCTCCACCCACTTTTTTTTTTTTTTTTTGGTGCTGAGTTCCACATTTTGGAAATTTATTGGTGTGTTTCAGTTAATGGAGGGTGCCATATATAACCTGCTCCTACATTTTTGATGAATTGAAGTCAGTTCAGAGAGGCATGATAAGGTTCTGAATTGTTTATATGAACCACCAATCTACTCAGATTTATGTATCTTGTTTGCTCACATATGGAGCCAGATTAGGGACCCATGAAGGCAGCTCAGGCACATAGGGTTGGCTGTATTTGTTTCAATCATTCTCTCCCTCTTTTTAGTCGTTTGCTTAGAGTTTAAAAAATAAATGTGAATGCTCAGTAGGTTGAGAAAATGGAGTGGAATTTAACCTTCAAGGCTTTAATAAATAGTTTTGGATTATATGCATAAGGATCTAGGAGTATATTCCCAAGCATTATTGGGGTAGGGAAGTATTAGAGTATGCTGTTTAAGCATATGGATTCTGGAACCAGACTGCCAAAGTTGAATCTTGGTCTGCTTCTTAATGTCTTTGTGACTTCTGATCAGTTACTTAGCCTCTCTGAGGGGAAACTTGGCACCTCCCACAAAGGGCTATTGCAAAGGTTAAATCAGTTCATTTATGTATAGTACTTACATTTCCTGGAGACATAGGAAATTCTGTAGAGGTGTTTGTTCATGGTGATGTTGTCACTACTACTAGTAGTAGTTGTAGTAGTAGTAGGAATAGAAGAAGAAGAAGGTAGAAGACTTTCCAGTCCAGCCAAAGTCTTGGGAGAAGGTTAATAAGCAGTAAGATCGAAGCATCTTTTTTTCCCCTCGTCAGAGTAGAAGAAAGTGCTTGTAACATCTCCTTTTCCCAGTTATTTCTCAGAGCCTACTCCCAGAACAGAAAATCACATGGGACAAAGATCAAAAGAGCAACAATACATAGACTTGAACAATTTAAATCCACCAACTTTATAGCACCAGTCACCTGTGCTTTGAAATTTACATGTGTCAGTATAGGGAGATAACCCCAAATAGAATACATTCACTTTCTAGACTGGAAGTTCCGTTAAGGATAGGATTCATGCTGGCTGATCTGGAATCTTCTGCAATGCCCAAGTGCTCACTAATTAAAAGCATCTTCAATAGATCAATAAACGGTCTTCATTGTGTATTTCTTTTATCACTTTGATCCCCCAGTAAATTCTCTTTGGACTCAAAATCTCTCTGTCCTCTTAAGAGAGTCATCCCTGCTATTAACATGCGTGCCTGAACGCTAGTCTCTTGTGCACCTTGCTGGCTGGCTTCGGTGTTTTGGCTTAGAGCTTGCAGCAAATGTCACATACTAATCAATATCTTGAGGATGGGTTGCTGGCAGCTCTCCTATTTTGGTTATTTTGGTATGAAGTGATTGAGGCTACCTTTGGGATTCTATAATCCTCTGATAGCTTTACTTGGAAATTAGAAGCTCACTCTAAAATATTTGAATAGATGATAAAGTTGTTTTGATTGTTCATGGTCTTAGAAACCATCTGCAGGATAGAGAGGAAATGAACAAAAGGGTTAGAATGTTAGAATGTTTACAGTCAGTGAACCCATAAGTACTTATTATTACTTATTACTTATTATGGAAGGAGCATGGAGGGCAGGGGTTGTTCTGTGATACATAAATAAATTGTTATTGATGAACAAATGAATGAATGAGTGTCATCTTGGGTTCAGCAGTCAAAATAAGGAAGAACCATAAACCATCTTGTCTGTATGCTATACAGATCATGCCAGTTAAGGGAGACAGTCAAGTGCTTCTGAACCAAATAAAACTTGATAAAGTAATTATGTATACTTTTAATAGAACAGCAAAGATTTTTTTATACTTGTGTGCTGTGAGAAAAACATTAGGTAGAGAATTTTACATTGGGTGGATGAACATGCAAAGAGGTTGAGAGACACAATCAAGGTCACACAGTACTGCTAGTTTTCAGTATAGTTTGCCTCTTTATGACCCTTTAATGGGATGTAGCCCCCTTTAAGAACCTTACAGTTTGGAGCAGACATTAAATGCTGAGTCGGAGGAGTATGGGAGAATTTCTTCAAGAACATGTCCAAATTAAGCTTTTGGGGAGCATCTGAGTTAATTCTACCAAATTGTTTTTCAGTGTTATTTCCTAGTTTTCCCCTGTACGTGTGCACCAGGATAGTCCAAGTTTGATTCTTTTCCCAAATATGAAGCAGGTAGGCTCCCCACGGGAGGCAGAGTGTAGTGGAAAACAGTTTAAAATGAACAGGAGCAGCTATTTTCTGCCCCGGAGAATCTCACTTTGCTTTCATTTCAGAATATTTCCTACTGTTCCTACCATTCTAGTGTCCCCTGCTTCCTCTCAAGTCTGTCAGCATCTCCCGGCCCTTTGGGCTCCATAGACAACTGCCATTTCCTACTCAGTGATTGTGCGCACTTGGACAGCAATTGCATTTTTGCTGGGATGTGGGAGTTGAGATGTGTGTGGCCATATGCCGTGAGCTTGGATAATGATTTACATTCCAAACAACTTAGATGGCTTCTGGCCCACTGCTTGCACTGTGTGGCGATGAGCAAACCTATATGATTTTAGGTCTTTT